>NC_050098.1:96985706-97603206 GCF_902167145.1 Zea mays | reverse complement strand
TGACTGGTGAGAGAGATACTTGTGTTCATTTGAGCTCTTGCGCTTGGATTGCTTTTCTTCTTCCTTCTTTCTTGATTCCAACTCAATTGTAACCAAGGCAAGAGACACCAATTGTGTGGTGGTCCTTGTGGGGACTTAGTGTCCCGTTTGATTGAAAAGAGAAGCTCACTCGGTCTAAGTGACCGTTTGAGAGAGGGAAAGGGTTGAAAGAGACCCGGTCTTTGTGACCACCTCAACGAGGAGTAGGTTTGTAAGAACCAAACCTCGGTAAAATAAATCACCGTGTCATCTGCCTTATTTGCTTGTGATTTGTTTTCGCCCTCTCTTTCGGACTCGTTTATATTTCTAACGCTAACCCCGTCTTGTAGTTGTGCTTAAAGTTTGTAAATTTCAGATTCGCCCTATTCACCCCCCTCTAGGCGAATTTCAATTGGTATCAGAGCCTGGTTCTTCATTAGAGCCTAACAGCTCGAAGTGATGTTGGGAGCATCCGCCAAGAGGGAGATCGGGACCGACGACAAGTCCGCAAGCTCGGGGAGAACGCACTCTGTTGGGGGCCTTCGGCTTCCGAAGGTCCTCAAAAACATGATTTGACAATATTTTCCAAGATAAATATGTAAACAGGTACCTTCGAAGTTAGATTGCAGGTATACAAAAGCACGGTTAAAGACGAAGCTTGACCGGGACGAAAGGCGACCACGACAAAGGATAAGACGATCACAAAGCTATGTGCAGAAAAGCTTCGGCATAACAGCATAAAAGGGGAACCGACTTAAAGATGAAAAGCCAAATTAGACCTCGAAGAATTACTATAGAGTTATTGTTAAATGTAATGGGTATTAATGTAATTTTGCATGGGCTGCGACCCGCGCCTATAAATAGGTGAACAATATTCCTGTACTGTTCACGCTGACTTGGCATTTGCTTTTGCATCACACCTGTATTCACATTCCTTCAAGCCGAAGGTACATTTGTAATTTACCATTATTTACATAAGTAATATAAGAAAAAATGAATTAATAATAATGTTTACAGAGATTATGTTACTTTCTATATTCTGTATTTGAATATCCTTTATCCTTTATCATGATCATGAAGGTTTGTCCTTCATGACCTTCGTCCGAAATCCATTATATCCGAAGGGAAATAATGATTCAAAGGACGAAGGGTTTTGATATTTAACATTTTGTGTTGCCTTGTTCTTGATTCATAGCATTTAAGAACGAGTCCCCAACATTGGCACCAACCTCCGGTGAACTCACTTCCATTTCTTGAGCTTTTGAACATCTTCGGCAAACATCACCTTCGTCATGGCGCCGAAGAAGGCTTCAGAGACAGGGGCTGCCACTCTGCAGCCGCTGGACCCCAATCAGGACGTCCTTTCTCTTAGGGAGGCCCGAAGCCAGAAGAGGAAGGCCACTAGTCCAACGCCTCCGGAGGATGACTTGGACCAGGAAATTCAAAACCTGGAGATGCTCCAACAACAGATGCAACGAAAGAAGGAGAAGATGGCTCGTCTAGCTGACCTTCAGAGGCAGATAGATGAAGCTTCGGAAGAGGTTCGTCATCTTGTTCAGGATGACCAGAGCCGAAGGCCTCCGCGCAGAGAGCTCAATCAGGAGGGTTTCTACAATGAGGATGATTGGTATGAAGATTTCCATCATGGAAATTTTGCTTTTGATGATGCTTCTCCTCTATCAACAGAATTGCAGGCTACACCATGGCCCCAGTCTTACAAGCCACCTCAGCTCCCCATGTATGACGGTCATTCAGACCCGAAGCAATTTCTAATGAGCTATGAGGCAACCATATCTTCGTATGGTGGCAATACGGCAGTCATGGCAAAGTCTTTTGTCATGGCCGTCAAGAGTGTTGCTCAGACTTGGTACTCCTCTCTTCGACCAGGGACAATTACTTCATGGCAAAAGCTGAAGGATATGTTGATAACCAACTTTCAAGGATTTCAGACAAAGCCAGTCACCGCTCAGGCTCTATTCCAGTGTACCCAGGACCACGAAGAATATCTTCAGGCGTATGTCCGAAGGTTTCTGCGTCTGAGGGCACAGGCGCCAACAGTGCCCAATGAAATTGTCATTGAGGCCATGATTAAGGGACTTCGACCGGGACCTTCAGCGCAATACTTTGCCAGGAAGCCACCACAGACTTTGGAGAAGCTGCTCCAGAAGATGGACGAGTATATTCGAGCTGACAATGACTTTCGCCAAAGAAGGGAGGAAGCATTCAGGTTCTCTGAAATGACCAGGGGCTTCAGAGGAAGATTTCACCCGAGGCATGTCAGGTCAATTCATAACTCTACTCAAAATGACGATAGAGGGAGTCAGCAGCAAAGGCCACAATATTCTTCACAAGCTTCGGGGCAGCA
Source organism: Zea mays (assembly GCF_902167145.1). Taxonomy (NCBI): domain Eukaryota; kingdom Viridiplantae; phylum Streptophyta; class Magnoliopsida; order Poales; family Poaceae; genus Zea; species Zea mays. The sequence continues at coordinate 97,600,823 of NC_050098.1, read as the reverse complement.
GCAAAGCTCTTTTCGGCCGCCAGCGCCAAGAGGCAGAGGCGCCAGGGGCTTCGGGGGAAGATTTGGAGATCAGCCAAGAAAGATTTACTGCCTATTCTGTGGTGAAGACAAGGGCCACACTACCAGGATGTGTCACGTTACCATCCAGAAGCAAAAGGAGATAGCAGAAGCTGCAGCACAACAAAGTCAGCCGAAGCAAGTCATACATACTGCTTCGTATCATTCGCCTTACATTCCAGAATATGTAGGCAATCACCCTGCAGCTTCTGTTGCTTCGGCAAGCCAACCCCAAGCATCTTGGCAGCAGCCTCTGCCGCCACCACCTACACAAAGAGGCCAGCAGCCAGAAGGGAGTCAGCGCACTAACCTCCAGCGGGACTTCAGAGAGGAGTCCGAAGCTCGCACAGTCAATAGCACTGTGCCAGAGTCGAAGCACATTTACTGACAAATATCCTACCTCGACAGCAGTTTTTCGCATTTTCACATTCAGTATTGCTTTCTTTTTTTAATAAGGAACAATTAAGGGTAGTTTTAACGTCTTTTATCGCCTTTCAATTTCTTGTAATAGTTTCGCTCTTTACTGTAATAAAAATATATCTTCTCCATAGGCTTGAGATGCCGAAGCATGAGAATTTATGATTGGCAAGGAGGATTTTCGAAGTTATCAAAAATTTGTTCTAAGGAACGCATTGCAATTTATTCAAAGCAGCAAAAAGCCGTTCCTAAGGGAGCGCAATGTAAGTTTTCTGAGCCTACAGCGAAAAATAAGCGCTGATTCCGCCAAAAGTAAAAGGCGAAGAAGCTCCTAAGGGAGGCTTACAGCGAAAAATAAGCGCTGATTCCGCCGAAAGTAAAAGGCGAAGAAGCTCCTAAGGGAGGCTTACAGCGAAAAATAAGCGTTGATTCCGCTGAAGTAAAAGACGAAGAAGCTCCTAAGGGAGGCTTACAGCGAAAAATAAACGCTGATTGCGCTGAAGTAAAAGGCGAAGAAGCTCCTAAGGGAGGCTTACAGCGAAAAGTCAGCGCTGATATAAAAAAGATTGTGTGCTTTATTGCAGGGATGTGTGTACTTTCGGCACAAATATCATTTTGCATAACATAACATCATCACATCATTTAGCATAACATAAGCATCATACAGCATATTGCATGTGGAACAAGAAGGGGATACACCATTGGTCTTCGGAGGATGATTTGAAAAAGAGAAAATCGTGTTAAGGCACAAGATAAATCAAGAAGACTTGTAGCTTCATTAGAGAGGCAACATAAAACAGCTTCGGAGAATATTTCACGAAGCTTGGATATTCCCCACCAGAGAAGTTTGCAAATTCTTGCGATATATAAAAGGTTTTCTTCACGAAGCATGAAAAGAAGGGAAGGTGTTTTTTCGCCGAAGGCTCAAAAAATGGTATGTATGCAAAATTTCATGCATCGTAAAGAATTGAACTATAAATAGATTATATATTACATTCAAAGTTACAATGTATTACACATGTTACGTTCCAAATGTTTCTACAATAGCATTTAATCCTCCTTAAGAACTATTTCTGCAGCTTCGTTTAGTAGCTGGTCGACAACCTTGTCCATGATGGCTTCGGCCATTTTTCTAATTTCATCGTCCCCTTTCGAGTGGGGGCCCGGAAATGCTTCAGCAGGTTCTGACGGAGGAGAAGATACGACTATATTACTATTACAAACCGCGAACAAAGTCTAGAATCAAAAATTACAATAGAATAAAAACAACTAATTAATACCTATTTGCCCTTCGGGCTCTGTACTTTTCTCAATAGCCTCTGCTACTTTTCTAGCATCGTGGATGCCTTTTTCGCTCTTTTGAATAATTTCTTGGGCCATTTCTCGGTCGCCGTTGTCCCAGATATCGGTGAAAAATTTTCCGCCGATCATGCTTGCTTCGGCTGAGGGGTCTTTAATGTCTTCGGAGGACAAAGTAGCTTCGGATTGCGCTAAGGATTTTACATGCTCGCAACCTTTCCTCTCCAAAACAGTAGCAATTCCTCTAGCACCCGAAAAAGCACATATGTCTCCTCGGCTATTCAGAATTTCCTCGAAGGCCTCAGCTTCGTGACTGATCCATTCCATTGGACCTTCGGGATTGCCCCTTGAGAAATTCTCTTCGCTAGAGAATGCGCCAACGTTGGCGAAGCTGGATTTTATCTTCTGAACACACACTATAGATTTATCATAGCATCTTCTCTGGGATGCACGAAGCTCTTTAACATTTATTTCTAAATGATTGGCCCATTGATCACTAAGCTCTCATTTTGTCTCTTCAAGTATACGTTCTTCTTTAGCTCTGGCTAGCTGTTTCTGAAGATCTTTAATTTCGCGTTTTTGGGCTTCAGCTTGAGCCTTAGAGGTAGCTGCGTCTTCCTTTATCTTGTCCACCAATGTAAGCAGAATTTTATCTTTTTCCAGAGCTTCGTTTCTCAGCTTAATAACCTCTGATCGTAGATTGTTGAAAGCAATATCATAGCTCTCGTCTTCGGCATTCTTTTGCGCTCTCAGCGCGTTGCTCGATATTAAACCCTATATATACAAGAATTAGTATAAGAATAAAACAATGATTTGAAAATTATAAATTTCTAAATATATAGTTCTCATACCTTCAGACTATTATATGCAAGACTATCTGCAAGATCGTCCTTCGTCATAGCGCAGAGTCCAGCCTCAAGCTTCGGAAACCCTATACTTCTAGCCATCTCCCGGTAGACAGATAATTCTTTGTTGTCCGGGAGGCAGTATAAAAAGTCATCTTCGTCCGTGCCATTGAATACTAAGGCTCCCTTAGGATACTTTAATTCCCGGGCATAGTGATTAGCCTAAAAAATCTCTTCTTCAGATAATCTTTTTCCAGAAGCATGTCGTATAATATAATTGAGGGCCTCGGAGGATGCTTCGGGGGCAGCAGTGTCAGTTTCTTCAACCAAAATTGGCTCTGTCCTTTTTGGTTCTTCAGCTTCCAGGGCATTTATCTTCGTAGGTTCTGAAGGCCCAGCTTCAGTTTCAGGTTGTTGCTTCGAAGTTTCAACAGCAAGGGTTTCACTAGGCACTTCAGGAGTTTCAATAGTTTTCTTTGGAGTTATGCTTGAAGATTTAATTGTCTCCAAAACATCTAGCACATTAACCATTCTTTTCCTTTTCGGAGTCACTATTGGCCCCTTTTGACTTTTTGCTACCTCGATTTCTCCTGAAGGACTCAAAATTTCTGATGTTTTTACTTCTTCAGTTGATATTTTTACTTCTTCAGCCCTCGGTTCTTCTTTCTTTTCTGTCGAAGGCCCTTCAGCCAGCTCTACGACTTTTGGCAGTGGAGTTGGTTCTCTAGCTTCGGTGGCCGTAGAGGGTTCACCGGCGAACTCAGGCACCGTGGCTGGTTCAATATAGCGTGGCCGGTGTGTGAGAATCTTTACCCTTTTTCTCTTCGGCGCTGGCTCGCTAGGAGCGGCTGAAGCAGTTTCTTTTGCAGAAGTTGTGTTTTTTCTTTTTTGACCCCGCGCTGGATAGCGGTAGTCAGGGTAGACAAACCCAATTGCGTCAAATACTCGGTTGAGTCTTTTCTTCTTTCGGCCTCCGAAGGTCGCTGATAATGCAGTGTCTTCGGCCTTTGAATATACCCCAAGCAATTCATCACTTACAGTCTCAATGCTCTTTAACCAATCACCATCTGGCTCAACGAACTTGTCTCCGTACTTGAATGTGTACTTCAGCCTGACTAGTCCACCTTCGTCAGTTTCTCTAACAGTTTCTTTCGGCATTTCCCAGTTATCTGCAAGTGGCCATACTCTGAAGGCAATGTGTTCTTGTATTAAATCTCTTGTCCCTATAAAAGAGCAGACTACGCCGAAGGCCCTTTGGCACTCTTCGGCTACTTCATCCATTTCTACCTTCGGTTTCCGAAGTCCGAAGCGCTGCCAGATAGGGCACATGATGACATCTTTAATATCTTCTCGAACCTTCAAATCATTTTTTACATAGAACCATTCTTTCATCCATTCCCCGGGCCATCTCTTCCGAAAGGTTGGCACGGGACAGCTTGATCCAGAGCGAGCACCGAAGCTGTAACAACCAAAGTTGTTATGATATTGCTCCTTACCCCAGGGCTTCGTCTCATATACTAACTCATGTATATTGCAAAAGCTTTTCGTACTTGGTTCCAGGCTCTGGCTCTTCACGGCCCAGACGAAGAGTCCCATTCTTATTATTGCTTCAGGGGTAAGTTGATGAAGATAAACCTGATATATTTTCAGAACTTCTACCACAAACCTGCTTAAAGGGAATCGTAGCCCAGCTTTAAAAAAGCTTCGGAAGATCACGACTTCATTATCTTCGGGAGTCGGCACAGTCTTCTCTCCGTCATCTGCCCTCACGATGGATATATCTCGAAAATATCTTCCCCTCATGTTTTCAAGGTGACTTTGTCCAATAGTTGATTTTCTGAAGACTGAATGGCTTGGTCGCCATGGTCGATCTTCGGAATCCTCACCTCCGCTGTCTGCGTCATAACTATCACTTTCACCAGTATCTTCAGATAAGCCTTCCAAAATTTCCCTAGTGATTTTCTCTGTATTTGTTTTTGCTATTGATTCAATGAAGCCCAGATTTTTCTCCTCAGAAAGGCTCAACTTCACTCCGGCAACAACTTTCTTTTCCTGAGACATCCCTTCGGAAGTCCTTTTAAAAAGGGCTTTTTGGTCCGAAGCTTAAAATCTAAAGAGGTAGTCAAATATTTGTGGACAAAGAGCTATTTGAGCAGGCAGAGCAAATGGCAAGATAGCGTGCCAAATAAACTTGTGGTGAGCTCATATTTATACACCCAGTATGTCGGAAACTGGAGGGTCCCGCTTGTCAATGACTGTTGCTATTCTAGCAAAAGGAAGGTGTTTTTTCGGACCTTCGGCTCATAACCTTCGTTCGTATCGCAATATAAATTTATCTTTACAGTAAATTAATATTGCGAGGGGCTACTGTTGGGGGCCTTCGGCTTCCGAAGGTCCTCAAAAACATGATTTGACAATATTTTCCAAGAGAAATATGTAAACAGGTACCTTCAAAGTTAGATTGCGGGTATACAAAAGCACGGTTAAAGACGAAGCTTGACCGGGACGAAAGGCGACCACGACGAAGGATAAGACGATCACGAAGCTATGTGCAGAAAAGCTTCGGCATAACGGCATAAAAGGGGAACCAACTTAAAGATGAAAAGCCAAATTAGACCTCGAAGAATTACTATAGAGTTATTGTTAAATGTAATGGGTATTAATGTAATTTTGCATGGGCTGTGACCCGCGCCTATAAATAGGTGAACAATATTCCTGTACTGTTCACGCTGACTTGGCATTTGCTTTTGCATCACACCTGTATTCACATTCCTTCAAGCCGAAGGTACATTTGTAATTTACCATTATTTACATAAGTAATATAAGAAAAAATGAATTAATAATAATGTTTACAGAGATTATGTTACTTTCTATATTCTGTATTTGAATATCCTTTATCCTTTATCATGATCATGAAGGTTTGTCCTTCATGACCTTCGTCCGAAATCCATTATATCCGAAGGGAAATAATGATTCAAAGGACGAAGGGTTTTGATATTTAACATTTTGTGTTGCCTTGTTCTTGATTCATAGCATTTAAGAACGAGTCCCCAACACACTCAAGGGAGTCCGCCCACAAGCACAAGGAGGAATCCTCTTCCTCCATCAAGTCCCAACGGAAGGATGACAAGAAGAAGAAGATGAAGAAGGTGGTCTACTATGAGATCGACTCTTCGTCACTGAAAGGGAATCAGGCTTACACCTATTTTCCTAACTAATTTTGGTGGTTGAATTTCCCAATACAAATAATTGGACTAACTAGTTTGCTCTAGTGTATAAGTTATACATGTGCCAAAGGTTCACACTTAGCCAATACAAAGACCAATAAATGGGTTCAACAAAAAGAGCAAGGGATAACCGAAGGCAGCCCTGGTCTGGCGCACCGGACTGTCCGGTGCACCACCGGACAGTGTCCGGTGCACCAGGGGACTCCAAGCCAAATTTTGCACCTTCGGGAATTTTCAGAGGCGCTTCACTATAATTCACCGGACATGTCCGGTGCACACCGGACAATGTCCGGTGCTCCAGAGGAGAGCGACTCTAAACTCGCCAGCTTCGGATTTCCGCTCCGCTATAATTCACCGGACATGTCCGGTGCACACCGGACTGCCCGCTGAGCCAGCGGAGCAACAGCTACTTCGCGCCAACGGTCGTCTGCAACGCATTAAATGCGCGCCAGCGCGCGCAGAGGAGCAGAGCACGCGCGGGTGGCACACCGGACAGTCTACAGGACTTGTCCGGTGCACCACCGGACAGCCAGGCGGGCCCACACGTCAGAACTCCAACGGTCGGAACCCAACGGCCTGGTGACGTGGCTGGCGCACCGGACAGTGTCCGGTGGCGCACCTGACTGTCCAGTGCGCCATGCGACAGCAGCCTCCACCAAACGGCTAGTTTGGTGGTTGGGGTTATAAATACCCCCAACCACCCCACATTCAAGTCATCCAAGTTTTCCAACTTCCAACCACTTACAAGAGCTAGGCATTCAATACAAGACAGACCCAAGTGATCAAATCCTCTCCCAAATTCCACAAAAGCTTTAGTGTTAAGTGAGAGAGATTTGTTGTGTTCTTTTGAGCTCTTGCGCTTGGATTGCTTTCTTCTTTCTCATTCTTTTCTTGTGATCAAAACTCAATTGTAACCGAGGCAAGAGACACCAATTGTGTGGTGGTCCTTGCGGGGAAGTTTTGTTCCCGGTTGATTTGAGAAGAGAAAGCTCACTCGGTCCGAGGGACCGTTTGAGAGAGGGAAGGGGTTGAAAAAGACCCGATCTTTGTGGCCTCCTCAACGGGGAGTAGGTTTGCGAGAACCGAACCTCGGTAAAACAAATCCTTGTGTCTCACTTCCTTATTCGCTTGCGATTTGTTTTTACGCCCTCTCTCAGACTCGATTACATTTCTAACGCTAACCCGACTTGTAGTTGTGATTAACTTTGTAAATTTCAGTTTCGCCCTATTCACCCCCCCTCTAGGCGACTTTCAATTAGTATCGGAGCCCGGTGCTTCATTAGAGCCTAACCGCTCAAAGTGATGTCGGGAGAACACGCCAAGAAGGAGATGGAGACCGGCGACAAGCCCACTACAAGCCACGGGAAGGCTTCATCGGGAGAGTCCCGCAAAAAGGGGAAGGAGAAGAAAGCCTCTTCCCACAAGTCGCATCGGAGTGGCGACAAGATAAAGAAGATGAGGAAGGTGGTCTACTACGAGACCGACACTTCATCACCTTTCACCTCCGGCTCCGACACGCCCTCCGTAACTTCTAAGCGCCATGAGCGCAAGAAGTTTAGTAAGATCCCCCTACGCTACCCTCGCATTCCTAAACATACACCTTTACTTTCCGTCCCATTAGGCAAACCACCAACCTTTGATGGTGAAGATTATGCTAGGTGGAGTGATTTAATGCGATTTCATCTAACCTCACTCCACAAAAGTATATGGGATATTGTTGAGTTTGGTGTACAGGTGCCATCCGTAGGGGATGAAGATTATGATGTGGATTAAGTGGCCCAAATCGAGCACTTCAACTCCCAAGCCACAACTATACTCCTTGCCTCTCTAAGTCAAGAGGAGTATAACAAGGTGCAAGGACTAAAGAGCGCCAAGGAAGTCTGGGACGTGCTCAAGACCACGCACGAGGGAGATGAGCTAACCAAGATCACCAAGCGAGAAACGATCGAGGGGGAGTTTGGTCGCTTCCGGCTTCGCAAAGGGGAAGAGCCACAAGACATGTACAACCGGCTCAAAACCTTGGTGAACCAAGTGCGCAACCTCGGGAGCAAAAAGTGGGATGACCACGAGATGGTTAAGGTTATTCTTAGATCACTTATTTTCCTTAACCCTACTCAAGTTCAATTAATTCGTGGTAATCCTAGATATACACTAATGACTCCCGAGGAAGTAATCGGGAATTTTGTGAGCTTTGAGTACATGATCAAGGGCTCAAAGAAAATCACCGAGCTAGATGATCCCTCCACGTCCGAAGCACAACCGGTGGCATTTAAGGCGACGGAGGAGAAGAAGGAGGAGTCTACATCAAGTAGACAACCAATCGACGCCTCAAAGCTCGATAATGAGGAAATGGCACTCGTCATCAAGAGCTTCCGCCAAATCCTCAAACAAAGGAAGGGGAAAGACTACAAGCCCCACTCCAAGAAAGTTTGCTACAAATGTGGTAAGCCCGGTCATTTTATTGCAAAATGTCCTCTATCTAGTGACTGTGACAGGGGCGACGACAATAAGGGGAGAAGAAAGGAGAAGAAGAGGTACTACAAGAAGAAGGGTGGCGATGCCCATGTTTGTCGGGAGTGGGACTCCGACGAAAGCTCTAGCGACTCCTCCTCCGACGAGGACGCCGCCAACATCGCCGTCACCAAGGGACTTCTCTTCCCCAACGTCGACCACAAGTGCCTCATGGCAAAGGACGGCAAAAAGAAGAAGGTTAAATCCAAATCCTCCACTAGATATGAGTCTTCTAGCGATGATAATGCTAGTGATGAGGAAGATAATTTGCGTATTCTTTTTGCCAACTTAAACATGCAACAAAAAGAAAAGTTAAATGAATTGATTAGTGCTATCCATGAGAAGGATGATCTCTTGGACTCCCAAGAGGACTTCCTTATTAAAGAAAACAAAAAGCATGTTAAGGTAAAAAATGCTTATGCTCTAGAAGTAGAAAAGTGCGAAAAATTACCTAGTGAGCTAAGCACTTGCCATGAGACTATTGACAACCTTAGAAATGAAAATGTTAATTTGTTAGCTAAGGTTGATTCACATGTTTGTAATGTTTCAATTCCCAATCCTAGAAATGATAATGATGATTTGGTTGCTAAGATTGAAGAATTGAACATTTCCCTTGCTAGCCTTAGAAATGAAAATGAAAAATTGCTTGCTAAGGCTAAAGATTTTGATGTTTGCAATGCTACCATTTCCGACCTTAGAAGTAATAATGATATATTGCATGCTAAGGTTGTAGAATTAAAATCTTGCAAACCATCTACATCTACCGTTGAGCACACTTCTATTTGTACTAGATGTAGAGATGTTGATATTAATGCTATTCATGATCACATGGCTTTAATTAAACAACAAAATGATCATATAGCAAAATTAGATGCTAAAATTACCGAGCATGAACTTGAAAATGAAAAATTTAAATTTGCTCGTAGTATGCTTTATAGTGGGAGACGCCCTGACATCAAGGATGGCATTGGCTTCCAAAAGGGGGACAATGTCAAACTTAATGCCCCTCCTAAGAAATTATCTAACTTTGTTAAGGGCAAGGCTCCCATGCCTCAGGATAACGAGGGTTACATTTTGTACCCTGCCGGCTATCCTGAGAGCAAAATTAGGAGAATTCATTCTAGGAAGTCTCACTCTGGCCCTAACCATGCTTTTATGTATAAGGGTGAGACATCTAGCTCTAGGCAACCAACCCGTGCTAAGAAGAAAACTCCTATTGCATCAAATGACCATAGTATTTCATTTAAAACTTTTGATGCTTCTTATGTTTTAACTAACAAATCCGGCAAGGTAGTTGCCAAGTATGTTGGGGGCAAGCACAAGGGGTCAAAACTTGTGTTTGGGTACCCAAAGTTCTTGTGTCTAATGCCAAAGGACCCAAAACCATTTGGGTACCTAAAGTCAAGAACTAAACTTGTTTTGTAGGTTTATGCATCCGGGGGCTCAAGTTGGATAATCGACAGCGGGTGCACAAACCACATGACAGGGGAGAAGAAGATGTTCTCCTCCTACGAGAAAAACCAAGATCCCCAAAGAGCGATCACATTCGGGGATGGAAATCAAGGTTTGGTGAAAGGATTGGGTAAAATTGCTATATCTCCTGACCATTCTATTTCCAATGTTTTTCTTGTAGATTCATTAGATTACAATTTGCTTTCCGTTTCTCAATTATGTCAAATGGGCTACAACTGTCTTTTTACTGATGTAGGTGTCACTGTCTTTAGAAGAAGTGATGATTCAATAGCATTTAAGGCAGTGTTAGAGGGTCAGCTATACTTGGTAGATTTTGATAGAGCTGAACTTGACACTTGCTTAATTGCTAAGACTAACATGGGTTGGCTCTAGCACCGCTGACTAGCCCACGTTGGGATGAAGAATCTTCATAAGCTTCTAAAGGGAGAGCACATTCTAGGATTAACAAATGTTTATTTTGAGAAAGACAGGATTTGTAGCGCATGCCAAGCAGGGAAGCAAGTTGGTGCCCATCATCCACACAAGAACATCATGACAACTGGCAGGCCACTGGAGCTCCTACACATGGATTTATTCGGCCCGATAGCTTATATAAACATCGGTGGGAGTAAGTACTGTCTAGTTATTGTGGATGATTATTCTCGCTTCACTTGGGTATTCTTTTTGCAGGAAAAATCTCATACCCAAGAGACCTTAAAAGGATTCTTGAGACGGGCAAAAAACGAGTTCGGCTTAAGGATCAAGAAAATTAGAAGCGACAACGGGACGGAGTTCAAGAACTCACAAATCGAAGGCTTCCTTGAGGAGGAGGGCATCAAGCATGAGTTCTCTTCTCCCTACACGCCACAACAAAATGGTGTAGTGGAGAGGAAGAATAGAACTCTATTGGCCATGGCAAGAACCATGCTTGATGAGTACAAGACTTCGGATCGGTTTTGGGCCGAGGCGGTCAACACCGCCTGCTACGCCATCAACCGGTATATCTACACCGAATCCTCAAGAAGACATCATACGAACTCCTAACCAGTAAAAAGCCCAATATTTCATATTTTAGAGTCTTTGGTAGCAAATGCTTTATACTTGTTAAAAGAGGTAGAAAATCTAAATTTGCTCCTAAGACTGTAGAAGGCTTTTTACTAGGATATGATTCAAACACAAGGGCATATAGAGTCTTTAACAAGTCCTCTGGACAAGTTGAAGTTTCTTGTGACGTTGTGTTTGATGAGACTAATGGCTCTCAAGTAGAGCAAGTTGATCTTGATGAGATAGGTGTTGAAGAGGCTCTGTGCATCGCGTTAAGGAACATGTCCATTGGGGATGTGTGTCCCAAGGAATCCGAAGAGCCTCCAAATGCACAAGATCAACCATCCTCCTCCACGCAAGCATCTCCACCAACTCAAAATGAGGAAGAGACTCAAATTGATGAAGGAGAAGATCAAAGAGATGAGCCACCTCAAGATGACGGCAATGATCAAGGGGGAGATGCAATTAATCAAGACAAGGAGGATGAAGAACCAAGGCCGCCACACCTAAGAGTCCACCAAGCAATCCAACGAGATCACCCCGTCGACACCATCCTCGGCGACATTCATAAGGGGGTAACTACTAGATCTCGTGTTGCACATTTTTGTGAGAATTACTCTTTTGTTTCCTCTATTGAACCACACAGGGTAGAGGAAGCACTCCAAGATTCGGATTGGGTGGTGGCAATGCAAGAGGAGCTCAACAATTTCACAAGGAATGAGGTATGGAATTTAGTTCCACGTCCTAATCTAAATGTTGTAGGAACCAAATGGGTCTTCCGCAAGAAGCAAGACGAGCATGGTGTGGTGACAAGGAACAAAGCTCGACTCGTGGCCAAGGGATACTCCCAAGTCGAAGGTTTGGATTTCGGTGAAACCTATGCACCCGTAGCTAGGCTTGAGTCAATTCGTATATTATTATCCTATGCTACTTACCATGGCTTGAAGCTTTATCAAATGGACGTGAAGAGTGCCTTCCTCAATGGACCAATCAAAGAAGAGGTCTATGTTGAGCAACCTCCCGGCTTTGAAGATAGTGAGTACCCTAACCATGTTTATAAACTCTCTAAGGCGCTTTATGGGCTTAAGCAAGCCCCAAGAGCATGGTATGAATGCCTTAGAGATTTCCTTATCACTAATGGCTTCAAAGTCGGAAAGGCCGATCCTACTTTATTCACTAAAACTCTTGACAATGACTTGTTTGTATGCCAAATTTATGTTGATGATATTATATTTAGATCTACTAACGAGTCTACATGTGAAGAATTTAGTAGGATCATGACACAAAAATTCGAGATGTCTATGATGGGGGAGTTGAAGTACTTCTTGGGATTTCAAGTGAAGCAACTCCAAGAGGGCACCTTCCTAAGCCAAACGAAGTATACTCAAGATATTCTAAACAAGTTTGGGATGAAGGATGCCAAACCCATCAAGACACCCATGGGAACCAATGGGCATCTCGACCTCGACACGGAAGGTAAGTCCGTGGATCAAAAGGTATATCGGTCGATGATAGGCTCTCTACTCTATTTATGTGCATCTCGACCGGATATTATGCTTTCCGTATGCATGTGTGCAAGATTCCAAGCCGACCCTAAGGAAGCTCACCTTACAGCCGTAAAACGAATCTTGAGATATTTAGTTTATACTCCTAAGTTTGGGCTTTGGTATCCTAGGGGATCCACATTTGATTTAATTGGTTATTCGGATGCCGATTGGGCAGGGTGTAAAATTAATAGAAAGAGCACATCGGGGACTTGCCAGTTCTTGGGAAGATCCTTGGTGTCTTGGGCTTCAAAGAAGCAAAATTCGGTAGCTCTTTCTACCGCCGAAGCCGAGTACATTGCCGCAGGCCATTGTTGCGCGCAACTACTTTGGATGAGGCAAACCTTAGGGACTATGGTTACAAATTAACCAAAGTTCCTTTTCTATGTGATAATGAGAGTGCAATCCGCATGGCGGATAATCCCGTCGAACATAGCCGCACTAAACACATAGCCATTCGGTATCATTTTCTAAGGGATCACCAACAAAAGGGAGATATCGAGATTGCATAACACTAAGGATCAATTAGCCGATATCTTTACCAAGCCACTTGATGAACAAACTTTTAACAAACTTAGGCATGAGCTAAATATTCTTGATTCTAAGAACTTCTTTTGTTGATTTGCACACATAGCTCATTCATATACCTTTGATCATGTCTCTTTCATATGCTATGACTAATGTGTTTTCAAGTCCATTTCAAACCAAGTCATAGGTGTATTGAAAGGAAATTGGAGTCTTCGGCGAAGACAAAGGCTTCCACTCCGTAACTCATCCTTCGCCGTCACTCCGAGCATCTCTCCGTTTTGGTATAATCTTCACTCGTATTTTATTTGCCAAAGGGGAGAAAGTAGTCAAAAGGGTTCTAATGATTCCGTTTTTGGCGATTTATGCCAAAGGGGGAGAGAGCATGAGCCCAAAGCAAAAGGACCGCACCACACCACTAATTTTAAAAAGAGTCTTTCAATTGGTATGATTTTCAATTTGGTATCTCCTTGTGTTCAAAAAGGGGAGAGAGTAGTATTTTCAAAATCAATATCTTAAAACCCTCTTGAACACTAAGAGGAGAATTTCATTAAGGGGGAGTTTTGTTTAGTCAAAGGAAAAGCATTTGAAACAGGGGGAGAAAATTTCAAATCTTGAAAATGCTTCTCAAAAATCTTATTCATTTACCTTTGACTATATTGCAAAAGGACTTTGAAAAGGATTTACAAAATAATTTGCAAAAACAAAACAAGTGGTGCAAGCGTGGTCCAAAATGTCAAAAACTAAAGAAACAATCCATGCATATCTTATGAGTAGTTATATTGGCTCAATTCCAAGTAACCTTTGCACTTACATTATGCAAACTAGTTCAATTATGCACTTCTATATTTGCTTTGGTTTGTGTTGGCATCAATCACCAAAAAGGGGGAGATTGAAAGGGAATTAGGCTTACACCTATTTTCCTAACTAATTTTGGTGGTTGAATTGCCCAACACAAATAATTGGACTAACTAGTTTGCTCTAGTGTATAAGTTATACAGGTGCCAAAGGTTCACACTTAGCCAATACAAATACCAAGAAATGGGTTCAACAAAAAGAGCAAGGGATAACCGAAGGCAGCCCTGGTCTGGCGCACTGGACTGTCCGGTGCACCACCGGACAGTGTCCGGTGCATCACGGGACTCCAAGCCAAACTTCGCACCTTCGGGAATTTTCAGAGGCGCCTCACTATAATTCACCGGACATGTTCGGTGCACACCAGACAGTGTCCGGTGCTCAAGAGGAGAGCGACTCTGAACTCGCCAGCTTCGAATTTCCGCTTCGCTATAATTCACCGGACATGTCCGGTGAGCCAGCGGAGCAACGGCTACTTCGCGCCAACGGTCGTCTGCAACGCATTAAATGCGCGCCAGCGCGCGCAGAGGAGCAGAGCACGCGCGGGTGGCACACCGGACAGTCTACAGGACTTGTCCGGTGCACCACCGGACAGCCAGGCGGGCCCACACGTCAGAACTCCAACGGTCGGAACCCAACGGCCTGGTGACGTGGCTGGCGCACCGGACAGTGTCTGGTGGCCCACCGGACTGTCCGGTGCGCCATGCGACAGCAGCCTCCACCAAACGGCTAGTTTGGTGGTTGGGGTTATAAATACCCCCAACCACCCCACATTCAAGTCATCCAAGTTTTCCAACTTCCAACCACTTACAAGAGCTAGGCATTCAATACAAGACAGACCCAAGTGATCAAATCCTCTCCCAAATTCCACAAAAGCTTTAGTGTTAAGTGAGAGAGATTTGTTGTGTTCTTTTGAGCTCTTGCGCTTGTATTGCTTTCTTCTTTCTCATTCTTTTCTTGTGATCAAAACTCAATTGTAACCGAGGCAAGAGACACCAATTGTGTGGTGGTCCTTGCGGGGAAGTTTTGTTCCCGGTTGATTTGAGAAGAGAAAGCTCACTCGGTCCGAGGGACCGTTTGAGAGAGGGAAGGGGTTGAAAAAGACCCGGCCTTTGTGGCCTCCTCAACGGGGAGTAGGTTTGCGAGAACCGAACTTCAGTAAAACAAATCCTTGTGTCTCACTTCCTTATTCGCTTGCGATTTGTTTTTACGCCCTCTCTCGGACTCGATTGCATTTCTAACGCTAACCCGGCTTGTAGTTGTGATTAACTTTGTAAATTTTAGTTTCGCCCTATTCACCCCCCCTCTAGGCAACTTTCAGTCACCCTCCACCTCCGGCTCGGAATCGGCATCCGCCACTTCTAAGCGTCATGAGTGCAAGAAGTATAGTAAGATGCCCCTTCGCTATCCTCACATTTCAAAACACACTCCATTACTTTCCGTCCCATTAGGCAAACCACCTATGTTTGATGGTGAAGATTATTCTATGTGGAGTGATAAAATGAGGCATCACCTAACCTCACTCCACAAAAGTATATGAGATATTGTTGAGTATGGAGCGCAGGTACCAAAGGAAGGGGACAAGGATTATGATTCGGAGGAGGTTGAACAAATCCAACACTTCAACTCTAAAGCCACTACTATACTCCTCGCCTCTCTAAGTCGAGAGGAGTATAATAAGGTGCAAGGGTTGAAGAGCGCAAAGGAGATTTGGGACGTGCTCAAGACCGCACACGAAGGAGACGAGGTGACCAAGATCACCAAGAGGGAGATGATCGAGGGGGAGCTCGGTCGGTTCATGCTTCACCAAGGGGAGGAGCCACAAGCAATGTACAACCGGCTCAAGACCTTGGTGAACCAAGTGCGCAACCTCGGGAGCACCAAATGGGATGACCATGAGATGGTCAAGGTTATTCTAAGATCACTTGTATTTCTTAATCCCACTCAAGTTCAATTAATTCGTGGTGATCCTAGATACAAGCTAATGTCTCCCGAGGAAGTGATAGGAAAATTTGTGAGCTTTGAATTGATGATCAAAGGCTCCAAGAAAATCATCGAGCAAGGCGCCTCCTCCACACCCGATGTGCAACCCGTGGCATTCAAGGCAATGGAGGAGAAGAAAGAAGACTCTACACCGAGTAGAGTCCCCATCGACGCCTCCAAGCTCGACAACGAGGAGATGACGCTCATCACCAAGAGCTTTTGCCAAATCCTCAAGCAAAGGAGGGGGAAGGACTACAAGCCCCACTCCAAGAAAGTTTGCTACAAGTGTGGTAAGACCGGTCATTTTATTGCAAAATGTCCATTATCAAGTGATAGTGACAGGGGCGACGACAAGAAGGGAAAGAGAAGAGATAAGAAGAGGTACTACAAGAAGAAGGGTGGCGATGCCCATGTTTGCCGGGAGTGGGACTCCGACGAGAGCTCCACCGACTCCTCTGACGAGGACGCCGCAAACATCGCCGTCACCAAAGGGCTTCTCTTCCCCAACGTCGGCCACAAGTGCCTCATGGCAAAGGACGGCAAAAGGAAGAAGGTAAAATCAAAATCCTCCACTAAGTATGCAACTTCTAGTGATGAGGATAATTCTAGTGATGATGAGGATAACTTGCTCACCCTTTTTGCAAACTTAAACATGCAACAAAAGGAAAAATGAAATGAATTGATTAGTGCTATTCATGAAAAGGATGAACTCTTGGATAGCCAAGAGGACTTCCTAATTAAAGAAAACAAAAAGCATGTTAAAGTTAAAAATGCTTATGCTCTAGAGGTAGAAAAATGTGAAAAATTATCTAGTGAGCTAAGCACTTGCCATGATGTTATTTCCAACCTTAGAAATGAAAATGCCAAATTAATTGCTAAGGTTGAGAAATTAAATGTTTGTGATGATTCAATTGACAATCTTAGAAATGATAATTCTTGTTCAATTGCTAAGATTGAAAAATTAAATGCCTCTCTTGCTAGCCTTAGAAATGAGAATGAAAAATTAATTGCTAAGGCTAAGGAATTGGATGTTTGCAATGTTTCTATTTCCAATCTTAGAGATGAGAATGACATTTTACATGCTAAGATTGTTGAACTAAATTCTTGCAAACCCTCTACATCTACCGTTGAGCATGTTACTATTTGCACTAGATGTAGAGATGTTAACATTGATGCTATTCATGATCACATTGCTATGATTAAACAACAAAATGATCATATAGCAAAATTAGATGCTAAAATTGCCGAGCATGAGTTAGAAAATGAAAAAAAATAAATTTGCTCGTAGTATGCTCTATAGTGGAAGACGCCCTGGCACTAAGGATGGCATTGGCTTCTGTTGGGGGCCTGCGGCTTCCGAAGGTCCTCAAAAACATGATTTGACAATGTTTTCCAAGTGAAATATGTGGGCAGGTATCTTCGGAATCGGATCATGAGCATACAAGAGCACAATCAGGACGAAGCCTGAACGAGATTATGACGAAGGTCTAGATGATCACGAAGCTGTACGCAGGAAAGCTTCGGCATGATAGCAGAAAAGGGGAACCGACTTAAAGATGAAAAGGAAAATTAGACCTCGAAGAATTACTATAGAGTTATTAGCAAATGTAAAGGGCATGGATGTAATTGTACATGGGCTGTGTCCCTTGCCTATAAATAGATGAACAGTACTCCCCGTACTGTTCACGCTGACTTGGCATTCGCTTTTTGCATTACGCCTGTACCTTTGCTTTCCGTCAAACCGAAGGTATATTTATAATTTGTTATTCTGGGTATGATAATGCAAATAAAAATAAGTTGATGATAATATCTATATTATTTTTCGTATTTTGTATATGAATTCTTCCTTATCATCCATTGTGCTTACGAAGGTTTTTTCCTTCATAATCTTCGTCCGGAATTCATTATATCCGAAGAGACAAAATGTCTTGAAGGACGAAGGACTTTAATATTTAACACTTTTTATGTTGCCTTGTTCTTAACTCAAAGCATTTGAGAACAAGTCCCCAACATTGGCGCCCACCTCTGGTGAACTCACTTCCATTTTTTGAGTTTTGAACACCTTCGGCAAGCATCACCTTCGTCATGCCGCCGAAGAAAGCTTCAGCAACAGGGGTTGCCGCTCTGCAGCCACTGGATCCCAATCAGGATGTCCTTTCTCTTAGGGAGGCCCGAAGCCAGAAGAGGAAGGCCACCAGTCCAACGCCTCCGGAGGATGACTTGGATCAAGAAATCCAAAACTTGGAGATGCTCCATCAACAGGTCCAACAGAAGAAGGAAAAGATGGCTCGTCTAGCTGACCTGCAAAGGCAGATAGACGAAGCCTCTGAAGAAGTTCGTCATCTTGCTCAAGATGACCAGAACCGAAGGCCTCCGCACAGAGAGCTTCATCAGGAGGGCTTCTACAACGAGGACGACTGGTATGAAGATTTCCATCGTGGAAATTTTGCTTTTGATGATACTTCTCCTCTCTCAACAGAACTGCAGGCTACACCTTGGCCCCAGTCTTACAAGCCACCCCAGCTCCCCATGTACGACGGTCATTCAGACCCGAAGCAATTCTTGATGAGTTATGAAGCAACCATATCTTCGTATGGTGGCAATACTGCAGTCATGGCAAAGTCTTTCGTCATGGCTGTCAAGAGTGTTGCACAAACCTGGTACTCCTCTCTTCGGCCAGGAACAATCACCTCATGGCAAAAGCTGAAGGACATGCTGATAACCAGTTTCCAAGGGTTTCAAACGAAGCCGGTCACTGCTCAAGCTTTATTCGAGTGCACCCAGGACCACAAAGAATACCTTCAGGCGTATGTCTGAAGGTTCCTGCGTCTGAGGGCACAGGCACCAACAGTGCCCAATGAAATTGTCATTGAGGCCATGATTAAGGGGCTTCGGCCGGGACCTTCAGCTCAATACTTTGCCAGGAAGCCTCCTCAAACTTTGGAGAAGCTACTCCAGAAGATGGACGAGTATATTCGAGCTGACAATGACTTCCACCAAAGAAGGGAGGAAGCATATAGGTTCTCTGAAATGACCAGGGGCTTCGGAGGAAGATTCCATCCGAGGCACGTCAGGTCAATTCACAACTCTACTCAGAGTGATGATAGAGGGAGTCATCAGCAAAGGCCACAGTACTCCTCGCAAGCTTCGGGACAACATCAAAGCTCTTTCCGGCCGCCAGCTCCAAGGGGCAGAGGCGCCAGGGGCTTCGGAGGAAGATTTGGGGATCAGCCAAGGAAAATTTATTGTCTATTCTGTGGTGAGGACAAGGGCCATACCACCAGGATGTGCCATGTTACCATCCAGAAGCAAAAGGAGATAGCAGAAGCTGCAGCGCAACAGAGTCAGCCAAAGTAAGTCATGCATACTGCTTCGTACCATTCGCCTTACATTCCAGAATATGTAGGCAATCACCCTACAGCTTCTGTTGCTTCGGCAAGCCAACCCAAGCATCTTGGCAACAGCCTCCACCTCCACCACCAACGCAACGAGGCCAGCAGCCAGAAGGGAGTCAACACACTCACCTTCAACGGGACTTCAGAGAAGAGTCCGAAGCTCGCACAGTCAATAGCACTGTGCCAGAGTCGAAGCATATTTACTGACAAATATCCTACCCCGATAGCAGTTTTTCGCATTCAATATTATTTTCTTTTTTAATAAGGAACAATTATGGGAGGCTTAAGTGCTTTTTGTCGTTTTTAATCTCTTGTAACAGTTTCGCTTTTTACCATAATGAAAATATATCTTCTCCATAGGCTTAAGTTGCTGAAGCATAAGAATTTATGATGGCAAGGAGGACCTTCGAATTATCAAAAATTTTGTTCTAAGAAACGCAGCGTAATTTCTTCGAAGCAGCAAAAAGTCGTTCCTAAGGGAGCGCAGTGTAAGTCTTCTGCTCAAAAGTCGTTCCGAAGGGAATGCAGAGCTTACAGCGAAAAATAAACGCTGATTCCGCTGAAAGTAAAAGGCGAAGAAGCTCCTAAGGGAGGCTTACAGCGAAAAATAAACGCTGATTCCGCTGAAAGTAAAAGGCGAAGAAGCTCCTAAGGGAGGCTTACAGCGAAAAATAAACGCTGATTCCGCTGAAGTAAAAGGCGAAGAAGCTCTTAAGGGAGGCTTGCAGTGAAAAAACGTCGACCTTCGGCAAATATCATTTTGCATAACATCACATCATTTGCATAGCATAACATCATACATCATATTGCATCAACAACGCAAGAAGGGGGTCTCAGTATTGATATTCGAAAATTGTTTCGAAGAAATAGTGACAAGGCACAAAAAATAGCTATTGAAGAGTTATACCTTCGTCAAACTCTGAAATGGAAAGATCTATTGGTTATTGATTTTACGAGGATTGGTTACTGATCTTATGAGAACACAGATATTGTTTACGAAGCATGAAAAGAAGGGAAGGTGTTTTTTCGCCGAAGGCTCAAAAACGGTATGTATAAGAAGTTTCATGCATCGTAAAGAATAGAACCATAAATAGCTAATATATTACATTCGAAGTTACAAAGTATTACACATGTTTCTCAACAAACATTACATTCTAAATGTTTTTACAATAACATCTAATCTTCCCTTAGAACTATTTCTGCACCTTCGTTTAGTAGCTGATCAACAACTTTATCCATGATGGCTTCGACCATTTTTCTAATTTCGTCGTCCCCCTTCGCGCGGGGGGGGGGGGGGTCCACCGATGGCTCGGTAGGCTCTGAGGGAGGAGAAAGTACGACTTTATTACAAAACGTAAACAAGTCTAAAATCAAAAATTACAACAAAGAGCCGAAAACCACTAGTCAATACCTAATTGCTCTTCGGGATCCGCACTTTTTCCAGTGGCCTCTGCTACTTTCCTAGCGTCATGAATGCCTTTCTCGCTTTTTCGTATAATTTCCTGGGCCATTTCCCGACCACCATTGTCCCAGATGTCGGTGAAAAATTTTCCACCGACCAAGCTCGCTTCGGCCGAGGGGTCTTTTATATCTTCAGAGGATAAGGCGGCTTCAGATTGTGCTAAGAATTTTACATGGTCACAACCTTTCCTCTCCAAAATGGTAGCAATCCCCCTGGCACCCGAAAAGGCGCATATGTCTCCTCGACTATTTAAAATTTCTTCAAAAGCTTCAGCTTCGTGGCTGATCCATCCAATTGGGCCTTCGGGGTCACCCCTTGTGAAGTTCTCCTCACTTGAGAATGCGCCAACGCTGGCGAAGCTGGTTTTTATTGTCTTAACACATTCCATAGATTTTTCATAGCATCTTTTCTTAGATGCACGAAGCTCTTCAACATTTTTCTCCAAATGATTTGCCCATTGTTCACTGATTTCTCGTTTTGTTTCTTCAAGTGTGCGCTCCTCTTTAGCTCTGGCTAATTGTTTTCGAAGATCTTCAATTTCACGCTTCTAAGCCTCAGCTTGAGCATTAAAAGTAGCTTCGTCTTCTTTTATTCTATTTATCAATGAATATAATATTTTATCTTTTTCGAGACCTTCGTTCCTTAGTTCAATAACTTTGGAACGAAGGTTGCTCAGGGCCATAACACACCCTTCGTCTTCAACATCTTTTTGAGCCCTGAGGGCATTGCTAAGTATAAGACCCTGCAAAAATTTTGGTTTCAATAAGTTAAATAAATGAAAAATTTTGATTTCAAGAAATAATACAAAGACCTCATTTTCTCACCTTTAAGCTATTGTACGCCAAGCTGTCGGCTAGCTCGTCTTTTGAAAACACCGAGAGCCCGTTTTCTAATGTTGGGAATCCGAAGCTCTTGCTCATCTCCCGACAGACAGAAATCTCCTTGCTGTCAGGGAGACAATACAAGAAGTCTTCTTCTCTGCTGTCGTTGAATTTCAATGCCCCTTTGGATATTTCAGTTTTTGGGCATAAAACTAGGACTCTTGCTTTTCTTTTTCAGTCAACTTTTTCCCCGAAGCATGTCGAAAAATATAATCGAAGGCTTCAGAAGATGCTTCGGGGGCGCCAGTGCCAGTTTCTTCAGCCAAAATTTGTTCTGCTATTTCTGTTTCTTTGGCTTCCAAGGATTTCACCTTGGTGGGCTCTGAAGGCCCAGCTTCAGTCTCAGATTATTGGTGCTTTGAAGCTTCGGCAGCAAAGGCTTCAATATGCACTTCGGAAGTTTCAACAATTTTCTTCGGAGTCGTGCTTGAAGACTTTATTGTCTCCAAAACGTCCCGCACATTAACCATCCTTTTTCTTTTGGGGGTCATTGCTGGACCCTTTTGGCTCTTTGGTGCTTCAATTTTTGCTGAAGGATTTAAAATTTCATATGTCCTTGTTTCTGTAGCCTTTGGTTCTTCTATCTTCTTCATTTCCGGCATTATGATTGGCTCTTCAATATTCGGTAGGGGGCTTGGTTCCTTGGCTTCGGTGGCCGAAGAGGTTTCACCGACATATTCAGGCACTGTGGCCGGTTCAATATACCATGGCCAGTGAGTAAGAACCTTTATCTTTTTCCTCTCCGGCGCTGGCTCACTGGGAGCGGCTGAAGCAACTTCCTTTGCTGAAGCAGTATTTTTTCTTTTCTGACCCCGTGTTGGATAACGATAGTCGGGGTAGATAAACCCAATTGCATCAAATACTCGGTTGAGTCTCTTCTTCTTTCGGCCTCCGAAGGCCGCTGATAGTGCAGTATCTTCGGCCTTCGAGTATGATCCAAGCAATTCATCACTTATGGCCTCAATACTTTTTAGCCAGTCATCATCTGGCTCGACGAACTTATCTCCGTATTTGAATGTATATTTTAGTCTAACTAGTCCACCTTCATCAGGTTCCCTGACTGTTTCCTTCGGCATTTCCCATTTATCTGCAAGTGGCCATACTCTGAAGGCAATGTGTTCTTGCATCAGATCCCTTGTCCCAATAAAAGAGCAAACCGCGCCGAAGGCTCTCTGGCATTCTTCGGCTGCTTCATCCATTTCCACCTTCGGCCTTCGGAGGCCGAAGCGTTGCCAGATAGGGCGCATAATGATATCTTTAATATCTTCCCGTGTTTTCAAATCATTCTTCACATAAAACCATTCCGTCATCCAGTCGCCGGGCCATCTTTTTCGAAAGGTTGGCATGGGACAGCTTGACCCAGACCGGGCCCCGAAGCTATAGCAGCCAAAATTGTTGTGATACTGCTCTTTACCCCAGGGTTTTGTCTCATACAATAGCTCATGTATGTTGCAGAAACTTTTTGCATTTGGTTCTAAACCTTGGCTCCTCACGGCCCAGACGAAGATGCCCATCCTTATGATTGCTTCGGGGGTAATTTGATGAAGGCAGATTTCAAATATCTTTAGTATTTCCACGACAAAACTGCTCAAAGGAAACCGCAGTCCAGCCTTTAAGAAGCTTCGGAATATCACGACTTCATTCTCCTCGGGAGTCGGACAAGTTTTCTCTCCTTCGTCAGCCCTCACAATAGACAAGTCCCGAAAATATCTACCCCTCATATTGACAAGATGGCTTTGTTTAATACTTGATTTACCAAAAACCGCATGGCTTGGTCGCCAAGGTCGATCTTCGGAATCTTCACCACCACTATCCACATCATAGCTGTCACTGTCGCCAGTGTCTTCAGATAAACCCTCTAAAATCTCCCTGGTAATCTTCTCTGTATTTGTCTTTGCCATTGATTGAAGAAAGCCAAGATGCATCTCCTTAGAAAGGCTTAGCTTCGATTCAGCAACAACCTTTTTATCTTCGGACATCTTCGAAAATGCTGAGAAAGTGCTCTCGAAACCAAAACTTAAAAATTTAAAAAGCCAAGCAAGAGTTGTTGCGCAAGGGCTAAAAGTCGAGTGAGTAAGAGCAGATGGCAAGGAAGCGTGCCAAATAAACTCGTGGTGAGCTCTTATTTATACACCTAGTGCGTTGAAAACTGGAGGGTCCCGCTTGTCAATGACTGTTGCTATTCTAGCAAAGGGAAGGTGTTTTTTCGGACCTTCGGCTTAAGGCCTTCGTCCATGTCGCAATATGAATTTATCATCCTAGCAAATTAATATTGCGAGGGGCTACTGTTGGGGGCCTTCGGCTTCCGAAGGTCCTCAAAAACATGATTTGACAATGTTTTCCAAGTGAAATATGTGGGCAGGTATCTTCGGAATTGGATCATGAGCATACAAGAGCACAATCAGGACGAAGCCTGAACGAGATTATGACGAAGGTCTAGATGATCACGAAGCTGTACGCAGGAAAGCTTCGGCATGATAGCAGAAAAGGGGAACCGACTTAAAGATGAAAAGGCAAATTAGACCTCGAAGAATTACTATAGAGTTATTAGCAAATGTAAAGGGCATGGATGTAATTATACATGGGCTGTGTCCCTTGCCTATAAATAGATGAACAGTACTCCCGTACTGTTCACGCTGACTTGGCATTCGCTTTTTGCATTACGCCTGTACCTTTGCTTTCCGTCAAACTGAAGGTATATTTATAATTTGTTATTCTGGGTATGATAATGCAAATAAAAATAAGTTGATGATAATATCTATATTATTTTTCGTATTTTGTATATGAATTCTTCCTTATCATCCATTGTGCTTACGAAGGTTTTTTCCTTCATAATCTTCGTCCGGAATTCATTATATCCGAAGGGACATAATGTCTTGAAGGACGAAGGACTTTAATATTTAACACTTTTTATGTTGCCTTGTTCTTAACTCGAAGCATTTGAGAACAAGTCCCCAACAACTTCCAACAGGGAAACAATGTCAAACTCAATGCCCCTCCTAAAAGATTATCTAACTTTGTTAAGGGCAAGGCTCCCATGCCTCAGGATAACGAGGGTTACATTTTGTACCCTGCCGGTTATCCCAAGCACAAAATTAGGAGAATTCATTCTAGGAAGTCTCACTCTCGCCCTAATCATGCTTTTATGTATAGGAGTGAGACATCTAGTTCTAGGCAATCTACTCATGCTAAATTGCCTAAGAAGAAAACTCCTATTGCATCTAATGATCATAACATTTCATTGAAGACTTTTGATGCATCTTATGTGCTAACTAACAAATCAGGCAAAGTAGTTGCCAAATATATTAGGGGCAAACACAAGGGGTCAAAGACTTGTGTTTGGGTACCCAAGGTGCTTGTTTCTAATGTGAAAGGACCCAAGACCGTTTGGGTACCTAAGAACAAGGCCTAAATTTGTTTTGTAGCTTTATGCATCCGGGGGCTCGAGTTGGATCATCGATAGCGGGTGCACAAACCACATGATAGGGGAGAAGAAGATGTTCTCCTCCTATGAGAAAAACCAAGATCCCCAACAAGCTATCACATTCGGGGATGGAAATCAAGGTTTGGTCAAAGGATTGGGTAAAATTGCTATATCTCCTGACCACTCTATTTCCAATGTTTTTCTTATAGATTCTTTAGATTACAATTTGCTTTCCGTTTCTCAATTGTGTAAAATGGGCTACAACTGTCTTTTTACAGATTTAGGTGTTACTGTCTTTAGAAGAAGTGATGATTCAGTAGCATTTAAGGGAGTGTTAGAGGGTCAGCTATACTTAGTAGATTTTGATATAGCTGAACTCGACACGTGCTTAATTGCTAAGACTAACATGGGTTGGCTCTGGCATCACCGACTAGCCCATGTTGGGATGAAGAATCTTCATAAGCTTCTAAAGGGAGAACACATTTTGGGACTAACCAATGTTCATTTTGAGAAAGACAGGGTTTGTAGCACATGTCAAGCAGGGAAGCAGGTTGGTGTTCATCATCACAAGAACATCATGACAACCGATAGGCCGCTTGAGTTACTCCACATGGATCCATTCGGCCCGATAGCTTACATAAGCATCGGCGGGAGTAAGTATTGTCTTGTAATTGTGGATGATTATTCTCGCTTCACTTGGGTATTCTTTTTACAGGAAAAATCACAAACCCAAGAGACCTTGAAAGGATTCTTCAAACGGTCTCAAAATGAGTTCGACTTGAGGATCAAGAAAATAAGAAGCGACAATGGGACGGAGTTCAAGAACTCACAAATAGAAGGATTTCTTGAGGAGGAGGGCATCAAGCATGAGTTCTCTTCTCCCTACACGCCACAACAAAATGGTGTAGTGGAGAGGAAGAATAGAACTCTATTGGGCATGGCAAGAACCATGCTTGATGAGTACAAGACTTCGGATCGGTTTTGGGCCGAGGCGGTTAACACCGCTTGCTACGCCATCAATCGGTTATATCTACATCAAATCCTCAATAAGACATCGTATGAACTCCTAACCGGTAAAAAGCCCAATGTTTCATATTTTAGAGTCTTTGGTAGCAAATGCTTTATTCTTGTTAAAAGAGGTAGAAAATCTAAATTTGATCCTAAGGCAGTAGAAGGCTTTTTACTAGGTTATGATTCAAACACAAGGGCATATAGAGTCTTTAACAAGTCCTCTGGACTAGTTGAAGTTTCTTGTGACATTGTGTTTGATGAGACTAACGGCTCTCAAGTAGAGTAAGTTGATCTTGATGAATTAGATGATGAAGAGGCTCTGTGCATCGCGCTAAGAAACATGTCCATTGGGGATGTGTGTCTTAAGGAATCCGAAGAGCCTCCACATGCACAAGATCTACCATCTTCCTCAATGCAAGCATCTCCACCAACCTAAGATGAGGATCAGGCTCAAGAGGATGAAAATGATGATCATGAAGATGAGCCACCTCAAGAGGAGGGCAATGATTAAGGGGAGATGCCCATGATCAAGACAAGGAAGATGATGATGATCCAAAACCGCCACACCCAAGAGTCTCCCAAGCAATCCAACGAGATCACCCCGTGAACACCATCCTCGGTGATATACATAAGGGGGTAACCACTCAATCTCGTGTTGCTCATTTTTGTGAACATTACTCTTTTGTTTCCTCTATTGAGCCACACAAGGTAGAGGAAGCACTTCAAGATTCGGATTGGGTGTTGGCAATGCAAGAGGAGCTCAACAACTTCACGAGGAATGAGGTATGGCATCTTGTTCCACGTCCTAACCAAAATGTTGTAGGAACCAAGTGGGTTTTCTACAACAAGCAAGATGAGCATGGTGTGGTGCCAAGGAACAAAGCCCGACTTGTGGCCAAGGGATATTCACAAGTCGAAGGTTTGGATTTCGGTGAAACCTATGCACCCGTAGCTAGGCTTGAGCCAATTCGCATTTTACTTGCCTATGCTACTTACCATGGCTTTAAGCTTTACCAAATGGACGTGAAGAGTGCCTTCCTCAATGGACCAATCAAGGAAGAGGTCTATGTTGAGCAACCTCCCAGCTTTGAAGATAGTGAGTACCCTAACCATGTCTATAAACTCTCTAAGGCGCTTTATGGGCTCAAGCAAGCCCCAAGAGCATGGTATGAATGCCTAAGAGATTTTCTTATCGCTAATGGCTTCAAAGTCGGAAAAGCCGATCCTACTCTCTTTACTAAAACACTTGCAAATGATTTGTTTGTATGCCAAATTTATGTTGATGATATCATATTTGGGTCTGCTAACGAATCTACATGTGAAGAGTTTAGTAGGATCATGACTCAAAAATTCGAGATGTCTATGATGGGGGAGTTGAAGTATTTCTTAGGATTTCAAGTGAAGCAACTCGAAGAGGGCACCTTCATTAGCCAAACGAAGTACAATCAAGACATACTCACCAAGTTTGGGATGAAGGATGCCAAGCCCATCAAGACACCCATGGGGACAAATGGGCATCTCGACCTCGACACGGAAGGTAAATCCATAGATCAAAAGGTATACCGGTCGATGATAGGTTCTTTACTCTACTTATGTGCATCTCGACCGGATATTATGCTTTCCGTATGCATGTGTGCAAGATTCCAAGCCGATCCTAAGGAAGTTCACCTTAGGGTCGTGAAATGAGTCTTGAGATATTTGGTTTATACTCCTAAGTTTGGCCTTTGGTACCCTAGGGGATCCACATTTGATTTAATTGGTTATTCCGATGCTGATTGGGCAGGGTGTACAATTAATAGAAAGAGCACATCAGGGACTTGCCAGTTCTTGGGAAGATCTCTGGTGTCTTGGGCTTCAAAGAAGCAAAATTCTGTAGCTCTTTCTACCGCCGAAGCCGAGTATATTGCCGCAGGCCATTGTTGCGCGCAATTGCTTTGGATGAGGCAAACCCTCAGGGACTATGGTTACAAATTAACCAAAGTTCCTCTTCTATGTGATAATGAGAGTGCAATCCGCATGGCAGATAATCCCGTTGAGCATAGCCTCACTAAACACATAGCCATTCGGTATCATTTTTTAAGGGATCACCAACAAACGGGGGATATCGAGATTGCATATGTTAACACCAAAGAACAATTAGCCGATATCTTTACCAAGCCATTAGATGAGCAAACATTTACCAAACTTAGGCATGAGCTAAATATTCTTGATTCTAGGAATTTTGATTGATATTTTGCACACATAGCTCATATATATACCTTTCATCATCCCTTTCATGTGCTATGACTAACGTATTCTTCAAGTGCATATCATGCTAAGTCACAGATTGAAAGGGAAATGGAGTCTTCGGCGAAGACAAGGCTTCCACTCCACTCCATCGATTATTCATCCTTTGCCGTCGCTCCGCAACGCTCTCCAATTTGGTATAATCTTCACTCCTATATTATGTACCAAAGGGGGAGAAAGTTTGAAAAAGGGCTTATATTTCACTCAAAAGTATCCGTTTTTGGCGATTCATGCCAAAGGGGGAGAAAGTATTAGCCCAAAGCAAAAGGACCGCACCACCACCAATTTCAAAAATGTAGTCTTTCAAAATTGTGTTAAGAAAAGATTTTTCAATTGGTGATTTTTTCAATTGGTATCTTAATTGTGATATAATTTCAAATTGGTATACCCTCTTCAAAATTAATATCTAAAACCCTCTTGAACACTAAGAGGAGGATTTCATTAAGGGGGAGTTTTGTTTAGTCAAAGGAAAAGCATTTGAAACAGGGGAGAAAATTTTAAATATCGAAAAGGCTTCTCAAAATCCTATTCATATACCTTTGAACTATTTGCAAAAAGACTTTGAAAAGAATTTCCAAAACTTTGCAAAACAAAACAAGTGGTGCAAGTGTGGTCCAAAATTTTAATAAGAAGAAAACCATCCATGCATATCTAGTAGAAATAATTATTGGTTTCATTCCAAGCAACCTTTGCACTTACATTATGCAAACTAGTTCAATTCTGCACCTTTATATTTGCTTTGGTTTGTGTTGGCATCAATCACCAAAAAGGGGGAGATTGAAAGGGAAATAGGATTACACCTTTTCCTAATTGATTTTTTGGTGGTTGAATTGCCCAACACAAATAATTGGACTAACTAGTTTGCTCTAGATTATGAGTTCTACAGGTGCCAAAGGTTCACAACAAACCAATAAAAAGACCAAGAAAGGGTTCAAACAAAGAGAGCAAAAGACAACCGAAGTGTGCCCTGGTCTGGCGCACCGGACTATCCGGTGTGCCACCGGACAGTGTCCGGTGCACCAGGGATCCTGACTCCGAACTTGCTACCTTCGGGAATTCTGGGAGCTGCTCCGCTATAATTCACCGGGTTGTCCGGTGTAGCACCGGACTATCCGGTGTGCCAGCGGAGCAACGACTACTTCGTGCCAACGGTCGTCTGCAGAGAGCAGTTAATGCGCTACAGTGCACGCAGAAGTCAGAGCAAAGCCAGAAGGCGCACCGAATAGTCTACAGGACCTGTCCGGTGCACCACTGGACTGTCCGGTGGCCCAGATGTTAGAAGCTCCAACGGTCGAACCCTAACGGCCGAGTGACGTGGCTAGCGCACCGGACAGTGTCCGGTGCACCATGCGACAGCAGCCTCCACCAACGGCTCCTTTGGTGGTTGGGGTTATAAATACCCCAACCACCCACCATTCATTGCATCCAAGTTTTCAGCCTTCACACCTTATACAAGAGCTATAGCATTCAATACAAGACACAAACAAGAGATCAAATCCTCTCCCAAGTCCAAAGACAATTCCAATCAAATAGTGACTAGTGAGAGAGATACTTGTGTTCATTTGAGCTCTTGCGCTTGGATTGCTTTTCTTCTTCCTTCTTTCTTGATTCCAACTCAATTGTAACCAAGGCAAGAGACACCAATGGTGTGGTGGTCCTTGTGGGGACTTAGTGTCCCGTTTGATTGAGAAGAGAAGCTCACTCAGTCTAAGTGACCGTTTGAGAGAGGGAAAGGGTTGAAAGAGACCCGATCTTTGTGACCACCTCAACGGGTAGTAGGTTTGCAAGAACCGAACCTCGGTAAAATAAATCACCGTGTCATCCGCCTTATTTGCTTGTGATTTGTTTTTGCCCTCTCTTTCGGACTCGTTTATATTTCTAACGCTAACCCCGACTTGTAGTTGTGCTTAAAGTTTGTAAATTTTAGATTCGCCCTATTCACCCCCCTCTAGGTGACTTTCAAACACCATTCCAAAGTCCCCTCGTACCAAGGGCATCATACAACATTTTGAGCGACAAATGCGCCTGCAACTTGATGGCCTCGCCGAAGACATTCACATCACCAATGAGCGCCTTGGCCCGCTCGAAACAACACAAATCAAAGATGGTACGGTGCTCCAGGAATTACGAACAGCCCAAGCCACCACCAACACCACCCTCGACACCATCATGACATGGCTGGAGGAGTTGTCCCGACAGCTTGGTTAGCTACAGGGTGACACTGATTATGGTGGCGACACCGAGTACGACGATCAGTCGCGTCGTCGCTGGCACGGACCTCGTCGTGTGGTACGTAACCAGAATGATTTTTCCTCTAAGATTAAACTCACTATACCTGAATTCAATGGTACATATAATCCTGACGCGTATCTTGAGTGGGAACTTGTTGTTGAACAAAAATTTGCATGTCATGCTTTTCCTGCAAACCATCAAGTTAGAGCTGCTACTAGTGAGTTTACCCATTTTGCTTCTATTTGGTGGCGCGAACATTGCAACACACATCCCACTGAAATCCCTACCACTTGGGATGCTTTTAAAAGTCCTTATGCGCCACAAATTTGTTTCCTCATACTATGCTCGCGATTTGTTTAATAAACTACAGCGTTTAAAACAAGGCACACACTCTGTTGAAGAGTACTATCAGGAGCTGCAAATTGGTATGCTTCATTGTGGTTTAGTTGAGAACAATGACACAGCTATGGCATGCTTTTTGGGTGGTTTAAACCGTGAAATTCAGGATGCACTTGATTATAAGGAGTATAATAATATTACTTGTTTATTCCATCTTTCTTGTAAAGCTGAATGTGAAGTGCAAGGATGACATGCGAGCACACAAGCTAACTCTTCGGCAGGTCGCACCATATCGTTCCACTCCAAGCCTGACGTCGTAGCACCACCAGCAGCGACATCACCATCTACCAGCACTCCGCGTGACAAGGTCGTAGCAAAAAGTCCAACGCCACCTCCAGCAACAGAGGGTGCTTCTTTCACTGGACACACCAAGGATATTCAATGTCATCGTTGTAAAGGGTTTGGTCACATAAACGGGACTGCCCCAACAAGCGCACATTGATTATATGTGACAATGGTGAGTATTCTTCTGCTAGTAATTCCGAAGAAACCATATTTGTTATGCTTGCCACTGACATTGCAGGAACCCAAGAAGAACATGTGGATGCCACGGATACTGACAAGTATGAGAGTCTTGTCATGCAACGCGTACTTAGCACGCAAGTTGCACAACCCGAGCAGCACCAGCGCCACACCTTGTTCCATACCAAAGGTGTTGTGCAAGAACGTTCCATTCGCATCATTATTGACGGTGGCAGCTACAACAACTTGGCAAGCACAGAGCTGGTGGAGAAGTTGTCTCTCCCCACACATCCACACCCACAACCCTACCATATTCAATGGCTTAACCAGGGCAATAAGCTCAAGGTAACCCGCTCGGTACGTGTTTATTTCTCTATGGGTCCTATCATGATTATGCTGATTGTGATGTTGCTCTAATGGAAGCTTGTTCACTTCTGCTCGGTAGGCCTTGGCAATATGATAAGGATAGCTTACATCATGGTCGCACAAACCATTACTCTTTGATATTTAAGGGCAAGAAAATAATTCTTCATCCAATGACCCCTAAACAAATTGTAAAATCTGATGTTGGTCACTTGTTCTCAAATGCTATGAATCAAGAACAAGTGAAAGTCGCCTAGAGGGGGGTGAATAGGCAGAAACTGAAATTTATAAACTTAAAGCACAACTACAAGCCGAGGTTAGCGTCAGAAATAAAATCGAGTCCAAAAAGGAGGGCGAAAACAAATCAACCAAGAAATAAAGCGAGTGACAAGGTGATTTGTTTTACCGAGGTTCGGTTCTTGCAAACCTAGTCCCTATTGAGGTGGTCACAAAGACCGGGTCTCTTTCAACCCTTTCCCTCTCTCAAACGGTCACCTAGACCGAGTGAGCTTTCTCCTTTAATCAAATGGGTCACTTAAACCCCTATAAGGACCACCACAACTTGGTGTCTCTTGCTTTGATTACAAGTGCTTGAAGAACAAGAATGGGGAAGAAGAAAGCGATCCAAGAACAAGAGCTCAAAGAACACGAGCAAAAACTCTCTCTAGTCACTATTTGGTCGGAGTGGATTTGGAACTTGGAGAGGCTTTGATTCTATTGAATTGTGTCTTGTCTTGATTGCACTAGCTCTTGTTTTGAATGTGAAGTCTGAAAACCTTGGATTCTTGGAGTGGTGGTGGTTGGGGGGTAGTTATAGCCCCAACCACCAAACCAACCGTTGGGGAAGGCTGTTGTCGATGGGCGCACCGGACAGTCTAGTGCGCCAGCCATGTCACCCAACCGTTAGGGTTCTGACGGTTTTGACCGTTGGAGCTCTGACAGCTTGGGCCACCGGACAGTCCGGTGCGCCTTCTGGCGCTGCTCTGACTCTGCGCGAACTGTCCGCGCACTGTAGCGCTTTTGCAGGTGTCTGTTGGAGTCGACCGTTGCACTGGAGCCGTTGCTCCGCTGGCACACCGGACAGTCCGGTGACCCACCGGACAGTTCGGTGAATTATAGCGGAGCGGCTGTCCAGAAACCCGAAGGTGAAGAGTTCAGTCTGTACAGTCCCTGGGGCACCGGACAGTCCGGTGTGCCAGACCAGGGTTCTCTTCGGTTTCTTTTGCTCCTTTCTTTTGAACCCTAACTTAGATCTTTTTATTGGTTTGTGTTGAACCTTTGGCACCTGTAGAACATATAATCTAGAGCAAACTAGTTAGTCCAATTATTTGTGTTGGGCGGTTCAACCACCAAAATCATTTAGGAAAAGGTTTGACCCTATTTCCCTTTCAACAAGGCAACACAATTGTTAATAATTAAAGATCTTCGTCCTTCGAAGCATTATTTCCTCTCGGATATAATGATCCTCAGACGAAGACCTTGAAGGACTCACCTTCATCATTTCATCATATAAACATGAATATAAGTAAGAAAGTTTAAGAATACGTAGGAATGTAGATGAAGATAATAATTGTTATATACCAATAACTCATTTATTGTTATTATTATCATCATCAAACATGAGTAATCATTAACAATATTCATAATACAATGATACCTTCGGCTTGACAAAGGGTGAGGGGGGCGAGAATGACGCGAGAGCAATTACCATCCAGCGTGAAACAGTACGGGCGTACTGTTCATCTATTTATAGGCACGGAACGCAGCAAGGGTAAGATTACATCCATGCCCCCAAACACTTGTTTAATTAAAACTAATAAGGTCTATCTAGTCCTTTTTCCTTCTTTGCTTGGTCTAGGTCAAAGCTATTGAGCTTCGACATCTTGCACTGTCACCAGAGCTATTGAGCTTCATCTTGAGGGACTGAGTCGGGGCTGAAGGTAGCTTCGACAAGCTATTGTATCATTTTGTCAAAAGTGTTTTTGCCTTGAGGACCTTCGGCGGAGAAGAAGACCCCCAATAGTAGCCCCTTCGCGGTGCTAGATCATTTTTCGTAACGAGCTCGATCCGCGAAAAACACGAAGGCTTCGGAAACCCGAAGGTTCAAAAAACACCTTCCCTGAGCTCATTGCCGAGAAACGATTAAAATATTATGCGCCTCGGGTGCTCCACCGCTTAGCCAATGTAAGTGGTATGGTGATTCGCCTTCTTCCCCTGCAACACTATATAAACAAACGGGTTGGTGAGGAGTTACCACAACATTCATTGCCATCGCACTGTTGTGCTGTTAAAAAATTTTAACCATAGCCGAAGCTTTCTGCATTACATTTTCAAACAAGTGCTTCGTCACTTGAGACCAACTTTGTCTTAAAGAGCCTGAACACTAAAATGGCCAGGGTAAGGTCCACTGCTAGGGTGTCTCGTGAGGGAGACGAGACCGAAGCGACCGAAACAACACCAATTTCAGAAGTGATGAGGCGATCAGGTCTTGTTGTGTCAGAGGAGGCTATTGCCGAAGGTGCCTCCAATGCTAAAGATGAACAGATTGTGGCTGAAGGCGGAAGTGACAATGAAAGTGAAGAGAACAACAATATTCTGAGCCCAGCGAAACCTAGCCACATTGAATTTGGGAAATCTACTATGACAGTAGACGACATGGTTATGATGAAAAAGTTGGGCTATTTTGGGGAAGCCGAGAGCAAGCTTGTCCGCTTTGCTAGGGAGGAGGTGGTTCCACAGCCAAGAGAGGACAAAGTTGTTGTTTTTAAGATCTTCTTCAGGGCAGGGCTTTGGTTCCCTCTACATGACATGATAGGAGAAGTTTTAAAGAATTTTGAGATATACCTTCATCAGTTAACACACAATGCAATCGTTAGACTCAATGTTTACATATGGGCTCTCCGAAGCTAGGGTATGAGTATGAGTGCTAATGTCGAAGCTTTCTGCCGGGTGCATGAGCTGCACTACCAGACGAAGGCCAGAGTGGATGGTCTTCATAAGAACTTTGGTTGCTACAACTTTGCTTATCAAAAAGATACGAATGCCCCGGTAATTGGCTATCGCACTAAGTGGCCAACCGGTTGGACAAGTGAATGGTTCTACATAAAAGCGGACGAGAAGAAAAGGGAGAAATTGATGACTATGGTCATGAGTCCAATGAAATTAAGCTTCGGGATGATAACACCCTTGTGCCACATGCAACTTGGCTCCCCATGCCAGCTAGCCGAGGTGGAATTCAAAGTGGTAGCTGCCGAAATCAGCACTATAGATCTAGTACAAGAGTACTTGGCAAATAGAACATTTTCGACCTCTAGTGCCTGGGGAATGCCTAAGAAAAAGGAGGGGGAAAGAAGTACGAACTTGTTCGGCTCCCTTATCGATTTAAATTTGAAAAACAGTTCAAGAAGCCATGCAAAAAGTGGCTAGAAATGATCGAAACCATGTGTAACGAAATTCTTGGCAACTATACCAAGAAGGAAGACCAATTAATGATTGTTGCCTTCAGCACCTGGCCAAAATGAAGGCTGAACCGGGTGATGGATGCATTAAACTTCGAATACCCGGATTACGAGAAGCTTGATAAAGGGGCCGAAGGGGTGAAAAGAAAAAGGATTGTTAGCATCCTAAATAGGCAAGCTGCTCGGTTAGTAAAAGAAGATGAAATTTTTTTGAAGAAAACAAAAACAGCACCACCACCAAAGGCAACAATTTCTAAAAAGCGAAAGCTTGACACAGTGCCCTCTTCAGAGCCGAAGGCCAGTGAGATAGGAGAAGAAGCTCCTTCGACGCCCTCTGCCGTCGAAGTAGCCGAAAATCTGAAGGTAATGACTGAATCCCCACCCTTCAAGCTATTAAGTCCTCTGGGATTAGAACTGACAAAAAATTTAGAGAGGAAAGAACAGCCTTCGGCTATAGAGGAGAAAGTTAAAGAGCAAAAGAAATGGCAAATTGTATATGTAATGCAAGCAATTGAACAAACACTGCCCTCAGCTTCAACGGTTAAAACAGCGATTCCTGCAGATGCCGAAGCTGAAGCTGAAGATGCTGTCGAAGCCAAAGATGCTGGTGAAGCCGAAGCGACAATGTCAAATATTGATAGGCTTGTGTCACATATGGTTGCAGATGTGACTGCAGAGACAAATGTAGCTGCAGAAGAAATCATGGCCATAGTGCTAGATGAAGGAAAAGAAATTGATAATACTCCTTCAGTTGAGGGGGGTTTTGATCTTCGGCACTTGGGCAGTCAAGAACTGTCCGAGGAAGACAAGTTGGAGTTGAAAGAATTTGCAATATCTTGTGGTTACCAGCCGGGGTCTTTGCTCTTCGGCGGGGTTGATGAGGAAATTTTAGGATGTATTCGCGACCGCGCTGGGGCAAAGATAATCGGCACTCTGTCTAAGAGTGTTGGATTCCCGAAGCTGGAGGCAGACAAGAGCAGTTACCGATGGCAACACATTGTCGGTAGCCTATTTTATTCCAATTTCAAGGTGAGATCTTCGTCTAGATTTTTGTTACCTTCGTGATGGATTGAGTGCTCTAACTTTAATTTGTTTTGTAGAGCATGTTGTTAAGCAAGGCGCTGGAAATGTAGCAGGATACTAAGGACAGAAAACATAAAGTCATAGTTAAAGGCTTAGAAGATAAAGGAAAGGAATTTGAAGCTTCTCTAAAAGAAAAGGACATCTTGCTGCAAACAACCGAAGGTTCCCTTGCAGAAGTACAATCTCAGAATGCCAAATTGAGTGAGGAACTGGTCGAAGCTCGAAAATTTTTGGATGAAAGCTCACGGCGCTTTAACCGTGAAACCAAGGAGCTCGAAGCGAAAGTCAAAGCCGAAACCGAAAGAAATTCGAAGCTACATGAAGCTTTCGAGAACCTTCGGAACAAGTGTGCTGACTTTGCCACCCATGTGCTAATCGGTTGAAGGGGATATTCAACTCGGTTGGAGCTGCTTTTGAAGAGATTAACCCTTCGGCCAAAGACATCCCTGGAGCCTTTGATCATATTGAAGATCAAGTTGAAGCCCTTGATGAAGTTATTATTGGGCACGGGGATTTCTGTACCCTGGTAGCTTCTTGGGGCACAACTGCTGCATTTATGAAGGCTGGATGCACTCACACCAAGACGCTTAACAAGCCAACTTTCAACCTTTCAACGTCAGATATAGTTGATGTCCCAGCCGAAGCCCGAAGCATAGGAAACAGATTTATTACCCAAATTTGGGCTAAGGTCGGGCGTGAGTTGGCTGGGGATGAAGCTCAAAAACTGCTCAATTCAGTATGAAACTTTTACCTGTCTTTTTACCTTGGTTTTCCTTTATTAAATTTCCTATTACCTTATACCTTCATCTGTCTGCAGGATGGTGGCACCGAAGGTTGTTGAGCCGAAGCTTGTTCTGAAGGGCTTAAAACTCTTAGAACTTCCTTTTGTAACTATCTGTAGAAAACTTAGGATCTCTTGCAAAAGATTGTAAATGAACAAAATATTGTACTTATTTGTGAATACCTTGTAATATAATTTCACATTTTTGCTCCTATATGAACTACTTTGCTGTGGACAAAACCATCGCTTGCAATCTTTTTGAGCCGAAGGCAAAAAACACCTTCCCTTCTTTTCGTTCACATCAAAGCATTTTTTTCATTAGAGACGAAGTACCTTCCCTTCTTTTCTCTGATACGAAGGATCCTCGTACTCAACGAAGCATTTTTTGTCTTTCCTGTTAATGCATGTGCTTTATGTCATGATGATGATCCTATGAATGTCTAATGAATGTTTGTATGAATGCAAAAAATGATGTGATGAATTGTGCAAATGTATGCCAGAAACACACCCAGACTCTGCATCCCCTTAGGAATGACTTTGGAGTCTCTTCACCTTTTACATAGGTGGTATTCCAGCTCTGTATACCCTAAGGAATGACTTTGGAGTTAAGCTCTGCATCCCCTTAGGAACGACTTTGGAGCTTCTTCACCTTTTACTTAGGTGGTATCTTGGCTCTGCATTCCCTTAGGAACGACTTTTGAGCTTCGGAACTTACTCTGCGCTCCCTTACGAACGACTTTGTAGCTTCTTCACCTCTTAGGTGACATTTTAGCTCTGCGTCCCCTTAGGGACGACTTTTGAGCTTCTGCCTGTCCTTTTTGCACTCGATGGTGCGGATCCTGATGTTACATTTTACATATGGGGGAATTTGGCCCTTGTATTGCATAGACCTGAACAAAGAATGAAAATTACAACCTATGGCCCCGTTAAAAACCTTTCTCCCCTCTTGAAAGGAAAAGGGTGCCATAGGAAAAAATAAGAAAATTACATTATTTACACATAATATCTTTGAAGCGCATCTGCATTCCAAGATCTTGGAATGTCATTGTCATCCATGTCTTTCAATCTGTAAGAGCCAGGTCTTGACGAAGATACAACCAGAAAGGGACCTTCCCGCTTAAGCTGAAGCTTCCCCACTGTATCAGGGTTGGCCACCCTTCGAAGCACCAAATGACCTGGCTTGATGTTTTTCAATCATACTTTTCTGTCACGCCATTTGATTGTTTCGGCCTGGTATTTATTAATGTGCTCTATGGCTTGAAGTCTGGTCCCTTCTATGGTATCCTTTGTTACTTGGCAGTCACCTTCGTCCTCTATCGAAGCTAAAGTTCTTATTGAACCTGTTCTTGCTTCTTCCGGTGTAATTGCCTCGTCACCGAATAGAAGCTTGAACGGAGTAAATCCTGTCGACCTTGATACAACATTGTTGTGGTTCCAGACCACTTTTATTAATTCATTTGGCCACTTTCCTTTGTGCTGATTGAAGATTGACTTCATTATTCCTGTTATTATAATTCCATTTGCCCTTTTTACCAATCCATTTGACTCTAGATGCCTCACTGATGCGAAGTGTATTTTTGTACCAATTTGGCTACAAAAGGTTTTGAAAGTTTCGGCATCGAACTGAGTTCCATTATCAACGGTGATAGCCTTCGGCACGCCAAAGCGACAAACGATGTTTTGCCAGAAGAATTTCTGTACTGTGGACGAAGTTATTGTAGCCAAAGGCTTTTCTTCAATCCACTTAGAAAAATATTCCACCACCACCACAACATATTTCAAGTTGCCTTGTGCTTGTGGGAGTGGTCCTAACAGATCCAAACCCCATCTTTGCAGTAGCCAAGTTGGTTGTATTAGTTGGTTCAAAGACGAAAGTTGCTTCTGGTCTCTAGCGCATCTTTGGCAATTTTCACATTCTTGAACTAATTCTGCTGCATCCGAAGCTACCTTTGGCTAGTAAAAACCTTGTCTAAAAACCTTCCCAGCAGGGGCCTAGACCCAATGTGGGCCCCACATAATCATGCATGTATCTCCTTCATTAATTCTTGCCCTTCAGTTCTGGACAAACACTTGAGCAGTGGAGAGCAAACTCCGTGCTTGTATAACTCTCCTTCTATTATTACATATGGTCTTGTCCTTGATTCCATTCTTTTATTATAAACTTCATCATCCGAAAGACAGTTGCCCTGGAGGAAAGATACAATCTCAGTCCTCCAATCTTCACTATGTACCAGTGAAATTGTGAGCACCGCTCTTTCCATGAGCTCAACTGAAGGTGCTTTTATTGTTTCAAAAAATACTTCCGAAGGTAGCGGGAGCCCCTGTGCCGCCGATTTGGCTAATAAGTCTGCATGCTCATTTTCTCCCCTTGGGATATTCTTTACAGAGAAACCTTCAAAAAGGCTTCCAACCTTCGGACTGCATCTAGATATTTTTCAAGCTTCGGGTCTCTTTCCTTGCTGCTTTTGTCCACATGACCCGATATAACTTGTGAATCAGTCTTGAGAATCGCCCTTCTTATACCCATTGCCTTAAGTTTCTGAAGCCCCAAGAGGAGGGCTTCGTACTCTGCAATATTATTTGTGCAGCTGAAGTCCAATCTTACTGCATAACAGGTTTCTAACTTTGGATGGTGCAACTAGGATAGCAGTTGTCCTTGCACCATAGGTTCCCCAAGACCCATCACAAAATACCGTCCAAGCTTCAGCATCATTTATTCTTTCTTCATCCTGAGCCCCTGGCATCCAATCAGCAATGAAGTCTGCTAACGTCTGAGATTGAATCGAAGACCTATGTACATAATCAATGGTGAATTCATTGAGTTCTGCGGCCCATTTTCTGACTCTTCATGTAGCTTCTCTGTTCCTCATTATGTCCTTCAGGGGTTGTGATGAAGGCACTATTATGTGATATGCTTGGAAGCAGTGTCGAAGTTTCCTGGAGGCCATCAATACAGCGTACAATACCTTCTCCAATTCTGTGTAATTCTTCTTTGATGGGCTGAGTACTTCTGAGATGAAGTATACCAGTGCCTTCTTTTTTATTTGGCCATCTTGTTTCTCTTGTACAAGTGCCGCACTAACCGCAGGATGGGAAGCAGCCACATATATAAGTAATGGGGTCTCTGATGAAAGTGCGATTAGAGTTGTTAGATCTATCAAGTACTGCTACAACTCCTCGAAGGCTTTCTGCTGGGCTGGACCCTATTGGAAGACTTTGGCTGATTTCAATATTTCAAAGAAAGGCAGGTTCCTCTCTGCTGATCTTGAAATGAATCTGTTCAATGATGCCAGCCTTCCTGTTAACCTTTGAGCCCCCTTTTTTGAATTTGGCAGCTCCATCCGAAGGATAGCTTTGATTTTGCTTGGGTTAGCTTCAATACCCTTTGTCAATACCAAGCAGCCAAGAAACTTGCCCTTCTTCACTCTGAAGACACATTTTTGTGGATTTAACTTAAGACTAGCTTGTCTGAAATTGGCAAATGTCTTTTGCAGATCAACAACATGGTTCTCTTGTTTTGTGCTCTTTGCTATGATATCATCGACATATGTTAGCACATTTCTACCAATTTGGGAGTGAAGAACTTTGGCAGTCATTCTGCTGAAACTTCCTCCAGCATTCTGGAGCCCCTCCGGCATCCGAAGCTAACAATAGGTGCCACTAGGAGTTATGAAGCTTATCTTCAGCTCGTCGTTCTTTTTCATCCAGATTTGATGATAGCCTGAGTAGCAATCCAATAAGCTCATGAGTTCCGAAGTAGATGCTGCATCTACAAGGGAATCTATTCTTGGCAATGGGAATTCATCCTTCGAACATGCCTTGTTAGCTTTCTTTACCATGACAGTGTTGGCCAGCCACTCTGTGTATGTTATTTCTCTAATAACACCGGCACTTAGAAGTCTTTTCACTTCATTTCGTGCACCTTCGGCTTTATCATCGGACATTTTCCGAAGCCTCTGCTTTCTTGGTCTGAAGGACAGGTCCACATTGAGTGAGTGTTCAATGATGTCTCTATTGACACCATAGAGATCATTGGCTGTCCAAGCAAAAACATCTTTGTTGTTTAACAAAAATCTTAGCAGCGTCTTTTCTTGTTCATCAGATAGCTGAGATCCCAGCAGCACTTTTTGCTCGGCTATGTCTTCACACAAAAGCATAGGCTTTGGTTGATCTGTCGAAGCAGCCTTTTCTCTTTTATGCTTATACTGCTGATAAGCTTCGGCTTCATCTATATTATGGATAGCCTTCGAATCCGTCCAACTTCCTTCGGCTCTCCTGGAAGCTTCTTGACTCCCATGTACAGCAATGGGCCCTTGCTCCGAAGGTATCTTCATGCAGAGGTATGTTGGGTGGAGTATTGCTTCGAAGGCATTGAGCGTCCCTCAACCAATGATTGCATTGTATGGATACTCCATATCAATAATATCAAAGGCAACCTGCTCTGTCCTTGTGTTGTTAACGTAGCCAAAGGTGACCGGTATTGTTATCTTACCAAGTGCCACGATCTGTCTTCCTCCGAAACCATAAAGAGGGTGTGTTGCATCATATATCTTGTCATCTGGCTCTTGCATTTGCCTGAAAGCCTTCGCAAAGATGATATCTGCTGCACTGCCTATGTCCACAAAGACATTGTTGACCAAAAATCCCTTGACGACACAAGATATGACCATTGCATCATTGTGAGGATAATCTTTAAGATGAAGGTCTTCCTGAGAGAAGGTGATTGGAATATGAGACCACTTGGACTTGATGAAGGGTCATTACACTCCAACATGATGTACCATTCTCTGCGCTTCCTTCTTCTATTTCTTGTTGGCTAGTTTAGAACTTGAGCCGCCTGTGTTTGGGAGCACCAGCTTCATAGCCGAAGATGCCACAGCTTGGTTTCTTTGCGAAGCCATCGTCGCAGTTGTGGAAGTGAGTTTAGCGAAGGTGGGAGCAAATGTTGGTCACTTGTTCTCAAATGCTATAGATCAAGAACAAGGCAACACAATTGTTAATGGTTAAAGACCTTCGTCCTTCGAAGCATTATCTCCTCTCGGATATAATGATATTCAGACGAAGGTCATGAAGGACATACCTTCATCATTTTAGCATATAAAGATAAATAATAAAGCAATGGAACACAAGGAAATAAAGATAATAATTATATGTCAATAACTTATTTGTATTTATATTCTGTGAATATGAATAAACATCAATAATATTCATATTACAATGGTACCTTTGGCTTTGCAGAAGGTGAGGATACGAGAATGACGCGAGAGTGATTACAATCCAGCATGAACAGTACGGGGGTACTGTTCATCTATTTATAGGCACGGGACGCAGCCCGGGTAAAATTACATCCATGCCCTCAAACACTTGTTTACAAGTAATTAAAACTAATATGGTCTATCTAGTCCTTTCTCCTTTGCTTGGTCTGGGCCAAAGCTATTGACCTTCGGCATCTTGCACTGTCGCAAAAGCTACTAAGCTTCGTCTTGAGGAGCTGAGCCGAGGCTGAAGGTAGCTTCGGCAAGCTTTTGTATCATTTTGCTGAAGGTGTTTTTGCCTTGAGGACCTTCGGCGGAGAAGAAGACCCCCAACAACTTGAAAGTGTCACCCATCAGAGGAACCAAAAGGTTTGGAGTCAAAGGCAAGCTAGCACCTCGATATATCGGGTCGTACCAGATTCAAGCAAGACGTGAAGAAGTGGCATATCAACTCAGCTTACTAGAAAATCTGTCAGCCGTGCATGACGTATTTCACGTGTCTCAGCTAAAGAAATGCTTGCGAGTACCAGAAGAGTAGTTGCCAATAGAGGACCTTGAATTTCAAGAAGTTCTGACTTATATTGAGAAGCCAACTCAAATTCTGGAGACAGCAGATCGGGTCACTCGGAGAAGCACTATCCAAATGTGCAAAGTCAAATGGGGCCATCACTCAGAGGAAGAAGCAACCTCGGAAAGAGAAGATGATTTGAGAACCAAGTACCCTGAACTCTTTGCTAGCCAGCCCTGAATCTCGAGGGCGAGATTCTTTTAAGGGGGATAGGTCTGTAACACCCTCAATTTGGGGGTGTAAAATTTCTTTCTAATTACCTACCAAATTCAGGTGTTACTCTTCTCTCTCTCTAGTTTCTCTCTCTCTTTCTCTTTTTGGTAGAATTAGATTAATTAGTGAGGGATTAATTATTTTATTTTGTCAAAACAATATGAGTCATGAAATGTTGCATCGTGCTGAGCTCCACATAGTCTTTGAATTGTTGCACATGTTTGATTTGGTTTCAATTTGAAACTTGATTTGAATTTGAATTGAAAACCGTAGAGAAAATAAATAGAAAAGCCTTAGAAATTCCCTGGAAAATGGAAAACCCCATTTCAGCCCAAGTCGGCCTAGCAGGCCCAGCCCCGCGCGCGCCCACGCGTTCTCAGCCCCTGATAGGCAGACCCCGCATGTCGTCGCTAGCCCGCACACCCCTTCTCTCCCTCTCGCTCATCCATGGAGCCGGCCTGTCGGCGCCAATCCCCTCGCGCACGCGCTCATCCTCTCTCTCTAACCAGTGGACCCCACCCATCAGACCCCGTCCCTAACCTCCCGCCCACGCCCCCGCCGTGGACGCGCCCACGTCCACGCAATCCCCGACCACCTCCACACGCCCTCGCCCCTTTAGAGCCCGCGCCCCGCTCGCCCACTTCCCCCTGCTCATTTATGCCCTCAGCCGAGCACTCTCGCCCTCTCTCTCGCCCTGCGCACGCACCCAAGCAGTTCTACCGCTCGTTCTACGGTCGTCGTGGGACTCCCCGCTGCGTTTGTTGCCCTAGTAAGCTCCGCCCTATCACCCGCCACCTGGAACGCCCCTCCGGTCTGCCCGGTCCACACTCACCGGTGTTCTTCCTGTGCAGCCGGAGCTCCGCCACCGTCGCCTCGAGGCGTCCCTGCGCCTCCGCCATTGCTCCAGGACTCTAGTGTTTCCTCTCGAGTTAAGCAACCTAGACCCCCCTCTATTTTCCGTTGATTGCCCTTGGTCATGCGCGATTGCTCGCCGGAGTAGTGTTGTGCCACCGCCGAGCCGCCTCGCTGTGAACCGTCCCCTTCAGCGGCTTTGTGCCGGTGCTATACCCCAAGCCGAGTTCGTTGCACTCCCCTGAATTCCCCGAGCCCTTCTCGGTGTCCCAGTGGGCCCCAGCGCGCTCGCGCCCTCGTCTCCAGTGGACCTCCGTCGTGCATGCGAGCGGTGCCACCGCTGGCGACCGAGCGACCTCACCATTAGATCCCATGCGTCTGTCTGAGATCGGGCAGCCCGGATCTAATCAAACTTGATCTAATACTAACTGTCAGATTCGCACCCGACCGCTAGGATTCGCTTCCTCACCCGCGCTCTGCCCATAGGCCCCGCCGGTCAATGCCTACGCCCTCTAGCACTGGGCCGACTGGTCAGCCCACCTCCCTCCTTGGTCGCTGACACCTCGAGCCCACCTGTCAGCGCTCGCTGCGTGTCCGCGCCCGCGCGCTCGACCTAGGGATCTAATCTCGGCCGCCCACTCGTGATCGGGCGGTCTAGATTACCTGATACCCCTTCGCGTGGCGGTTTTGCGTAAGAAACCCTCGGGTTTTCGAGAATCAACCCGTCGTCCTAAGTTTTAGCGCGCAGGCCCCTGGCTTCTTTTAAACAGACCCCTGGCCTTTTAAATAATCACAAAATTGGGCTTAGTTTCATATTTTAAACTTCAAAACTTATTTATTTCATATGAACTCCAAATTTAGTGGTTCAAATGGCAAAATGTTCATAGAAATATTCTCTATCCAAATAAATTATGATCATCCACATCCTGTGCACTTTAATTTTATGCCTAGATTAAAGGTTAAGTAGAAGTAATAATGTATTTGTTTAGTAAAATCAATAAAAAGGAAAATGCTAATGGTACCTAGAGGTTTAATGTGGTGAGATTA
Organism: Zea mays; assembly: GCF_902167145.1. NCBI lineage: Eukaryota > Viridiplantae > Streptophyta > Magnoliopsida > Poales > Poaceae > Zea > Zea mays. Next base: position 97,555,892 of record NC_050098.1, on the reverse strand, counting down.
ATAAAATGTTGTGTATGAATTGATCCCTGGTATAATTTTATGTCTCACTAATTAGTGGCACTAAACTAAATAGTCCATAGTATCTAGGGAATCACTGATCTCTAACTATATTAAACCCTAACATTTAGGTCTACCCCTTTTATGTTCATAATGTCTTGTCAAACTAGTATATACTTGATTATACATGTTTGGTGTGATGTTCATTTGTACTTTCCAAATGTATTGAATGTATGATCGCTTTATTTAGACAACGAGCAGTCTGTGGTTGCCGAGTGTGTTGCCGAAGATCTTTCTGAGAAACAACCTGGTGAAGGCAAGTGTCCTCTGACCTAATATGTCCTATCTATTTTATAATTCATCGTCTCGCATTACATTATTGAAACTTAAGGATTGACTAGTCTGTATTTACCTTATCCTTGTTTATCCTTTGGGTTATCATGGTTAGCTTTATGCTATTGCTTTACTTTAATCAATGAACATGATGTGAATCTTATGATACGATGATGTTATCCTGATTATGTTCTTGTGATACTTTAGGGGACCCAGGCCATTTTCCTGAGTACCTCTTCGTAAGGACCTGTTTAGGGAGCGACACCTAGGATAATAGTGCAACCATGAGGGTGGAATGGGACGCCCTTAGCTGATTAATTAGAGGAACCAGAGGAGTAGTTGGCTTCGCCGTAGGGCCCTCAATGGGGTCTGGGCACAGTAATTGCTCTGCCGAGGCTGGTTGCAGAGGTTCTTTGATTTGGTTTTGTTAGTCACCCTTCCTTTGGGGAGAGGTGTTGTGTTTATCAAACTGGAGAAACCTAACGGGCGGCTATGACCTCTGGGGAATCTATGTATTGGCTACGTAGTGAGACCCTTCTAGGACACCTTGGTAGTGATCAATGGGGAGGCTAGAACCCCGGGTAGAATGGGAATCACGGCTTGTGGGTAAAGTGTGCGACCTCTGCAGAGTGTTAGAAACTGGTATATCAGTCGTGTTCACGGTTAAGAGCGGCCTTAGGATCCTCTTTGATTAGAAGAACTTTGGTTACTTTTATGATGATGATTAATGATGATGGTATCCATACGATCTCTAGTGTTTCCTCTTGGAGGGAGTGCTTTTGGGTAATAACTGGGTTTATTACTAAAATTTGGCTCTACTAATAGTTATAAATACTTGACCAACTAAAAATAATTGCTTAGCCTTAACACCACATACAGCTAGTCCACTTTAGCTAAACGGGACATTTGCTGAGTACGTTGATGTGTAATCAGCCTTGCTTTACAAACCACCCCACCCCAGGTTGTCCCCACTGTACTTAGTGCTTAGGAGGAGATGTTGGCAACATGGAGGACTTTGAGGAGTTTCAGGACTACGATGAGTTCTTGTTTATCTTAGTGGCAAACCCCCAATCAGCTGCCTGTGAAGGCCTTGTCTTCTACGTCTCATATTTCCGCACTTTAATGTTAATGACTATGTTATAGATTCAGTGGATGTCTTGGACATCTTGTTGTAATAAAGTACTTTTCCGCTATTTACTTTGAGCATTGTGTGATGATGTCCAATTATGTAATCATTGTGTCTGTGAGTTTCTGATCCTAGCACGTACATGGTTCACATTCGGTTTACCTTCCAAAACCGGTTGTGACACCTGCAATGGACAGAATTCGGACGACTGCTAGATTGACGAACGAAAGCGAGGAAGTAGATGTGACTAAGACAGCTCCTATTTAGGAAGTGATGAAAGATTCTAGAATTGTCGCTTCGAGGGAAGAAAAATGCGCCTCGGAAAAAAGTAATTCTGAAGCCGAGGCTGAGACTGGTGGTGAAGATGTTGAAGGGGGCACCAATGTCCTATGCCCAGCAAACCTAGTCATATTGAATTTGGGAGATCAACTGTGAAACCTAACGATTTGGAGTTGATGAAAAAGCTTGAGTACATTGGGAAGAATGGTGAGGACTTAATTAGGTTTGCTGGTATTCAAAAGACTCGTGTTGGTCCGTGGAGACAATATATAATCCTAGGGAGCTGCCAGGAGTAAGTACCACTGGTCCAGGGATTGGACAGGGTGTTACAAATCAAGTCATGGATGCGCTGGGGTTTGATTATCTAGATTACGAAAAGTTTGAAGAAGAAGGTGGCGGAGTAAAAAGGAAAAGAATTGTGAGTATAATGAAAAGACAAGCTATGAGGTCAGTTCAGGAGGACAAGCAGAAAAAGGTGCCTTCGAAGAAATGAAAAATTGCTAATGAAGGTGAGTCTTCACAATCGGGGCCAAAATCTGTTGTCCCTAAAAGACAAAAATCATCGAAGATTGGTTGTGCTGATAAGAGAACATCTGTACCTCCGAAGCAGGCCCCTGAGACCCCTTCGACATCCTCAATTGGTGTTACAGAAATTCTGGAGGTAATGACTCGCCCTTTGCCTTTCACTATGCCGAGCCTAGTGGGATCAGATCTGACTAGCTTATTACAGACAAAGAATAAGAATGCTAAAGAGGAAATAGGGAGGGGTTCTTCAGGAACTGCCATGGAAGAGACGATAAATACAAGTGAAGATCAGGTTCTTCGTAAGAAGCGGTATATAAAGACTGTTATGAAGGCTATGTGCAAGGCTCCTCCATCGGAGGCAAAGAAGAAGGTTCCAGTTTCTGAGGCTGATAAACCTACCGATGCGGCGGAAGGAACCAAAGATAGTGGGGTCCACTTGGGACTACCCTATCTAAAATTGATAGGCTTATTGCGGATGTAGTACATGTTAAAGAAACTGGTGATACGACTGTTTCTAAGATTTTAGCTTCGAAGATGAAGAAAATTGGAGAGACTTCTTTAGAGGAAAGGACCTTCGACCTGAGGCATCTAGGAGGTCAAGAGCTGACTAAGAAGATATATCTGAACTGAAGGAGTTTGCAATAGCGGGTGGTTATCAGCCTGGGTCTATACTTTTTGGTGGCGTAGGCGAAGAGATTCTAGGATGTATTCCTGCTCGCGCAAGAGCAAAAGTGGTTAATAACCTAACAAAAACTATCAGTTTTTTTGAAGCTAGAAAGTGATCTTAGCAACTATCAGAAACAACATATCACTGATAGTCTAGTGTACTCAAATTTTAAGGTATGGACTTATTCCTTTGCGTAATTCGCTATTGTTTTTTATTTGAAGTGTACAAAATCTTATGCATCTTTGGCATTATGGCAGAGTTTCTTGCTAAGTAAAGCACTAAGATTACAACAAGAAGGGGAAGACCGGAAAATGACTTTATTATTACTAGTTTAGAAAACAAGGTTGAGGATCTCGAGAGGTTGCTGAAAGAAAAAGATGTCAGGATTGAGTCAACCGAAGAGAGCTTAGCTAAAGCTCACTTACTGAATAAGAAGAAAGATACGCAGGTTGCAGAGCAAAACAAACAAATTGAATAGTTGAGAAATGAGTTTGAAAAGGCGAAGTTGAATTTTAAAGATAATCTAGATTGTCTCGGCCACGAAGCTGAAGATTTGAAAGTTAAAATTAAAGTTGAAGATGAAAAGAACGTGAAATTATCCGAAGCTATAAAAGGCATTCGCGATACATGCTTCAGCTTCGTAGCCCGATGCTCCTCGCGACTGCGGGAAATATTCCATTCTATTGGGTTGCTTGGGAAGAAGCTAAATATGCACCTGATAATCTTCCCGGAGCACTGGATTCGGTTGAGAAAGAAATTGATGCCTTTAACAAAGTATTGGAAGGTCAAGGTGACTTATGTGCTCTTGTTGCCTCACGAGGGACTACTCTCCTCTTCGAGAAGGTTGGGTGTACTCATTTGAAATCTGTCAATAAACCTACCTTCAACATTTCTTTGGCTGACCTGGCTGGAATGTCAACCGAAGCTATAAGCGTGGGCAATAAATCCGTTACCCAAATCTGGACGGAGGGTGGAAGAGAAATTGCGGGTGACGAAGCAAGAGCACTGCCTAACGAAGTATGCTGAATTTATGTCCATTCATCCTCCCCCTTTTTATTATCAGGCACTAATATGGTGTTGTTTTTAGGCTGAAGATGACGACAAGTGATGAAGGTGAAGCTGCAATTTATGGCAAAGCCTTGAAAAGATGCTTGAGAATCTTCGTCTTGAAAAATATTGGACTCAATGAGAGGTGATGTGTAATATTTTGTAAATATATAGAAACAACTTGTAATTTTACCTATTGTTGCATCCATTTGCTTTGTCGTGGATGAAACTATGAAAATCTTCTTTTGAGCCGAAAGACGAAAAACAACTTCCCGTCTTTTCGTACACGACGAAGTATTATAAGCTTTACTTTTTCTGGGTAATCCCTATCAATTTTTTTTGTGCAAAATGTGATGATGTGATGCGGCTATAATGTCTATGATGAATGCTTGTATGAATGCAAATTATGATGCAAGTATGTGTTATGCAAGGATGTATGCCTTTTGCCGAAGGTAAAAAGAAACGCTAGACTTTGTATCCCCTTAGGAACGACTTTGGAGTCTCTTCACCTTTACTAGATGATTCTTTGAGCTCTGTATCCCCTTAGTTATGACTTTGGAGCTTTTGCACCTTTCCTAGGTGTTTTTATTGAGCTCTACATCCCCTTATGATCGACTTCAGAGCTTTTGCACCTTTACTAGGTGTTTTTCCTTCCTATTTTCTTTTACACTCGATGTTGTAAGCTTAGATTTTACATTTTACATATGGGGGAATTTGCCCTTATATTAAATGGGCTGACAGATAAAAAAATTACAAAATATGGCCCCATCAAATACCTTTCTCCCCGCTTGAAAGGAAAAAGGGAACCATATAACGAAAAATTTCATAATTGTTATACATAGTATCTTCGAAGCTCATCCGCATTCCAAGACATTGGAATATCATTCTATTCCATGTCCTTTATTCTGTAGGACCCTGGTCTAGCCGAAGACATAACCAAGAAAGGTCCTTTCCATTTGAGTTGTAGCTTCCCTACTGTTTCTGGGTTAGCTACCCTCCGGAGCACAAAATGACCTGACTTGATATTTTTTAGCCTGACTTTCCTATCTCGCCACTTGACTGTTTCTGCTTGATATTTGTTGATATGGTCAATCGCCTGAAGCCTGATCCCTTCTATTATGTCTTTCGATGTTTTGTAAGTATCTTCTGTGGGGACAGATATCCCCCGGGTCCACTGGAAGGATAAAAGACCTCACGAAAGGCCTGAGGGCCCAATAATTCGTAAGGTCATCCCTTCGTGGGCCTAGGGAAGAACGACCAGTGAAGCAGATCGACACAAGGTCAGATCGGGGTGAGCCCAGACGGCCCAACAACGACGAGCGAGTAATCACAGCAGAGGCCCGACTTTCCCGCGCTGGAGCCCCGTACAACGGAACCAAGCGAGGATGAGTCGGTAGAACTATAGGAAGATAGACTCAATCAGTTCACTATCTCTTAGGTGCGCATTGTTATCATATTCGCATGTATCGCCTCACAGTCGAATATATAAGGCCTAGGGGGCACCCCTTCAGAACGATCGATCTCACTACTCAGCCATCCACCCCCGCTCTCTACGTTCTAGCGTTAGAGAGCTCCCTTGTAATCCACCACATAAAGCATTCTCGCCAGGACGTAGGGTGTTACGCATCTCAAAGCGGCCCGAACCTATACACCATTGTCTACTGTTTCTCGTGCACCTTGCACGAACCATTGAGCTACAGTCGGTAACACCGTCCTACTCCTAAAAACACCTTGAGGGGCAACCCGGGTGTGCGGTCGGACCTAAAACACCGACAGCTGGCGCGCCAGGTAGGGGGTGTGTCGCCGATCTAAGCTAGCTCAATGGCCATCACCTTCCACCGCAAGATCACCCTCCGCCCCGGATCTGTGTTCTGCTTTGGAACTATTTCATCCGTAGCAGTTGAAGAAGGAACTCTACAACGCATCGCAGATCCGCCAAGGAAGAAGTCTCCTCCAGCAAACTCCGAGAATATCGGAGTAAGGCAGGAAAAAGCGCAACCTCCAGTGCTCCAAAAAAAGATCGCCTTCAGCAAGCCAGGGGCCGAGGGCCCGCTGACCCGGAGAACTCCACTGTCTACTTCCCCGACGAAAGAATGGACACAAATCGCAAGAAAGAAAGAAACAAATAAAACCGGGAGGAAGCAAGTTGTTCTTTCCGTGCCTCCGCCCTCAAAGGAGAACGAAAAAAGATCGCCACGACCGCCGCACCATTCTACCCCGACGTTCTCTTCATCGGGAGAGTGGAGTCGCCCCCCGTCTCCGACGACGAGCCGACCGCGCCCGGAGAAGAACCTCCTCAGCGGGAATCCCGCCGATGGAGGAACCGACGCCGAAATATCCGGTGACATCACGAGACCAGAGAGCGGGACCCGAAGCAGCCTGTTTCGCGAGACGAGGTCTCAGATGTAGGAGAAACTCCGGAGGAACGCGTCTTCAGAGAACGAAGGAACTCCCGACGGCGTGATCGCCGACGAGCTCAGGAACAAGCCGAGCAGGAGGCAAGGCAACGTCGGGAGAATCCACTCTCCGGGCGCAACCTGAACCCCGACTTCGCTCGAGCCATGAACACGCCGAGTGAAGTTGGCAGGGTACTAGCTCGGATAGCTGATGGACTCCCTCGGACTCCTGACGCCGAGGGCTATCGACGACTGTTCACCCAAGCAGCCAACCAACTTCTACCTCTCGCTCACACGCCGAACGACCTACGACATGCCATCAACAGCCGCCGGGACGCGCGAAGCTCCATCAATGCTTCGCGTGAACAACGACATGAGAACGAGATCCGCCGCCGGGAGGAGTACGACAGGGATCATGGCATCCCAGCTCGGAGTCAGGCCACCAGAACTGAGTCGGCAACGGCCTCGACTAGCGGTACTACCCGGGGACGGTCGAGGAACCACGACAACTACTCCCCTACCCAGGACAGACATCATCCCCGACGGCAAGAAGACACGTGTGGAGTGTCTGCTCTTACTCCGCGCCTTAGGGCCATTCAATGGCCCCCTAACTTCAAGGTATCCAATGTCGACAAATATGAACCTAAGCAGGATCCAGGAGGCTGGCTGGCCATCTACACCACCTCTGCTCGAGCTGCCGGGGCATCCGAGGACGTGATGACCGCGTACTTACCCATCGTCATTGGGCAAGACGCGCTGCAATGGCTGCGACATCTACCCCAACACTGCATCGACGACTGGAGCGACTTCAGTCGACGTTTCACCGCCAACTTTTAGTCCCTCTCCGACAAACCAGCGCAACCATGGGACCTCAAATCCATCAAGCGCCGGGGGGACGAGACTCTTCGGTCATACCTCAAAAGGTTCCAGACCATGAAAAATCGTATCCCCGAGGTCACGGAGGCGGCTGTGATCGAGGACTTCTACAGAGGATCCAACGACTCGGCCTTCGTCTGAGCCATATTGCAGAAGGCGCCGACTACCTCCAAGCAACTATTCCGGGAAGCCGACCTCTACATCACCGCCGACGAGCGAGCTCAGAACCTCATCGGGGGAGCGAAGCCCGCACCGGCAGCACCACGACGCGACACGAACCAGCAACCCGACAAACGCTGGGAGAAGAGGCCTCGCGAAGAAGTGCACGCCGCCGGACCACCTGCCTCTCGCGCCCGGGGAGGACCTCATGGAGGCGAACGCACACTAGACGACATCCTCGACGCCCAGTGCCCGTACCACAAGGACATGCGCCACACTCTTCGGAACTGCAGAGACTTCAAGCACTCCGTCGGACACGGCCGACCCTTCCAACCTCTACCTCCTCCTCCGCCGCGGGGAGGACCAGGAGAACCGCGACAACCCCAGCAGGAGGAGGAGGGAGGAGGTGGAGCCTTCCTGCGCGTTGACAGAGAGGTCAACGTCATCTTCGGTGGACACGGATCGCAGGAGAACAGAAGACAACAAAAGCTCAACGATCGCCAGATATTGGTGGCGACCACCGGTCCTCCCGCTCCGTACCGATGGTCGGAGCACCCGATCACCTTCACTCGGGCAGATCAATGGCTCAACTTCGACCACCCAGGCAAATACCCGCTCCTCGTCGATCCGATGATCCGAGAGAGCAGGGTGAAGAAGGTATTAGTGGACGGGGGGAGCAGCATCAACGTCACCTTCCCCCGGACACTCCAAGGCTTGGGAGTTCACCTCAAAGAGCTCCACGAGTCAGACACTCCTTTCTTCGGCATCGTGCTGACTGAAGGAGAATACCCGCTGGGCCACATCTACATTCCTGTCACCTTCGGAACTCCGGAGAACTACAGAACCGAGTTCCTGAGGTTCAAAGTGGTGAACTTCGACTGCGGGTACAACGCCATCATCGGGAGGCCGGGATTGGCAAAATTCATGGCCATTCCGCATTACACATACATGATATTGAAGATGCCAGGGCCGCAAGGAATCATAACTGTGCGCGCTGACTTCCAAGGCGCCGCAGAATGTTTCCGAGTGGCCATCCAGGCGGCCCTCACCACCAAACCGTCGGCGACTTCTTCGACACAGGCAAACTCTAAGCCTGAGGAAGACCTCGCAGCACCTGCAAATGAAGCTCAAGCCGCGACCTCTATGCGGCTGACTGAAGAAACCAAAAGGATCAACCTTGGGTTCGCTGATGAACGCAAGACTGCCATCATCAGCTCCAGCCTGGATGACAAATAGGAAAGCGCGCTCGTCCAGTTTCTGCAAGATAACCGAGACGTATTCGCATGGCAACCTGCGGATATGCCGGGAGTCCCGAGAGAACTGGCCGAGCACAAACTGAAGGTCGATCCCTAGGCGAGGCCGATTTGGCAAAAACTACGTCGTTTCACGCCTGACAAGAGAGAGGCCATTCGCGCTGAGCTGGCCCGCTTAGTCGCGGCTGGGTTTATTAGAGAGGTGTTACATCCCGAGTGGTTAGCCAACCCTGTTCTTGTACTCAAAAAGAATAAAGTGGATTGGCGCATGTGCGTCGACTATACGGATCTCAACAAACACTGTCCAAAGGATCCCTTCGGGCTTCCTAGGATAGATCAGGTGGTAGATTCCACTACTGGATGTTCTGTGCTGTCTTTCCTGGATTGCTACTCCGGATATCATCAGATTAGCTTGGCAAAAGAAGACGAGGAAAAACAGCGTTCATCACTCCGTTCGGTGCTTTCTGCTATACCTCCATGTCGTTTGGCCTCAAAAACGCTGGAGCGACTTACCAGAGAGCCATTCAAACATGCTTAGCCGATCACTGGGGCAAGCGTGTGGAAGCCTATGTAGATGATGTGGTAATCAAAACCGAGAACTCGGAAAACTTCATCGAAGACTTACAGCTGGTTTTCAACAGTCTACGGCGATATCGATGGAAGCTTAATCCCGAAAAATGTGTCTTTGGGGTACCAGTAGGAAAGCTACTCAGGTTTATTGTCAGCCACCGGGGAATTGAAGCTAATCCGGATAAAATTGAAGCTATCATGAAAATGGAGGCACCGCGATCACAAAAGAAAGTTCAGAGACTTACCGGATGTATGGCAGCCCTGAGCAGATTCATATCCAGGCTGGGAGAAAAAGGCTTACCATTTTATAAGCTACTCAAGAAGGTGGATAAATTTCAGTGGACTTCAGAAGCACAGGAAGCCCTAGATGCACTGAAAAAATTCTTGACGACACCACCAGTGCTGAAGCCGCCACGGCGAGCCACGTCAACTCAACCAGCTGAAGATTTGCTGCTGTATATCTCTTGCACGACTCACGTGGTAAGCATCGCGTTGGTAGTCGAGCGAGCAGAAGAAGGACATGCCTACCCAGTGCAGCATCTGGTTTATTTCATCAGTGAAGTTCTGGGTCCCTCGAAGAAAAAGTATCCTCAAGTTCAGAAGCTATTATATGCAGTACTTCTAACTGCCCGCAAGCAACGTCACTACTTCGACGACCACGAAGTCATAGTAGTCACTGGTTTTTTGATAGGGGATATTCTTCACAACAAGGAAGCCATTGGCCGAATAGCCAAGTGGGCCTGTGAACTGGGATCTCATGACATCGAATTTCGACCTCGCACTGCCATCAAAACTCAAGCATTGGTTGACTTCGTATCGGAATGGACTGAACAACAAGTACCAGATAACCCAGAAACCGCAGAAGTATGGCGAATGTATTTTGATGGCTCGTTAAAACTGCAGGGAGCAGGCGCGGGGATTCTCTTTACCGCACCTGGAGGCGAGCACCTCAAATATGCCCTCCAGTTGTTATTTCCAGCCTCCAACAACGCAGCCGAATATGAAGCTCTGATTCATGGACTGAACATTGCTATATCACTAGGCATCAAGAGACTGATGGTATACGGAGATTCTTTGGTAGTCATAAGCCAGATAAATAAAGAATGGGACTGTTCGAGCGATTCAATGGGAAAGTACTGCACCGCCGTCCGGAAACTAGAAGATAAATTCGAAGGTCTGGAATTTCACCATGTAGAAAGAGATCGAAACACAGCAGCTGATGTATTGTCCAAGCTAGGATCCAGTCGAATTCAGGTCCCACCTGGAGTCTTCGTACAAGAAATACCACATCCAAGCATCTCAATGGACCAGGCAGAAGAATGTAATATCGTGAACCAACCAGAGTCAGATTCTAATGACTAGAGAAGGCCGATCATCAGATATATAAAGAATGAAGAGGAACCAGGTGACAAAAATGCAGCCGAGCGCATCGCTAGACAGTCATCTCACTACACACTCATTGGGGAGACGCTATACAGAAGGGGTGCGTCGGGCGTCCTCATGAAATGCATTCTCTCATCTACTGGGAAGCAACTTCTAGATGAGGTCCATGCTAGGCAATGTGGAATACACGCAGCATCCAAGACACTAGTCGGGAAGGTCTTCAGGTCGGGATTCTATTGGCCAACAGCGAAAAGTGATGCAGCCGAGTTAGTTCAGAGGTGTGAAGCTTGCCAGTACTTGTCAAAGCAACAACATCTACCAGCACAGCAACTGCAGACCATACCAGTAACTTGGTCGTTCGCATGCTGGGGACTGGATATGATTGGACCTTTCAAGAAAGCTCAAGGAGAATACACTCATGTACTAGTAGCAATCGACAAATTCACTAAATGGATAGAGTTCAAACCCATTGCTTCTTGAACCTCAGCTAAGGCCGTGGAATTCATACAGGACATAATATTCAGATTCGGAATACCGAACAATATCATAACTGACCTAGGATCCAACTTCACAAGTTCAGAGTTCTTCGATTTCTGCGAGCAAAAGAGCATTCAGATCAAGTATGCTTCAGTGGCACACCCAAGAGCCAACGGGCAGGTTGAACGAGCTAACGGGATGATATTGGAGGCACTCAGGAAGAAAGTCTTCAATAAAAACGAAAAGTTTGCAGGAAAGTGGATAAGGGAGTTGCCTTACGTCGTTTGGAGACTAAGAACTCAACCTAGTCGAGCTTTGCATGGAAATACTCCTTTCTTCATGGTCTACGGGTCAGAGGCAGTACTACCTGCTGACCTCAAGTTTGGGGCGCCAAGGTTGATCTTTGAAAGCATAGCAGAAGCCGAGGCTACTAGGCTAGAGGATGTTGATGTACTCGAAGAAGAACGGCTGAACACGGTAATTCAATCAGCACGGTACCAGCAAACCCTGAGGCGTTACCATGATAAGGCCATGCGACGTCGATCCTTTGCAGTGGGAGATCTCGTCCTCCGCCGAATTCTAACGGGGGAGGGACGGCACAAGTTGTCACCCCTATGGGAAGGACCATTCATAGTAGCAGAAGTCACTCGGCCGGGATCATATCGTCTCACTCAGATGGATGGCACGGAAATTGGGAACTCATGGAATATAGAACACCTCAGGAAGTTTTATCCCTAGCAGTATTTCAAAAGCTATCGGGACGACAATGTACTCTGTAAAATGGGAAATATGTCATCAATAAAAAAGGCTTCAAAAATACTCAGTTTGTTCATGATCGACCTACATTCTTACTTAACTCGGGGTGACCACTATGCCCTGCTAACGGAGCAATCGGCTTAAGTCGGCAACGACTTAAGACGGTGCAACATGCTCGCGCTTACTTAACTCGGGGCGACCACTATGCCCTGCTAACAGAGCAATCGGCTTAGGTCGGCAACGACTTAAGACGGTGGAACATGCTCGCGCTTACTTAACCCGGGGTGACCATTATGCCCTGCTAACGGAGCAATCGGCTTAAGTCGGCAACGACTTAAGACGGTGCAACATGCTCGCGCTTACTTAACTCGGGGCGACCACTATGCCCTGCTAACAGAGCAATCGGCTTAGGTCAGCAACGACTTAAGACGGTGCAACATGCTCGCGCTTACTTAACCCGGGGTGACCACTATGCCCTGCTAACGGAGCAATCGGCTTAAGTCGGCAACGACTTAAGACGGTGCAACATGCTCGCGCTTACTTAACTCGGGGTGACCACTATGCCCTGCTAACGGAGCAATCGGCTTAAGTCGGCAACAACTTAAGACAGTGCAACATGCTCGCGCTTACTTAACTCGGGGTGACCACTATGCCCTGCTAACGGAGCAATCGGCTTAAGTCGGCAACGACTTAAGACGGTGCAACATGCTCACGCTTACTTAACTCGAGGCAACCACTATGCCCTGCTAACAGAGCAATTGTCTTAAGTCAGCAACGACTTAAGACGGTGCGACATGCTCACGCGTACTTAACTCGGGGAGACCAATATGTCCTGTTAACGAAGCAATCGGCTTAAGTCGGCAACGACTTAAGACGGTGCAACATGCTTACGATTACTCATATAGGGGCGACCTCTATGTCCCGTGAAGAAGTTTCAAAATCATCATACATCATTTTACTTCTGCAAATTTAGATACTGCTGAATTCTAAAATGATAGGAGAATAACAGTAGCATTCAAATGTCAAACTGGTGTCCTCTAACAAAATATTCGAGCACGATAACCGCGCGCTCAAGGCATGCAATGTTTTTCTATTTTGCAACATTCTTCTCAGGAGCAACTGACGAAGAAGGGCGACTTGAGGAATCAGGGGCAGCGTTCACATCAGCCCTTATATCGTCGGGAACAATCACACCGGGTCTCCTCATCAAGATCCGCCCCGCGCGAATGGCTTTATCCATGGCTCTGTCGCGCTGGGCCCTCAGAGTAACGGAAATCTCTTCAGCAACCTTGACGGCCAACTGAGCGGTTTCTAGCTCCTGGGTGAGGGACTTCTTGGAAGCACGCAGTTCCTTGATGACAGCATCCTTAGCCGATATCGACTGCCTGAGACGAATCACGTCATCTGAAGACTCCTGCAGCTTACAGCGATGATTGTCTAACTCCTCCATGGTGAAGCGATGACTCCTCTCCAGGATGGTCAACGAGTTGCTGGAGTCATGATACAGCTTGTCAAGATTGTCACGAGAAGCAACAAGGGCACGTTTTCGTCCTGCAAACAAGAATTAACTTCTTCAAACGTCGAGCAAGCAATAAGAACATGGCAAAACAAAGCTCAGGTTTTCAGGTCACCTTTTCAGAATCAAGCTGAGCGCGGAGAGTAGAATTCAACACGTTGGCATCGTTCAGAGCAGTAGAAACTTGGACCAGCTCAGTCTGACTTTGAGAATACTTTTCTTCAAATTCAGAGCACCGTCGAACCAATTCAGCCTGATTTTGAGAGTGTTTCTCTTCAAGAACAGAAAACTGACGGGCCATATCTAGCGAGAAGCGGTCAAGCAAAAAAGTTTATCTTGAGAAACAGCCTTATAAGATAGACGAAAGGAAGCAGAAAAGCACTAACCAGCATTCGTCGCCTCTAAGTCAGAGACACGCTGTTGAAGCAGCACCGGATTCCAACGTGCCAGAGACGAAGCTCTTTGTGGAATAGAAGCACCTTGTAACTTCCGCTGACTAGCCATCCCATCCACCAATGCCTGATATTGAGAGCAGATGAGTGTAATGACAGCAGTTCATCCGGTGTAAAAGTCAGACCAGAATAGATCATAGTACCTAGAGGTTGGAGAAGAATGAGGGGACTCCCAAATCGTGAGAAACCAATTGATGGCTTGGCGTAGGGTCACCATCCGGAGCAACTTGCAATGAACCAGCAGGAACCAATTCAGTGTCATCAGCAGAGCCCAAAACTTGGTCGTCAGGAACGCTAGCCTCTAAAGCAACTCCTTGACCAAAAGCTTGGGCTATCACCATGCAACCAGAGTATGGAGGAGATCCTGCGTGAACATCCATGGAAGTACAAGAGGTAGACCCCGCTCGGACACCCTCGGGGGCTGGGTCATAGTTTGCGCTACCCACTTGAGCTGGATCGTCTCCGACAATACCCTCGGGGGCTGGGTCGCGGCTTACGCTTCCCACCTGAGCCGAATCATCCTCGGCAATACCCTCGGGGGCTGGGTAAGTGTCAACACCATCCTTGAGGGCCAAGTTCTCTGCGGCTGCCGCCTCTAAGGCTGAAGGTCCCTCAATTACTTCCATGGGAGCAAGACGATCCAAGTCAGTTTCCGGACCCTCAAGACCGCGCTCTAAGGTCGATGAGGCGCGGGACGCTGCCCGGGATGACCCCAACCCGGCGTCGAACACATCAGCACAAACATCCATCGCATCACCATCCGCCGGCTCTGATAACAGATCCTCTGGAACCATATCTTCAAGAGTCTCATCAAAGTTCGCCAGAGACAATTCTTGTAGACCAATGAGGGTAGACAGAGCAGGAGAAGGAACTCCACTACTTTCCCCACTGGCTACGTATCGCCGACTGTTCTTTCGAGTCAAAGGGACCTCATCTTCTTCCTCCCCCTCGTTTTCATCAGCAACAGATGGAGCACACCCATTGGGATCAGCGACAGATGGAGCACACCCATTGGGATCAGCGACAGATGGATCACACCCATTGGGGTCAGCATCGGTAAATTCAGGCACATGCACTTCCTCAACAGCAAGAACCGAAGGACCAGCATCCCAATCCAAGCTAGATACTCGCCGAAGACGTCTATTTTTCTTTTTCTGCTCATCAGCAGGAGAATCAAGTTGATTGGCTCGGCAAGGGCGCTTCGGGCGAACACTGACAGGCCTCTGAATATCCAAGGTTGTACTAGCTTCCGGGAGAGGCGCCACCACCAATGTCCCAACAGGAGCAGCATCAGAAGAGTCCTCGGCCAGCATATCAAGCATAGCACTTATCTCTGCATCACTAGGATCCAAAGGCACCTCAAAGTGGACCTGCTGTTCATCATCAAGAATTTCTCCAAGCGAAGCAACCAAAGCACTAACTTCTTCGGCAGAGGGTCGCACCCTAAGACCCAAACCGCCATCAACAGCAGGAGGATTCGACACAAAATGAGTAAAGGCCTTGGAAGGAGGCAGGTTCCAGACCGAGTATGCAATAGGGGCGCCAACATTTGATACCTTGCCTCTAAGTATCATTTCAAGCCGGTTCACCAAGTCTACAACAGGAATTCTTCTGTTGGTGACCCGGGTTGAGTCAGCTAGACCTCGGTACAGATAGGCCGGGTATGCCCTATCCTTCAATGGCTGAATGTTCTTGAAGACAAAATCAGCAACCACAGCCTCTGCAGTCAGACCCCTCTCCTTCAGCAGTCCAACTTTAGCCAGCAAAGCCCCTGCCTCAGCCACCTCCTGGTCCGTGGGGGACTCGGTCCAACTCGGAGTACGAACATCCGGCTGTCTCCCTGACCGTGGGGGGAGAGAATTTCCGTGGTTCTCAACAATAAACCACTCCAAGCGCCATCCTTTGATACTATCCTTGAGTGGGATTTCAAGGTAGTCAGTCTTCCTCCCACAGCGCATCTCCAAACTCGCACCCCCACTAGCTGATGCTGCCCCCCGGCCATCCCAGGGCGACAGTGATACAAGTACTTCCACAGTCCAAAATGTGGCAGGACGCCCAGAAAAGCCTCACATAAATGAACGTAAATGGAAATTTGCAGAATGGAATTGGGATTCAGATGGGTCAAATTAAGGCGATAGAAATCAAGGAGACCGCGGAAAAAGGGAGAAATAGGAAGAGCGAGACCGCGGAGAAGAAAAGGAACATAAATCACGGATTCGTGAGTATCCTCTGTTGGAACAGTGACCCCGTGGCAAATCCGCCAAGAAAAGAGCTCCTTCGGAGGAAGGACCCCGATGGACACGAGATGGAGAAGGTCAGGCTCAGAAACAACAGACATATGGTTACCTGCGAAAGGCAACTGGCTGTTGGGGTCGATAGGGGGAATCACAGCAGCGGACGAACTCGAGGCCTTTCGCTTGGGCACCATCTCAACTCCACCGGCGAGCAGGGCGGGAGCCGAATTGCAAAAGGGCAGAGAGGGTCTGGAGGCAGGGAAGCAAGAACTAGGGCATGGAAAGTAGAGGCAGCCGAAAGCGCAGTACATATGGGGTTTTCCCGGGTCGGATACCGTTTCCAAAAAGCGCCCAGTCATCACCCGGCGGTTACTTCTAAAACACCGGCGTGCCATGTCATCACCTGACAGTTATTTCTAAAATGCCGGTGCGCCACATCATCACTCGGCTATTATCTTCAAAGTGGCCGACGCAACCCGTTCTAACTCGGCTATTATTTCTAAAACGCCGACGTTACCATCAGTCACTCGGCAGTTATCTCTAAAACGCCGATGTCGTCTTCAGTCACTCGACAGTTATCTCTAAAACGCCGATGTCGTCATAAGTCACTCGGCTGTTACCTCTAAAAGCGCTGACGTGGTCATCAGTCATTCCAACGTTAATTCTAAAACGCTGATGTGGCTTCGTCATCATTTGGACGCTACTTCAGAAGCGTAAATGTTGACAACAATAACTCGACCATCACCCCTAAAAGCGACGATGTGATGCCCGAGTTACTCAGCTACTATTCCAGAGGAATTGACTTCACGGATAAGGCAAACGGAGGAATGATTCGAAAACTCCAAGTTACGATACAAGCATAACAGACAGAGAGCATTACGGACAATAAATGTCGCGACAATCATCAACTGACCACGAGGCAAAATAACCAACACAGGAGGAGACGAAATCACTCTTCATTAAGGGAAGCTACAGAACTTACAAATCAACTCGTTATGAGTTGATGCTGCCCCTACTACACTACACTCTACTACTCTACACTACTAACTACTACTACATTATTTCATTATACTACTTCTAATCTATACTAACATCTAAAAACCAGTGGCATCTAGCCACTGGCCTTGTTGCTGCCCTTGCTGCTGCCGCCGCCGTTGCCGCCCCTGCTGCCGCCGCTGTTGCCGCCGTCACCGCCCCTGCTGCTGTCGCCGTCGTCACCGTCGCCTCCGTCGTCGTCGTCGTCGTCTCCGCCATCACCGCCGCCGCCCTCCTCGGACGAGTCCGAAGAGTCCTCCTCGTCCGAGGAGTACTCAGACTCATCCGAGCCCTCGAGCCCGGAGCGCTCGACGGTCTGGATATAAGTCCAGACCTCCGCGGCAATCCCCTGGGAGTCGTCTGAATCATCAGATGACGCCGGGGAAGAGACGGGAGTCGGAGACCCCTCGGACTCAGAGGAGAACTCCTCCTCCGAGTATTCCGAGTCGCCGAAGTCCTCCGATGGAGGAGTCGGCTCGCGCTTGCGTTTGTTACTCTTGCCCATGGTGGAAATGGAGGGAGAAGAAGAAAGCAAGCAGCAAAGAGCAGCAAGAGATGTGAAAAAACCGGAGAGGCAAAGGCACTATTTATAGAAGAAGAAGGCAACCGCTCACCTCCTACCACGGTCACTGAACAGTCGCAAAATATTCAATATACGCTTCAAACCGTCTGAAGATACGTCAGGCGGCTGATGCCGTTTCACGCAACGCAACACCCATTGGGACTCCAGTCAACTGCGCGGGCGATATGATTACACCCGCGGTCACATCACATTACTACTCAGAAGCAGCCGGCTAAAACACTCAGCGTACCAAGCCGTCCCTTGCCCACACCCATTGGGGGGGAACGCCCAGGAATTATCAGTATATTTTTCAAAACTGTCACATCCGTGCAGGGCATGCAATGAATACCTCAAGACAAAAATGAGATATCAGTAAGGATCAAAGGAAAGCCAAATATAGCCGGTGAAGTACAAAGTCTAACCGACAGAAGCAACATGAAGACTAGCCAGGGGACGTCCATCGAACGTCCAATCAGTCGCAAATCAAATAAATTGCACCACCTAGCAAGATATGGGCAGATCACGAACTTGGCCTCAAAGACAAAATACATGCTGACCTCTAAAGCATAATATCAATGACATAATGCTGACCTCTAAGGCATTCGGAAAAAGAAAGGATGATTCTCAGCAAAAGAGCACGAAATGAAGACCTTCGAGTGGATTATTTTCAAAAATCCACTTGAAGCTCGGGGGCTACACCCATTGGGTGCACCTCCGGTGCACCCCATGAATCGTCATTTCAAGTCAAGATAATGCTAACTTCTAAAGCATATGGCAAGATCAAAGGCAAGGCTGACCTCCAACAAAGTGCAAGCAAAAATGATTTCTGATGAAGACCTTCGAGTGGATTATTTTCAAAAATCCGCTCGAAGCATGGGGGCTACACCCATTGGGTGCACCTCCGGTTCACCCAATGAAGTTCAGGGTCCTACAGTACGAAATGCTGACCTCCAAAGCACGAGTTTGAGACAGAACACAAGTTTTCGAGTGATCAAAGTAGAAGGAGACAGTAAGAGATCGTTTTTACCAAACTACCCGGAAAGCATTTCTTGTCATAAACGAAGACCGCAAGCCGGACCTAGGATCTTTGGGCCGATTATCTCAAAATCAACCCAAAGATCGGGGGCTTGTGGGGGACAGATATCCCCCGGGTCCACTGGAAGGATAAAAGACCTCACGAAAGGCCTGAGGGCCCAATAATTCGTAAGGTCATCCCTTCGTGGGCCTCGGGAAGAACGACCAGTGAAGCAGATCGACACAAGGCCGGATCGAGGCGAGCCCAGACGGCCCAACAACGACGAGCGAGTAATCACAGCAGAGGCCCGACTTTCCCGCGCTGGAGCCCCGTACAACGGAACCAAGCGAGGATGAGTCGGCAGAACTATAGGAAGATAGACTCAATCAGTTCACTATCTCTTAGGTGCGCATTGTTATCATATTCGCATGTATCGCCTCACGGTCGAATATATAAGGCCTAGGGGGCACCCCTTCAGAACGATCGATCTCACTACTCAGCCATCCACCCCCGCTCTCTACGTTCTAGCGTTAGAGAGCTCCCTTGTAATCCACCACATAAAGCATTCTCGCCAGGACGTAGGGTGTTACGCATCTCAAAGCAGCCCGAACCTGTACACCATTGTCTACTGTTTCTCGTGCACCTTGCACGAACCATTGAGCTACAGTCGGTAACACCGTCCTACTCCTAAAAACACCTTGAGGGGCAACCCCGGGTGTGCGGTCAGACCCAAAACACCGACATCTTCATCATCTGCCAAAGCCATGGTTCGTGTTGAACCTATCTTTGCTTCCTCTGGAGTTACAGCTTCATCTCCATACAAAAGATTGAATGGGGTAAAACTTGTTGACCTTGATACAGATGTGTCGTGATTCCACACTATTTTTACTAATTCATCTGGCCACCTGCCCTTCGGCAGATTGAAAATTGATCTCATTATTCCTATGAGAATAACGCCATTTGCTCGCTCAACTAGGCCATTGGATTCTAGATGTCTTACTGATGCAAAGTGTATGCTTGTACCGATTTGATCACATAAGTTTTTGAAAGTTTCGGAATCAAATTGCGCTCCATTGTCCAATATGATGGCTTTTGGCATTCCGAAGCAAAATATGATGATTTGTCAATAAAATTTCTGAGTTGTAGCCAAAGTTATTGTGGCTAATGGTTTAGTTTCGATCCATTTAGAGAAGTATTCAAATGCTACTACAACATATCTTAGGTTCCCCTGAGCTAGTGGTAAGGGTCCCAACAGATCCATTCCCCCACCTTTCTAGTGGCCAAGTAGGTTGAATTAACTGTGTTAGACATGAAGGTTGTTTTTTATCCTTGGCACATCACTGGCAATTGTCACATTTTTGCACCAATTCTGCTCCATCCAAAGCAGCTTTTGGGCAATAAAATCCTTGTCTGAAAACTTTCCCCAATAGCGGTCTAGAGCCAATGTGGGCACCACATATGCCTAAGTGGATTTCCTTCATCAACTCCTGACCTTCATTTCTAGATAAACACTTTAGGACAGGTGAACATACTCCTTGCTTGAATAGCTCCCCTTCTATCATCACATACGGTTTTGTTCTAGCTTACATCTGTGGCAGAACTGCCCGAATTATTCCAACTTAAGTGCCTAAGTCCCACCTTAGAGGCTAGACCACACTTAAATAGGAATAACACGTCAGTCCCTCGGATCTAATCCGACGAGGCCACTAACAGGATCAAGTACCACGTACTCACTCGATGGTGAGGCACAGAGCAAATACAATAAAACATAAAACCAACATTAAGGAGTATTAAATTTATTACAACATCATCGGAGTTTAAACAAAAGTAGTGATCATTGTTCGGAATGCAGCGGAATAAAACTAACGATAAATAAATGGAAGGATGGGGAAGCCTGTCCCATCACTCCTCATGCTCCTCCTCAGCCAAGGTAGGATCCCACTCGACTGTCCAACCCGGTGGCAAGATGGACGGCCAAGTCACTCCAGCAACCATGTCCTCTAGAGAACCTATAAAATTATGCCACAAGCAAGGCTGAGTATACTAATACTCAGCTAGACTTACCCGGTGTGAGGAGTCTACTCCTCTACCTCTAGACATGCAGTTGTTTGGCTGAGGGATTTGGTTTGCCAAAAGCACTAGCTGAGTCTAAAATCAAGTTTAGCTTTTCAAGTTTTAGTGTGACTCTCTTAAGACTAACTGTGATGATATCTAATCATACATGGTACCAAACATTTTATCAACCAACATCTTTTGCCAATCAACATATTTCCACTTGTTACTCAATGCAGTACAATGGATCAAGCAGTCTCATTAGCTGCAAGAAGCAGACGATTCGAATCGAGTTTTTTTATCCTTGCAAGGTAAACCTAAACACACGACATATAGGGGCACTCCGTCCCCACACACATCAACCATCCCCATCGATTCCTCGCCAGCAGATCAGGGCTCACCACCTTGGCGTACAATGCCTCACTGACCTCGACTGCTGTCGTGCAGTGACCGCACTTGTACCCACCATAACCGGAATGGGAGACCACGTCTCAGGTCGCGTGAGGGGTAAAGTCTGCTGCCAGGTTCACTCAGGTACTAGGCTTACCGATTTACCATATTTCTCGGCATGTGTTTAGTACATTCAAACGCTTGACACAGGTATCCGCATGTTAATCCTTATTCCAGTTTCATCTCGTAGACCACGCATCCCCATGGATTCGTGTCCACAGACCATCATCATTTTGATATAAAAATGGATACAACCAATTCCTGACCTCGCGCGAGTGCTAGAAAAATCACTCAACTTCTACCGAGATCCCTAATTAGTAAAGCAGCTACTCGACCTAGCATACTAGTATCCATCTCAAAAGGAAATCCTGAGTTAATGCAACTAGGGTTTCAGGCAACTCCTATACTTAAATGCACAATACAAGCCTACAAGCATTAAGTGTAGTAAAATAATATATAGAACTAGTTATGCATAAAACCGGGGCTTGCCTTCCAAAGCTGGGGCAGGTAGATCCTCGATGGTAGGCTCTGGTGATGGATCCTAGGCTACCTCCTGAGCAACTCCTTGCTCCAGCACGAGGATGTACTCCCCGTCAGCGAGATTACAGTCTATCGAATGCAATGAACAAGATATATGCATAAAAATGATATGAACATTTGGAAAGGTTATGCATAGTAAAACAGCATTAAGTTTAGTGTTTTTCTTAGGTTTCTTTTTGGATATTCTTAAGGGTTTTGTATTTTCATCTATTTCTCCCCAAAGTTCCCCTTTCTCTTTCTATTGCTTCTTATTAAGCATTTTTAAACTATCGGGGTTAGTTAACATTTTTCAAAAATGTTATAAAAAATCAGTGGGTAAATATTGACATTGGTGGGTTCTCCTAAAAATTTGAGGTAGAGATCAATTCAGATACTACTTGTGAAAAATTAACAAAAACAAGTGTAAAAGGGCATTTTACACTATAGCTATGATTTAAGTGAAGTCTCTGTACCAATTTTTATTTTTGTCCAGATTCATAGGTGATATTTGGCCTCTGTGTTAAAAATCACAGAAAAAGACCTACTCGATATTTAGTTGTGATTTTCTAAAGTTTAATGCCAAAAATGTACTTAAAACTAACTTATCATTTGAAAAATATCAAACAACAAAACTCATATTTTTCCTATATTCAGAATAACAAAATATTAGTTATCCAAAGGTTTGGGGTGTTTTCTCTTCAGGATTATTTCTCTAAGATTTTCCTAAGTTTTTAATGTTTGCATAAAATAAAAGGTATCTCTTTCCTTTTGTACTAAACAAGGGTCCAACAAAATTTTCCAGTGAACTATACTAAATAAGTGAGCTAACAAAAATGTGGTTGCTCCCTGGTTTTTATTTTAAACTACCTTTTTTATTTTCTTTAACTTTAGGCTAAAATGATTAAAAAGGCAAACCCTACCTTAATTTGGTGTACTGAGGAGTTTTCTATTTTTAAACAGATTAGGGAGTGATTAAATACTTCTCTCATTTTTCTTAACCTTAGTCTAACAGTGTAACAATTTTTTCCTCTTTTATTTAGCTTTTGGCCAGAACACAATTTAATTCCAAACTTTAAATTCTTCTGCAACACTTAGAGGGTTTTGTATTTTTCCTAAGCAGTTTACATTCTTCAAAACCTAGCAAAATTGGTTTGACTCAAATTGGTTGAATAAAACTGGAGTTATGAATTTTACAAGCTCTCTTTGCATTCAAATTAGAAATATTAAAAAGGTTTTCTGGAAAACCAGTTTACACCGAGGTCCCTGGGCTTTTCCTAAACCAGTTCTTTAACTTATACCCCTGCGCAACTATTCATCTGAGTCTCTAACAGTTCAAAAAAAACCCTGACTTCTATTCCTTCTTCCCTGAGGTCCCTCCCCCTTTTGAGCAGTACTCGCGAAAGGAAAAAGGGCGGCGCGGCTTACCGGCGGCGAGGGAGGTCTGGCGAAGGGTGGGGTTGGCTTCGGGAGGTCCTTGCGGTCACAATGAGGTACGGCTCGATGACGGTGATGGTAGGAATCGACCGGTCCACGTTCGCAGGCGAGCGAGCTCGTCGGCAGCGAGTGCTCCGGCCTATCCACGGCGATACAGGTCAATCCAAGGACACTGGGAGCTTCACGGGGTGCTAATGAGTCGACCCGTGCAAGGAATCGAAGAATAACTCACCGTGGAGCTCGGTCTACGTTCGCCGGCGGTCGGGTGAAGTCCGGTGACCTTGATCTGGCGTCTCTGGTGAGGCAGAGCTCGATTCCTCGCTCTGGGAGCTTCACCGAGGCACGTAGAATCTATTTCGAGGGTTGGACGGGGTTGGGGATGGCTCTGCTGGTCGGTCTACGGTGGCGGGGGATCGGGCGGCCGCTGGCACGCCGTCTGCAGGGCAAGCTCCGATGATCTCTTGCTCCGGTGAGGTCGAGAGCGCTCTGGGGAGTACGGCTGAAGCCTTGGCTGGCTTTATAGGCGTGGGCGTGGGCAGGGGACACGGGTGTGGCTTAGCGCGGCGCAGGGCATGCGGGGTCGGGCGCTGGGCGTGCTCTGGCGCGTTCAGGGCGCGTCGAACACGTGGAGGTGTTCTTCTGCCCATGTTCAACAGCTCGTCGAGATCGCAAACGTGCGAATCTTGGCAAAAATCCGGCGCAGGCCTCTTCCTAGCACCTATGGCTATCTCTTGTATGTGAGTTCCAAGGGGATATAAGCCCTAGGTCAGAAGATTTTCGGACGCCAAATCTGGCTTGTCCCACTGTCCACTCCGCGACAAAAGTGATGCCAAATCAAGTCAAACGAATTTGGCTCGGTTTCAAACTTTTTCAGTGGGTGCCTTAGGTGGTTTGGTATCTTTTTGGTATTCAACCCAAGTGGTTTTGGCGCCATTTACTAAGTGAACACATTTGATCTATAGATTAGGGTTAAATTTTGACTTAGAGAAGATTAGAGAGCTTTAGTGTGCTCTCTACTTAAGGGGTGAATTTGGGGTCTTTAAGGGGTCTTTTTGTAATGTTTCCCCTCTGCATTTTGTAGGTTATAATGTTACTTAAACTTTGGTTAAGGATTAGAATCAAGGTTTGGCAATTTGATTAACTTATCCACTGATCCTTTGCTTGGAAGTCTAGTGCCTTTAGGGGTCTTTAGGGCTTAACCTCTTTGGCTCAAGATGACAATTGCTCCAAAGGTTTGGGTGAAGCTCTTGTCATTAACATTTCTGAGCTAACCCATGTTTCCAAGGTTTTAGGTGCCTCTTCTCCTCCCTTTTACCACATGTGATAACAAGTCATCAGTGCATAAATGAAGCCATTGTCTTCGTAACACCTGAGGTGTTACAGCCCTCCCCCCTTAAAGGAATCTCGCCCCGAGATTTTGGGTAGGGATCCTTTAGGGGTACCAAGAAGGTGTGCTGGTGTGTTGCCTTTTTCCTTTAGCCAAGTTTCTCTAGTTAACTGCTCTTCGAATGTCATTCTCTTTGCAACTTCAGAAGGAAGTCCTTTTAAAGTTATTTTCAAAGCTTACTATACCTTTAACATCTAAGGTTTTCTTATATTTAGATTCAAAGGGCAGGTGGGTGGGGTTTTTGGATTACGTACCGACTCCTTTGGGCAGAAAGTCGGGGAAGCGAGAACGTAGAAAATCCTCAGTCTCCCACGTAGCCTCTTCTACTGAATGGTGACTCCACTGAACCTTATACATCCTGATCGACCTTGCCCGTGTCGATCTCTCCTTTTGATCCAATACCTTGACAGGGCGCTCTTGATAGGACAAGTCTGGTTCTATCTCCAATTCTGGTTCAGGTAGTACTTCTGTGGGTAAGCGGACACACTTTCATAGCTGAGATACGTGGAACACATCATGAACTGCTGACATATGGGGTGGCAACTGCAATTGATATGCTACAGGTCCACAAGTCTCCATGATCTCATAGGGCCCAATGTAACGAGGAGCTAACTTGCCCTTGATCCCAAACCTCTGAACACCTTTTGTGGGTGACACCTTAAGATAAACATGATCCCCCACTTCAAATTGTAGAGGCTTCCTCCTCTTGTCATGATAACTCTTTTGTCTGGCCTGAGCAGCTTCTAGGTTCTTCTTAATGACCCTGACTTTCTCCTCAGCTTCGAGTACCAGGTTAGGTCCAAATATTTCTCTCTCTCCAGCTTGTGACCAATTTAGCGGTGTCATACACCTTCTCCCATACAAGGCCTCAAAAGGTGTCATCTTTAAGCTGGACTGGTAACTGTTGTTATATGAGAACTCTGCCAAGGAAAGGCACTTGTCCCAATTTTTACCATAGTGTAGCATACAGGCTCGCAACATGTCCTCGAGAATTTGATTCACTCTTTCTGTCTGACCATCTGTGTGAGGATGGTATGCTGAGCTTCTTATTACATGGGTCCCAAGTGACTTCTGGAGCTGCTCCCAAAAGCGTGCCACAAACAGTGCTCCTCTGTCAGATACAATCGTCTTCGGAATTCCATGCAAACGCACTATTTGATCAACATAGATTTCTGCATATTTCTCTGTCTTGTGGGTAGTATGCACTGGCAAGAAATGAGCTGTCTTGGTCAATCTATCCACGATGACCCAAATTGAATCGTGGTGTCGGGAGGTATTTGGCAATCCCACGATAAAATCCATGCAAATGTCCTCCCATTTCCAAGATGATATGGGAAGGGGCTGTAAGGTGTCTGCTACCTTCAAATGACTGGCCTTGACTCTTCGGCAAGTGTCGCACTCAGATATATACTTAGCAATTTCTCTTTTCATTCTGGTCCACCAGTACAAAGATCTGAGATCATGATACATCTTGTTACTGCCGGGATGCATGGAGAATTTAGAAAGGTGAGCTTCATCCAATATTTTCTTTCTAAGCTCGGGGTTCTTGGGAACAACCAATCGGTCTCCAAACCATAGAATCCCTTTGCTGTCCTGACAGAAGCATTTGTATTTGTCCACCTTTTGTTTGATCATTTCCTTAATGACTTGGACACCCTTGTCACCAATCTGTGCCATGACTATTTGCTCATGCAAGGTGGGCTCCACTAAAATATAACTCAAAGTACCTGAAGGAATGACTTCAAGGTTCAATTTGCATAACTCGTCACACAGAGTGGCGATCTTAGAGTCCATGATCACACAGTTGCACTGGGCCTTCCGACTTAAAGCATCTGTCACAACATTGGCTTTGCCAGGATGGTAATGCACTTCCAAATCATAGTCCTTGATTAATTCTAACCATCTTCTCTGCCTCATATTCAGATCAGCCTGAGTGAAGATATACTTGAGACTCTTATGATCAGTATAGATATTACAATGAGCTCCCATCAAGTAATGTCTCCATATCTTGAGAGCATGAACTACGGCCGCTAACTCCAGATCATGTGTGGGGTAGTTCTGCTCATGGGGTCTGAGTGCTCGGGGGGCATAAGCAATGACTCTGTTGTCTTGCATCAAGACACATCCCAATCCAATACCTGAAGCATCGCAATAAACCTCGAAAGATTTTGTGTTGTCAGGTTGAGCTAACACGGGTGCTGTTGTCAGATGCTGCCTCAATGCATGAAAGGCATCTTCACATTTCTGACTCCATTCATACTTTACTCCTTTCTTCAACAATTCAGTCATTGGCTTGGCAATTCTGGAGAAATTCGGAATAAATCGTCGATAATACCTTGCTAATCCCAGAAAACTCCGGATCTGCCGTACAGTGGTAGGAGGTTTCCAATTCATCACTTCTTGGACTTTCTCAGGATCAACATATACCCCATCCTGAGAAATGGTGTGGCCCAAGAACTTGATTTCCCTCAGCTAGAACTCACATTTGGACAACTTAGCATATAGACGGTGATCGCGCAGTCGCTGAAGTACGATGTGTAGATGCTCAGCATGCTCAGCTTCATTTTTGGAATAAACCAGAATGTCATCAATAAAGACCACCACAAACTTGTCCAACTCTGGCATAAAGACCAAATTCATCAAATACATGAAATAAGCCGGGGCATTGGTCAGTCCGAAAGACATCACCAAGTACTCATAAAGCCCATATCTGGTAGAGAAAGCTGTCTTCGGAATATCACTGGCCCGGAATTTTATCTGATGATAGCCAGAGCGAAGGTCTATCTTGGAGAATACTTTGGCTCCCACCAACTGATCAAACAATACATCAATGCGGGGCAATGGATACTTATTTTTTATTGTTACCGCATTGAGAGGGCGGTAGTCCACACACAATCTCAAACTCTCGTCTTTCTTCTTTACGAACAAAGCGGGACATCCCCATGGAGAAGTACTTGGGCGAATAAATCCCTTGTCCAACAATTCTTGCAACTACTTTTTCAATTCTGTCAACTCTGCTGGAGGCATCCTATAAGGTCTCTTGGATATAGGGGCAGTTCCGGGTTGCATTTCAATCGCGAACTCTATGTTCCTGTCGGGTGGCATCCCTGGTAATTCATCCAAAAAAACATCTGGGTAGTCATAGACCACTAGGATTTTCTCAACAGGTGACTCTATCATAGTGAAGGCACAGGAACGGGTACAACCCTGATCGGGCAAATATAATGTGGTTTCACCACACGTAGGGGAGTGTATCTCAATGACCCTTGCTGCAATATCAATTACTGCCTGATGCCTTGATAACCAGTCAGTTCCTAATATGATATCCACACTATCCAATCCCAAAATGAGGAGGGTGGTTTTAATTATCAGACTACCAAACTTTATAGGCGCATGCCTGTTGATTTGATAGGTGGCAACCCTGCCTCCTGGTGTTGAGATTGTAATACCCCCATTGGTGTGATGGAAAGGTAACTGGCATTTGGCACTAAATTTTGCACTATTAAAACTATGTGATGCACCAGAATAAAAAAGAATGATTGCAGGATTATTCAAAACGGAAAAGATACCAGTCATGATGGGTGCTCCCTCTGGAATGTCAGCCATGGTGGTGAAGTTCAGCCTGCCTTGCCTCACTTGCACCTTCTGCCTCTTGCCTTGATTCTGGTTGGAACCTTGTCCCTGCCTCTGCTGATTCCTGGGGCAATTCTTGGCATAGTGTCTAGTGTTACCACAAGTAAAACATCTGTTGTCATTGACCTAACGGTA
This sequence comes from Zea mays, assembly GCF_902167145.1. NCBI lineage: Eukaryota > Viridiplantae > Streptophyta > Magnoliopsida > Poales > Poaceae > Zea > Zea mays. The sequence goes on along the minus strand of NC_050098.1, from coordinate 97,527,624 downwards.
CTGCTGCTGCTATGGCTGATTGTTCCTCTGCACTGGGGGCTGAGAGCGGTTGGGTGCCTGCTGCTGCTGTTGCTGTGGTCGAATCACCCAACGTCCTTGCTGCTGCTGAGGTCCCCTATTCTGAGTGTCAAATATAATCCTGAAGCACTGAGTCTGAGCTGATGATCCTGCCACAGGGGTCTTCCTCTTCTTTTCTGCCTGGCGGGCTATGATGCAGTCTTCCTAGGAAATGGCCATGTTGTAACTCATTATAGCTATTGGCCCTAACTGTGTTGAGACGGTCGCGGAGCTTAGTGCAGAGGCCCCTCCTGAACCTGTCCCTCTTCTTCTCATCAGTGTCTGTGTGGTATCCAGCATACTAACACAGGTCATTGAAGGCCTGAGCGTACTACAACATAGTACGATTCCCCTGAGTGAGTGCCAGAAACTCATTAAGCTTGCGATCCATAATGCCTGCTGGTATATGATGCCCTCTGAAAGTTGCCTTGAACTCTCTCCATTCCACCACGTGGTCAACTAGCTGCATAGCAAGGAAGTGGTCCCACCATGTCCGCGCGGGTCCGCGAAGCTGCTGGGTGGCGAACCTGACCTTAGCCACATCTGAACAAACTCCATTGAGTAGTGGGAATTTGGATTCCACTACCCTGAGCCATACATCAGCATCAAGCGGATCCTCTGCTCGAGTGAACAACGACGGCTGCGTGCTGAGGAACTCCTAATAAGTGGCTGCTGCTGGGGGATGCTGATGGTGATCACCACCACCATAATGCTGAGGTGGCGGCTGACGCTGAGCCAACTGTCGCAAAATCTCATTCTGCTGCGCCATCAGTTCTTGCATGGTAGGAGGCGGTGGCGGTGGCGGTGGTGGAGGAATGCGTTCATTCTGTCCACGACGCGCTCTTCCTGCCATCTGAAAAAATTAAGGATGCTCCCAATATCATACTTCTGATGTTAGGGTTCATACGTGGCGAAAGATTTGAAAGGGTAAAACCAATATTTTCTTGCATAATTCATAAAAGATACCATGTGGCATAAAACTTTTCTTCATAAATTAAAGCTGTCATCATTCATCATCCATACTTCCCAAAAGAGTTTGTTACGATTACATCAGTGACCCAAAAGACTCAACTCTGTCTAGACTAGTACCCCGAGGGTGCAAAAGCTAAGCTAGCTTCGAGGAGTCCTACCGCCACACACTTCTAACTCTATCCCTGCGACCTAGTGAGCAAACGAGGGAACACTTGACTCGGGGGAAGGTGGTCTCCCTGAGCCAGCAGTGTCCAAGCTGGATGCAGGCTCCAGCTCCTCTCCTCCCTCGATGTCGACATCCTCGTTGGCCTCCATATCCTGGATCTCCTGGTGGTGCATATCCAAATGTTGGTTGGCTTCCGCAAGTTGCTGCTGAGTGTTGATTAGCTGATCCTCGAGAACCTCAATGGTGTTCTCCCTGGTTCCCACTAGCTCCTCAAGCTCCTAGATCTCGTTGGACATCTGTTCCTGAGAGCACCTAGAGGGGGGTGAATAGGTGATCCTGTAAAATTTAAAACTTAACACCACAAACTTGATTAAGAGTTAGAACAATGAAATCAAGTGAGTGAAGAGGAGAACTCTTGTGAAGCACAATAGACACAATAAAGACAAGCACAAGAGACACGAGGATTTATCCCGTGGTTCGGCCAAGTACAAAACTTGCCTACTCCACGTTGTGGCGTCCCAATGGACGAGAGTTGCACTCAACTCCTCTCAAGTGATCCAATGATCCACTTGAATACCACGGTGTTCTTCTTTACTTTACTCTTTCCCGTTTGCGAGGAATCTCCACAACTTGGAGTCTCTCGCCCTTACAATAAGAATCACAATGAAGCACTAGAGTAAGGGAGGGAAGCAACACACTCAAATCCACAGCAAATACGCACACACAAAACCAAGGTTTGAGCTCAAGACAATATCTCGAGGATCTCTCTAGAACAGAGCTCAAATCACTAAGAATGTCGAACAAGTGCGCAAGAATGAAGTGTGAGTGATCAACAATGCTCAAAGGTTGCTTGATGTACTCCTCCATGCGCCTAGGGGTCCCTTTTATAGCCCCAAGGCAGCTAGGAGCCGTTGAGAGCATTCCAGGAAGGCAATTCTTGCCTTCTGTCGCCTGGCGCACCGGACAGTCCGGTGCGCCACCGGACACTGTCCGGTGCGGATTTCTTTCCTTCTTTGGCGAAGCCGACCGTTGGCGCTTTGGAGCCGTTGGCGCACCGGACACTGTCCGGTGCACACCGGACAGTCCGGTGCCCCCTTCTGACCGTTGGCTCTGCCACGCGTCGCGCGCGGATTTCGCGGCCGACCGTTGGCCCGACCGACTGTTGGCTCACCAGACAGTCCGGTGAACCACCGGACAGTCCGGTGATTTATAGCCGTACGTCGTTAATTGCTTCCCGAGAGCGGCCAGTTGACAGATGCCGGTCTGGCGCACCGGACACTGTCCGGTGCACCCAGACCGAGCTGTCTTTGGCTAAACAAAGTCATCACTTTTCCAACTTGATTTCTCCTGTTTCCAGCACTTAGACACAATACATTAGTCTCCAAAACAATGTACTAAGTCTTAGAAACATACCTTTTTACTTGATTTGCACTTTGTCCATCACTTTGCATAGATTAACATAAGTTCACTTGTGTTGGCACTCAATCACCAAAATAATAGAAATGGCCCAAGGGCACATTTCCCTTTCAATCTCCCCCTTTTTGGTGATTTATGCCAACAAAATAAAAAGAAACTGAAGGAAGTGCAACATCAATACACATTAGAGCTTAAAATCGTTTTGATTCAAATTTGGCATATATGGATCATTCTTTGCCACCACTTGGTTTTGTTTTTGCAGATCAACCTCAAATTCCTATCTCTAAGTCAAACACACTTGTTGAGACATAAAGAGAGTTGTTCCAATAGAAATTGATAAACGATTTCAAAAACTCCCCCTTTTTCCCGTAATCAACCATTCTCCCCACAAGAGATCAACTTTTGACAAAAAGAGACATTTAGAATTTTGATAAATCAAAAGTCCTAACTCTACTATTTTCAAAATTCTCAAGTGGTAGCTGATCCATTTATTGCTTTGACCTTATTTTCTCCCCCTTTGGCATCAAGCACCAAAACGGGATCAATCTTGGCCTCTTTAACCCATTGCCTCACCAAAATCTTCAACTAAGAGTAAAAAGGCAATAAGAGTACAAAGATGAACTCGGAATCAGTTACTCTTTTATCGGAGTGCAGTGGAAGTCTTGCATGGTCCAAGTCCACCTTTTCCTTTTCAAACCTCCTTTGAGACTAAGTTAAGCCAACTCAAGCACACAGTTAGCCTCAAAGGGTCAAGTTGTAGCACATCTCCCCCTAAATATGTGCATCACTTGCAAATTGACTTGTGAGGTCCGGGGAGTGCTTGTACAACTTGAGCTCCATACATAAACAACAAAATGCATAGGAACATGATCAAGGCATAAAACACATGTATGCTATAAATCAATCCAGGTTCCGCGAATCTAAGACATTTAGCTCACTACGCAGCCTGCAAAAGGTCGACTCATCTAGAGGCTTGGTAAAGATATCGGCTAGCTGGTTCTCGGTGCTAACATAAAACACTTCGATATCCCCCTTTTGCTGGTGGTCTCTCAAAAAGTGATGTCGGATGTCAATGTGTTTTGTGCGGCTGTGTTCAACAGGATTATCCGCCATGCGGATAGCACTCTCATTATCACATAGGAGTGGGACTTTGCTCAGATTGTAGCCAAAGTCCCTAAGGGTTTGCCTCATCCAAAGTAGTTGCGCGCAACACTGTCCTGCGGCAACATACTCGGCCTAAGCGGTGGATAGGGCAACGGAAGTTTGTTTCTTAGAACTCCATGACACCAGGGACCTTCCTAAGAATTGGCACGTCCCCGATGTACTCTTCCTATCGACCTTACATCCAGCATAGTCGGAGTCTGAATATCCAATTAAGTCAAAGGTAGACCCCTTTGGATACCAGATCCCGAAGCAAGGCGTAGCGACTAAATATCTAAGTATCCGCTTCACGGCCACTAAGTGACACTCCCTTGGATCGGATTGAAATCTAGCACACATGCATACGCTAAGCATAATATTCGGTCTACTAGCACATAAATAAAGTAAGGACCCTATCATCGACCAGTATGCCTTTTGATCAACGGACTTACCTCCTTTGTTGAGGTTGGTGTGTCCGTCGGTTCCCATTGGAGTCTTTGCGGGCTTGGCGTCCTTCATCCCAAACTGCTTGATCAAGTCTTGTGTGTACTTCGTTTGGGAGATGAAGGTCCCATCCTTGAGTTGCTTCACTTGGAACCCAAGGAAGTAGTTCAACTCGCCCATCATCGACATCTCGAACTTTTGAGTCATCACCCTGCTAAACTCTTCATAAGACTTTTGGTTAGTAGAACCAAATATTATGTCATCGACATAAATTTGGCACACAAATAAATTGCCATCACATGTCTTAGTGAAAAGAGTTGGATCGGCTTTCCCAACCTTGAAAGCATTAGCAATTAAAAAGTCTCTAAGACATTCATACCATGCTCTTGGGGCTTGCTTAAGTCCATAGAGCGCCTTAGAGAGCTTACACACGTGGTCGGGGTACCGTTCATCCTCACAGCCAGGGGGTTGCTCCACGTACACCTCCTCCTTGATTGGCCCGTTGAGGAAAGCGCTCTTCACATCCATTTGGAACAACCTGAAAGAATGGTGAGTAGCATAGGCTAACAATATGCGAATTGACTCTAGTCTAGCCATAGGAGCAAAAGTCTCCTCAAAGTCCAAACCTGCGACTTGGGCATAGCCTTTTGCCACAAGTCGTGCTTTGTTCCTTGTCACCACCCCGTGCTCGTCTTGTTTGTTGCGAAACACCCACTTGGTTCCCACAACATTTTGCTTGGGACGAGGCACCAGTGTCCAAACTTCATTTCTCTTGAAGTTGTTGAGCTCCTCTTGCATGGCCAACACCCAGTCCGGATCTAGCAAGGCCTCTTCTACCCTGAAAGGCTCAATAGAAGAGACAAAAGAGTAATGCTCACAAAAATTAACTAATCTAGAACGAGTAGTTACTCCCTTGCTTATGTCACCCAATATTTGATCGACGGGATGATTCCTTTGAATCGTTGCTCGAACTTGGGTTGGAGGTGCCGGTTGTGCTTCTTCCTCCATTAAATGATCATCTTGTGCTCCCCCTTGATCAGTCGCCTCCTCTTGATGAACCTGTTCATCTTATTGAGTTGGGGGATGCACTGTTGTTGAGGAAGAAGGTTGATCTTGCTCCTTTTGTTCCAGTGGCCACACATCTCCAATCGCCATGGTGCGCATTGCGGCCGTTGGAACGTCTTCTTCATCTACATCATCAGGATCAACGACTTGCTCTCTTGGAGAGCCATTAGTCTCATCAAATACAACGTCGCTAGAGACTTCAACCAAACCTGATGATTTGTTGAAGACTCTATACGCCTTTGTATTTGAGTCATAACCTAACAAAAACCCTTCTACAGCTTTGGGAGCAAACTTAGAATTCCTACCTTTCTTTACTAGAATGTAACATTTGCTTCCAAATACACGAAAGTAAGACACATTGGGTTTGTTACCGGTTAGAAGCTCATAAGAAGTCTTCTTGAGGAGGCGATGAAGGTAGACCCGGTTTATGGCGTGGCAAGCCGTGCTCATGGCTTCCGTCCAAAACCGTTCGGGCATCTTGAATTCACCAAGCATCGTCCTCGCCATGTCTAGTAGCGTTTGTTCTTCCTCTCTACCACACCATTGTGCTGTGGTGTGTAGGGAGCGGAGAACTCGTGCTTGATTCCTTCCTCCTCAAGATACTCCTCCACTTGAAGGTTCTTGAACTCGGACCCATTGTCGCTTCTTATCTTCTTCACTTTGAGTTCAAACTCGTTTTGGGCTCTCCTTAGGAAGCGCTTGAGGGTCCCTTGGGTTTCAGATTTATCCTGCAAAATGAATACCCAAGTGAAGCGGGAAAAATCATCAACTATAACAAGACCATACTTACTTCCTCCTATGCTTAGATAGGCAACGGGTCCGAAGAGGTCCATTTGAAGTAACTCCAGGGTCTTGATGTTGTCATCACATTTTTGGCATGATGAGAGCTTCCCACCTGTTTACCTGCTTGACAAGCTGCATAAGGTCTATCTTTTTCGAAAGTTACATTAGTTAGACCTATCACGTGTTCTCCCTTTAGAAGCTTGTGAAGGTTCTTCATCCCCACATGTGCTAAACGGCGATGCCACAGCCAGCCCATGCTAGTCTTAGCAATTAAGCATGCATCTAGACCGGCCTCCTCTTTTGCAAAATCAACTAAATAAAGTTTGTCGTTTAGTACACCCTTAAAAGCTAATGAACCATCACTTCTTCTAAAGACAGACACATCTACATTTGTGAATAAACAGTTATATCCCATATTACAAAGTTGACTCACAAACAACAAGTTATATCCAAGCGACTCAACTAAGAACACGTTAGAAATAGAGTGCTCGGATGAAATAGCAATTTTTCCTAACCCTTTCACCTTGCCTTGGTTCCCATCACCGAATATGATTGAATCTTGGGAATCCTTGTTCTTGACATAGGAAGAGAACATCCTCTTTTCCCCCGTCATGTGGTTTGTGCATCCACTGTCGATAATCCAGCTTGAGCCCCCAGATGCATAAACCTGCAAGGCAAATTTAGGCTTGGGTCTTAGGTACCCAACTCTTGTTGGGTCCTACAAGGTTAGTACAAATAGCCTTAGGGACCCAAATGCAAGTCTTGTCTCACTTACATTTGGCCCCTAATTTCCTAGCAATTACCTTCTTATCCTTTCTACAAATAGCAAAGGAAGCATTGCAAGCATAATAAATTGTAGAAGGTTCATTCATTACTTTCCTAGGAACATGAACAATATTTCTTCTAGGCATATGATGAACAACACTTTTCCTAGCCAAATTTCTATCATGCGTAATAGAGGAACTAGAAGCAATCATGGCATTAGAATCAAAAGCATCATAACTTCTATAAACATTCCTAGAATGTCTCCTATCATGATACATGAAAGCATGGTTCTTTTGAGCACTACTAGCCATAGGGGCCTTCCATTTCTCCTTGGCGAAGATGGAAGCCTTATGGCTTGTTAAGTTCTTGACTTCCCTATTGAAGCCAAGACCATCCTTAATTGAGGGGTGTCTACCAATCGTGTAGGCATCCCTTGCAAATTTTAGTTTGTCAAATTCACTCTTGCTAGTCTTAAGTTGGGCATTAAGACTAGCCACTTCATCATTCAATTTAGAAATTGAAACTAGGTGTTCACTACAAGCATCAACATTAAAATCTTTACACCTATTGCCAACTACAACATGTTCTACACAAGATGTTGATTTATTAGTTATTTCTAACTTATCACTCAAATCATCATTTATGCTCTTTAATCTAGAAATAGAGTCATGACATGTAGGCAATTCACAAGAAAGCATTTCATTTCTTTTAATTTCTAAAGCAAGGGATTTTTGTGCTTCTACAAACTTATCATGTTCTTCATACAAAAGATCCTCTTGCTTTTCTAATAACCTATTTTTATCATTCAAGGCATCAATTAATTCATTAATCTTATCAACCTTAGTTCTATCTAGGCCCTTGAATAAACATGAATAGTCTATTTCATCATCGCTAGATTCTTCATCACTTGAGGAAGCGTGAGTACTAGTATCACGAGTGCTTACCTTCTTTTCCCTTGCCATGAGGCAGGTGTGATGCTCATTGGGGAAGAGGGACGATTTGTTGAAGGCGGTGGCGGTGAGACCTTCGTTGTCGGAGTCGGACGATGAACAATCCGAGTCCCACTCCTTGCCAAGGTCTGCCTCGCCCTTAGCCTTCTTGTAAGTCTTCTTCTTTTCCCTCTTGTTCCCTTGTTCCTGGTCACTATCATTATCGGGGCAATTAGCGATAAAATGTCCAATCTTACCACATTTGAAGCATGAGTGCTTCCCCTTCGTCTTGGTCTTGTTGGGATGCTCCTTGCGACCCCTTAGCGCCGTCTTGAAACGCTTGATTATGAGGGCCATTTCTTCATCATTAAGCCCGGCCGCCTCAACTTGTGCCACCTTGCTTGGTAGCGCCTCCTAGCTCCTCGATGCTTTGAGAGCAATGGCTTGAGGCTCTTGAATTGGGCCATTCAACGCATCATCAACGTATCTAGCCTCCTTGATCATCATCCGCCCGCTTACGAACTTTCCAAGTATCTCCTCGGGAGTCATCTTGGTGTACCTAGGATTCTCACGAATATTGTTCACAAGATGTGGATCAAGGACAGTAAATGACCTTAGCATTAGACGGACGACATCATGGTCCGTCCATCGCGTGCTTCCATAGCTCCTTATTTTGTTGACGAGGGTCTTGAGCCGGTTGTACGTTTGGGTTGGTGTCACACCCGGTTTTGGAAGGCAAACCGAATGCGAACTATGTACGTGCCAGGATCAGAACTCACGTACACAGCGATTACATAAATGAACATCATCGCACAATGCTCGAATAATAACATAAAAGTGTATTAACTTATTACATCACAGAGTCATAGACATCCACATAGTCATCGTCTTAACAGGTAAATCAAAGTGCTAGCGAAACGCAGTAAAGATAAGGCCTTCACAGGCAGCTGACTGGGGGTTGCCGCCAACCCACGCCTAGAATTCATCGTAGTCTTGGAACTCCTGGAAGTCTCCTTCCACGGCTTCACCTTCTCCTGAGCAGTGGTTACAATGCGGACAACCTGGTGTTTTGTGGTAAAGCAAGGATGAGTACACATCAACGTACTCAGCAAATGTCCCGTTTGGCTGAAGTGGACTAGCTTTATGTGGGGTTAGGCTCCAGCAGTTGCTTTTAGTTGGTCAAGTATTTATCATTAGTAGAAGCCAGATTTTAGCATTAACCAACTCGTGAACCATTTCCTCTTCGAGGAACAACATCATCATAATCGAACCAAAACCATAACATAATCCTTGAATCTCGAACCATCTGTATCTCTAATCAAAGAGGATCCCAAGGCTGCTCTTAACCGTGAGCACGGCTGATATATCAGTTTCACTACCCTCTGCAGAGGTTGCACACTTTACCCATGAGTCATGATTCCCTTTCTACCCGGGGAGAGCTAATCCCCATTGACCACTACCTAGGTGGTCCGGCAGGGCATCACTATGTAGCTTTTACAAAGATTCCCTAGAGATCATAGCTGCCCGTTAGGTTTCTCCAGTTTGATAAACACAGTACCCCTCCCCGCAGGAGAGTGACTAACAAAGAGCAAAACGAAAGAACCTCGGCACTCAGCCTCGGCAGAGCAAGCACTGTGCCTGGACCCCATTGACGGCACGACGGCTAAGCAACTACACCTCTAGTTCCTTTAATTAATTAGCTAAGGGCATCCCATTTCACCCTCATGGTTGCACTGTTATCCCGGGTGGTCTCTCAACGAACAGGTCCTTACGGAGAGGTACTCAGGAAACAGCCTGAGCCCCCTAGAGTATCACAAGATCATCCACATCATCAGGATAACAGTATCATAAATAGTCACATCATGTTCATTGATTAAGTTAAGGCAATAGCAGAGTGCTAACCATAACAACCCAGAAGGTCATCAATGACAAAGTAAAGTGTAAAGCTAGTCAATCCTTAGGTTTCAAGTAAGTAATGCGGGGTAGTAAGTTATAAATGAATAGGACATAATGGGACAGAGGACACTTGCCTTCACCAAACTGCTGATCAGGGACTTCCTCTGCAACCTCCTCGGGAAACACAGACTGCTCGTTGTCTACGCAAAGTAATCATTCACACTATGCACTTGGGAAGATAACAAACAAAAAGCAACATTCCAAACATATGCAGCAGAGAGATCACAAGTTCATAGTAGAAAAGGGATAGGCACTATGGTGTTCCCTAGGTCTGGGGTAGAGGACTATACAAAGTGATTCATTATCCACTAATCAGGTTTAAGTCAGTGGTGGGGTTAAATCATTACATGGTTTTAAATTCCTAAACTTAGGTGTTTAAGTCCTTAAACTTAAGTGCTCCAACTTTTATTAAAGTCTACCAACTTCTAATTATCTCAAATAGGGTTCCAATAACCTTAATTCTATCCTAATGATTAACTATTAATTGGTACATGGAAACAGCAGGGAAAACATTGTTTAAATAGATAGACAGAAATACCATGAGCATTTTGCAATTTAAAGCACCTAATTTGGAGCTCATATGACAAAGTTATGAATTTTACAAGTTTAGGGGTTAAAAATATACCCTAAATACCTATTTTGAATTAAATAAAAGGTCCGAGGACCTAACTGTGAGAAACCAGGGACGGCGGGTTTAAATTCCAGAAAACCGGGGGTCTCTTTAAGAAAATGCGCGGGCGAAGGGGTATCGGGCTCCTACGGCCGTCGGATCTCAGGCGAACGGCCAGGATTAGATCCGCGGGCGGGCGCGCGAGCGCGCGGCGGCCTGGACGGCTGACAGGCGGGGCCGGGCGGGCAGCGCGAGCGCGGCGGCTGACAGGCGGGGCCAGCGGGCAGCGCGAGCGCAGGCAGGCTGACAGGCGGGGCCAGCGGGCAGCGCGAGGTGTGGGGGAAGCGGGCCTGGGCCGTTGGATCTCCGGCGGACGGCCAGGATTAGGCTCGGCCTAATTAAAACGGGGCCGCCCGATCTGGGACGGACGGCGGGGATCGGGTGGCCGGCCCTGGCCTCTCCTACGGCTAGCTGGGGCGGCGGCGCTCGTCCCCGCGGCGGAGGACTCGCCGGAGACGAGGGGCGCGGGCGCACGGCGGGTCTCTAGGGCGACCTGAGCGGCCGGGGAAGTTGGGGAGGGCGCGGGGAGTCCTCTGGTGGGGTCTGGGTCGGGACAGGGGCAGCGGAGGGGGGCGGTCTACGGCAAAGCGGCTCGGCGGCGGCGTTGAACAACTCCGGCAAGGAATCAAACGCAGCAGAGAGCAATACAAAGGTCGATAGGGGGCGGGAGAGGTTCCTTACCTCAAAGCGGGTTCCGGGGACTCCTCGGTGGCGGCGATGGCGCAACGGCGGCCCGGGGCGACGGTGGCGGACCTCCGCGGCTGCACGGAGGACGGCGGGTGAGCGCGGGCAGAGAGAAATAGGGAGGGGGAGGGGAAATTGGGGCGCGTCCCGGGTTGCGGACGTCGGGGCGGAGCTCACCGTGGCAAGGGGCACGGCGGAGCTCCAACGGCGACGGGGAAACGAGCTCGGGACGGCGGGGGTTTAGGGCGGCGGCGCCCTGGCGTGTGCGCAGCGAGGGGGAGGTGAGAGAGGTCTGTTGGTGCGCAAAAGAGGGAGGGGGAGAGGGTGAGTGGGGTTCTGGGCTCAAGTGGCCGGGGGCGGGACAGTTGCGAGCTCCACGCGCGACGTGGGCGCGGAGTCCGCGGCAGCGCGCAGCTCGGGCGGCAGTTACGCGGAGAAGACGAGGCTGACAGCCCGGGCCCGCGAGCAGAGAGAGAGAGGAAAGCGGAGGTGGGCGCGCGGAAGGCGGCCGCGCTGACGGGCGGGCCCGCCAGGGCAGAGAGAGCGGGGGGGGGGAAAGAGCGCGCGCGCGGGATGGGCCTAGCTGGGCCGAAAGGCTGAGGGGGGCGGGGGAGTGGGCTTCTTTCCTCTTTTCTTTTATTCTGGAATTGTTTTCCCTTTTTCTTTTATTTATTCTATTTGATTCAAATCCAAATAAGCCACAAACTCAAATTAGACTTTCCAAGAATTATGCACCAAACAAAAGTGAAATCTAGGGTTCAATATGATGCAACAATTCATACTCCCTTGGAGTTTGAGTTAATAGACTATAATTACAATTAAAATAAGCACTTTTCTCCTATAGAAATGAGAAAGAAAAGATTAGGGAAGGATGAGAAAAGAGGAGTAACACCTGAATTTGTGAATATGAGCAAAGAAATTTTATACCCCCAAATTCAGGGTGTTACAAACCTATCCCCCTTAAAAGAATCTCGCCCCGAGATTCAAGGTTGGTCAGCAAAGAGTTCAGGGTATTTGGCCTTCAGATCATCTTCTCGTTCCCAGGTTGCTTCTTCCTCCGAGTGGTGACCCCATCTGACTTTGCACATTCTGATGGTGTTTCTCCGGGTGACTTTGTCTGCAAACTCCAGAATCTACGTTGGCTTCTCTATGTATGTCAGATCCTCCTGGACCTCCAAACCCTCCACTGGCAACTGTTCTTCTGGTACTCGCAGACACTTCTTCAATTGCGACACGTGGAACACATTGTGCACTGCCGACAAACTTTCTGGTAGGTTGAGCTGGTAGGCCACTTCTCCACGCTTTGCTTGAATCTGATATGGTCCAACGTACCGGGGTGCTAACTTGCCTCTAACTCCGAACCTTCTGACTCCCCTGATAGGTGACACCTTCAGATAGACGTAATCTCCCACTTCAAAACTCAGTTCTCTTCTCCTTCGGTCTGCATAGCTTCGCTGCCTTCATTGTGCTATCTTCAGATTCTCCCGAACCATTTTGATATTCTCTTCGGCTTCAAGTAAGATGTCGGGGCCAAACACCTGTCTCTCTCCAGGCTGGTCCCAATGCAGCGGAGTCCTACAACTCCGCCCATAGAGTGCCTGAAACGGTGACATCTTCAAGCTAGCCTGGTAACTATTGTTGTAGGAGAATTCTGCATAGGGTAACCTTTTGTCCCATCCTGACTTGTCTTGCAACGCACAGGCTCTCAGCATATCTTCTAGGATCTGATTAGTTCTTTCAGTCTGACCGTCTGTCTGTGGGTGATAAGCTGAGCTGAAGTTCAAATGTGTGCCCAAAGCTTCTTGTAGCTGCTGCCAAAAATGAGAGGTAAACTGTGTTCCTCGATCTGACACTATCTTCTTCGGCACACCATGAAGGCAGACTATCCGTGACATGTATAACTCAGCTAACGTTGCTCCGGTGTATGTTGTCTTCACGGGTATGAAATGGGCCACCTTTGTTAAGCGGTCCACAACCACCCAGATGGAATCATAGCCGGCCCGGGTACGAGGTAGGCCAACTATAAAATCCATCTCGATCTCATCCCACTTCCACTGAGGAATCCGCAATGGCTGCAACAATCCGGCAGGCCTCTGATGCTCTGCTTTGGTTCTCTGACAGCTATCACAGATGGCGACATATTCTGCGATCTCTCTTTTCATGCCATACCACCAAAACCTCCTTTTTAAATCCTGATACATCTTTTCACTTCCAGGGTGTATGGAGTAGGCTGTCTCATGAGCTTCCTTTAGGATCAGCTCCCGAATAGGTTTGAGGTCGGGGACACACAATTGGTCCTTGAACCATATTACTCCCTCTTCGTCCTCTCGAAAGTCTTTGCCTCTTCCTTCTAAGATCAGCTGCCGGATCTTGTTGATGTTTTCATCATCCTTCTGCCCTTCTTTGATCTCCCGCTCTAGGGTGGGCTCTAATTCCACTGTTACTCCTTGCGTACTGTTCAGGAAACCAAGACTCAGTCTGTCGAACTCTTTGGCTAACTCATACGACATCGGGTACGTGGCCAACATATTGACTTGACTCTTCCTGCTCAGAGAATCTGCAACAACATTGGCTTTGCCTGGATGGTAATGTATCTCCAACTCATAGTCTTTGATCAATTCCAACCATCTTCGCTGTCTCATGTTTAACTCTGACTGGGTGAATATGTATTTCAGACTTTTATGATCTGTGTATATGTCGCACTTCTGCCCGTACAGGTAATGTCTCCAGGTCTTTAAAGCATGAACCACTGCTGCCAACTCCAGGTCATGTGTGGGATAATTTTTCTCATGGACCTTCAGCTGTCGAGATGAGTATGCTACAACTCTTCCTTCTTGCATTAGCACACATCCAAATCCGGTGTAAGAAGCGTCGCAATACACTGAGAATGACTTGTGAACATCGGGCAGGACTAACACAGGAGCTGTAGTCAATCTAGTTTTCAGTTCTTCAAATGCTTCCTGACACTTTTGGGTCCACTTAAACTCAACTTTCTTCGCTAGTAACGCTGTCATTGGTCTAGCAATCTTTGAGAAGCCTTCGATGAAACGCCTGTAGTATCCGGCCATTCCGATGAAGCTCTTGATCCCACGAACATCCTTCGGTGCTTTCCAGTTCAGGATATCTGCTACTTTCTTTGGATCCACTGCTAACCCATCTTGATTTATGATGTGACCCAGAAATAAGACTTCATGAATCCAGAACTCGCATTTGCCCAGCTTGGCATACAACTGATGCTCTCGAAGTCTTTGCAATACCATCTTCAAATGCTCTACATGATCTTCCTCACTTTGAGAGTATATGAGAATATCATCGATGAACACTACCACAAACTTGTCTAGATAGTCCATGAACACGCTGTTCATCAGATACATAAAGAAGGCTGGCGCGTTTGTCAAACCAAAGGACATAACTGTGAATTCATATAACCCGTACTTGGTGATGAATGCCGTCTTCGGTATGTCCGAGGGTCGGATTCTGAGTTGATGGTAACCTGATCTCAGATCTATCTTCGAGAATACGCTGGCACCTCTGAGCTGGTCGAACAAATCTTCTATCCTTGGCAGGGGGTACTTGTTCTTGACAGTGACTTCATTCAAGGCTCTGTAGTCTATGCACATCCTTTTGGTACCATCTTTCTTCTCTACAAACAACACTGGAGCGGCCCAAGGCGAGGTGCTTGGCCTGATGTAACCCTTCTCTAACATCTCATCTATCTGCTTCTTGAGTTCCACCAATTCTGGTCCAGACACTCGATAGGCTCTTTTGGAAATGGGAGCGGTACCAGGGATAAGCTCTATGGCGAATTCAACCTTTCTCTCGGGTGGCATGCCCGTTAATTCTTCGGGAAACACATCCGGAAAGTCCGACACAACCTTGATAGCCTCGAGCGGGTTGGGCTCCTTACTATCAACTGAAATCTGGTGACAGACTCCCTCCGCTGATTTAGGCATCCTTAGCTCGGCTACTACCTCTTCTCCTGACGGGGACTTCAATGTTACGGTCCTCTTGTCACAACTAACATTTGCTTCATACTTCATTAACCAATTCATCCCTAGAATAACATCTATCCTAGGGGTGTCTATTACTATTAAGTCACTGGGGAATCCTACCCCCCTTATTTCCACCATTATATTTGAGCATATTTTATCTGTTTGCACCTTGCCACCAACCGAATTAATCCTCATGGGCGGCATCATTGCCTCTACTGAGATGTTATGCAATTCTACCCATGTTGCAGTGACAAACGAATGAGTTGCACCAGTATCAAATAGCACTTTTGCGGGATGAGATTCGACTGAGAACATACCTACTGCCACATCTGGTGCATCCTGGATCGCTTCGGCCTCCAAGTGGTTCACCTTTCCACGGTTGTACGCTTGGCTACAATTGCCTGCTGCCGGCTGCAGTACACCTTGTCTTGTTGGAGCATTGGGGTTGGTCTGCTGTTGAGCCAACTTCTTTGGGCACTGCATCGCCCAGTGGCCTTGATCTCCACAGTGGAAACATCCTCTGCCTCCTCCTTGTGCTGGGGCTGCTTGGTTGCTCTGATTTGCTGCTGGGGCAGGAAGGCGAGGTGCCTGGTTGTTCTGCTTCTGATACTGATTACCTCCCTGCTGGCTGTGCTGACGATACTGCTGCTGCTGCTGTGGGTACTGCCTCTGAAACTGCTGCTGATGCGGACGCTGATTCTGATTCTGATATCCCTGTGGGTGACCAGGTCTGCCTTGCTGAGATGAACTGCCTGAGAAACATGGACGGCTGATGCCTCCGGACTGGGGTCCACTCATCTTGCGCTTCCGATCTTCCATATCCTTACGCTTCTTCTCAGTCATAACTGCCCTATCGATCAGGTGCTGGAAGGTTGGGAAGGTGTGATTCATCAGCTGGTAATGCAGGGGATCCACCAAACCCCTCATGAACCTGTACTGCCTCTTAGCATCAGTGTTGACGTCTTCAGGTGCATAACGAGATAGCTGCAGAAACTTGTCTATGTATTCACTAACAGACAGGGGTCCCTGCTTCAGAGCCAGAAACTCCTCCTTCTTCACGATCATCAGTCCCTCTGGCACATGGTACCTGCGGAAACTCTCGCTGAATTCTTCCCAGGTGATGGCTTCGGGGTCAGCATGTGTGGCGAGGTAGGACTCCCACCAGGACTGGGCTGCTCCCCTCAGCTGACGGGGGCCATACAGAACCTTCTCCCTATCGTCACATTGGGCGGTGCGCAGTTCCCTTTCCACTGCACGCAACCAGTCTTCTGCATCCATGGGGTCGGCAGAATGGGCGAAGGTAGGAGGGTGCCCTCTCATGAACTCACCACGCTTATCCCGTGGCATCTGGGGCATCTGCACTTGCAATTGGGGTTGGGGTTGCTGTTGAGCCTGCTGCATGGCTGCCAGAGTCTGCCCAATGGCCTGCACTGCCTGAGTCTGCATCAAGAACATCTGCTCCACTGACATCGGGGGTGGTGGGGGAGGCTGCCTCTGTTGTTCCTCCTGCTGGTCATGCTGCTCCTGCTGAGCACGCCTGTTGCATCGGCGCCTGTTGTCAGACATCTGTGGAAGACATTCATACATCAGCATTGATCTTACAATCCTTCAGCATAAGAAAAGAGAATACAGAATTCTTCATGACACTGAGTGAACAAAGAGCTTCACTGATCCTCATTATGATTCAACACAGCTTCTCAGATAGAAAGGAAAGTAGAAGTAAATGGTTTCCCAACTAAATAACTGACTTCATTATCATTACTAGCTAAGCCAAACTGCAGGGGAAACCCACATGTTGGCTACAGTCATTACAAAGATTCGAATCCAGCACAAGTTCATCATAACAAGCATGAAAGCAACTGATAAGTAAACTAACCTAAATGGAAGCAACTGATAAGAAAACTAACCTGACTACCTAAGACTGAGACATCTGACTTAAGAATTATTACAAACTCCGACGCTAACGATCTAAGGATCCAGATCTATCCTGGTCTTACAGACAGGGGAACCATAAGTGTGGTGACCACGTGGCGGTGAACGGTATGGGTGCTGAGTCCCAACAGGAGCGGGGGAACCACCCTCCTGGTGATGGCGCTCTGCCAGCTCAGCACGCAACTCCGCAATCTCCGTTCGAGCCCTGCTTAGCTCGTCCAGAGAGTGATCCAGCTCAGTGTTAAGCACTGCGACTAGGTTGACTGTGCTGCTCAACCTAGGGTTAGCCTCACCAACAGGCGAGACAACCACACTCTCCGTGCTGCCAGTAGGTCGGCGGGGGTAGTACCGAAGGTTAAGACCGTCGGCCACGCCACCGAACAAAGAACAGTACTAAGAGAGTGCACGTCGTGCTGCATCCTGCATAGCCGCCTCTGCAGTGTCCCTCTCGGAGATGGAATAGTGCTCCGAAACGGCCTCCGCACCCCGGAGGTCATCCTCCGGACGGCGAACTAGGCAGGTAGCCTCCCAGCGGTCCGGGTACCTCCCGCGACTGTGCTGGTAGACTACACAACGATACTCGATCGACCAGGTGTGCCGGTCGAAAGCCTGGCGCAGCAAGGTGTCGAGTGCGTCGTGGAAGTGACAACCGCGAGCGGCGTCACGGGTGATGGGTCGGGCGACCCATCCTTCCGCCTCCTGCGGCTCAGAAGACTCCGTGCTGTGGTCTGAGTCGTCGTCGTCGGGGTCTCCTCCAGTAGCTCCTCCAACAGCCGGAACATCCCGCGGCGGTGCAGGGGGCGCCTCCAGCTGGGCCACAGAGGAACGGGGCCTCACGGACTCCACCTCTTGCTGGGGTGGGGAGGAGGAGTCCTGCTGCTCTCTATGCTGGTGCCGGCGTTCCTGCTCCTCACGCAGGCGGTGGTGCAGTCTCTCCAGGTGACTCGACTGACCGGACACGGTGCGGTGCAGAGGACGCTCCGCAAGTCGAGATGGCAGGAAGGGAATCACCGACTTACGTGCAGTGTGTCTAAGACGAGCCATCTACAAAAGACACCGTAAGCATAAGAGTAAGAGCAGAACTAATATGACAAGTGAATAAACCATAGACAGAATAAGATAAAAATTTTAACAAGGTATAATATAGTATATATATGTAGTAAAACATAGGGTTGGTCGAGGTGACCGACTTTTGAAGTAACATCAGAGGTCAAGGTGAGAGGGAAGGTCAATAGTCCTTAGTACGACCAGTGCTACTCTAGGTCAGCGGTCCTACAGTCAGCACGGCTTTGATACCACTTATGTCACACCCGGTTTTGGAAGGCAAACCGAATGCGAACTATGTACGTGCCAGGATTAGAACTCACGTACACAGCGATTACATAAATGAACATCATCGCACAATGCTCGAATAATAACATAAAAGAGTATTAACTTATTACATCACAGAGTCATAGACATCCACATAGTCATCGTCTTAACAGGTAAATCAAAGTGCTAGCGAAACGCAGTAAAGATAAGGCCTTCACAGGCAGCTGACTGGGGGTTGCCGCCAACCCACGCCTAGAATTCATCGTAGTCTTGGAACTCCTGGAAGTCTCCTTCCACGGCTTCACCTTCTCCTGAGCAGTGGTTACAATGCGGACAACCTGGTGTTTTGTGGTAAAGCAAGGATGAGTACACATCAACGTACTCAGCAAATGTCCTGTTTGGCTGAAGTGGACTAGCTTTATGTGGGGTTAGGCTCCAGCAGTTGCTTTTAGTTGGTCAAGTATTTATCATTAGTAGAAGCCAGATTTTAGCATTAACCAACTCGTGAACCATTTCCTCTTCGAGGAACAACATCATCATAATCGAACCAAAACCATAACATAATCCTTGAATCTCGAACCATCTATATCTCTAATCAAAGAGGATCCCAAGGCTGCTCTTAACCGTGAGCACGGCTGATATATCAGTTTCACTACCCTCTGCAGAGGTTGCACACTTTACCCATGAGTCATGATTCCCTTTCTACCCGGGGAGAGCTAATCCCCATTGACCACTACCTAGGTGGTCCGGCAGGGCATCACTACGTAGCTTTTACAAAGATTCCCTAGAGATCATAGCTGCCCGTTAGGTTTCTCCAGTTTGATAAACACAGTACCCCTCCCCGCAGGAGAGTGACTAACAAAGAGCAAAACGAAAGAACCTCGGCACTCAGCCTCGGCAGAGCAAGCACTGTGCCTGGACCCCATTGACGGCACGACGGCTAAGCAACTACACCTCTAGTTCCTCTAATTAATTAGCTAAGGGCATCCCATTTCACCCTCATGGTTGCACTGTTATCCCGGGTGGTCTCTCAACGAACAGGTCCTTACGGAGAGGTACTCAGGAAACAGCCTGAGCCCCCTAGAGTATCACAAGATCATCCACATCATCAGGATAACAGTATCATAAATAGTCACATCATGTTCATTGATTAAGTTAAGGCAATAGCAGAGTGCTAACCATAACAACCCAGAAGGTCATCAAGGACAAAGTAAAGTGTAAAGCTAGTCAATCCTTAGGTTTCAAGTAAGTAATGCGGGGTAGTAAGTTATAAATGAATAGGACATAATGGGACAGAGGACACTTGCCTTCACCAAACTGCTGATCAGGGACTTCCTCTGCAACCTCCTCGGGAAACACAGACTGCTCGTTGTCTACGCAAAGTAATCATTCACACTATGCACTTGGGAAGATAACAAACAAAAAGCAACATTCCAAACATATGCAGCAGAGAGATCACAAGTTCATAGTAGAAAAGGGATAGGCACTATGGTGTTCCCTAGGTCTGGGGTAGAGGACTATACAAAGTGATTCATTATCCACTAATCAGGTTTAAGTCAGTGGTGGGGTTAAATCATTACATGGTTTTAAATTCCTAAACTTAGGTGTTTAAGTCCTTAAACTTAAGTGCTCCAACTTTTATTAAAGTCTACCAACTTCTAATTATCTCAAATAGGGTTCCAATAACCTTAATTCTATCCTAATGATTAACTATTAATTGGTACATGGAAACAGCAGGGAAAACATTGTTTAAATAGATAGACAGAAATACCATGAGCATTTTGCAATTTGAAGCACCTAATTTGGAGCTCATATGACAAAGTTATGAATTTTACAAGTTTAGGGGTTAAAAATATACCCTAAATACCTATTTTGAATTAAATAAAAGGTCCGAGGACCTAACTGTGAGAAACCAGGGACGGCGGGTTTAAATTCCAGAAAACCGGGGGTCTCTTTAAGAAAATGCGCGGGTGAAGGGGTATCGGGCTCCTACGGCCGTCGGATCTCAGGCAAACGGCCAGGATTAGATCTGCGGGCGGGCGCGCGAGCGCGCGGCGGCCTGGACGGCTGACAGGCGGGGCCGGGCGGGCAGCGCGAGCGCAGGCAGGCTGACAGGCGGGGCCAGCGGGCAGCGCGAGCGCAGGCAGGCTGACAGGCGGGGCCAGCGGGCAGCGCGAGGTGTGGGGGAAGCGGGCCTGGGCCGTTGGATCTCCGGCGGACGGCCAGGATTAGGCTCGGCCTAATTAAAACGGGGCCGCCCGATCTAGGACGGACGGCGGGGATCGGGTGACCGGCCCTGGCCTCTCCTACGGCTAGCTGGGGCGGCGGCGCTCGTCCTCGCGGCGGAGGACTCGCCGGAGACGAGGGGCGCGGGCGCACGGCGGGTCTCTGGGGCGACCTGAGCGGCCGGGGAAGTTGGGGAGGGCGCGGGGAGTCCTCTGGTGGGGTCTGGGTCGGGGCAGGGGCACCGGAAGGGGGCGGTCTACGGCAAAGCGGCTCGGCGGCGGCGTTGAACAACTCCGGCGAGGAATCAAACGCAGCAGAGAGCAATACAAAGGTCGATAGGGGGCGGGAGAGGTTCCTTACCTCAAAGCGGGTTCCGGGGACTCCTCGGTGGCGGCGATGGCGCGACGGCGGCCCGGGGCGACGGTGGCGGACCTCCGCGGCTGCACGGAGGACGGCGGGTGAGCGCGGGCAGAGAGAAATAAGGAGGGGGAGGGGAAATTGGGGCGCGTCCCGGGTTGCGGACGTCGGGGCGGAGCTCACCGTGGCAAGGAGCACGGCGGAGCTCCAACGGCGATGGGGAAACGAGCTCGGGACGGCGGGGGTTTAGGGCGGCGGCGCCCTGGCGTGTGCGCAGCAAGGGGGAGGTGAGAGAGAGGTCTGTTGGTGCGCAAAAGAGGGAGGGGGAGAGGGCGAGTGGGGTTCTGGGCTCAAGTGGCCGGGGGCGGGACGGTTGCGAGCTCCACGCGCGACGTGGGCGCAGAGTCCGCGGCAGCGCGCAGCTCGGGCGGCAGTTACGCGGAGAAGACGGGGCTGACAGCCCAGGCCCGCGAGCAGAGAGAGAGAGGAAAGCGGAGGCGGGCGCGCGGAAGGCGGCCGCGCTGACGGGCGGGCCCGCCAGGGCAGAGAGAGCGGGGGGGAAAAGAGCGCGCGCGCGGGGGATGGGCCTAGCTGGGCCGAAAGGCTGAGGGGGGCGGGGGAGTGGGCTTCTTTCCTCTTTTCTTTTATTCTGGAATTGTTTTCCCTTTTTCTTTTATTTATTCTATTTGATTCAAATCCAAATAAGCCACAAACTCAAATTAGACTTTCCAAGAATTATGCACCAAACAAAAGTGAAATCTAGGGTTCAATATGATGCAACAATTCATACTCCCTTGGAGTTTGAGTTAATAGACTATAATTACAATTAAAATAAGCACTTTTCTCCTATAGAAATGAGAAAGAAAAGATTAGGGAAGGATGAGAAAAGAGGAGTAACACCTGAATTTGTGAATATGAGCAAAGAAATTTTATACCCCCAAATTCAGGGTGTTACAGTTGGCTCCTCGCCCCTGATCATTGCGAATCTCCCAAGTTCGCCCTCCACCAACTCCATCTTTGTGAGCATGGTGACGTCGTTCCCCTCATGTGAGATTTTGAGGGTGTCCCAAATCTGCTTGGCATTATCCAAGCCGCTCACCTTATGGTATTCATCCCTGCATAATGAAGCTAAAAGAACAGTAGTAGCTTGTGCATTTTTGTGAATTTGCTCATTAATGAACATGGGACTATCCGTACTATCAAAGTGCATTCCATTTTCTACTATCTCCCATATACTTGGATGGAGAGAGAACAAGTGGCTACGCTGTTGGAACTTGCTCTCCGGTGCAAGTTGATCCAACGGGGGAGTGTAGCAACGCAAACAGGGTTTTTTGCTAGAGATGGCAATAGCTCTGTTAATCTAGCCTCTCAGGGGCACTGTGCGGGGGTATTTATAGGTATCTGAGTGCCCAGCGTCCAGTGTTAAGGACGCATGTGCCCTCAGGCACCTAGGTTATCCCCGGAATATTCCCATAAAGCGGGGTTACAGACCGTAATTACAGGGAGACCTTTACAAATTAGGCCCGTAATGCGCAGCGGCCACGCAGGGCCTGTTACAATGGGCCGGATCACACGTGGGCCTCCATGTTGGACGAGGTTGCAAGATGAGACGACCTTGTCGCAGGTCTTCGTCCGGCGACGTGTGGGACAAAGGGTAAGTTTGCCCGTCGTCTTGTCTCTGTTGGTGCAGCGAGGTCGGCGAAGGCATCGAGCGAAGGGTGGCGTCTTCGCCTTCGCCCCAACATTTGCCCTCCGAGGGACCAGTTCGACTAAGTCATCTAGTGCCGAAGACGTCGCTAGATGGTGGAGACGCTGCCCTCGCTCGAAGTGGTTCCGCGGGGGTTTTTGACATGACCGTTGATTGACGTCGTACTGTTGGATTGCGGGTTTCCCGAAGCGCCACGCCCTGTGTATAAAAGGGGGCGGGGGGTGGCGCGTTTTGAACTTTATCTTTCCGCGCTCCGCGAAAACCCTAACCGCCTTCTCAAACCGCTCGCTGCTCGTCTGCCCTCCTTGCTCTTGCTCGTCGGAGATCTGGCCCGTGTGAAGCAGACCGCCCGCCGCCGCCGACGGTACGTAGCGATGTCGTCCTCTTCTTCTTCTGCTACCGCTACACCGCCGGCCGGTGCGTCGTCCGAGGAGACGCTGAGCAATGTGGCGGCGGAGGAGTTGCGCGCCGGTGACACAGTGGAGTTCGGCGTGTCGTGGATGTCCTCGGTCCGCGTGCAAGACATGCAACAGCTTGGTTATTTTGGCGGCGGAGTGGCACGTGTCCCAGGGACGGAGGAGGTCCCCGAGCCAGAAGGCGAGTTGGTTGTCTTCGAGGCTTTCTTCGCCGCTGGCCTTCGTCTGCCCGCGCATCGATTTGTGGGAGAAGTTCTGCGTAGATTCAACGTCCAGGTCCACCAGCTGACACCAAATGCCGTGGTGGCCCTGTCAAAATATGTCTGGGCAACGACTTCGTACGGCGGGCAGCCATTGGTCAAAGTCTTCACGAAGTATTATTGCCTGCATTGGCAGAAAAGGAGGATCGGAGATAAGATTGCTCAATTTGGATCTTGTACATTTACACCGAAGACCGGCAAGACTTCGATGGAAGTCGTTGAGTTGGTTCCCTGCGCCCGCAATAAATGGGGCAACTGGTGGGAATTTTGGTTTTACGTTGCCGAAGGCGCAGTCGAAGACCATCCGGGGCTCCCCGTGGCCGAGATGTGCTCGCATTATTACTCAGCGTGCCCGCAGTTTGAAGTGGCGGAGGAGGATGCAGACGAAGGGGCCCTGCGGTGCGCGGCTGGCATGAGTAGCGGGCGCGATCTGGTTGAGGAGTTTGTCGTGTATGGGGTGTGGCCCTTGGCGTGTCTGGGCGCTGGGCGAAGTATGCCCTCGCTAGATGCCTTCCCGTGGTGGGATGCTGGTGCGGAGTCCCGCCTTCGCACTGGATTTGCATGGCCGCGATCCCGCCGCATTCGTGCGTGAGGCGGAGGATGGGGCGGTGCAGATTGTTGGTCGCTATGTGCCAAAGACGGAGGCCCAGCGTAGTTGGGATATACACGGATCCAACGATCGCTTGAATAGGGTCTTCGAGTTAAACTGTCTGCCGTATGGCGGTTATCTCGGGCAAGACGTTGTCGACCGCCGCGGGAAAAAACCGGCGGCGGAGACTGAAGACGACTCCGCGCCGGCGGCCGCCCCATCCACTAAGAAGAGGAAGCTAGGTACTGCGAAGGGAGGACTTGGGGTCTCCGATGGTTTTGCTATGGAGTTGATGGGGACATGCGCGGCCCCCCGGGGAAGGATGTCTTCGCCCGAGCTCCGGGAGTCTTTGGCGCGGATGCTGAAGGTTACCGGGGGTTGGTGGCCTAAGAACGTTCCTATCCCCCGCGCGGCCGGCGAAGACTTTTTTACATCTCGCATGGTTCGTGACTTGAGAGTGTTTCCTTATGGATGGAATATTGCTGTTATTGTGTCGGCAGTGATGGACAAGGACCGTCAGGAAGCTGCGCAGAAGCGCCGGCAGTCATTAGGCTGCCCGAGGCTAGGCCGAAGAGGGCGCGGGGGACTGCGAAGGCTACCGCCCCCGGCGATAGCCAGCCGACGCTGGCGGCGAAGTCGGCCGCCCCTGGGTCCAGCAAGGTGCCGGAGGTCGTGAAGGCAGCCGGAGCCGGCGGAACCAAGTCTGCCTCGGCCGGAGCCGCGAAGGCCCAAGAATTGCCTTCGCCGGGGAAGCGTGTTGCCGACTTCGGCATCGATATTAGTGTGGACGATTATCTCGTTGGTAAGTCGTTGGCCCGAGTTTTTTTTTGACTGTTGATACGTTGCAGGATCGGGCGAGGGGCAACTTGTTGTTGTTCCGCCTGTGGTGGCGACCGCGGTGTCTGGGGCGAAGGGTAGCGCTCTTAGCGCTGGTGGTGAGATTTCGGCGCTTACTGCCGTCAAGGAAGAAGCGGGCACTATGTCCCACCGGCTGAGGGAGGCGTCGCAGCGGCTAAGTCAGGTAAATTGAGCTAGACTTCGGTGTTTACCGCTTTCGTGGGGATTGTGGTCTTATGTGTGTCTTTTAGGCGGCTGACTTCGCTGACCGCGTGGCGTCGGGGGCCCTTACGGCAGTTGTGTCTGCCGAAGTCGAGAGACTTCGGGCGCAGCATGCTGACGCCGTCCGGGAAAAGTCGGCCGCCGATAGCAAGTGCCGCAAGCTGGCGGATAAGGTGGCCGCCCTTGAGGGCGAGAGGACTAACCTCCGGCGCCAGCTGGTGGAGGAGAGGAGGGAGGCTAATTAGGCCCTCGCCAAGGCGCAGTCGGCGCAGGCGGAGGCCAATTTGGCGCGGGTGGAGGGTAGTCTCGCCAGCCAGCGCCGAGGAATGGGAGACGCGGTTTAACGCTCTGCAGGCCCGCATGGAGAGGGTCGAGGCTTCTACGCGCTCGGAAGTTGAGCGGACGCGCAAACAGCTCATGGACTCATACTGCGAGCTGGGCGCGCGGACCGCTGACTTCGAAGTGCCCGATCGAGAGTCAGGCCTTCGCTGCCTCGAGTGGCTGCAAGAGTAATTGTTGGCGCTCCCGACCATTGTGGAGGGATTTATGTCCTTTAGCTCCGTGGTCACCTGCGAAGGGGCGATGAACGCGCTGTCCCGCGAAGGGTGCAGTCACTATGAGGTCTTCGACCGATCTGATGAGGATTTCGAGCGCGAGATTTACAAGGTCGAGGACCCTGTGGTGAAAGAATCCGCGGGAGCCCTCTTTGACCGGATGTGGGGCCCCCACGGTCGGGAGGTGGTTAGGGAGCGGTCCGACCGTGCGAGGGATCAGGTAATGTTTATCTTTTGTTTAGTGTTGTTGAATGTGGGTTATACGTGGGCTTGCTGAATCGGTGTGTTGTGTTGCAGGCGGCGCGTGCCGAGAACGTGGAGGACTTCGGGGCTTTGAACAGCGCGCGGCCTGGAGCGGAGTCGAACCCGGTGGCGGCCGAGGCCGAGGTCAACCCGGCGCCGCCCCCGGAAACCGGTGAAGGCTCCCTCGCTGCCCCTGCGGCTACTGTGTCCGGTGGTGGCTTGACGCCAACCGCTGTGCCGAGGGCTGAGGATCCCCCGAAGACGGCGACGGAGCCGGCAGCGGAGGATCCCACGGCGGCTGGGTCTTCGCGGGTGGCTTAGTGGGTGTGGGTAGTTAGAGAATTTTGTCTATGTTGCTGAACCTTGGTTGCTGCGCAGGTTCAAGATTTTGGGCCTGCGCACGCAACCGCTACTGCTGATTTTGTGGCAGCTTCGACCGTGGATGCTGGGAATGAATCGGATGAGTCTGCTTCTAAGTTTTCTGATTTTGGTGACTCTGGGAGTTCGGTTGAGTGGACGGAAGAGTCGTCGGATGAGGACTTGGATTACTTTGCGGCCTTGGATGTGGCAGCGGCGGA
The DNA here is from genome assembly GCF_902167145.1 of Zea mays. Lineage (NCBI taxonomy): Eukaryota > Viridiplantae > Streptophyta > Magnoliopsida > Poales > Poaceae > Zea > Zea mays. The sequence continues at coordinate 97,501,352 of NC_050098.1, read as the reverse complement.
GGCTTCGCCGCGTGCTGCGGATGCTGAAGTTGTGCCTGGTCCGAGTGCTGGGCGTAGGCGGCGAAGGGCGGTTGCGAAGCGTAGAGTGAGTGAGGTGGATGGCGGTCGGCTTCGTGTGGGCAGGGCTGGCAAGCAGGAATTGTTGTCCTCGCCGGCCGTTGCGAGTGTAGGTGAGGGGGAGTTGCGAAGTCTTTTTGAGGGTGAGGAGCTGAGGATAATGCTATTTAACTATAGGGAGATGGGGATCATTCCGAAGGTTGAACCGATGTAAGGTGTGATGCCCTCGCTGTACATATGTAACTATAGTTTGTATGATGAGGTTGTGCACCTTCGCGCATCCGGCTATGTTCATAAAGGTGTTGAGCACTTGGTCTAGTACGTTTATTATGTCGGTCCGGCGCGCCTGTTGAATTAATCCTGCTGCACCCTTAGGCGACTTTTGCGTGGAGTCTTTTTAGGTAGACTTCGATTTTGCGCGCTTGTTGTGCTAGTCCGGCTGCACCCTTAGGCGACTTTTGCACGGATAGTCTTTTCAAGAAGACTTCGATTTTGCGCACTTGTTGTGCTAGTCCGGCTGCACCCTTAGGCGACTTTTGCACGGATAGTCTTTTGAAGAAGACTTCGATTTTGCGCACTTGTTGTGCTAGTCCGGCTACACCCTTAGGCGACTTTTGCTCGAATAGTCTTTTGAAGAAGACTTCGATTTTGCACACTTGTTGTGCTAGTTCGGCTGCACCCTTAGGCGACTTTTCGCGCGGAGTGTCGCACGCGAGGGTAGCTAGCGCTGCCCCTCGCGGTGACTTTGTATTGGTCGAATGTCGAAGACCGTCGATGCGGTCTTTTTTTGACGTTGATTTTTGCGGGGGATTTTTCGCTTGTATATTACATGGCTCCGCCTCATTAAAAACCTCACCCCCGGGAGGAAAAGAGTGCGGGCCAGAATAAAATTGTTGTGGGAATTACAAGGGCGAGCGGGCCCCGAGCAGTCAAACAAAAAATTTGCGGAGATTATCAATGTTCCAGGAATGCTCCAATTCTTCGCCGGATGGCGTTGCGAGCCTGTATGCGCTGGGGGACGCCTTCGTCTTGACGATGAAAGGGCCCTCCCACTTGGGCTCCAGTTTGCCCCGGGACTCTGTCCGAGCGGTCCGGACGAGTACGAGGTCTCCTTCGCTAAATTCCCTCGGGATGACTACGTGGTCACGCCATGCTTTTGTTTGGGCCTGGTATTTGTTTAGAGCCTGTAGTGCGAAGACCCGGTCTCCGTCGATCAGGTCCTTTGAAGTGGGCTCGTCCACGTCGGGGATAGCTGACGGGACTGTCCGTGGGGACCCATGTTTTATTTCTTGCGGGGTCATAGCCTCTGATCCATACAGAAGGCGGAAAGGGGTGAACCCAGTCGCCCTGCACTAAGTCGTGTTTAATGCCCAGACCGCTTCAGGTAACAAATCGGCCCACTTGCCCTTTTTGTCGTCGAGGAGCATCTTCTTGACAGCTATGAAAATTTTGCCATTGGCGCGTTCCACAACTCCGTTGGACTGCGGGTGGTATACTGAGGCGAAGGCAAGCTTGGTGCCAATAGAGAAGCAGAAATCCTTGAAGTCTTGGTTGTCAAATTGCTTGACGTTGTCAACTGTGAGTTCGGACGGGACTCCGAAGCGGCAAACAATGTTTTGCCAGAAGAATTTCTGTGCAGTCTTTGATGTTATTGTGGATACAGCCCTCGCCTCGATCCATTTGGTAAAATACTCGACAGCGACGAAGGTGAATTTGAGGTTCCCCTAAGCCATGGGCAGGGGCCCGACAATGTCCAGGCCCCAGTGCTGAAGAGGCCATGTGTGGGCGATTAGTTTCGTGAATTGTGAAGGGCTTCCTGATCGAGGAGAAAACTTCTGGCAGGCTTCGCATGACCTTGTGACCCGATTTGCGGCGCAGATCATTGCGGGCCAGTAGAAGCCTTGACGGATCACCTTTGCGACTAGGGCCCTTGGCCCTGCGTGAGAGCCGCAAGTCCCGCTGTGGACTTCGCGCAGGATTTGGACGCCTTCAGTCTCGGTGACACATTTAAGCATTGGTTGACTGACCCCCTTCTTGTAAAGCTGGCCTTCAATCAGTGCGAAGTCTCGGCTTCGATGTTTGAGGCGCTTGGCCTTGTTGATGTCGGTTGGATGGTAGTACCCCTGTAGAAACAGGGTTATTGGTGCCCGCCAGTCTTCGATCATAATAAGGTTGACTATGCGGTGGCCCTCGCTGTCATTGGTTATTTGGAGCCCTTCGGGGCTCCGGACGGCTGGCATGCCGAGAACATGGTAGAACACGTCGGAGGGCAGGGACTCACCTCCGGCGACAGCCTTGGCCAATGCGTCGGCCTCCTCATTCTTGGCCCGGTCCACATGCTGCAAGGTGAAACCCTTGAATTGTCTCTCGAGACTACGGATGGTCGCGAGGTATTGCATAAGTGCGGGGTCCTTTGCTGCGTAGTCTTTCTCGACTTGGCCGGCGACTACCTTGGAGTCTGTTCTGATAATGCAGGTAGTGACACCAAGGGCCCTTAGTTTGCGGAGGCCGAGGATGACAGCTTTGTATTCTGCTATGTTGTTAGTGCATCTGTCAGATTCCAGAGCAAAGCTGAGGCGTGCCGCGTATCTGTGCTTGACCCTGGTGGGTGAGGTAATGACTGCAGCAGCGCCTGCCCCCGCATGGCACCATGTGCCGTCGCAATGGATTGTCCAAACCTTCTCTGCAGACGGGTCCGGTTGTGTTATTGGCCCAGTCCAGTCGACGACGAAGTCTGCCAGAACTTGTGACTTGATGGCTGTCCTGGGCTCGAATGTGATGTGGTAGCCGGAGAGTTCGGCCGCCCATTTGGCGATCTGTACCGATGCCTCCGGGTTCCTGAACAATTCGCCGAGTCCCCTATCTGAGGTGACCTGGACCTTGAATGCTTCAAAATAGTGGCGCAATTTGCGCGAAGACATAACAACTGCATAAGCAATCTTTTCCAGTTCCGTCATATTACATTTTGATGGTGTGAGCACTTCGGAGACGTAATAAACTGGACACTGCCTGATCACGCCCTCTACTGTCTGCTCCTGAACCAGTGTCGCGTTGACCACATGCGGCGAAGCCGCAACATAAAGCAACAGGGGTAGCGAAGAGTCGGGGCTTGTAAGAACTGTCAATTCCGACAGGTACTGTTTCAATGAGGCGAAGGCTGCCGCCTGCTCTGGTCCCCAAGCGAAGTCTTTTGCGCCGCGGAGAGTTTTGAGGAAGGGGAGACTTCGCTCTGCGGATTTGGAGATGAATCTGTTGAGGGTGGCCAATCTACCTGTCAGGCGTTGGACGTCTCTGGCTGACTGCGGGGGCGTCATGTTGATGATGGCCTGAATTTTGGTTGGGTTGGCCTCGATTCCACGGTGTGACACCAGGTAGCCCAATATTTTCCCCTGGCGAACGCCGAAGACGCATTTTTCGGGGTTTAGGCGAAGTCGTGCGTCCCGCATGTTCGCAAACGTTTCGGCGAGGTCAGCAAGATGGTCCTCCTTGCTCCTGCTGGCGACGACGATGTCGTCCACATACGTGAATATATTTCTGCCGACTTGCCCCTCGAGCACCGTTTTGGTAAGCTGGGAGAAAGTGGATCCGGCGTTCTTGAGTCCCTCCGGCATTCTGATGAAGCAATACATGCCGAAGGGTGTTATGAAGCTGGTGCTGGCCTTGTCCTCCTCCTTCATGTATATTTGATGGTAGCTGGAGAAGCAGTCGAGGAGTGACATGACTTCGCACCTGGCCGCGCTATCGACTATTTTGTCGATCCGAGGCAACGGGAAGTTGTCCTTTGGGCAGGCCTTGTTGAGACTGGTGAAATCGATGCACATCCGCCATTTGCCGCTCTTTTTCTGCACCATCACAACGTTGGCGAGCCATGTGGGGTAGGCCACTGGCTCGATAAATTTGGCCTCCAGGAGGCGATGTACCTCGGCCTTGGCGGCTTCTGTCTTCTCATCAGACATTTTGTGGAGCCGCTGTTTTTCGGTCTCACCGAAGGGTCGATTCCCAAGCTGTGCTCAATGATGGATCGGCTGACCCCGACCAGGTCGAGGGCAGACCAGGCGAAGACGTCTTTGTTCTTGGACAAACAGCAGAGGAGTTTTTCCTCGTCATGCGAAGTGAGGTCTTCGCTGATGGTGACCGTCTGCTTGGGCATGGCCTGGTCGAGGGGAACAGTCTTGGTCCCGTCGTTGCTCTGTAGCTGTGCTTTGTCGTGTTCTTTGTCAGTTGGGCTGGCAGACGCGGGGACCTCGCGCTGGGCCGTGAGGTAGTGCACGTTTCTTTGTCCCGGGATGAAGTCCCGTTCTATGTTTCGCGCAGTCTGCTGGTTGCCGTAGACCATGATGGCGCCTTGCGGACCTGGTATCTTCATGCACAGGTAAAGTCCGTGAATGGCTGCCTCAAACTTGTTGATGGAGCCTCGGCCCATAATGGCGTTGTACGGATACACCATGTCGACGATATCGAAAGTCACTTGCTCACTTCGGGCATTGGGTGCTACACCGAAGGAGAGAGGCAACTCTATTTTTTCGACGGGAAACGTGCCCTTGCCGCCCAAGCCATACAGTGGGTTGTCTGAAGGCTTGGGCAGGCTGTGGCTTATGCCCATGCGGTCGAAGGCATGGAGGAAGATGATGTCTGCTTGGCAGCCATTGTCGACTAGGACTTTATGCAGGTCCCAGCCTGCCACGCTGCAGTTGATAACCATGGCGTCGATGTGGGGGGCACTACGCAGATCGACGTCTCGGGCGTCGAAGGTTAGCGGCACATGGGACCACTTCGTCTGCACGACCGGACCGGTGATGGCGACGTGGTTGATGCTGCGGTAGTGGTCCCGCTTCTGCCGCTTTGTGTCGAAGTCGGCGCTGGACCCCCCAGTGATCATATGAATGACTCCGCGATACGGCTGATCGGCGAAGTCCTCTTGCTTTGGGGCATGGGGGTGATGGATGTTTTGTTGTTGCTGGTGTGGAGGTGGGGGTGGGGGAGGTACGATTTGTACTTCCTGGTGGTGTTGATATGCGTGGTGCGGTGGATGCGGAGCGGGGCCGTGGATGTATGGCGGAGGGGGTTGCTGATATGTGTGCGCGACAACTCTAGGGTTGTCGGCTGGTTGCGCCCGTGCCATCCTATCTCTGGTGGCCTTCGTCTCTGGGCAGTCTCTGGTTTGGTGGGCGCAGTCTTCGTCGTGGAACAGGCAGTAAAATCGGCGCGGCTGCTGCGCACGTCCTCGGCCTCGACCACGAGCCCCGTTCCCGCGGCCCTAGGGGATATTCTTGGCGGCGAGGGGCGTCGTCAGCGGGGTGCTGGTTGGCGATGTTGTGCACTTGCTGCTGGTTGCGGCCGTCCCGACCGGAGTCTGGCTGCGAAGGCCTCGTCCACGTGCGGCTGGACTGTGGAGTGTCTTTGGGTTTCCTCTGAGACTCGACTTTGCGCTGGTGGAGCTCTTTGGATCTGGCATATTTTTCAAATAGCTGATACAACTCCTGGAGGTTCTTGGGCGGATCCCTGATGCAGTGGCTGTAAAGGATGCCGGCCCGAAGGCCACTGATGGCATAGTGGATGGCGATTTGGTCATCGACCGAAGGTAGCTGTGACTTGAGGGTCAGAAACTTGCGGTAGTACTCCCGCAGAGTCTCTTTTTCCAGCTGCTTGCAGAGTGAAAGTTCAGCCAAGGCGTCGGTGTCTGGGCGGTACCCTTGGAAGTTGAGCAGGAATTTGTCCCAGAGGCTTCTCTAGGAGTCGATGGACAACGGGGGCAACCTGGTGTACCAGGTGAGAGTTGGGCCTTCGAGGGCAATGATGAAGGACTTGGCCATCGTGGCGTCGTCCCCTCCGGAAGATGCAACGGCGACCTGATAACTCATGATGTACTGTGCTGGGTCAGTGCTGCCGTTGTACTTGGGATAGGTCCCTGCCCGGAAGTTGGCGGGCCAAGGTGTCACTTGCAGGTGTGGCGCCAGGGGACTTCGCTCATCGAGGTAGTTGACACCTTGGAAAGCCGCGGCGTGTGGGATGGCGTGTCCGCGCTGAGGGAAGTATATGTCTTCGACTTGTGCGCGCTGTTGCAGGGGTGGGCCGTGTTGCAGGCCGAGGTGGCCTTCGCGCTGCATTAGCGCGATCTCTTGTTCGAGCTCCTGGGCCTTCTGCTCCTCGTCGCGTATCATTTGCCGCACCTTGGCTTTTGTAGACACACGTTGGCGCTTGGCCTCAAGTATCTCTTTTTGCTTCTGGAGATTGCGGTTCTTGATGCGCAAGGCGCGCAGCTATAGTTGTTCTTCCGCTGAGACACCGATGACTTCGCCGTCCTCGATGACGTCCGCGCCCTCTGGTGGAGCGAAGCCTGGGGGAGGTTGCGGCTGTTCTCCAGAGCCGCAGGTGTGGGGAGCGTCGTCTTCGGTGGCCTCTTGGTGGGTGGTGTGGGCGAGGACGAGGGCCTTGCCCTTTTTCTTGGCTAGCAGTGTTGCCTTCGCAGCCTCGTTAGCCTTCGAGCTAGCTTTCCTGGGTGCCATCGCGGGTGGTTTTTTCGTAGCACGAACGGTGGGCGCCAAATGTTGGAACTTGCTCTCCGGTGCAAGTTGATCCAGCGGGGGAGTGTAGCAACGCAAACAGGGTTTTTTGCTCGAGATGGCAATAGCTCTGTTACTCTAGCCTCTCAGGGGCACTGTGCGGGGGTATTTATAGGTATCTGAGTGCCCAGCGTCCAGTGTTAAGGACGAATGTGCCCTCAGGCACCTAGGTTATCCCTGGAATATTCCCATAAAGCGGGGTTACAGACCGTAATTACAGGGAGACCTTTACAAATTAGGCCCGTAATGCGCAGCGGCCACGCAGGGCCTGTTACAATGGACCGGATCACACGTGGGCCTCCATGTTGGACGAGGTCGCAAGATGAGACGACCTCGTCGCAGGTCTTCGTCCGGTGACGTGTGGGACGAAGGGTAAGTATGCACGTCGTCTTGTTTCCGTTGGTGCAGCGAGGTCGGCGAAGGCATCGAGCGAAGGGTGGTGTCTTCGCCTTTGCCCCAACATACGCATTTTGTGACTCCAAAATCCGTAGTCCACTCCATCAAAGTGGGGAGGTTTACCGAGGGGAATGGAAAGCAAGTGAGCATTGGAACTTTGCGGAATACGAGAATAATCAAAGGAAAAGTTTGAATTAATCGTCTTCTTTTTCTCGTAGTCGTTGTCGTCGTCTTTTTGGGAAGAGGAAGATTCGTCGCTGTCGTAGTAGACTATCTCCTTGATGCGCCTTGTCTTCTTCTTCCTCCCGTCTTTTCTTTTCTGGCCCGAGCCTGAGTCAGTAGGCTTGTCATCCTTTGGATTATTGACAAAAGACTCCTCCTTATCATTGACCACCATCCCCTTGCCCTTAAGATCCATCTCTTCGGGCGATTAGTCCCTTTCTTGAAGAGAACTGCTCCGATACCAATTGAGAGCACCTAGAGGGGGGTGTGAATAGGTGATCCTGTAAAATTTAAAACTTAACACCACAAACTTGATTAAGAGTTAGAACAATGAAATCAAGTGAGTGAAGAGGAGAACTCTTGTGAAGCACAATAGACACAATAAAGACAAGCACAAGAGACACGAGGATTTATCCCGTGGTTCGGCCAAGTACAAAACTTGCCTACTCTACGTTGTGGCGTCCCAACGGACGAGAGTTGCACTCAACTCCTCTCAAGTGATCCAATGATCCATTTGAATACCACGGTGTTCTTCTTTACTTTACTCTTTCCCGTTTGTGAGGAATCTCCACAACTTGGAGTCTCTCGCCCTTACAATAAGAATCACAATAAAGCACTAGAGTAAGGGAGGGAAGCAACACACTCAAATCCACAGCAAATACGCACACACAAAACCAAGATTTGAGCTCAAGACAATATCTCCAGGTTCTCTCTAGAACAGAGCTCAAATCACTAAGAATGTCGAACAAGTGCGCAAGAATGAAGTGTGAGTGATCAACAATGCTCAAAGGTTGCTTGATGTACTCCTCCATGCACCTAGGGGTCCCTTTTATAGCCCCAAGGCAGCTAGGAGCCGTTGAGAGCATTCCAGGAAGGCAATTCTTGCCTTCTGTCGCTTGGCGCACCGGACAGTCCGGTGCGCCACCGAACACTGTCCGGTGTGGATTTCTTTCCTTCTTTGGCGAAGCCGACCGTTGGCGCTTTGGAGCCGTTGGCGCACCGGACACTGTCCGGTGCACACCGGACAGTCCGGTGCCCCCTTCTGACTGTTGGCTCTGCCACGCGTCGCGCGCGGATTCCGCGGCCGACCGTTGGCCCGGCCGACTGTTGGCTCACTGGACAGTCCGGCGAACCACCGGACAGTCCGGTGATTTATAGTCGTACGCCGTTAATTGCTTCCCAAGAGCGGCCAGTTGACAGATGCCGGTCTGGCGCATCGGACACTGTCCGGTGCACCCAGACCGAGCTGTCTTTGGCTAAACAAAGTCATCACTTTTCCAACTTGATTTCTCTTGTTTCCAGCACTTAGACACAATACATTAGTCTCCAAAACAATGTACTAAGTCTTAGAAACATACCTTTTTACTTGATTTGCACTTTGTCCATCACTTTGCATAGATTAACATAAGTTCACTTGTGTTGGCACTCAATCACCAAAATACTTAGAAATGGCCCAAGGGCACATTTCCCTTTCAGTTCCACCTGTAGGTCCTTTTCCACCATCTCAATGGATAGGTCTACCACAAGTTCCTCTCTGTTATCCAAGGTGATCTTGGTAGCCTCCAACAATGCCATTAGATGAGACATTGCCTCTCCTCGCATCACTTGCAGACGATACAGAGCATCCATGCATCGCACCATCAAGTGAGCAGTCTGCCCTAGGTAAAGAGCCCATATATCCTTGGCATGCTCCACTTGGTCCTTCCACATTGGGTCGTCCTCCTTCTTCGTGGGGAACAAGCCAATGGGTTGAGTAGACAGCTCCAAGGGGTGAAAACCACAGAAGGTGGTTAGCTCGTGGAGAGCAATGGCCTCGATAGTATCCTCAGCCCGGTATCCGAAAGACTCGGAGTACAACGAACGCCAGCCTGGCTGTAAGGGATGAGGCTCCAGGGTCATCCTCACCCTACAGCGGGGCACCCGGTGCTTCTCGAACAGCTGCACCGTGTACTGGGGAGGCGTCATGTAACCTGCTCCCTGAAGTACCTCCCACAAGATACGGGGAAAACCCTCTCGTGCAAGTCCATCCGTGTGGGAATGTGTGTTCCCTCCTTCCGAGGATCCGTGAGAAGTCATCTGTGTATGGTTAAGCGTAAGTGAAAAAGAAAAAGAATTATAAAATAAAAGGGAATCAAAGCCTAGCCTATCGAAGGTTACGATAAGGTCACTAAATGTACTTAATCTGCCATTATCATGTATTAAAGTTTTTACCTAATTATCAAGTAGTTTAAGTAAAGGATGCATGCATGTTTGTCCTAAATGACCCCATTTCAACTCAGAGGGAATAGGGAAAAGCTCTCATCCCTTATAGTAGCATGTAGGGCTTACTCAAATAGCCACCTAGCTACCCCTCTATCTTCCTAAGGCTTCACGTCCTAGGTCTATCCTTATCGTCCTGACGATCTATCCAACATTTGTTTCTAACAAGTTTTACTTTAGAAAAGGATGGTATTTATAGTTTATTGATTCCTCTGTGGTGGTACGAGCTCCGATACCAGCTGTGGCGGAACCGCCCGAATTATTCCAACTTAAGTGCCTAAGTCCCACCTTAGAGGCTAGACCACACTTAAATAGGAATAACACGTCAGTCCCTCGGATCTAGTCCGACGAGGCCACTAACAGGATCAAGTACCACGTACTCACTCGATGGTGAGGCACAGAGCAAATACAATAAAACATAAAACCAACATTAAGGAGTATTAAATTTATTACAACATCATTGGAGTTTAAACAAAAGTAGTGATCATTGTTCGGAATGCAGCGGAATAAAACTAACGATAAATAAATGGAAGGATGGGGAAGCCTGTCCCATCACTCCTCATGCTCCTCCTCAGCCGAGGTAGGATCCCACTCGACTGTCCAACCCGGTGGCAAGATGGACGGCCAAGTCACTCCAGCAACCATGTCCTCCAGAGAACCTGTAAAATTATGCCACAAGCAAGGCGGAGTATACTAATACTCAGCTAGACTTACCCGGTGTGAGGAGTCTACTCCTCTACCTCTAGACATGCAGTTGTTTGGCTGAGGGATTTGGTTTGCCAAAAGCACTAGCTGAGTCTAAAATCAAGTTTAGCTTTTCAAGTTTTAGTGTGACTCTCTTAAGACTAACTGTGAAGCTATCTAATCATACATGGTACCAAACATTTTATCAAACAACATCTTTTGCCAATCAACATATTTCCACTTGTTACTCAATGCAGTTGAAAGGGAATTAGGCTTACACCTATTTCCTAAATGATTTTAGTGGTTGAATTGCCCAACACAAATAAATTGGACTAACTAGTTTGCTCTAGTCTATAAGTTATACAGGTGCCAAAGGTTCACACTAAGCCAATAAAAAGACCAAGAATGGGTTCAAACAAAGAGAGCAAGGGATAACCGAAGGCTGCCCTGGTCTGGCGCACCGGACTGTCCGGTGTGCCACCGGACAGTGTCCGGTGCACCAGGGGACTCCAAGCCAAACTCTTCACCTTCGGGAATTCTCAGAGGCGCTCCACTATAATTCACCGGACTGTTCGGTGCACCACCGGACAGTGTCCGGTGCCCCAAGGGAGAACGACTCTGAACTCGTCAGCTTCGGGAATCCGCTCCGCTATAATTCACCGGACATGTCCGGTGCACACCGGACTGTCTGGTGAGCCAGCGGAGCAACGGCTACTTCACGCGCAACGGTCGACTGCAACGCATTAAATGCGCGCCAACGCGCGCAGAGGAGCAGAGCACGCGCGGGTGGCACACCGGACAGTCTACAGGACTTGTCTGGTGCACCACCGGACAGCCAGGCGGGCCCACTCGTCAGAGCTCCAATGGTCGGAACCTAACGGCCAGGTGACGTGGCTGGCGCACCGGACAGTGTCCGGTGGCGCACTGGACTGTCCGGTGCGCCCGTCGACGGCAGCCTTCACCAAACGTCTAGTTTGGTGGTTGGGGTTATAAATACCCCCAACCACCCCACATTCAAGTAATCCAAGTTTTCCACCTTCCAACTACTTACAAGAGCTCTAGCATTCAATTCTAGACACACCCAAGCGATCAAATCCTCTCCCAACTCCACACAAAGCTTTAGTGATTAGTGAGAGAGATTTGTTGTGTTCTTTTGAGCTCTTGCGCTTGGATTGCTTCTTTCTTTAATTCTTTCTTGTGAACAACTCAATTGTAACCGAGGCAAGAGGCACCAATTGTGTGGTGGCCCTTGCGGGGAAGTTTGTTCCCGTTTGATTGAGAAGAAGAAGCTCACTCGGTTCGAGGGACCGTTTGAGAGAGGGAAAGGGTTGAAAGAGACCCGGTCTTTGTGACCACCTCAACGGGGAGTAGGTTTGCGAGAACTGAACCTTGGTAAAACAAATCCGTGTGTCACACTCTTTATTCGCTTGCGATTTGTTTTGCATCCTCTCTCGCGGACTCATTATTATTTCTAACGCTAACCCGGCTTGTAGTTGTGATTAACCTTGTAAATTTCAGTTTCGCCCTATTCACCCCCCTCTAGGCGACTTTCAATTGGTATCAGAGCCCGGTACTTCATTAGAGCTTAACCGCTTGAAGTGATGTCGGGAGAACACGCCAAGAAGGAGATGGAGACTGGCGACAAGCCCACTACAAGCCACGGGAAAGCTACATCGGAAGAGTCCCGCAACAAGGGGAAGGGGAAGGAAAAGAAAGCGTCTTCCCACAAGACGCATCGGAGTGGAGACAAGAAAAAGAAAATGAGGAAGGTGGTCTACTACGAGACCGATACTTCATCACCTTCCACCTCCGGCTCCGACGCGCCATCCATCACTTCTAAGCGCCATGAGCGCAAGAAGTTTAGTAAGATCCCCCTACGCTATCCTTGCATTCCTAAACATACACCTTTACTTTCCGTCCCATTAGGCAAACCACCAACGTTTGATGGTGAAGATTATGCTAGGTGGAGTGATTTGATGCGTTTTCACCTAACCTCACTCCACAAAAGTATATGGGATGTTGTTGAGTTTGGTGTACAGGTACCATCCGTAGGGGATGAACATTATGATGAGGACAAAGTGGCCCAAATCGAGCATTTCAACTCCCAAGCCACAACCATACTCCTCGCCTCTCTAAGTAGAGAGGAGTACAACAAGGTGCAAGGATTAAAGAGCGCCAAGGAAGTTTGGGACGTGCTCAAGACCGCGCACGAGGGAGATGAGCTAACCAAGATCACCAAGCGGGAGACGATCGAAGGGGAGCTCGGTCGCTTCCGTCTTCGCCAAGGGGAGGAGCCACAAGACATGTACAACCGGCTCAAAACCTTGGTGAATCAAGTGCGCAACCTCGGGAGCAAAAAATGGGATGACCACGAAATGGTTAAGGTTATTCTAAGATCACTTATTTTCCTTAACCCTACTCAAGTCCAATTAATTCGTGGCAATCCTAGATATACGCTAATGACTCCCGAGGAAGTAATCGGGAATTTTGTGATCTTTGAGTTTATGATCAAAGGCTCAAGAAAGATCAACGAGCTTGATGGCCCCTCCACATCCGAAGCACAACCGGTCGCATTCAAAGCGACGGAGGAGAAGAAGGAGGAGTCTACATCAAGTAGACAACCAATCGACGCCTCAAAGCTCGACAATGAGGAGATGGCGCTCGTCATCAAGAGCTTCCGCCAAATCCTCAAACAAAGGAGGGGGAAAGATTACAAGCCCCGCTCCAAGAAAGTGTGCTACAAGTGTGGTAAGCCCAGTCACTTTATAGCAAAATGTCATATTTCTAGTGACAGTGACAGGGGCGACGACAAGAAGGGGAGAAGAAATGAGAAGAAAAAATACTACAAAAAGAAGGGTGGCGACGCTCATGTATGCCGTGAGTGGGACTCGGACGAGAGCTTCTCCGACTCCTCCTCCGACGAGGACGCTGCCAACATCGCCATCAACAAGGGCCTTCTCTTCCCCAACGTCAGCCACAAGTGCCTCATGGCAAAGGACGGCAAGAAGAAGAAGGTTAAATCCAAATCCTCCACTAGATATGAGTCCTCTAGCGATGATAATGCTAGTGATGAAGAAGATAATTTGCGTACTCTTTTTGCCAACCTAAACATGCAACAAAAAGAAAAATTAAATGAATTGATTAGTGCCATTCATGAGAAGGATGATCTCTTGGACACCCAAGAGGACTTCCTAATTAAGGAAAACAAAAAGCATGTTAAGGTTAAAAATGCTTATGCTCTAGAAGTTGAAAAATGTGAAAAATTATCTAGTGAGCTAAGCACTTGCCTTGAGACTATTGACAACCTTAGAAATGAGAATGCTAATTTGTTAGCTAAGGTTGATTCAAATGTTTGTAATGTTTCAATTCCCAATCCTAGAAATGATAATGATGATTTTCTTGCTAAGATTGAAGAATTGAACATTTCTCTTGCTAGCCTTAGAGATGAAAATGAAAAATTGCTTGCTAAGGCTAAAGAATTAGATGTTTGCAATGCTTCCATTTCCGACCTTAGAAGTAAAAATGATATGTTGCATGCTAAGGTAGTAGAATTAAAATCTTGCAAACCCTCTACATCTACCGTTGAACACACTTCTATTTGCACTAGATGTAGATATGTTGATATTGATGCTATTCATGATCATATGGTATTAATTAAGCAACAAAATGATCATATAGCAAAATTAGATGCTAAAATTGTCGAGCATGAACTTGAAAATGAAAATTTTAAATTTGCTCGTAGTATGCTTTATAGTGGGAGACGCCCTGGCATCAAGGATGGCATCGGCTTCCAAAAGGGAGACAATGTCAAACTTAATGCCCCTCATAAAAGATTGTCTAACTTTGTTAAGGGCAAGGCTCCCATGCCTCAGGATAACGAGGGTTACATTTTGTACCCTGCCGATTATCCTAAAAGCATAATTAGGAGAATTCATTCTAGGAAGTCTCACTCTGGCTCTAATCATGCTTTTATGTATAAGGGTGAGACATCTAGCTCTAGGCAACAAACCTGTGCTAAGTTGCCTAAGAAGAAAACTCCTAGTGCATCAAATGACCATAATATTTCATTTAAGACTTTTGATGCCTCATATGTTTTAACTAACAAATTCGGCAAGGTAGTTGCCAAGTATGTTGGGGGCAAGCACAAGGGGTCAAAGACTTGTGTTTGGGTACCCAAAGTTCTTGTGTCTAATGCCAAAGGACCCAAAACCATTTGGGTACCTAAAGTCAAGAACTAAACTTGTTTTGTAGGTTTATGCATCCGGGGGCTCAAGTTGGATCATCGACAGCGGGTGCACAAACCACATGACAGGGGAGAAGAAGATGTTCTCCTCCTATGAGAAAAACCAAGATCCCCAAAGAGCGATCACATTTGGGGATGGAAACCAAGGTTTGGTCAAAGGATTGGGTAAAATTGCTATATCACCTGACCATTCCATTTCCAATGTTTTTCTTGTAGATTCCCTAGATTACAATTTGCTTTCTGTATCTCAATTATGTCAAATGGGCTACAACTGTCTTTTTACTGATGTAGGTGTCACTGTCTTTAGAAGAAGTGATGATTCAATAGCATTTAAGGGAGTGTTAGAGGGTCAGCTATACCTAGTAGATTTTGATAGAGCTGAACTCGACACTTGCTTAATTGCTAAGACTAACATGGGTGGCTCTGGCACCGCCGACTAGTCCATGTTGGGATGAAGAATCTTCATAAGCTTCTAAAGGGAGAACACATTTTAGGATTAAGAAATGTTCATTTTGAGAAAGACAGGATTTGTAGCGCATGCCAAGCAGGGAAGCAAGTTGGCACTCATCATCTACACAAGAACATCATGACGACTGACAGACCGCTTGAGCTCCTACACATGGATCTATTCGGCCTGATTGCTTACATAAGCATCGGCGGGAGTAAGTACTGTCTAGTTATTGTGGATGATTATTCTCGCTTCACTTGGGTATTCTTTTTGCAGGAAAAATCCCATACCCAAGAAACCTTGAAAGGATTCTTGAGACGGGCTCAAAATGAGTTCGGCTTAAGGATCAAGAAAATTAGAAGCGACAACGGGACAGAGTTCAAGAACTCTCAAATTGAAGGCTTCCTTGAGGAGGAGGGCATCAAGCATGAGTTCTCTTCTCCATACACCCCACAACAAAATGGTGTAGTGGAGAGGAAGAATAGAACTCTATTGGACATGGCAAGAACCATGCTTGATGAGTACAAGACTTCGGATCGGTTTTGGGCCGAGGCGGTCAACACCGCCTGCTACGCCATCAACCGGTTGTATCTACACTAATCCTCAAGAAGACATCATACGAACTCCTAACCGGTAAAAAGCCCAACATTTCATATTTTAGAATCTTTGGTAGCAAATGCTTTATTCTTGTTAAAAGAGGTAGAAAATCTAAATTTGCTCCTAAGACTGTAGAAGGCTTTTTACTAGGATATGATTCAAACACAAGGGCATATAGAGTCTTTAACAAGTCCTCTGGACAAGTTGAAGTTTCTTGTGACGTTGTGTTTGATGAGACTAACGGCTCTCAAGTAGAGCAAGTTGATCTTGATGAGATAGGTGATGAAGAGGCTTCGTGCATCGCGCTAAGGAACATGTCCATTGGGGATGTGTGTCCTAAGGAATCCGAAGAGCCTCCAAATGCACGAGATCAACCATCCTCCTCCATGCAAGCATCTCCACCAACACAAAATGAGGATGAGGCTCAAGTTGATGAAGGAGAAGATCAAAGAAAAGAGCCACCTCAAGATGACGGCAATGATCAAGGGGGAGATGCAAATGATCAAGACAAGGAGGATGAAGAACCAAGGCCGCCACACCCAAGAGTCCACCAAGCAATCCAATGAGATCACCCCGTCGACACCATCCTCGGCGACATTCATAAGGGGGTAACCACTAGATCTGGTGTTGCACATTTTTGTGAGCATTACTCTTTTGTTTCCTCTATTGAGCCACACAAGGTAGAGGAAGCACTACAAGATTCGGATTGGGTGGTGGCGATGCAAGAGGAGCTCAACAACTTCACTAGGAACGAGGTATGGCATTTAGTTCCACGTCCTAATCAAAATGTTGTAGGAACCAAATGGGTCTTCCGCAACAAGCAAGATGAGCATGGTGTGGTGACAAGGAACAAAGCCCGACTTGTGGCCAAAGGGTATTCACAAGTCGAAGGTTTGGATTTCGGTGAAATCTATGCACCCGTAGCTAGGCTTGAGTCAATTCGTATATTACTTGCCTATGCTACTTACCATGGCTTTAAGCTTTACCAAATGGACGTGAAAAGTGTTTTCCTCAATGGACCAATCAAGGAAGAGGTCTATGTTGAGCAACCTCCCGGCTTTGAAGACAGTGAGTACCCTAACCATGTCTATAAGCTCTCTAAGGTGCTTTATGGGCTCAAGCAAGCCCCAAGAGCATGGTATGAATGCCTAAGAGATTTCCTTATTGCTAATGGCTTCAAAGTCGGAAAAGCCGATCCTACTTTATTTACTAAAACTCTTCACAATGATTTGTTTGTATGCCAAATTTATGTTGATGATATTATATTTGGGTCTACTAACGAATCTACATGTGAAGAATTTAGTAGGATCATGACACAGAAATTCGAGATGTCAATGATGGGGGAGTTGAAGTATTTCTTAGGATTTCAAGTGAAGCAACTCCAAGAGGGGACCTTCATTAGCCAAACGAAGTATACTCAAGACATTCTAAACAAGTTTGGGATGAAGGATGCCAAGCCCATCAAGACACCCATGGGAACCAATGGGCATCTCGACCTCGACACGGAAGGTAAATCCGTAGATCAAAAGGTATACCGGTCGATGATAGGCTCCTTACTCTATTTATGTGCAACTCGACCGGACATTATGCTTTCCGTATGCATGTGTGCAAGATTCCAAGCCGACCCTAAGGAAGCTCACCTTACGGCCGTAAAACGAATCTTGAGATATTTGGCTTATACTCCTAAGTTTGGGCTTTGGTATCCTAGGGGATCCACATTTGATTTAATTGGTTATTCGGATGCCGATTGGGCGGGGTGTAAAATTAATAGAAAGAGCACATCGGGGACTTGCCAGTTCTTGGGAAGATCCTTGGTGTCTTGGGCCTCAAAGAAGCAAAATTCCGTAGCTCTTTCCACCGCCGAAGCCGAGTACATTGCCGCAGGACATTGTTGCGCGCAACTACTTTAGATGAGGCAAACCCTTAGGGACTACGGTTACAAATTAACCAAAGTTCCTCTTCTATGTGATAATGAGAGTGCAATCCGCATGGCGGATAATCCCGTTGAGCATAGCCGCACTAAACACATAGCCATTCGGTATCACTTTCTTAGGGATCACCAACAAAAGGGAGATATTGAGATTGCATATATTAACACTAAAGATCAATTAGCCGATATCTTTACCAAGCCACTAGATGAACAAACTTTTAACAAACTTAGGCATGAGCTAAATATTCTTGATTCTAGGAATTTCTTTTGATGTCTTGCATACATAGCTCATAAATATACCTTTGATCATGTCTCTTTCATGTGCTATGACTAATGTGTTTTCAAGTGAATTTCAAAACAAGTCATAGGTATATTGAAAGGGGAATTGGAGTCTTCGGCGAAGACAAAGGCTTCCACTCCACTCCATGACTCATCCTTCGCCGCCGCTCCAAGCAACTCTCCGTATTTGGTATAATCTTCACTCATATGTCTTTTACCAAATGGGGAGCAAGTAGTTAGCAAGGGCTCTAATGATTCCGTTTTTGGCGATTAATGCCAAAGGGGGAGAGAACATGAGCCCAAAGCAAAAGGACCGCACCACCACCAATTTCAAAAATTTTAGTCTTTCAATTGGTTTTAAAGGAGGATTTTCAAATTAGTATCTTATTTGTGATGTAATTTCAAATTGGTATACCCTCTTCAAAATTAACTTCAAAACCCTCTTGAACACTAAGAGGAGGAATTTATCGAGGGGGAGTTTTGTTTAGTCAAAGGAAAAGCATTTGAAACAAGGGGAGAAAATTTCAAATCTTGTAAATGCTTCGCAAAATCTTATTCATTTACCTTTGACTATTTGCAAAAGGACTTTGAAAAGGATTTACAAAAGAATTTGCAAAAACAAAACAAGTGGTGCAAGCGTGGTCCAAAATGTTAAAAATAAAAGAAACAATCCATGCGTATTTTATAAGTAATTCTATTGGCCCAATTCTAAGTAACCTTTGCACTTACATTATGCAAACTAGTTCAATTATGCACTTCAATACTTGCTTTGGTTTGTGTTGGCATCAATCACCAAAAAGGGGGAGATTGAAAGGGAATTAGGCTTACACCTATTTCATAAATGATTTTGGTGGTTGAATTGCCCAACACAAATAAATTGGACTAACTAGTTTGCTCTAGTCTATAAGTTATACAGGTGCCAAAGGTTCACACTAAGCCAATAAAAAAACCAAGAATGGGTTCAAACAAAGAGAGCAAGGGATAATCGAAGGCTGCCCTGGTCTGGCGCACCGGACTGTCCGGTGTGCCACCGGACAGTGTCTGGTGCACTAGGGGACTCCAAGCCAGACTCTTCACCTTTGGGAATTCTCAGAGGCGCTCCACTATAATTCACCGGACTGTCCGGTGCACCACCGGACAGTGTCCGGTGCCCCAAGGGAGAACGACTCTGAACTCGTCAGCTTCGGGAATCCGCTCCGCTATAATTCACCGGACATGTCCGGTGCACACCGGACTGTCCGGTGAGCCAGCGGAGCAACGGCTACTTCGCGCGCAACGGTCGACTGCAACGCATTAAATGCGCGCCAGCGCGCGTAGAGGAGCAGAGCATGCGCGGGTGGCACACCGGACAGTCTACAGGACTTGTCCGGTGCACCACCGGACAGCCAGGCGGGCCCACTCGTTAGAGCTCCAACGGTCGGAACCCAACGGCCAGGTGACGTGGCTGGCGCACCGGACAGTGTCCGGTGCGCTCGTCGACAGCAGCCTTCACCAAACGGCTAGTTTGGTGGTTGGGGTTATAAATACCCCCAATCACCCCACATTCAAGTAATCCAAGTTTTCCACCTTCCAACTACTTACAAGAGCTCTAGCATTCAATTCTAGACACACCCAAGTGATCAAATCCTCTCCCAACTCCACACAAAGCTTTAGTGATTAGTGAGAGAGATTTGTTGTGTTCTTTTGAGCTCTTGCGCTTGGATCGCTTCTTTCTTTAATTCTTTCTTGTGAACAACTCAATTGTAACCGAGGCAAGAGGCACCAATTGTGTGGTGGCCCTTGCGGGGAAGTTTGTTCCCGTTTGATTGAGAAGAAGAAGCTCACTCGGTCCGAGGGACCGTTTGAGAGAGGGAAAGGGTTGAAAGAGACCCGGTCTTTGTGACCACCTCAACGGGGAGTAGGTTTGCGAGAACCGAACCTCGGTAAAACAAATCCACGTGTCACACTCTCTATACGCTTGCGATTTGTTTTGCATCCTCTCTCGCGGACTCATTATTATTTCTAACGCTAACCCGGCTTGTAGTTGTGATTAACCTTGTAAATTTCACTTTCGGCCTATTCACCCCCCCTATAGGCGACTTTCAGCAGTACAATGGATCAAGCAGTCTCATTAGCTGCGAGAAGCAGACGATTCGAATCAAGTTTTTTATCCTTGCAAGGTAAACCTAAACACACGACATATAGGGGCACTCCGTCCCCACACACATCAACCGTTCCCATCGATTCCCCGCCAGCAGATTAGGGCTCACCGCCTTGGCGTACAATGCCTCACTGACCCCGACTGTCGTCGTGCAGTGACCGCACTTGTACCACCATAACCGGAATGGGAGACCACGTCTCAGGTCGCGTGAGGGGTAAAGTCTGCTGCCAGGTTCACTCAGGTACTAGGCTTACCGATTTACCATATTTCTCGGCATGTGTTTAGTACATTCAGACGCTTGACACAGGTATCCGCACGTTAATCCTTATTCCAGTTTCATCTCGTAGACCACGCATCCCCATGGATTCGTCTCCACAGACCATCATCATTTTGATATAAAAATGGATACAACCAATTCCTGACCTCGCGCGAGTGCTAGAAAAATCACTCGACTTCTACCGAGATCCCTAATTAGTAAAGCAGCTACTCGACCTAACATACTAGTATCCATCTCAAAAGGAAATCCTGAGTTAATGCAACTAGGGTTTCAGGCAACTCCTATACTTAAATGCACAATACAAGCCTACAATCATTAAGTGTAGTAAAATAATATATAGAACTGGTTATGCATAAAACCGAGGCTTGCCTTCCAAAGCTGGGGCAGGCAGATCCTCGATGGCAGGCTCTGGTGCTGGATCCTGGGCTACCTCCTGAGCAACTCCTTGCTCCAACATGAGGATGTACTCCCCGTCAGCGAGATTACAGTCTATCGAATGCAATGAACAAGATATATGCATAAAAATGATATGAACATTTGGAAAGGTTATGCATAGTAAAACAGCATTAAGTTTAGTGTTTTTCTAGGGTTTCTTTTTGGATATACTTAAGGGTTTTGTATTTTCATCTATTTCTCCCCCAAAGTTCCCCTTTCTCTTTCTATTGCTTCTTATTAAGCATTTTTGAACTATCGGGGTTAGTTAACATTTTCAAAAATGTCATAAAATTTCAGTGGGTAAATATTGACATTGGTGGGTTCTCCTAAAAATTTGAGGTGGAGATCAATTCAGATACTACTTGTGCAAAATTAACAAAAACAAGTGTAAAAGGGCATTTTACACTATAGCTATGATTTAAGTGAGGTCTCTGTACCAATTTTTATTTTTTCCAGATTCATAGGTGATATTAGGCCTTTGTGTTAAAAATCACAGAAAAAGACCTGCTGGATATTTAGTTGTGATTTTCTAAAGTTTAATGCCAAAAAGGTACTTATAACTAACTTATTATTTGAAAAATATCAAACAACAGAACTCATATTTTTCCTATATTCAAAATAACAAAATATTAGTTATCCAAAGGTTTGGGGTGTTTTCTCCTCAGGATTATTTCTCTAAGATTTTCCTAAGTTTTCATTGTTTGCATAAAATAAAAGGTATCTCTTTCCTTTTGTACTAAATAAGGGTCCAACAAAAATTTCCAGTGAACTATACTGAATAAGTGAGCTAACAAAAATGTGGTTGCTCCCTGGTTTTTATTTTAAACTACCTTTTTTATTTTCTTTAACTTTAGGCTAAAAATGATTAAAAAGGCAAACCCTACCTTAATTTGGTGTACTGAGGAGTTTTCTATTTTTAAACAGATTAGGGAGTGATTAAGTACTTCTCTGATTTTTCTTAACCTCAGTCAAACAGTGTAACTATTTTTTCCTCTTTTATTTAGCTTTTGGCCAGAACACAATTTAATTCGAAACTTTAAATTCTTCTGCAACACTTAGGGGGTTTTGTATTTTTTTCTAAGCAGTTTACATTATTCAAAACCTAGCAAAATTGGTTTGACTCAAATTGGTTGAATAAAACTGGAGTTATGAATTTTACAAGCTCTGTTTGCATTCAAATTATAGATATTTAAAAGGTTTTCTGGAAATCCAGTTTACACCGAGGTCCCTGGGCTTTTCCTAAACCAGTTCTTTAACTTATACCCCTGCACAACTATTCATCTGAGTCTCTGATAGTTCAAAAACCCCCCTGACTTCTATTCCTTCTTCCCCGAGGTCCCTCCCCCCTTTTGAACAGTACCCGCGAAAGGAAAAAGGGCGGCGCGGCTTACCGGCGGCGAGAGAGGTCCGGCGAAGGGTGGGGTTGGCTTCGGGAGGTCCTTGCGGTCACAACGAGGTACGGCTCGACGACGGTGATGGCAGGAATCGGCCGGTCCACGTGCGCAGGCGGGCGAGCTCGGCGGCGGCGAGTGCTCCGGCCTATCCACGGTGATACAGGTCAATCCAAGGGCACGGGGAGCTTCACGGGGTGCTAATGAGTCGACCCGTGCAAGGAATCGAAGAATAACTCACCGTGGAGCTCGGTCTATGTTCGCCGGCGGTCGGATGAAGTCCGGTGACCTTGATCCGGCGTCTCCGGTGAGGCAGAGCTCGATTCCTCGCTCTGGGAGCTTCACCGAGTCACGTAGAATCTATTTCAAGGGTTGGACGGGGTTGGGGATGGCTCTGCTGGTCGGTCTACGGTGGTGGGGGATCGGGCGGCTGCTGGCACGCCATCTGCAGGGCAAGCTCCGGCGGTCTCTTGCTCCGGTGAGGTCGAGAGCGCTCGGGGGAGTACGACTGAAGCCTTGGCTGGCTTTATAGGCGCGGGCGCGGGCAGGGTACACGGGCGTGACTTGGCGCGGCGCGGGGCATGCGGGGTCGGGCGCTGGGCGTGCTCTGGCGCGTTCAGGGCACGTCGAACACGTGGAGGTGTTCTTCTGCCCATGTTCAACAGCTCGCCGAGATCGCAAACGTGTGAATCTTGGCAAAAATCCGGCGCAGGCCTCTTTCTGGCACCTATGGCTATCTCTTGTATGTGAGTTCCAAGGGGAGATAAGCCCTAGGTCAGAAGATTTTCGGACGCCAAATATGGCTTGTCCCATTGTCCACTCCGCGACAAAAGTGATGCCAAATCAAGTCAAACGAATTTGGCTCGGTTTCAAACTTTTCCAGTGGGTGCCTTAGGTGGTTTGGCACCTTTTTGGTATTCAACCCAAGTGGTTTTGGCGCCATTTACTAAGTGAACACATTTGATCTATAGATTAGGGTTAAATTTTGACTTAGAGAAGATTAGAGAGCTCTAGTGTGCTCTCTACTTAAGGGGTGAATTTGGGGTCTTTAAGGGGTCTTTTTGTAATGTTTCCCTTCTGCATTTTGTAGGTTATAATGTTATTTAAACTTTGGTTAAGGATTAGAATCAAGGTTTGTCAATTTGATTAACTTATCCACTGATCCTTTGCTTGGAAGTCTAGTGCATTTAGGGGTCTTTAGGGCTTAACCTCTTTGGCTCAAGATGACAATTGCTCCAAAGGTTTGGGTGAAGCTCTTATCATTAACATTTCTGAGCTAACCCATGTTTCCAAGGTTTTAGGTGCTTCTTCTCCTCCCTTTTACCACATGTGATAACAAGTCATCAGTGCATAAATGAAGCCATTGTCTTGGTAACACCTGAGGTGTTACAACATCCTTCTGATATAAGCTTCGTCATCCGAAGGGTGGTTGCCTTGGAGGATAGATATGCTTTTTATTCTCCAATCTTTAATGTATGTTGGTGATATTGTGAGCACAACTCTTTCTATGAGGTCTACTGAAGGTGCTCTAAGGATTTCAAAAAACACCTCTGGTGGAAGAGGCAGCCCTGTGCTGTCAATTTGGCCAGTAAGTCTGCTTGTTCATTATCTCCTCTTGGAATACTCTTTACCGAAAAACCTTCAAAAGAAGCTTCCATCCTTCGAACTGTGTCAAGATATTTTTCTAGCTTCGGATCTCTTACTCTACTGCTTTTGTCAACATGCCCTATGATTACTTGGGAATCAGACTTTAAAATTGCTCTTCTTATTCTCATAGCCTTAAGCTTTCGAAGTCCCAATAACACTGCTTCATACTCTGCGTTGTTATTTGTACATTGGAACTCTAATTTAGCTACATAAGAAGTTTTCATCTTCAACAGTGAGATCAGAACCGCAGTGGCACCTGCGCCGAAGGTACCCCATGATCTGTCACAGAAGACTGCCCATACTTCTTCTGTGCCCATGCTTCATCTTGAGCCCCTATGTCCAATCGGCAATGAAGTATGCTAATGCTTGAGATTGTATTGATGATCGATGCATGAAGTAAATGATGAATTCATTGAGCTCCGTGGCCCACTTTCTGATCCATCTTGTTGCTTCTCTATTCCTTATGATGTCTTTCAAAGGTTGAGACGAAGGAACAATTATGTGGTGTGATTGAAAGTAATGTCGAAGCTTTCTGGAAGTCATGAGTACTGCATACAATATTTTTTCTATCTCTGTGTAATTTTTCTTGGATGAGCTTAGGACTTCTGAGACAAAATAAACTAATACTTGCTTCTTCATTTGGCCTTCTAGCTTTTCTTGGATCAATGTTGTGCTGGCAGTAGAATCAGAGGCATATATGTATAGAAGAAGTGTGGCCCCTGGCGAAGGTAGAGACAGATGTAACACCTCAAATCGATCAACTAAAATAACTCATTACTAGTGGTTAAACTTAATAGAGAGTAAATTTAAGATTTGAATCGAGTACTTGATTCCATTCATTTTCATAGGATGATTTTTGATTGAATTAATTATTGAGGGTTGTTTTAGTAGTATTTCATTATTGCAAAATACAATTAATTTACATATTAAATGTAGGTCCAAAGAAAAAGAAAAAAATATATAATATAAATATTTAGTGTTAAATACTACTATTGGATTTATTAAAAATTTTAGATATATTTGAAAAGTATATTATTTATATTTAGTGAAAAAACAAACAAAACAAAACCTAAACCTAGTCACTCGGCCCAATCGAGGCCCATCCGGCCTCCCCCAGTTTCCCTCCTGCTCACTCCCTATGACGCGCGGGCCCCACCCGCGGCCTCTCTTCTCCATCGCGTGGACGCGCCGCCGCCTGGAAGCCAAGCTGCCCTGACGCTTAGGCGTCCGCGCCTGGCCGCCATTTCCCCTCCTCTGCCTTAGAGCACTGCGACGCCGATTTTCCTCCCCGGTCGCTGCTATAACCGCCGCACGTTTCCTTCTTCCCCTCTCCCTGATTTCTCTCTGGTAACGTCGCCAATAATGGCGCTTGAAGACGTCGACGCGCCCTTCTCTCTCCCAGCGCCCCTCTACTTCCCTCCCCTCACTCTATAAATCTCGGCCGCACCCTTGAGCTTTTCCCCGATTCCAGCCACCTCGCGTCTTTCTCTCTCGTAGTTCGACGTCTGGATCTCGCCGCAGCTTCATCCGCCGCCGACGCTGCTGTTCGCTGATGCCAGAATGCCCCGGTCGTCTATCGCCGCTGGTGACTGCCCCGACGAGCTCCTCGGCCGCGCCTCTATCGATTTCCCTGCCCAACGTCCTTCTCTGACGCCGTAGCCGAGGCCCGAACGACCAACGCCCTCCAGATTTCCCCTACCTGTTCGTCACGTTGTAGCAAGGTAGAAGAAGGCAGACTCGTGTTTAGGTCCCTGGTTTCTTGTTAAATTGTGTCAATGTTTCATGCAGTGCAAAAGTGTTTAAATAAGACCCTGTTTTGCTGCCCACTAGAAACTACTGTTAAATATGTATTAATCGTTGTTGCATTCTTTCACAATAAAGTCTAATCCAAATAAGTTTATTATTGTTTTATTAACATCATATTAGTGTGCTACGTATTCTAATTCATTGATTTGCAGCAATTTTTAGCATTTTTATATTCTTATTTGAATTACGTTTGTAATAATGTGTAGCTTTTAAGTAATAAATTAAAAGGGACGTAACTCCTATATTGAAATATGGTTATCGGTTTAGTATATCTACTCATAGAATATAAACTAGTTTATTATTCAAGTTATTTATATATATATAAGAGTGTAGTATGTTTTATACGCCTTGGTATTTCAAAAATACTAAAATAGTTAACTAATATAATTTGTAAGTAAATTTTTAGATTATATATCGTTTTCGAATTGAAAGTAGTTCACTCGCGAAATATATATCTTGCATAAAATTGAAGATAATATTCTCTATTTTAGTTATTTTGCATGAACACATCCTTAGGCCTATATTTAGTTTGTTTTAAATAAATAGTAATAACATGTTATATAAATATCACTTAGATTTTTGTAAAAGATAAGTAAACTAATAATTCTAATGATGAACCTTAAGTTAGGATTAAATTTATACTATAGTTATAAATCAAGTTTTGTTTTTGAATGTTTTACTTTTGTAAGTATGAATTGTATAATGCATGTTTTATTGTTTGTTGAATGATGTCTCTTTATTTACTGGTGTATGTATTCTTTTGTATGTACGATATGTGAATCTATATTAGAAGCCGATTTCGTGGTAGAAGACCCGATTACGTTTGAGGACGATCCGCAGGACACCTTTGAGCAATGCAAGTGGATTCTTCCTCCGCATTTCTATTTGTACCCAAATAATGCATATAATAATGTTTACTTTTCGGATATTGCATAATTTGATGGGATTTACCTAAATAGGATTTCCTAGAATTACCAACCTTATTCCTTGATTGCCCTGGGATAAATACTATGGCTAGCAAATTTTTGCTACCGCTCAACTTGTTGAATATGATGACACTCTTTTAATGATACTATGTTCCAACTGAAGTTTTATTTATGATATTAACCCGATGGTTAAACAAGAACATTATGTATTAAATGGAACATGGAGTCACAACCCAGGATAACAGTGCAACCACGAGTGCTATCATGGCTCTGGTTTTGGTAATTAGCTTAATGCACTCAGTACCTAGCAACCTTACTTGAAATATGGGCAAGAGGGGGAGCGGTAGTGGTGGCAGCTCACGTTAACATGGGGACATATTCTTGGCTAAGGTACCTCGCCTAGAGGGCCTCCACACCGACTTAGAAACCTTAGCAGGTTGCTTTATATTAAGTGTATTTTATGAAAACCTCATAGTGGATCCCTAGCCATTCATCTCAGTAGTGTTTAAGGGTCCGTACAACCCAGGCTAGATGGGATACATGGCTTGTGGGTAAAGTTGTACCACCTCTGCAGAGTGTAAAACTGATATGTCAGCCGTGCTCATGGTTAAGAGCAACATGGACCCTCACATGATAATGGAACATAAAGATGGAGAATAAATCGTGATCCGATGATTCACAAATGGTTTGCTTAAGTGACTTCACTTAAGTGTTTTTTGATATAATTTTATGCCTTTTATTAATTAGGATATTTGGTACACACTTATTAGTAAGACAGGTGTTGCTAATAAAATATTGACCAACTAAAATGCTTACCGCTTAACCTTAGCATTACCTTGTTAAACTTGCATAATTTCCCCCACTTGCTAAGCCCCGACCATAAGTGAGCTCACCCTTGCTAATATTTTGATTAGAGGGTGATGAAGAAGACTTTGATGGAGATTTTGATGAATACTGAGTCTAACGATGTGCCAGACATCTTCCTGTGGGAGATCACTCATGTTATTTCCGCTATACTTTGATGATACTGTTTAAGATACTTATGTCTGGATGATGTAATAAAGTTATTCTACTCTCTTTACGCCTTTATTGCACTGTCTTATGATATATTAGACTTGTGACGTCAACATATGTGTGGAAAATGAATCCTGGCACACATATGCTATGCATTCGGTTTTGCCTCCAGAAATGGGTGTGACAGAAGTGGTATCAAATCTATGTTGACTCTAGGTCATTAGACTAGTTAGAGATGGAAAGCCTAGTCTGTTCAAAACATGCTAATTTGTTCTTAAAAAGTTATTTTATTAGCCTTACATCTTTAAAATTCAACTGAGTTGACAATTTCTCTTATAGATGGTTTGTACCATTCAAACCACTCGGATCAACACCAACTACATCCCTCCGCCACGGCAAGTTCCTGTCTACCCAGTGGTAGTCGAGGAAATTCCTGTGGATCTCCCTTGCATTCATGTGGAGAATGGGGTCATTCTGGAGGACAGCTCGGAGGAGTTTCTGCCTACGCCCACCCAGTTGGCAGAATCACTAGCCTTCGCTACTGGATCATCGGCTTCAGCACCGCCAGCACCAGTAGTCCAAGCCCCTGCTCCTGGAGGTGACGACCCAGACGACTCTGGTGACAATGATGAAGACGACGATGAAGAAGAAGACAACAGTGAACAGCAAGACCACTTCATGAGGATAGGACCTGTCACCGAACATTATACATCAATGTTCGAGACAGGGCACTTCCCTAACCTGCTGCAGGATGTTCTGCAAGCGTTGGGAACCTACGTCCGACCCCTATATGAGACAAGGCGAGTGTACGAGCCTCCTCGGGCTTGCTACTACATCACTCGCATTCATGTCAGGGTGATGGATGCAAGGGATAGAGGGTTCAAGACTCTATCAGCTCATGAGTCTCTGACGCCGCTATCCACCTACGTTGCTTCGGTCAGCGATGCTACTAGGCAAACTATGTGGTCCCTCAGCCACACTTACCGGCAGCAGCTGCACGACACGAAGTACAGGCATCTTCCTCTATGTCTTTGTGGAGAAAGCCAGACCAGCATTGTTCCAGGTGGAGATGGAAAAGATCGCCTCAACACCCTAGCTGGTGTAGTGGCAGGTCTTAACACCGACCTGGACAGTGCTACCCTAGACCTCTCCAGGGTTCACTTGGAGTTGGAGGATGCACATGCAAGGATTGCAGCCCTGGAGCTCAGCTAGAAGGAAGGGATCCCTCTGAAGCCCAAGTCCCTGCCATGGGGTTGTCCCCTCCCCGCAAAAGGATCCGCTATGGAGAACTAGGATCCATAACTAGGTTGCTATAATTTTTTAAGTTATATTGTAATAAGATAGATTTCATGCTAGACAATGAACATTTCCTTTATAATATTATGCTTATAATAATAATAACAACCATGTGATGGTGTTGGTTGCAATGTTTGATTTGGATTTTTGCTTGAGTGCAATGGTCTTATGGAATGATGGCCATAAGAACGAAAAAATATACTTAACTTTAATAATAAGCTATTCCCCTCTAGAATCTTTCTTTACTCCTCACTTACCTAAGAATTGCACTTTCTAACCAACCAGATGGTGAACGCTCGCTCAGGTCCCAGGAACAACAAAAACCAGCGTGGTCAGCAGTTTCCACCACCGCCACCAAACCCCAATATGGAGCAATTCATCGCAGTGCAAATGTAGCTTCTGCAAGGACTCACTGCTTCTGTGCAGCAGATACAACAAAATCAGTAGAACCAGCAGCAACAGTAGAATGCACCCAAGCTAGAGACAAGCATCGGGTTTTCATGAGCCACCACCCGCCTGCTTCTCTCATGCGATTGACCCCTTGGATGTCGATGACTGGCTTAAGATTATCGGGAAGAAACTGGACATCACCCAGTGCAATGACTGAGAGAAGGTCTTATATCCTTCCGGAAGACTCGAAGGCACCGCGTCCGACTGGTGGGATGCTTTCACAGCGGCCCATGCAAACACAGATACTATAACTTGGCAGGAATTCCAGGAAAATTTTTGTGCTCATCATATTCCCTCGGGAATAATGAAACTAAAGAAGAAGGAGTTCTTATCCCTCACTCAAGGAGGTATGTCCGTTAGTGAGTACCGTGATCGTTTCACCCAACTTTCTCGCTACGCACCAGAAGAAGTGGACATTGATGAGAAACGCCAAGAACATTTCTTGGAAGGTTTGATTGGACCACTGAACTATCAGCTGCAGAGTCACACATTCCCCAACTTCCAAACTCTGTTGAACAAGGCAATTGGCCTTGAAAGCAAAAGAAAAGAATTGTCTGATCATAAGAGAATTTCAAGGTCAGTCTAGCAGGAATACCTGCCAGAACAACTCTCAAGGTTCTCAGTTTCGCTCTGGGAATCAAAGTGGAAACAACTATCAAATGCAACGCTCTGGACATCAAGGTCAGAGAAGCAATCAACATCAGAACTAGCAGAGGAACAACTCTCAGACCAACCAAAGGTCTGGTGGTAATTCGCAGACTCGTCAAGGAAACGCCATGAACACCTCGGCTAAAAATAATAGTACAACCACCCCAGTTCAGCCTAATGGATGCTTCATGTGCGGAGAAACTGGGCACTATGCTAATAATTGTCCCAAGCGCAACTCTCAGACTCCTCAGAAAAGCAACAATCAAAGAGTTGATCAAAATACCTTTGTTCATAATAACACTCAAGAAAAAAAGTTATCAGAACCAGAATAACGGAAGAGTCAACCACATCACTGCAGAATCAGCTCAGGAAGCACCAAACGTAGCACTTGGTACGTATCTCATCAACTCCATACCTGCTTCAGTTTTATTTGACTCTGGAGCATCTCATTCATTTATAACTGAGTCATTCGTGGAAAAACATAACATACCAAAGTACCCTCTTAAGAAGATGTTACATATTAGTTCACCGGGAGGTGAAATGAAGGCCACACACTCATGCCTCCATGTTAATCTCAACATTCAAGGAATAGATTTTCTAGTCAACCTAGTTGTCTTAGGATCCAATGGAATTGATGTGATTCTTGGATGTGCCTGGTTGAAAAGTTGTGATGGAGTGATACAATGTGCCAAAGGAACAATTATGTTGACAAGTCCACAATGTGAAAGAATCCAAGTTAGCACAGACATGTCAACAGATGCAGAAGGAGAGACAATGATAAATCACCTAGAAGAAAAGCCCCTGGAAAATATCAAGGTAGTGTGTGAATACCCAGACGTATTTCCGTAGGAATTACGAGGTATGCCACCTAATCGTGATATTGAGTTTTCTATTGAATTCTTACCCGGAACTAAACCTATTTCAAAAAGACCTTATAGAATGGATGTTAAAGATTTAGTTGAACTGAAGAAACAAATAGAAGAATTACTAGAAAAAGGTTTCATTCGCCCAAGTTCATCCCCTTGGGGAGCCCCAGTTCTATTTGTGAGCAAGAAAGATGGTTCGAGAAGAATGTGTGTTGATTATAGAAGTTTGAATGAAGTAAAAATTAAGAATAAATACCCTTTACCTCGGATTGAAGATTTATTTGATCAGATGAAAGGAGATAAGATATTCTCAAAAATAGATCTAAGGTCTGGATATCATCAGCTAAAGATTCAAGCAGAAGATGTACCCAAGACAGCCTTCACCACGAGATATGGATTATATGAGTTTTTGGTCATGTCGTTTGGACTGACTAATGCACCAGCATACTTTATGAACTTGATGAATAAAGTATTCATGGAATATCTGGATCAGTTTGTGGTTGTATTCATTGACGGCATACTTGTATACTCTCGGAATGAAGAAACACATGAAGATCATCTAAGACTAGTCCTACAGAAGCTTCGTGACAACCAATTGTATGCAAAGTTCTCGAAGTGTGATTTTTGGCTGAAGGAAGTTGCTTTCCTAGGACATATTGTTACTGATGGTGGAATTAAAGTAGATCCAGGAAAGATAAGTGAAATACTAAATTGGAAGCAACCGAAGGATGCGTCCAAGATCAGAAGTTTTCTTGGATTGGTAGGATACTTGTTGGGGGTATGCTTCGTCGCCAAAGGTCCCATAAGAAGAAGCACCTTCGGAGGATTGACACAAAGCCGAAGCTAGCAATCAGAAGGCTTCGGAGTACACTTCCAAAGGCACCGACTTAGAGATGAAATGACCAATCGACCCATAACGATTTGTATTATGATTGTAGACCTTTGTAAAGGGCATGAAAGTAATTCCTCACAGGTTGCGTCCTGTGCCTATAAATAGATGAACAGTACCCTCGTACTGTTCACGCAATCTTGTAATCGTATGCACACGACACTCAGATTATTGTGTTCTGTCAAGACGAAGGTACAAATGTAATTAAATGTTATATTATAATATTTAAGTTTGTATGATGAAATATTTGAATAAGTTTAAGTGTTTTGATATATTATTCTTTCATGTTTCATATTTTATACATTTTATCTTTCATTATTTCATAACTCTAATCACGAAGGTATAACCTTCGTGACCTTTGCTCATGACCTTCATCCGAAGATCATTATACCCTTGGGGAGATAATGTTTCAATGGACGAAGGACATTAACATTTAACATTTTATGTTCCCTTGTTCTTAATTCGAAGCATTTGAGAACAAGTCTCCAACATTGGCGCCCACCTCCGGTGAACTCACTTCCACTTTTTGAGCTGATGGCTTCGTTCAACAACCAAGCTGAAGCTGCTTCGGCTACGAAGCTGGTGCTCCCAATAACAGGAGGTTCATGCTCAGAGCCGGCCAACAAGAAGCAAAAGAAGGAGGCCCAGAGAAGGGTACAGCATGTTGGGGTGCAGGGACCCTTCATCAAGTCAAAATGGTCTCATATCCCAATTACCTTCTCCCAAGAGGACCTTCAGCTCAAGGATTACCCTCACAATGATGCTATGGTCATATCTTGTGTCATCAAGGGATTTCTAGTCCACAATGTTCTGGTTGATACAGACAGTGCAACGGATATCATATTTGCTAAGGTCTTCAGACAGATTCAAGAGCTAGAGGATAAGATCCATGATGCTACACACCCTCTCTGTGGTTTCGGAGGAAGGCAGATTGTAGCACTTGGCAAGATTACAATGCCAGTGACCTACGGATTTGTCCACAATACAAGAACTGAACAGGTTGTGTTTGATATTGTTGACATGGAATACCCCTACAATGTAATTATTGGTCATGGAACACTCAATGCATAAGCAATTCTTCATCCATCATATCTATGCATGAAGATACCTTCGGATCAAGGGCCCATTGCTATTCATGGAAGTCAGGAAGCTACCAGAAAAGCTGAAGGAAATTGGACAGACTCAAAAGCAATCCACAATATAGATGGAGACGAAGCTTGTGAACAGTATAAGTACAGAAGAGAGAAGGCTGCTTCGGCTGATCAGCCGAAGCCCATGCTTCTATGTGAAGACATAGCAGAACAGAAGGTATTACTGGGATCCCAATTATATGAAGAGCAGGAGAAAACCTTGATAAGATTTTTATTCAACAACAAAGATGTTTTTGCATGGTCAGCCAACGATCTCTGTGGTGTCAACAGGGATGTCATTGAACATTCACTCAATGTCGATCCATCCTTCAGACCCAGGAAGCAAAAGCTTCGGAAAATGTCTGACGATAAAGCCGAAGGTGCTCGCAATGAAGTAAAAAGACTTCTCAGTGCTGGTGTCATCAGAGAAGTAAAATACCCAGAATGGTTAGCCAACACTGTTATGGTGAAGAAGGCCAATGGAAAATGGAGAATGTGCATTGATTTTACTGATCTGAACAAGGCTTGTCCAAAGGATGAGTTCCCATTACCAAGAATAGATTCTCTAGTAGATGCAGCAGCTTCGTCAGAGCTCATGAGTCTGCTAGATTGTTATTCAGGCTACCACCAAATCTGGATGAAGAAGGAAGATGAGCCAAAGACCAGCTTCATAACCCCCAGTGGTACATATTGTTATCTTCGGATGCCAGAGGGGCTCAAGAATGCTAGAGGAAGCTTTAGCAGGATGATAGCCAAGGTCCTTCACTCTCAGATAGGCAGAAATGTGCTGACATATGTTGATGACATTATAGTGAAGAGCACGAGGCAAGAAAACCATATTACTGATCTGCAGGAAACATTTGCTAATTTTAGGCAAGCTGGCCTGAAATTAAATCCAGAAAAATGTGTCTTCGGAGTGAAGAAGGGCAAGTTCCTTGGCTATCTAGTTTCAACGAAGGGGATCAAAGCCAACCCAAGCAAGATCAAAGCTATTCTTCGAATGGAGCCGCCAAGCACAAAGAAGGGAGCCCAACAGCTGATAAGAAGACTGGCATCTTTGAATCGATTTATATCTAGATCAGCAGAAAGAAATTTACCATTCTTTGAAGTACTAAAGTCAGCTGAAGTTTTTCAATGGGGCCCAACTCAACAGAAAGCTTTCGAAGAGTTGAAGCAATACCTGATTGATTTAACAACATTAACTCCACCCGTGCTAGGGGCTCCATTGCTATTGTATGTGGCAGCTTCGCACTCTGCAGCGAGCGTGGCGCTTGTACAAGAGAAGCTCGAAGAACAAACTAAAAATCAAGTCCCAGTATACTTTGTCTCCGAAGTATTGAGTTTATCAAGAAAAACTATACAGAATTGGAGAAGGTATTGTATGCTGTGTTAATGGCATCCAGGAAGCTTCGGCATTATTTTCAAGCATATCACATAGTTGTTCCTTCATCACAACCCCTGAAGGATATCATGAGGAATAGAGAAGCTACTGGAAGGATTGGAAAATGGGTCGCGGAGCTTAATGAATTCACTATTGACTATGTGCATAGATCTTCAATTC
The DNA here is from genome assembly GCF_902167145.1 of Zea mays. Classification (NCBI taxonomy): domain Eukaryota; kingdom Viridiplantae; phylum Streptophyta; class Magnoliopsida; order Poales; family Poaceae; genus Zea; species Zea mays. Next base: position 97,467,198 of record NC_050098.1, on the reverse strand, counting down.
AATCTCAAGCGTTAGCGGATTTCATCGCTGATTGGACGCCAGGGGCTCACGAAGAGGGGACAAGCAAAGATGCCGAAGCTTGGACAGTGTTTTGCGATGGTTCTTGGGGAGCCTTCGGTGCAAGAGCAGCTGCGGTCTTAGTGGCACCTTCGAAAGTCAAAACATGTTATGCAGTCAAACTGGATTTCAGTTGCACAAATAATGTTGCTGAGTACGAAGCACTTCTATTGGGGCTTCGGAAACTAAGGGCAATGGGAATAAGAAGGGCCATCCTAAAAACTGATTCTCAAGTTATTGCTGGCCATGTGGATAAAAGCAGCAAGGCACGAAATCCGAAGCTTGAAAAATATCTGGATGCAGTTCGAAGGTTGGAAGCTTCCTTCGAAGGTTTTTCCGTCAAGAATATTCCAAGAGGTGAAAATGAGCATGCAGATTTGCTAGCCAAATCAACGGCTCAGGGGCTCCCACTACCCTCCGAAGTATTTTTTGAAACAATAAAAGCACCTTCAGTTGAGCTCATGGAGAGAGCAGTGCTTATTATTTCTCCAGTACACAGTGAAGACTGGAGAACTGAAATAATATCTTTCCTCCAAGGCAATTGTCTTTCAAGTGACGAAGCTTATAACAAGAGGATGGAGGCAAGAACAAGACCATATGTAATAATAGAAAGGGAATTGTATAAACATGGAGTTTGTTCACCACTCCTTAAGTGTTTATCAAGAACTGAAGGTAGGGAATTAATGAAAGAGATACATGCAGGTCTGTGTGGATCTCACATTGGATCTAGGCCTTTATTGGGAAAAGTTTTTTGGTGAGGATTTTATTGGCCGAAGGCAGCTTCGGATGCAGCAGAATTAGTCCAAAAATGCGAAGGCTATCAAAAATGTGCAAGAGACCAGAAGCAACCTTCATCTCTCACTCAATTAATACAGCCCACTTGGTCGTTGCAAAGGTGGGGCCTCGATTTGCTAGGCCCACTTCCACCAGCACAAGGAAATCTAAAATATGTTGTGGTGGCGGTAGAGTATTTTTCCAAGTTGATTGAGGCGGAGCCTTTAGCCACAATAACTTCGGTCACTGTCTAGAAGTTCTTCTGGCAAAACATTGTTTGTCGCTTCGGAGTGCCGAAGGCCATTACTGCAGACAACGGAACACAGTTTGATGCTAAAGCTTTCAAGGAATTCTGTGAACAAATTGGCACGAAGATTCATTTTGCATCGGTCAGACATCCGGAGTCAAATGGACTTGTTGAAAGAGCCAATGGCATTATAATGACGGGAATAATGAAGTTAATCTTCAATCAGCCCAGAGAAAAGTGGCTAGATGAATTGATCAAAGTGGTGTGGAGCCACAATACAACAATATCAAGGTCAACAGGTTTTACACTGTTCAAACTATTGTTTGGTGACGAAGCAATAACCCCAGAAGAAGCTAAGGCAGGATCAATAAGAATAGTGGCTTCGGCAGAAGACGAAGCTGGTTATTCTGTGGCAAAAGATGCTATAGAAGGGACCAGGCTTCAGGTCGTGGAGAATATCAATAAATACCAAGCCGAAACAATAAAATGGCATGACAGAAAAGTTCGGCTAAAGAACATTAAGCCAGGACATTTGGTACTTCGGAGAGTGGCCAACCCAGATACGGTAGGCGAGCTACAGCTGAAGTGGGAAGGACCTTTTTTGGTAGTATCTTCGTCAAGACCTGGTTCTTACAGACTGAAAGATATGGACGGCAACGACATTCCTAGATCTTGGAATGCGGATGAGCTTCAGCGATATTATGTCTAGCTTGATGTAATCTTTTTATTTTTTTCTATGGCACCCTTTTCCTTTCCAAAGGGGGAGAAAGGTTTTTAATGGGGCTATAGCATGTAATTTCTCTTTTTTCTTATTCAGCTCTACGAGAGCAAAATCCCCCACATATGTAAATGTAAAAACTGAGCATGCACCATCGAGTACAGGGAAAAAGGAAAAAACAGGGAGAAGCTCGAAAGTCGTCCCTAAGGGGATGCAGAGCATGACGAAGCTACAAAAAGCCGTTCCTAAGGGAGCGCGGCGTAAGTTTTCTGCTCAAAAGTCGTTCCCAAGGGAATGCAGAGCTTACAGCGAAAAGTCAACGCTGATACCGCCGAAATATAAGGCGAAGCGCGAAAAGTCAACGCGATACCGCCGAAATAGAAGGCAAAGAAGTTCAAAAGACGTTCCTAAGGGAATGCAGAACTTACAGCAAAAAGTCAGCGCTGATACACTGAAAAATAAGCGGTGAAGCCGAAAAATAAACGGCAAAGAGACTTTGGTCATTCCCAAGGGAATGAAGGCTATGGTTGTGGCTTCGTATGCGTGTGTTTGGACATTCATTTGCACGACACATTACATCATACATTTGCATTCATAAACATTCATTTAGACATACATAGGATCATCATCATCATAACACAAGTGAATGCTTCGGCTCTAAAGATAAGGCTTCGGCAAAAAGAAAAAGAAGCAGTTTCATGCTTCGTTGTGTACGAAAAGAAGGGAAGGTGTTTTTCGCCTTCGGCTCAAAAAATGCTAGTTTCGTTCACATCGAAGCACTTCATACATTGATGGGAAGGTAAAAATATATTACAAGGTATGGACAAAATTTACAGAGTAAAATTTAATTCTTAAATTACAATATTCTTTACAAAGGTTATTACAAGAGTTCTTAGAGTTTTTTCCACAGCTATCTATTCAAGCTTCATCATTATTTGTTAAGCTTCGGCTTTGTGCTCTTCAGCTTCGTCATCTTGCTTCTCAGCTTCGTCATCCTGTACATATTAAGGTATTGTAAGGAAAATTCAAGTTTAAAGGAAAAGGTAAGCACAAGGTATGATTTTGTTACCGACTTAAGATGACTTCGAGCTTCGTCACCAGCTATGCTTCGTCCACCCTTCGTCCATACTAGTTTTATAAATCTATTTCCTATGCTTCGGGCAAGACTGGGAATATCAACCAGATCTGCTGGTGATAAACTAAAGTTGGGTCTATTGACAATCTTTCTATGTGTGCAACCAGATTTTAGGAAGGCGACAGCTGTGCCCCGAGAAGCTACCAGGGCACAGAAATCACCATGTCCGGCTATAATTTCATCAAGGGCATCAACTTCACCCTCGATATGTTTGAAGGCCCCAGGTCTTCAGTCGAAGGACTAAATTTTTCAAAGCTGGCTCCAACCGAATTGAAGATCTGCTTCAGTCGTTGTACACATCGGCTACTGAACTCCAGACATTTGTTTTGAAGCTCTGTCAATGATTTTTGCAAATTTGAACTTTTCTCGACCTCAGTCTCAAATTTTGCATTAAACTTCTGGTTTTCCTGTTCGAAGCTTTCTGACTTTGAGAGAAGCTCTATATTTAACTTTGCAATTTTAGCTTTAGCTTCTGCCAATAAACCTTTTGTTGTCTGAAGCTCGAAATCCTTCTTTTCAAGAGCAGTTGCTTGATCTTTTATTTTGCTTTCTAAACCCTCAATTATAGCTTCATGTTTTTTATCTTCAAGATCTTGTTGCATTCTCAAAGCTTTACTCAATAGCATACTCTGTGCACAAGAAACCTTCGTTAGAAAACACCTTCGTTGTTAAAGACAATAAAAAATTGAAGAAAAGTTTTTTACCTTGAAATTGGAATAGAATAAACTACCAACGATGTGCTGTCGACAGTAGCGGCTAATGTCTGTCTCAAGCTTCGGGAAACCAATACTCTTTGATAGAGTACCGTTAACCTTCGCTCTGGTTTGATCTCGGACGCAGCCTAACCTTTCATCGTCAACACCGCCGAAGAGTACTGCCCCCGGTTGATACCCGCAGGATATGGCGTATTCTTTCAACTCTTCTTTCTCAGCCTTCGACAATTCTTGCCCAATTAAGTTTTGAAAGTTAAAGTTTTCTTCTTCCAAAGCATCTTTAGCTATTTCCTTCTCCTTCTCATGTACTGTAGCCATGGTTTCTTCAGCGGCTGCAGCAGCTTCTTCTGTGGCCATGTCCAGAAGTATCTTATCAATGTTAGAAAGTGTGCTTTCTAGATTTGCATCTTCAACAGGTTCAGCTTTGGCTGGTGCAGCTTCGATAGCTGTAGTGCTCTCAACAGCTGGTGCTTTTGAAGCCGAAGCTGGTCGTGGTGTCTGTTCGATAGCTTCTGTCACAGTAATAATTCTTCGTTTTTTTGGCCCAGCCGCCTTCTTCGCTATCGAAGGTTCCTTCTTCTTCTGAAAAAGCTTCGTCAGATGTGGCGCCAGTGGACTTAGCTTGATAGGCAAGGATTCAGTCATTACCTTTAGAATTTTTGCCACATCGGTAGCAGAAGGTGATGCAGGAGTTTCTTCTTCAATATCAGTCGCCTTCTGCTTCAGAGCTGCAGCTTTTCTCTTCTTCGGAGCAACCGTCGTCGGCTCAGGGCTCAATTTCCTTTTCTTCAGTTTTTCTTCATCTTCTTTTACCATTCTAGCGGCCTGTCTGCTCACAACACTGACAACTCTTTTTCTTTTCTGCCCTTCAGCGCCCTTGCTCAACCGCTCATAATCAGGATACTCAAAATGTAGAACATCCATTACTCGATTCAATCTTCGCTTCAGTCGGGAGTCGAAGGCTGCAGTCATCAACTGATCTTCTTTTTTCGTATAGTTCCCTAAAATCTCGTTACACATAACTTCGATCGTGTCCAGCCATTCTTGGCAGGGTTCCTTGAACTGTTTTTTGAACTTAAACTGATAAGGCAGCCGAACGAGTTTGCCCTCTTTCTTCTCTTCTTCAAGCTTCGGCATACCCCACTTCTTCAGCGTTGGGAACACTCTGTTGGCTAGGTATTCCTGGACTAAGTCCCTAGACCCAATGTGTTCAGACATAATTCTAAACTCGTACACAGCATCTTGGCATGGATCCCCCGGTGTCATGTTGCATTGAGGTCTAGTCAGCCCGAAGATTAGCTTCAGCGGGCTTTGAACTAGCTTCTCCTTTTCTTCATCAATTTTAACATAAAACCATTCAGATTTCCAACCGGTCGGCCATTTAGTGCGATAGCTGACCACCGGTGTCTTCATATCCTTCCTATAAGCAAAAGTATAACAACCGAAGTTCTCATGCAATCCGTCTTCTCTAGCCTTCGTCTGATAATGAAGTTCATGTACTCGGCAGAATGCATCGGCGAGCGGCTCTACCCCTTGACTTCGGAGAGCCCAGATGTACACGCTGAGCCTAACAATGGCGTTGGGGGTCAGCTGATGAAGATAAATCCTGAATTTTTCCAAGACTTCTGCAATCATTCCATGCAGAGGAAATCTCAACCCTGCTTTGAACAAGCTCTTAAAAACTACAACTTCATCATTTTTCGGCTTCGGGATAGTCTCTTCCTCGCTAAAGCAAACCAACCCCTTATCGGCTTCCTTGAAGTAGCCTAGCTTCGTCATCATAGTCATATCAGCTTTAGACACAGTTGATTTCCCAAAATCCAGATGGCTGGGCTTCGATGGCATAATAATATCATAATCAATCTCTCCTTCATTAGCATCACCCTATTCAATATCTGCCTGCTCGGTTTCAGCAGCAGGTGATTCTTCGTCAGCCGCGCCTTCAGTCACAACCAATCCCGACCGCCTCATAATTTTGGAGATCGGAGCAGTTTCAGCAGCTTCGGCTTCATCTCCGTCATGAGTAACTCTAGCTGTCGAGCGTACCCTAGCCATTTGATGTTGAATTTTTTGCGTTTTGACGAAGTTGAAAAGTTTTATCTTTGCCGAAGCTCTTTCTTGTCATGAAGCTAGAGCAAGATGATCTTTCGGTTTAGAATACAGTGAGCAAGCTTCGGCTGTGGTCAAATTTTTTGACAGCACAACAGTGCAATGGTAATGAATGTTGTGGTAACTCCACACCTACCCGTCTGTTTATATAGTGCTGCAGATGGGAAGGTGAATCACCAAGTCGCCTGCACCTGCTGAGCAGTCGCCCGCACCCACTGAACGGTGGACCACTCGGCGCCTGGCAAGTGAATTACCAGATCGTTCGTACCCGCTGCGTGGTGGGCCACATTGCGCTCCAAATATTTTAATCGTTTCTCGACAACGAGCTCAGGGAAGGTGTTTTTCGGACCTTCGGCTCTCCGAAGCCTAGGAGACTTTTTCACGGATCAAGCTCATTACGAAAAACGATCTAGCACCGCGAAGGGGCTACTGTTGGGGGTATGCTTTGTCGCTGAAGGTCCCATAAGAAGAAGCACCTTCGGAGGATTGACACAAAGCCGAAGCTAGCAATCAGAAGGCTTCGGAGTACACTTCCAAAGGCACCGACTTAGAGATGAAATGACCAATCGACCCATAACGATTTGTATTATGATTGTAGACCTTTGTAAAGGGCATGAATGTAATTCCTCACAAGTTGCGTCTTGTGCCTATAAATAGCTGAACAGTACCCCCGTACTGTTCACGCAATCTTGTTATCGCATGCACAGACACTCGGATTATTGCCTTCTGTCAAGACGAAGGTACAAATGTAATTAAATGTTATATTATATTATTTAAGTTTGTATGATGAAATATGTGAATAAGTTTAAGTGTTTTGATATATTATTATTTCATGTTTCATATTTTATACATTTTATCTTTCATTATTTCATAACTCTAATCACGAAGGTATAACCTTCGTGACCTTTGCTCATGACCTTCGTCCAAAGATCATTATACCCTTGGGGATATAATGTTTCAATGGACGAAGGGCATTAACATTTAATATTTTATGTTGCCTTGTTCTTAATTCGAAGCATTTGAGAACAAGTCTCCAACAATACTATAGAAGATTTATAGAAGGCTTCTCCAAAATAGTGAAACCTCTTACCTCACTACTGGAGAAAGGTAAATAGTTTAAGTGGGATGAAGCATGCCAGAAATGTTTTGAGGAACTCAAGAGAAGGTTAACCACTACACCAGTATTGGTAATGCTAGACATTCACAAAGGATTTGATGTGTATTGCGATGCATCACACTTAGGACTTGGATGTGTGCTAATGCAAGAAGGAAAAGTAATAGCTTATGCCTCAAGGCAGTTGAGAAAGCATGAGAAGAATTATCCTACGCATGACTTGGAACTAGCTGTCGTAGTGCATGCTTTGAAGATTTGGAGACACTATATGATTGGAAACAAGTGCAAAATCTTCACGGATCACAAAATCTTGAAATACATATTCACTTAGAAAGAACTCAACCTAAGACAGAGAAGATGGCTTGAGTTAATAAAAGATTATGATTTGGATATTCAATACCATCCAGGAAAAGCAAATGTTGTGGCAGATGCTTTGAGTCATAAAGGTCAAGTAAACAGTATTACTACCTATTTGATGCCACAAGAATTATGTTGGGAAATGGAACAACTCAACCTTGGTATGCTTAATAATATGGAAGCAACAGTTATGGAAGTTGAATCTACTTTGGAACAAGAGATTCGTAAAGGACATGAATCTGATGAGAAAATTAAGGAAATTAAAACTCCGATTGGTTTGGGTAAAGCCCCAGAATTCATAGAAGATGAACTCAGAGCAGAATTTCCCTAGTTATTCTCAGAAGTTCCTTAATCTCGAGGACGAGATTCTTTAATGGGGGTAGGCTTGTAACACCTCAAATCCATCAACTAAAATAACTCATTACTGGTGGTTAAACCTAATAGAGAGTAAATTTAAGATTTGAATCGAGTACTTGATTTCATTCATTTTTAGAGGATGATTTTTGATTGAATTAATTATTGAGGATTGTTTTAGTAGTATTTCATTATTGCAAAATACAACTAACTTACATATTAAATGTAGGTCCAAAGAAAAATAAAAAGTATATAATATAAATATTTAGTGTTAAATACTACTATTGGATTTATTACAAATTTTAGATATATTTAAAAAGTATATTTATTTATATTTAGTGAAAAAAACAAAACAAAACCTAAACCTAGTCACTCGGCCCAGCCGAGGCCCATACAGCCTCCTCCAGTTTTCCCTCCCGCTCACTCCCTATGACGCGCAGGCCCCACACACGGCCTCTCTTCTCCATCGCGTGGACGCGCCGTCGCCTGGAAGCCAAGCCGCCCTAGCGCTTGGGCGTCCGCGCCTGGCCGTTGTTTCCCCTCCTCTGCCTTGGAGCACTGCGACGCCGATTTTCCTCCCCGGTCGCTGCCGTAACCGCCTCATGTTTCCTTCTTCCCCTCTCCCTGATTTCTCTCTGATAACGTTGCCATTAATGGCGCTTGAAGACGTCGTCACGCCCTTCTCTCTCCCAGAGCCCCTCTACTTCCCTCCCCTCACTCTATAAATACCGGTCGCGCCCTTGAGCTTTGCCCTGATTCCAACCACCTCGCGTCTTTCTCTCTCGTAGTTCGTTGTCTGGATCTCGCCGCAGCTTCATCCGCCGCCGCTGCTGTTCGTCGACGCCAGGACGTCTCGGTCGTCTATCGCCGCTGGTGACTGCCCCGACGAGCTCCTCGGTCGCGCCTCTGTCAATTTCCCTGCCCGACGTCCTTCTCTGCCGCCGTAGCTGAGGCCCAAACGTAGCTGAGGCCCAAACGACCAACGCTCTCCATTTTTCCCCTACCTGTTCGTCACGTTGCAACAAGGTATAAGAAGGCAGGCCCGTGTTTAGGTCCCTGGTTTCTTGTTAAATTGCGTTAATGTTTCATGCAGTGCAAAAGTATTTAAATAAGACCCAGTTTTGCTACCCACTAGAAACTACGGTTATATATGTGTTAATCGTTGCTGCATTCTTTCACAATAAAGTCTAATCCAAATAAGTTTATTAATGTTTTATTAACATCATATTAGTGTGCTATGTATTCTAATTCATTGATTTGCAGCAATTTTTAGCATTTTCATATTCTTATTTGAATTACGTTGTAATAATGTGTAGCTTTTAAGTAACAAATTAAAAGGGACGTAACTCCTATATTGAAAGATGGTTATCGGTTTAGTATATCTACTCAGAACATAGACTAGTTTATTATTCAAGTTATTTTTATATATATAAGAGTGTAGTATATTTTATACGTCTTGGTATTTCAAAAATACTAAAAATAGTTAACTAATATAATTTGTAAGTAATTTTTTAGATTATATATTGTTTTCGAATTGAAAGTAGTTCACTCGTGAAATATATATCTTGCATAAAATTGAAGATAATATTCTCTATTTTAGTTATTTTGCATGAACACATCCTTAGGCATATACTTAGTTTGTTTTAAATAAATAGTAATAACATGTTATAAAATATCACTTAGATTTTCGTAAAAGATGAAGTAAATTAATAATTCTAATGATGAACCATAAGTTAGGATTAAATTTATACTATAGTTTCAAATCAAGTTTTGTTACTGAATGTTTTCCTTTTATAAGTATGAATTGTATAATGCATGTTTTATTGTTTGTTGAATGGTGTCTGTTTATTTATTGGTGTATGTATTCTTTTGTATGTACGATATGCGAATCTATATTAGAAGCTGATTTCGTGGTAGAACAGCCGATTACGTTTGAGGACAATCCGCAGGACACCTTTGAGCAAGGCAACTGTATTCTCCCTCCGTATTTCTATTTGTATCCAAATAATGCATATAATAATGTTTACTTTTCGGATATTGCATAATTTGATTGGATTTGCCTAAATAGGATTTCCTAGAATTACCAACCTTATTCCTTGATTACCCTAGGATAAATACTATGCTTAGCAAATTTTTGCTACCGCTCAACTTGTTGAATATGATGACACTCTTTTAATGATACTATGTTCCAACTGAAGTTTTATTTCTGATATTAACCCGATGGTTAAACAAGAACATTACGTATTAAATGGAACATGGAGTGACCACCCAGGATAACAGTGCAACCACGAGTGCTATCATGGCTCTGGCTTTGGTAATTAGCATAATGCGCTTAGTACCTAGCAACCTTACCTAAAATATGGGAAAGAGGGGGAGCGGTAGTGGTGGCAGCTCACGTTAACATGGGGACATATTCTTGGCTAAGGTACCTCGCCTAGAGGGCCTCCACACCGACTTAAAAACCTTAGCAGGTTGCTTTATATTAAGTGTATTTTGTGAAAACCTCATAGTGGATCCCTAGCCATTCACCTCGGTAGTGTTTAAGGGTCCGTACAACCCAGGCTAGATGGGATACACGGCTTGTGGGTAAAGTTATACCACCTCTGCAGAGTGTAAAACTGATATGTCAGTCGTGCTCACGGTTAAGAGCAACCTGGACCCTCACATGATAATGGAACATAAAGATGGAGAATAAATTGTGATGTGATGATTCGCAAATGGTTTGCTTAAGTGACTTTACTTAAGTGTTTTTTATATAATTTTATGCCTTTGATTAATTAGGATATTTGGGACACACTTATTAGTAAGACAGGTATTGCTAATAAAATATTGACCAACTAAAATGCTTATCGCTTAACCTTAGCCTTACCTTGTTAAACTTGCATAATTTCCCCCACTTGCTGAGCCCCGACCATAAGTGAGTTCACCCTTGCTAATATTTTGATCAGAGGGTGATGAAGAGGACTTTGATGGAGATTTTGATGAATACTGAGTCTAACGATGCGCCAGCAATCTTCCTGTGGGAGATCACTCATGTTATTTCCGCTATACTTTGATGATACTGTTTAAGATACTTATGTCTAGATGATGTAATAAAGTTATTCTACTCTCTTTACGCCTTTATTGCATTGTCTTTTGATATATTACACTTGTGACATTAACATATGTGTGGAAAATGGATCCTGGCACACATATGCTATGCATTCGATTTTGCCCCTAGAACCGGGTGTGACAACAGAGTTGTCAAATGTATGAGATCTTGTTTCAGATCCTCGAAAGCCTTTTGCTAAGTTGACCCCGATTGAAATACTTCGGCTAACTTTAATACTTCGAAGAATGATAGATTTCTCTCTGTGGACCTTGAGATGAATCTATTTAGTGATGCAAGTATGCTTGCCAACCTCTAGGCACCCTTTTTGGACTTTGGTGGCTCCATCTGAAGTATTGCTTCTATCTTGTTTTGGTTAGCTTTGATTCCTTTAGTTGATACAAGGCAGCCAAGGAATTTTCCCTTCTTCACTCCAAATAGGCATTTTCTAGGTTTAATTTAAGGCTTGCTTTTCTGAAATTAGCAAATGTTTCTTGCAAGTCTGCGATGTGGTCTTCTTGCTTCATACTTTTGACTATGATGTCATCAACATAGGTCAGAATATTCCTGCCAATTTGAGAACTCAGCACTTTTGTTGTCATTCTGTTGAAGCTTCCTCTAGCATTTTTGAACCTCTCGGGCATCCGGAGAAAATAGTAGGTACCACTTGGGGTAATGAAGCTTGTTTTGAGCTCATCTTCTTTTCTCATCCATATATGGTGATATCCTGAATAGCAATCTAGTAGACTCATGAGTTTTAAAGTAACAGCTGCATCTATGAGGGAATCTATCCTTGGCAAGGGAAATTTATCCTTCGAACATGCCTTGTTGAGATATGTGAAGTCAATGCACATTCTCCATTTTCCATTTGCCTTCTTCACCATCACAGTGTTAGCAATCCATTCTGGGTAAGTAACTTCTCTGATTACTCCAGCACTAAGGAGTATTTTGACTTTATTTTTTTGCACCTTCGGCTTTTATCTTCTTACATTTTCCGAAGCTTTTTGTTTCCTTGGTCTGATGGTGGGATCTACATTGAGAGAGTGTTCAATGATACTTCTGTTGACTCCACATAGATCATTGGCTGACCAAGCAAAGACATCTTTATTGTTGAACAAGAGCTTTTTAGATTCCTTTCTTGCTCTTCGGTCAACTGAGATCCAGAAAGCACTTTTTGATCAGTTATGTCTTCACAGAGGAGTATGACTTTTACCTGATCTACCGAAGTTGCTTTATCCCTTATATGCTTCTGTTGTTGGTGTACTTCAGCTTCACTTATGTTGTGAATGGCCTCGGAGTCTGTCTAGTTTCCTTCGGCTTTCCTTGTAGCCTCTTGACTTCCATGCACAGAGATTGGGCCCTGGTTTGATGGCGTTTTCATACACAAGTATGCTGGATGCAGCACAGCTTCGAAGGCATTAAGTGCTCCCCTCCCAATGATTGCATTGTAGGGGTATTTGTAACACCCTGAATTTTGGGGCATAAAAAATTCTTTGGTCTATACTCAAAATTCAAGTGTTACCCTTTCCTTTCTTCACTTTTCCTTTCCATTTATCAAAACAATAGAGAGTCCATTCGGGAGCTAATTCTCAAAGAAGCTCATGAGATAGCATATTCCATACACCCCAGAAGCAAGAATATGTATCAGGATCTGAAAAGGAGGTTTTGGTGGTACGGAATGAAAAGAGAGATTGTAGAGCATGTGGCCATTTGTGTCAGTTGTCGAAGAACCAAAGTAGAGCATCAGAAACCAGATGAACTTTTGCAGTCGTTGCAGATTCCTAAGTGAAAATGGGATGAGATCGGGATGGATTTCATAGTTGGCCTACCTCATACCCGGGTTGGCTACGATTCCATTTGGGTGATTGTGGATCGTTTAACAAATGTGACCCATTTCATAGTGTCAGATCGAGTAACACAATTACCTTTCATTTTTTGCAGCAGCTATAAGAAGCCTTGGGCACGCATCTAAAGTTTAGTTCAGCTTATCACCAGTAGACCGACGGTCAGACTGAAAGAACTAATTAGATTCTTAAAGACATATTCAGAGCATGTGCATTACAAGATAAGTCAGGTTGGGATAATAAGTTGCCCTATGTGGAATTCTCTTATAACAACAACCATCATGCCAGTTTGAAGATGTCACCGTTTCAGGCACTATAGGGAGGAGTTGTAGAACTCCGTTGCCTTAGGATCAACCTGAAGAAAGGTTGGTGTTCGGCGGAGACATTTTGCTCGAAGCAGAAGAGAACATCAAAATGGTTCGAGGGAATCTGAAGATAGTGCAGTCAAGGCAGCGCAGTTATGCTGACACAAGAAGAAGAGAACTGAGTTTTGAAGTGGGAGATTATGTCTATCTGAAGGTGTCGCCTATCAGAGGAGTTAGAAGATCTAGAGTCAAGGGCAAGCTAGCACCTTGACATATTGGGTCGTACCAGATTTTGGCAAGGCATGGAGAAGTATCTTACCAGCTTAGCTTACCAGAAGATTTGTCAATGGTGCATGATGTTTTCTAGGTGTCTCAGTTGAAGAAGTGTTTGCGAGTACCCGAGGAGCAGTTGCTAGTGGAAGGACTAGAAGTCCAAGAAGATCTAACATATGAGGAGAAACCAACATAGATTCTAGAGATAGCAGACAGAGTCACCCGGAGAAATACCATCAGAATGTGCAAAGTCAGATGGGGTCACTACTCTGAAGAAGAAGCAACTTCAGAACCCGAAGATGATCTAAAAGCCTAGTATCCTGAACTCTTTGCTAGCCAACCTTGAATCTCGGGGCAAGATTCTTTTAAGGGGGATAGGTCTGTAACATCCTGAATTTTGGGACATAAAAATTTCTTTGCTCTATACTCAAAATTCAGGTGTTACCCTTTCCTTTCTTCACTTTTCTTTTCCCTTTATCAAAACAATAGAGAGTTATTTTGTTCAATGTTGGCGTGAACCCTAGAAGTGTCATGTTGTTGCATTCATGATATTGTGTAGTGTTTCTAAGTGCAAGAAGTGTTTGAAACATGTTAATATGTCTTATAAAAGTTTCCCGTAAATTTTCATATTTTTTCAAATATTATTCTATTTTCTGAAATTCAAAATCTATTTATTTGAGGTACTTAAAAACATTTTCAAAAGTTCTAAATATGTTTTTTGAGTTCATTGGGTGCCAAATCATGTCTAGGAAGTTTTCTAGAATGTTTGGAGCCTTCGGTATATTTTTTGGGCATTTAAACGATTCGAGCCTTTTTCTGGATTTAATTTTAATTTAAAAATGAGATAATTATGAAAAATAAAATATCTTCAAATCCTAGCTATATATATGGCTAGAATTCTCTTGTCGAGCACTTTCTGAATTTTGAAACCCCTTCTCCAGTCTAGATCTGAAACTCCCAAAATTGCTCGCCGAAGTTCGGAACGGTTCCAACTGCGGCGACAACTCTGGCGAGCAATTAATTTCGATCTGTGCGTCATCAGCAGAATTCGAGGGTACCGCTACATCCGTTTTGTCGAGAGCTTCGTCTCAGTGCCTTCAATTTGTAGATTCAACAGACAGTCCATCGTCAATCAGCGAATTTGTCCTCGGCTCCACCGAAGTCGTCTTCTCCGGTGAGCCCTCCCCCATTGTTGCACGTAAGGTTTTCTTATTTCTCTGATTCCCGTTCGCGCAACACCTCCCCCTCTCTTCCCTCTCCTTCCCCAGCGGCGGTGCCTCCTACCGTCCCTTTTCCCCTGCCTAGCACGACCCTTCCTTCCCCCGGCGGCGACCGAGCATGGCTCGCCCCGTGCATGCGCGCCCGGCGTCCGACCTACCTCCCTCGCGGCCGGCGCGCCCTCTCCCCCTTGCGTGTGAGCCTAGTCGGCCTCCTCCCGCCCTGCGCGTGGCTCCTCCCCTTCCCTTCCATGGTGACAGGAAGAATATGGATGAAGGAAGGAGATGACGTTTTTGCGAAAAGGCCTTTGAAGAATTTTAAAATTGTGCGCTGAGATGTGTTCCAGTTTAAAAACACGATATCTTTTGCATTTTAAATTTGATTCCCTTCGTTCATGTCGCGTTAGATTCATATTAAAATTGTCTACATGTTAAAAGTATTATTCTATGGTGTTGCACATTTTATTTAATTTATTTAAACGTTTGTTTGACCAATGATTATTAGAATAACATTCCAACTTAAATCTAATTTAGGGTTTTGATTTGCACATTTATAAATAAACACCAACATGGTTAACCTTAACTAAAATATTCTTTATTAATAATTGTTTAGTTAAATATGCTACCTATTTATTAGTCCTCACATGTTGTGTTGGCCCGCGCGCGGTGCGCATGCTCTGCTCGTGTTGTGCATGTGCTGCCGTGTTGTTTCGCACGTTGCGTATTTTGTCTCGCGCCGTTAATTCGTCTCGCTTAGAGTCGCTAATATTATTTAAATTACTTATTTAACTGAAAGCTATTAACATAGTCGATTAATTAAAACTAGGCGATATTTCTAGATTACATTTAATAAATGTCGAATAATGCAAGGATGTCGAATTAAATGTTTTATTTTATACTTATACAACATAGACGGGATAACTTCTTAATCGTAGCTTCGATTTTGGCACTTATTTTTCTCGTGTGACCGTAAAAGCGAGCGCTATTTTGTATTGCACATGTTTATAATGTTTTACTACTGTACCTTTCTGTTTTAAGAATATTGAATGTATGTTCGCACTCGTTTAGATAACGTTTCATCCGTGGAGGCTAAGGAAATTAGAGAAGAAGCCACTTAGCAGCAACAGTTTGGTGAAGGTAAGTGTCCTCTAACCTATTATGTCCTATTTACTTTATAATTTATTGTCCCACATACTATGAATAACCTAAGGATTGACTATCTTCCTATTTATCTAGTCCTTGATTACCTTTTTGGTTGGGTTATTATAATCAGCTACATGCTAGTGCTTTACCCTAATCAACGAACATGATGAGAATTACTTTATGATACTATGATTCACTATGATTATGATTATGAGCTTGTGGCATTCTAGGGGACCCGGGCTGTTTCTCGAGTACATCTCCGTAAGGACCTATTCATTGAGAGACCACACGGGACAACAATACAACCATGAGGGTGAAATGGGACGTCTTTAGCTGATTAATTGGAGGAACTTGGGGGTGTAGTTTGCTTCGCCGTTGTGTCGTCAATGGGGGCTGGGGCATAGTGCTTGCTCTACTAAGGGTGGGTGTCGATGTTCATTCGATTTGGTTTTGTTAGTCACCCACCTTAAAGAGGAGTACTGTGTTTGTACGACTGGCGAAACCTAACGGGCGGCTACACACTACGAGAATCTTTGTAAAGGCTACGTAGTAAAACCTTGCCGACTCACATTGGTAGTGTTTGAGGGTTTGATCGACCCAAGGCAAAAAGGGACCACGACCCGTGGGTAAAGTGTGCAACCTCTGTAGAGTTTAGAAACTGGTATATCAGTCGTGCTCACGATTAAGAGCAGTCTTGGGATCCTCTTTGATTAGAGATACTGTTGGAGACTTGTTCTCAAATGCTATGAATTAAAAACAAGGCAACACAAAATGTTAAAGGTTAAAGCCCTTCGTCCTTTGAAGCATTATTTCCCTTAGGATATAATGATCTTCAGACGAAGGTCATGAAGGACATACCTTCATCATCGCAGTATATGATAATGAAAGAATAAGCATGTAAAATATAAGAGACAATATGAATAATCATATAACATTATTAACTCATATTTTATTATATTGTCATGGATAAACAGAAATAATATAAAATTACATTTATACCTTCGGCTTAACAGAAGGAGAAAAAACAAGCGTGATGCACGAGCGAGTACAAATCAGCGGGAACATTACATGGGTAATGTTCATCTATTTATAGGCACAGGGCGCAGCCTATGTAAGTTTACATTTATACCCTTTACAATTGATTACAATCATGACACAAACTATCATGGGTCAATCTGTCTTTTCATCTTTAAGTCCGTGCAACCCTTCGTCTCAAGGCATGTGTTGGAACTTGCTCTCTGCTGCAAATAGGCCAACAGGGGTGAACAGTGGTGACAACAGGGTTACGTGCACGGGGGCAATAGCTCTATTAATCTAGCCTCTCACGGGCACTGTGCGGGGGTATTTATAGGTATCTGAGTGCCCAGCGTCTTGTGTTAAGGACGCATGTGCCCTCAGACGCCTGGTTTATCCCCGGAATATTCCCATAAAGCAGGGTTACAAGCTGTAATTACAAGTATGCCTTTACAAGTTAGGCCCGTAATACAAAGGCGGCCACGCGGGGCCCGTTACGATGGGCCAGATCACACGTGGGCCTTGGGGCTGAACGAGGCCGCGCCGTGGGAGGACGTCGCCGCAGGCCTTCGTCAAAGTGCCGAGTCCTGCGAAGGGTGTCCCTGCCCGCTTTGTCTCCGTCGGACCAGCGGCTGCAGCGAAGGCCTCGAGCGAAGGGTGGCGTCTTTGCCTTCGCCCCAACATTTGCCCTCCGAGGGACCAGTTCGACAAAGTCACCTGGTGCCGAAGACGTCGCTAGATGGCGGAGACGCTGCCCTCGCTCGAAGTGGTTCCGCGGGGGTTTTTGATGTGACCGTTGATGGACGGCGTACAGTTGGATTGCGGGTTTCCCGAAGCGTCGCGGCCTGTCGGATTGCGGGTTTCCCGAAGAGCCGCGCCCTGCCTATAAAAGGGGGGCGGGGGCGGCGCTGTTTGAATTCTGCTTTCCGCGCTCCGTAAAACCCTAGGCGCCCGCCGTCTTGCTGCTCCTTTTCCTCCGCTGCTCTCTTTGCTCGCCGGCGTTCTGGCTCGAGTGAAGCAGACCGCCCGCCGCCGCCGACGGTACGTAGCAATGCCATCCTCTTCTTCTTCCGCCACCGCCACGCCGCCGGCCGCCGCCTCGTCTGAGGAGACGTTGAGTAACGTGATGGTGGAGGAGTTGCGCGCCGGCGACTCTGTTGAATTTGGTGTGTCACGGATGACGTCAGCCCGTATTGAAGATATGCAGCGGTTGGGCTACTTTGGCGGCGGAGTCGCTCGTGCTCCGGGGACGGAGGAAGTCCCCGAGCCGGAGGGCGAGTTGGTTGTTTTCGAGGCGTTCTTCGCCGCCGGACTCCGCTTGCCTGCGCACCGGTTTGTCGGCGAAGTCCTGCGCAGATTCAGCGTTCAAATACATCAGCTGACACCGAACGCCATAGTGGCGCTGGCGAAGTATGTCTGGGCGACGGCTTCGTACGGCGGGCAGCCGTCGGTTGAAGTTTTTGCGAAGAATTATTGCTTGCATTGGCAGAAAAGGGTGGTTGAGGGCGGAGTTGCCCAGTTCGGGTCATGCACTTTCACGCCGAAGACCGGCAAGACCACAATGCCAGTAGTGGAGTTGGTCCCGTGCGCCCGCAACAAGTGGGGCAATTGGAATGAATTTTGGTTTTATGTTGCTGAGGCTACTGTCGAAGGCCATCAAGGGCTCCCCGTGTCCGAAATGTGCTCTCACTATTACTCTGCGTATCCGCCTTTCGAAGTGGCAGAAGAGGATGCAGACGAAGGGGCCCTTCGGTACGCCGCCGGTCAGAGCAGCGGTCGTGATTTAGTTGAAGAGTTTGCGGCGTACGGGGTCTGGCCCTTGGCGCACGGCTGGGCGCTGGGCGAAGTATGCCCTCGCCAGATGCCCTTTCACGGAGGAAGGGAGGTGCGAAGTCCTGCCTTCGCACTGAGTTTGCGGAACCGTGACCCGGCCGCCTTTGTGCGTGATGCAGAGGACTTGGCGGTGCGACTCGTGGGGCGCTACGTGCCGAGGACGGAAGGCCAGCGCAGTTTTGATATCCGCGGGTCAAACGATCGTTTGAACAGGGTCTTCGAATTAAATCAACTGCCGTACGACGGCTACCCTGGTCAGGACGAAGCAGACCGCCGCGGGAAGAAACCGGCGGTGGAGACCGGAGGCGACCCTGCGCTGGCGGCCGCCACCTCTTCGAAAAAGAGAAAATTAGGTACTGCGATGGGAAGGCTTGGGGTGTCTGATAGTTTCGCTAGAGAGTTAATGAGGACGTGTGCGGCCCCGGGGGAGAGGATGTCTTCGCCCGAGCTCCGGGAGTCTTCGGCTCGGATGCTGAGGGTTACCGGGGGTTGTTGGCCTAAAGGCATTTCTATCCCCTGGGCGGATGAGGAGGACTGTTTTACATCTCGTATGGTTCATCGGTGGAAAGTTTTTCCTTATGGGCGAAATATCGGTCATGTTGTGTGGGCAGTGATGGACAAGGATCGCCAAGGGGCGGCGCGAAAACGCCAGGCGACCGTGAGGGTTCACGAAGCTCGGCCGAAAAGGCAGCGGGGAACGGCGAAGGCTGAGGCCTCCGGCGGAGGCAAGCCGCCTTTGCCGGCGAAGGTGGGCGCCTCCGCGCCTGGCAAGGCGCCGGAGGCGACGGTGGGCGCCGGAGGCCCCAAGCTGTCGAAGGTGGTGCCGTCCGTCAGCGGAGTGGCGGAGGCTGCGAAGGCGGCCCGATCGTTACCGCCGTCTGGCAAACGCGTTGCCGACTTCGGCACCGAGATTAATGTGGAGGATTATCTTGGGGGTAAGTCTATATAAATATGTATACATTTTTTTTTAATCTGTTGACGCGTTGCAGGGTCGGACGAGGGCCCGCTTGCTCTAGTTGTGCCTGGCGCGGCGATCGTGACGGCTGCGCCAGCGCCGAAGGCGGGGGTAGAGACCCTTGGCGTTGGAGGCGAGGTGTCTGCCCTCGCGCTGGTCAGAGACGAGGCGGGCGTGGCGACCCGCCGGCTGAAGGGAGCGACGGAGGCGCTGAGTCGTGCGACGGAGGCGCTGAGTCAGGTCCGCCGAGCTATACATTTTTATTTTTTTATTATTTTTTTATTTTTTTTTTATGGGCCTTACGTGTGTTCTGCAGGTGGCTGACTTCACCAGCCGCACTGCGTCGGGGGCCCTTACGGCGGCGTTGTCTGCCGAGGTCGAGAGACTTCGGACGCAACATGCGGACGCTGTCCGTGAGAAGTCGGCCTCCGACAGCAAGTGCCGCAAACTGGCGGAGAAGGTGGCCGCCCTTGAGAAGGAGAAGGCAGACCTCCGGCGCCAGCTGACGGAGGAGAGGAGGGAGGCCAACGAAGCCATCGCCAAAGAGCAGGCTGCGCAGGCGGAGGCCAGGCTGGCGTGGGCGGAAGGCAATATCGCTAAGGAGCTCGCCGGAGAGCTGCAGCGGCGGCTTGCTACCTTTGAGAGCCGCGCGGAGGGGGCCGAGGCCGCGGCGCGAGCGGAGGCCGAACGGACGCGCACGCAGCTCATGACTTCATATCGCGAGCTGGGTGTGCGGACGGGTGACTTCGAGGTGCCGGAGCGAGAGGCCGGACTTCGCTGTCTGGAGTGGGTGCAGGAGGAACTGCAGGAGCTCCCCACTGTCCTGGCGGGGTTGATGTCGTTCACCTCCCTGGTCACCTGCGAGGCAGCGATGAACGCGCTCTCTCGCGAAGGCTGCCGGCACTATGAGGCCCTCGACCAGGTGGATGAGGATTTTGGGCGAGATATCTTTGAGGTCGAAGACCCCGTGGTGAAGGAGTCCGTCGGGGCCCTCTATGACCGGATGTGGGGTTCATACGGTCGTGAGGTGGTCCGGGCGCGGGCCGAGGCTGCGAGGGCTCAGGTAACGTTGTCGTTTACTCGGCGTTTGCTGGATGCGGTCTGTGCGTGTGTTTGCTGAATTTTTGTGTGTTTTGTCTTAGGCGGAGCGCGGCGAGCGGGTGGACGACTTTGGGGCGCTGAACAGCGCGCTGCCTGAGCCAGAGACGACCCCTGCGGAGGCCGCGACTGGAGTCGCCCCGGGACTGACCCCGGTGACTGCGGAAGATGCACCAGGCGCCCCTGCACCTGCTGCGGCCGGCGAAGGCCTTCCCCCAAAGGTGGCCGAAGGCGCACCTGATGCCCCCGCAGCTGCTGTGCCGAGCGCTGAAGATCCAGCGGAGGTGGGGGCGGAGGCAGCGACGGAGGCGGCGGCGGAGGCTCCCGCAGCGGCAGGGCCTTCGCAGGTGGCATAGGTGGTGTTTAGGGTTGAGGGATTTTTGGATGTTGTACTGAATTTTGGTTGCTGCGCAGGTTCAAGATTTTGGGCCTGCGCACGCAACCGCTACTACTGAGTTTTTGGCGGCTTCGACCGCGGAAGATGGAAATGAATGTGGTGGGTCTGTTTCTGAGTTTTTTGATTTTACTGACTCTGGGAGCTCGGTTGAGTGGACCGAGGAGTCGTCGGAGGAGGACTTGGACTATTTTGCGGCCTTGGACGTGGCTGCGGCGGAGGCTGCGCCACATGCTGCGGACGCGCCAGGCGTGCCCGGTCCTAGCACCGGGTACCGACGACGAAGGGCGGTTGCGAAGCGTAGGATTAGTGCGGAGGAAGGGGCTCGGCTTCGCGTTAGTAGGGTTGGTCGGCAGGAGCTGCTGTCTTTGCCGGCCGTCTCGGGTGTAGGGGAAGGGGAGCTGCGAAGCCTTTTTGCGGGTGAGGAGCTTAGGATAATGTTATTTAATTATAGAGAGATGGGGATTATTCCTAAGGTTGAGCCGATGTAGGGCATGGTGCCCTCGCTTGTGTATGTGTAAGGGCTTGTAAAATGGAGTAGTGTGCCCTCGCGTGCCTGTGCCTGCGAGGGCGCTGTGTACTATGACTGGTGTGATTGATTGTGTTGTGCCAGTGTGATTATAATTGGTCTTGCTGTCGTTTCTGCTTTTGTTATACTGGGTCGGCTGCGCCCTTAGGCGGTTCTTGCGATAGACTTCGGTTTTTTGCGCGCTTGTGCTTAGTCCGGCTGCACCTTTTAGGCGACTTCTGCGCGGATAGTCTTCGCGATAGACTTCGGTTTTTGCGCACTTGTTGTGCTAAGTCCGGCTGCACCCTTAGGCGACTTCTGCGCGGATAGTCTTCGCGATAGACTTCGGTTTTTGCGCACTTGTTGTGCTAAGTCCGGCTGCACCCTTAGGTGACTTCTGCGCGGATAGTCTTCGCGATAGACTTTGGTTTTTGCGCACTTGTTGTGCTAAGTCCGGCTGCACCCTTAGGCGACTTCTGCGCGGATAGTCTTCGCGATAGACTTTGGTTTTTGCGCACTTGTTGTGCTAAGTCCGGCTGCACCCTTAGGCGACTGCTGCGCGGATAGTCTTCGCGATAGACTTCGGTTTTTACGCACTTGTTGTGCTAAGTCCGGCTGCACCCTTAGGCGACTTCTGCGCGGATAGTCTTCGCGATAGACTTTGGTTTTTGCGCACTTGTTGTGCTAAGTCCGGCTGCACCCTTAGGCGACTTCTGCGCGGATTGGTCGCACGTGAGGGTGGCTAGCGCTTAGCCTCGCGGTGACTTCGAATTGGTCGAATGCCGAAGACCGTTGTCGCGGTCTTTTTTCGACACATGCTTTTGCGGGGGATTTTTCTCACATATATTACATGGCTCCGCCTCGTTAAAAACCTCACCCCCCGGGAGGAAAAGAGTGCGGGCCGGTACAAGATTGTTTGCGGTGAATTACAAGGGCGAACTCAGCCCTAAGGATTAAACAAAAAATTTACGAAGGTTGTCGATGTTCCAGGAGTGCTCCAGGTCCTCGCCATCTGGCGTTGTGAGCCTGTAAGCGCTGGGGGAAGCTTTTGTTTTGACTATGAAGGGGCCCTCCCACTTGGGCTCCAACTTGCCCTTGGACTCCGTCCGAGCTGTTCGGATGAGTACGAGGTCCCCTGCGCTGAACTCCTTTGGGATGACTGCGCGGTCGCGCCATGCTTTGGTCTGGGCTTGGTATTTGTTTAAGGCCTGCAGGGCGAAGACCCGGTCTCCGTCAATGAGATCTTTGGAGGTTGGCTCATCCACGTCAGGGGTGGCTGACGGAGCTGTGCGCGGAGACCCATGCTTTATTTCTTGCGGGGTCATTGCCTCCGATCCGTATAGAAGGCGGAAAGGAGTGAACCCGGTCGCCCTGCACTCGGTTGTGTTTAGCGCCCAGACTGCCTCCGGTAACAAGTCGGTCCATCTGCCTTTTTTCTCATCGAGGAGCATCTTCTTGACAGCTGTGAAGATTTTCCCATTGGCACGCTCCACGACTCCGTTGGACTGCGGATGATAGACTGAAGCGAAGGCAAGCTTGGTGCCGATGGAAAAACAAAAATCCTTGAAATCTTGATTGTCAAACTGCTTGCCGTTGTCAACTGTTAGCTCGGACGGTACTCCGAAGCGGCAAACAATGTTCTGCCAAAAGAATTTTTGGGCAGTCTTTGATGTGATTGTGGACACGGCCCTCGCTTCAATCCACTTGGTGAAGTATTCGACGGCTACGAAGGCGAACTTAAGGTTCCCCTGAGCGGTGGGCAGGGGCCCGACAATGTCCAGGCCCCAGCGCTGAAGAGGCCATGTATGGGCGATCAGCTTTGTATATTGCGAGGGGTTGCCTGACCGAGGAGAGAACTTCTGGCAGGCTTCGCAGGACCTTGTGACTCGATTTGCGGCGCAGATCATTGCAGGCCAGTAAAACCCTTGTCGGATCACCTTAGCAGCCAGGGCCCTTGGCCCCGCGTGCGAGCCGCACGTGCCACTGTGGACCTCGCGCAAGATTTGGATGCCTTCGGTCTCGGTGACACATTTAAGCATTGGCTGACTGACCCCTTTCTTGTATAATTGGCCCTCGATCAGTGTGAAGTCCCGGCTTCGATGTCCGAGGCGCTTCGCCTCACTGACGTCGGTTGGGTGATAGTATCCCTGTAGGAACAGGGTTATTGGGGCCCGCCAGTCTTCGGTCATGATTAGGTTGACTATACGGTGGCCCTCGCTATCATTAGTTATTTGGAGCCCTTCGGGGCTCCGGACGGCTGGCGTGCCGATGGTGTGAAAGAATACGTCGGAGGGCAGGGGCTCGCCCCTGGCGGCGGCCTTGGCTAATGCATCGGCCTCCTCATTCTTGGCCCTGTCCACATGCTGTAGGGTGAATCCCTTGAACTGCCTCTCGAGACTTCGGATAGCCGCGAGGTATTGCATGAGCGCGGGGTCTTTTGCTGCATAGTCTTTTTCGACCTGACCGGCGACTATCTTGGAGTCTGTTTTGATGATACATGTGGTGACTCCGAGGGCCCTTAGCTTGCGGAGGCCGAGGATGACTGCTTCATACTCTGCTATGTTGTTTGTACATTTGTCGGATTCCAGAGCGAAGCTGAGGCGTGCTGCATATCTGTGTTTGACTCCGGCTGGTGAGGTGATGACTGCAGCGACGCCTGCCCCCGCATGACACCATGCACCGTCGCAATGGATAGTCCAGACCTTTTCTGTGGATGGGTCCGGCTGTGTTACTGGCCCAGTCCAGTCGACGACGAAGTCTGCCAGGACTTGCGATTTGATGGCTGTCCTGGGCTCGAAGCTGATGTGGTAGCCGGAGAGCTCGGCTGCCCACTTGGCAATTCTCACTGATGCCTCCGGGTTCCTGAATAGTTCGCCGAGTCCCCTGTCTGAGGTGACTCGGACCTTGAATGCTTCAAAATAATGGCGCAGCTTGCGCGAGGACATAACAACTGCGTAAGCAATCTTCTCCAGCTCTGTCATGTTGCATTTGGATGGTGTCAGGACTTCGGAGACATAGTAGACAAGGCACTGTCTGACTGCGCCCTCGACTGTCTGCTCCTGTACCAGTGCCGCGCTGACCGCGTGCGGCGAGGCCGCGACATAGAGCAATAAGGGGAGCGAGGAGTCTGGGCTTGTGAGGATGGCCAGCTCCGCCAGGTACTGTTTTAATGAGGCGAAGGCCGCTGCTTGCTCCGGTCCCCAAGCGAAGTCCTTCGCGCCGCGGAGTGTTTTGAGGAAGGGGAGACTTCGCTCGGCGGACCTGGAGATGAATCTATTGAGGGCGGCCATCCTGCCTGTCAGGCGCTG
Source organism: Zea mays (assembly GCF_902167145.1). NCBI lineage: Eukaryota > Viridiplantae > Streptophyta > Magnoliopsida > Poales > Poaceae > Zea > Zea mays. Next base: position 97,442,640 of record NC_050098.1, on the reverse strand, counting down.
GACGTCCCTGGCGGACTGCGGAGGCGACATATCGACGATGGCCTGGATCTTGGTTGGGTTGGCCTCGATGCCGCGGCGGGACACCAGGTAGCCCAATATCTTGCCCTAGCGAACACCGAAAACACACTTTTCCGGGTTTAGGCGGAGTCGTGCATCTCGCATGTTCGCGAATGTCTCCGCCAGGTCGGCGAGGTGGTCCTCCTTATTCTTGCTGGCGACGACGATGTCGTCCACATATGTGAATATATTTCTGCCGACCTGCCCTTCGAGCACTGTTTTGGTGAGTCTGGAGAAGGTGGATCCGGCATTCTTGAGACCCTCCGGCATTCTGACAAAGCAATAAGTGCTGAAGGGTGTTATAAAGCTGGTGCTAGCCTTGTCTTCCTCCTTCATGTATATCTGGTGATAGCCGGAGAAGCAGTCGAGGAGGGACATGACCTCGCATCCGGCCGCGCTATCGACTATTTTGTCGATCCGTGGCAACGGGAAATTGTCCTTTGGGCAGGACTTATTGAGACTGGTGAAGTCTATGCACATGCGCCATTTTCCGCTTTTCTTCTGCACCATCACAACATTGGAGAGCCACGTGGGGTAAGCCACTGGCTCGATGAATTTAGCCTCCAGGAGGCGATGCACCTCCGCCTTGGCGGCTTCTGTCTTTTCGTCTGACATCTTGCGAAGCTTCTGCTTTTTGGGTCGCACCGAAGGGTCAATCCCCAAGCTGTGCTCAATTATGGCTCGGCTGACTCCGACCAGATCGAGGGCAGACCAGGCGAAGACATCTTTATTCTTGGCCAGGCAGCAGAGAAGTTTCTCTTCTTCAAGTGAGGTGAGGTCTTCGCTGATAGTTACTGTCTGCTTGGGCGTGGCCTGATCGAGGGGGACAGTCTTGGTCCCGTCTTGGCACTGCAACTGTGCCTTGTCGTGCTGCTTGTCGGTTGGGCTGGCCGGCGCAGGGACTTCGCGCTGGGTCGTGAGACAGTGTACATTTCTCTGACCGGGCACGAAGTCCCGCTCTATGTTGCGCGCCGTCTGCTGGTTGCCGTAGATTGTGATGGCGCCTAGCGGGCCTGGTATCTTCATACATAGGTACAACCCGTGGATGGCAGCTTCGAATTTGTTGATGGAGCCCCGGCCCATGATGGCGTTGTATGGATATACCATGTCGACAATGTCGAAGGTTACTTGCTCACTTCGGGCATTGGGTGCTACACCGAAGGAGAGGGGCAACTCTATCTTGCCAACTGGAAAGGTGCCCTTGCCGCCGAAACCATACAACGGGTTGTCCGAAGGCTTCAGCAAGCTGTGGCTTATACCCATGCGGTCGAAGGCGTGGAGGAAGATGATGTCCGCCTGACTGCCGTTGTCGACTAGGACTTTGTGTAAGTCCCAGCCTGCCACGCTGCAATTGATGACCATTGCGTCGATGTGGGGGGCGCTGCGCAGGTCGACGTCTCGCGCGTCGAAGGTTAGCGGTATGTGGGACCACTTCGTCTGCACGACTGGGCTAGTGACGGCGACATGGTTGATACTGCGGTAGTGGTCCCGTTTCTGCCGCTTGGTGTCGAAGTCGGTGCTCGACCCCCCTGTTATCATGTGAATGACTCCGCGATATGGTTGATCGGCGAAGTCTTCTTGCTTTGGGGCATGGGGGATGTTTTGGTGTTGCTGGTGTGGTGGTGGTTGTGGAGGAGGTACGATTTGTACTTCCTGATGGTGTTGGTAAGCGTGGTGCGGTGGATGCGGAGCGGGAGCGTGGACATATGGTGGAGGGGGTGGCTGGTAATTATGCGCGACAATTCTGGGATTTTCGGCTGGCTGCGCCCTCGCCATTCTGTCTCTGGTGGCCTTCGTCTCGGGGCAGTCTTTGGTCTGGTGGGCGCAGTCTTCGCCGTGGAAAAGGCAATAGAACCGGCGCGGCGGCTGCTGCGCCCGCCCTCGACCCCTGCCGCGAGTTCCATTTCCGCGGCCCTGGGGGGGATATTCCTGGCGGCGAGGGGGGTCAGCAGCAGGCTGTTGGTTGACGATGTTGTGGACTTGCTGCTGACTGCGGCCGTCTCGACTGGAGTCTGGCTGCGGAGTCCTTGTCCACGTGCGGCTGGACTGCGGAGTCTGACTGTTGGGTTTCCGTTGTGACTCGACCTTGCGCTGGTGGAGCTCTTCGGATTTGGCATATTTTTCGAAGAGCTGATATAGCTCCTGCAAGCTCTTGGGTGGATCTCTGATACAATGGCTGTAGAGGACGCCGGCCCGAAGGCCACTGATGGCGTAGTGGATAGCGATCTGATCGTCGACAGAGGGCAGCTGCGACTTGAGTGTTAAGAACTTGCGGTAATACTCCCGCAGAGTCTCCTTTTCCAGCTGTTTGCAAAGCGAGAGCTCGGCCAAAGCGTCGGTGTCTGGACGGTACCCTTGAAAGTTGAGGAGGAACTTGTCCCTGAGACTTCGCCACGAATCAATGGACAGCGGAGGCAATCTGGTGAACCAGGTGAGTGCTGGGCCCTCTAGGGCGATGATGAAAGACTTCGCCATTGTGGCGTCGTCCCCTCCGGCTGATGCAACGGCGACTTGGTAACTCATGATGTATTGCGCCGGGTCGGTGCTGCCGTTGTACTTGGGGTATGCCCCCGCTCGAAAGTTGGCTGGCCAAGGCGTCACTTGCAGGTGTGGCGCCAGGGGACTTCGCTCGTCGAGGTAGTTGACCCCTTGGAATGGCGCGCCGTGCTGGGGGGCGTAGTCATGCTGGGGGAAACGCGGGTTCTCCGGCTGCGCCCGGTGCTGCAGGGGTTGGCCATGCTGCCGGCCGAGGTAGCCTTCGCGCGTGTCCTCCGGTTGTGTGCGTTGTTGGAGGGGTGGCTCTTGCTGTAAACCGAGGTGGCCTTCGCGCTGCATCAGCGCGATCTCGCGCTCGAGGTCTTGGGCTTTCTGCTCCTCGTCGCGTATCATTTGTCGCACTTTGGCTAATGCGGAAACACGCTGGCGCTTGGCCTCCAGTATCTCTTTCTGCCTCTGGAGATTGCGGTTCCTGAGGCGCAGGGCGCGCAGCTGCAGCTGTTCTTCTGTTGAGACGCCGAGGACCTCACCGTCCTCGGTGAGGTCCGCGCCTTCCAGTGGAGCGAAGCCTGGGGGCGGCTGCGACTGTCCTTCGGTTCCGCAGGTGCGGAAGGTGTCGTCTTCGCCGGTGTGGGGAACATTGTCTTCAATGGGCTCTTGGTGGGTGGATTGGGTGAGGACGAGGGCCTTGCCCTTTCTTGCGGCCAGCAGTGCTGCCTTCGCAGCCTCGTCAGCCTTGGGGTTAGCTCTCTTGGGTGCCATCGCGGGTGGTTTTGTCGTAGCACGAACGGTGGGCGCCAAATGTTGGAACTTGCTCTCTGCTGCAAATAGGCCAACAGGGGTGAACAGTGGTGACAACAGGGTTACGTGCACGGGGGCAATAGCTCTGTTAATCTAGCCTCTCACGGGCACTGTGCGGGGGTATTTATAGGTATCTGAGTGCCCAGCGTCTTGTGTTAAGGACGCATGTGCCCTCAGACGCCTGGTTTATCCCCGGAATATTCCCATAAAGCAGGGTTACAAGCTGTAATTACAAGTATGCCTTTACAAGTTAGGCCCGTAATACAAAGGCGGCCACGCGGGGCCCGTTACGATGGGCCAGATCACACGTGGGCCTTGGGGCTGAACGAGGCCGCGCCGTGGGAGGACGTCGCCGCAGGCCTTCGTCAAAGTGCCGAGTCCTGCGAAGGGTGTCCCTGCCCGCTTTGTCTCCGTCGGACCAGCGGCTGCAGCGAAGGCCTCGAGCGAAGGGTGGCGTCTTTGCCTTCGCCCCAACAGCATGTTGTTATGCCAAAGTTCCCTAGAAGGTAGCTTCGGCGTTATTTCTGTGCTGATCTTCCGAAGGTGTTTCTTCTTACAGGACCTTCGGCTACGAAGCAGATCCCCAACAGTAGCCCCTTCGTGGTGCTAGATCATTTTTCGTAACGAGCTTGATCCGTGAAAAATTGTCCTAGGCTTCGGAATGCCGAAGGTCCGAAAAACACCTTCCCTGAGCTCATTGCCGAGAAAACGATTAAAATAATCCGAGCGCGAGGTGGCCCCACCATGCAGCGGGTACGCGCGATCTGGCAATTCATCTCCCACGCACCATGGTCCACCGTTCAGTGGATGCGGGTGACTGTTGAGCGGGTACGAGCGACTTGACGATTCACCTTCACACCTACAGCACTATATAAACAGATGGGTAGGTGTGAAGTTACCACAGCATTCATTGCCATTGCACTGTTGTGCTGCTGAAAAATTTAACCATAGCCGAAGCTTTCTCATCGCATTCTCAAGCAAAGCATCATTTTGATCTAGCTTTGTCATAAGAGGAAGCTTCGTCAGAACTATAAAAATCATCAACATTCGTAAGAACTGTAAGGAATTCAACACCTGATGGCCAGAGTTCGTTCAACTGCTAGGTTGACCCGTGATAGAGAGGAGGCCGAAGCCACAGAGACTGCCTCGATCTCTAAAGTGATGAAACAATCGAGAATGGTTGTGACAGAGGGAGCTGCTGACGAAGGTGCATCTGCTGCCGAAGCTGAATATGCTGACATTGAAGAAGATGTTGTTGATGAAGAAGAGGAAGATCATAACACTCTCATGCCATCCAAACCCAGTCACTTGGACTTTGGAAAATCTACCGTTTCTGAGGCTGACATGCCCATGATGATAAAGTTGGGCTACTTCGAAGAGGCTGAGAAGAAGCTAATTCGCTTTACCGGGGAAGAAACCACTCCGACACCGAAAAATGATGAAGTGGTAGTTTTCAGGAGTTTCTTCAGAGCGGGATTGAGATTTCCTTTGAACGAAATGATTGGGGAAGTTTTGGAAAATTACGAAATCTATCTTCATCAGCTGACTCCTAACGCTATCGTTAGGCTCAGCGTCTTTCATTTGGACCTTTCGAAGCCAAGGAATGGATCCAAATGCCGAAGCCTTCTGCCGAGTACATGAGCTGCATTATCAGACGAAGGCCAGAGAAGATGGGCTTCATGAGAATTTTGGTTGTTACAACTTTGCTTACCGCAAAGATATGAAGTCTCCGGTGGTTAGCTATCGCACCAAGTGGCCAACCGGTTGGTAAAATGAGTGGTTTATGTTAAAGCCGATGAGAAGAGGAGGGAGAAGCTAAAGACGTTGGTACTGAGCCCGCTAAGTTTGAGCTACGGGTTGACTAGGCCGATGTGTCGTATGGTGCCAGGGTCACCATGCCGACAAGCTATGTCAGAATTCAAGGTGGTAGCCGAGCAGATCAGCTCCAGAGATCTAGTCCAAGAATATCTGGCCTATAAGGTGTTCCCGACGCTAAGTGAATGGAACATGCCGAAACTGAAGGGGATAAAGGAGATGAATGAACTTGTACGACTGCCTTATCGGTTCAAATTTGAGAAACAGTTCAAAGGGCCATGCCAATAATGGTTAGAAATGATAGAAACTATGTGCAACGAAATTTTGGGTAACTACACTAAAAAAGAAGATCTGCTGGTGACTGCGGCCTTCGGCACCCGACCGAAGCGAAGGTTGAATCGGGTGATGGATGCATTGAATTTTGAATATCCTGACTATGAGCGATTGAACAAGGGTGCCGAAGGGCAAAAGAGAAAAAGGGTTGTTAGTATTCTGAGCAGGCAAGCTACTAGAATGGTGAAAGAAGATGAAGAAATTCTGAAGAAGAGAAAATCCAGCTCTGAGCCAAAGGTAGCTGCTCCGAAGAAGAGGAAGGCTGCAGTTCCGAAGCCAAAAACAATTGAGATTGAGGAAGATACTCCTTCAACACCTTTTGCTCCAAACGTAGAAGAAATTCTAAAGGTAATGACTGAATCCTTACCTATCAAGCTAAGTCCACTGGGGCTGCATCTGACGAAGCTTTTACAGAAGAAGAAGGAGCCCTCAGCAGCGAAGAAGTCTGTTGGGCCGAAAAGACAGAGGATTATTACTGTAATCGAAGCCATTGAAGAAACACCACCGCCAGCCTCAGCGTCGAAGATAACACCTAGTGCCAAAGGTGCTACAGCTACCGAAGCTGCTCCCTTCGAAGCTGCAACTATCGAAGCTGCAACGGTTGAAGATACAAATCTGGAGAGCACATTTTCTGACATTGATAAAATGCTTCTGAATATGGCCGCGGAAGAAACTGCTGCAGCCACCGAAGAGATCCTGGCCCTAGTGCCTGGAAAAGGGAAGGAGATCACCGAAGATACTTCGGAGGAAAAGGATTTTAATTTTCAAAACATAATTGGTCAAGAGTTATCTAAGGCTAAGAAAGAAGAGCTGAGAGATTATGCTATATCATGTGGTTACAAACCAGGATTGTTGCTCTTCGGCGGTATTGACGACGAAAGCTTAGGATGCCTCCGAGACCGAACTGGAGCGAAGGTTATCAGTACTCTGTCGAAGAGTATTGGTTTCCCGAAGCTTGAGGCCGACATCAGCCGCTACTGACGATAGCATATCGTCGGTAGTTTATTCTATTCTAATTTCAAGGTAAAAAAATTTTCCTTCGGCTTTTCATTGTTTTAACGACGAAGGTGTTTTCTGACGAAGGTTGTTTTGCACAGAGTATGCTATTAAGTAAAGCCTTAGGGCTGATTTGGTGACCCGGGATCCCGGGAGAATCGGAGGGGATTGAGGGGGAAATTAGTTTATTTCCCCCTTAATCCCCTCCAATCCTCTCGGGATCCCCTTGTCACCAAATCAACCATTAAGGATGCAACAGGACCTTGAAGATAAAAAAACATGAGGTTATAATTGAAGGCTTAGAGAGCAAAATAAGAGATCATGAAGCTGCTCTTCAGAAGAAAGATTTTGAACTTCAATCAATGGAGGGTTTACTGGCGGAAGCCCAAGCTAAAATTGCCAGATTGAATAGTGAACTCCTCACTAAGTCAGAAAGCTTCGAATAAGAAAAGCAGAAATTTGATGCGAAGTTTGAGGCTGAAGTCGAAAAGAGTTCAAATTTATAGAAATCATTGAAGGAGCTTCAGGATAAATGTCTAGACTTCGGCAACCGATGCGTGCAGCGGCTGAAGCAGGTCTTCAACTCAGTTGGAGCCAGTTCTGAGAAATTTGAACCTTCTGTTGAAGACTGCCAGGGACCTTCGAACACATTGAGGGCAAAGGTTATGCTCTTGACGAAGTTATAGCTAGGCACGATGACTTTTGTGCCCTGCTAGCTTCTCAGGGCACAGCTGTTGCTTTCATGAAAACTGGTTGCACGCATGGGAAAATCGTCAATAGACTTAACTTCAGCTTATCACCAGCAGACTTAACTGATATCCCTAGCCTGGCCCGAAGCATAGGTAATAGATTTATAACACAAATCTGGACGAAGGGTGGGCGAAGCTTAGCTGGTGACGAAGCTCGAAGTCACCTCAAGCCGGTAATATACTCATACATGGCGTTTACCTTCTCCTTGAAACTTGAGTTTACTTTATAACGTTTTGTTATGTACAGGATGATGAAGCCGAAGAGCAATGATCCGAAGCTTGGCGGATGGTGATGAAGTGATGAAGCTAAGACACTGCTATGAAAAAACTCTAGAGAAATTCTTGAATTAACCTTGTAAAAAAATATTGTAATTTAGGAATCAGACACTACTCTGTAAATTTGTCCATACCTTGTAATATATTTTTACCTTTCCATCCATGTATGAACTGCTTTGATGTGGACGAAACTTGTATTTTTTGAGACGAAGGCGAAAAACACCTTCCCTTCTTTTCTTACACAACGAAGCATAAATCTGCTTCTTTTTTCTCTCGCCGAAGCCTTGTCATTTAGAGCCGAAGCAACTATCTGTACTTCTATGATATGATGATGATGGTCCTACGAATGTCTAAATGAATGCGTATGAATGCAATGAATGATGTGATGTATTGTGCAAATGAATGTCCATACACACGCTTACGAAGCCACATCCAGACTCTGCATTCCCTTAGGAATGACTGAAATCTCTTTGTCATTTATTTTTCGGCTTCACCGCTTATTTTTTGGTGTAAGTTCTGCATCCCCTTAGGAACGTCTTTTGAACTTTTTCGCCTTCTATTTTGGCGGTATAAGTTCTGTATCCCCTTAGGAACGTCTTTTGAACTTCTTCGCCTTCTATTTCGGCGGTATTTGGCTCTGCATCCCCTAAGGAACGACTTTTGAGCAGAAAACTTACGTTGCGCTCCCTTAGGAACGACTTTTTGTAGCTTCGTCGTGCTCTACATCCCCTTATGGACGACTTTTGAGCTTCTCCCTAGTTTTTTTCTCTTTTTCTGCACTCGATGGTGCCCGCTAAGATGTTACATTTTACATTCTTTTGGGGGATTTTGCTCTCGTAGAGCTGAATAAGAAAAGAAAAATTACAAGCTATGACCCCATTAAAAACCTTTCTCCCCCTTTGGAAAGGAAAAGGGTGCCACAGGAAAAAATGAAAAAAGATTACATCAAACTACACATAATATCGTCGAAGCTCATCCGCATTCCAAGATCTAGGAATGTTGTTGCCGTCCATATCCTTCAATCTATAAGAACCGGGCCTTGACGAAGGTACCACCAGAAAATGTCCTTCCCACTTCAGCTGTAGTTTGCCTACTGTGCCCGGATTAGCCAGTCTCCGAAGCACCAAATGGCCTAGCTTAATATTTTTCAGCCAGACTTTTCTGTCGCGCCATTTTATTGTTTCAACTTGATATTTATTGATATTTTCCACCGCCTGGAGTCTGGTACCTTCTATAGTATCTTTTGCCACGTGATAATCAGCTTCGTCTTCTGCCGAAGTTGTTGTTCTTATTGACCCCGCTTTAGCTTCTTCTGGGGTTATAGCTTCGTCACCAAATAATAGCTTGAACGGCATAAAACCTGTTGATCTTGATATGGTTGTATTGTGGCTCCACACCACTTTAATCAACTCATCTGGCCACTTTCCTCTGGGCTGATTGAAGATTAGCTTCATTATTCCCGTCATTATGATGTCATTTGCTCTTTCGACAAGTCCGTTTGACTCTGGATGCCTGACTGATGCAAAATGAATCTTCGTGCCAATTTGATCACATAATTCCTTGAAAGCTTCGGCATCAAACTGTGTTCCATTGTCAATAGTTATAGCCTTCGGCACGCCAAAGCGACAAACAATGTTTTGCCAGAAGAATTTCTGGACTGTGACCGAAGTTATTGTGGCCAAAGGCTTCGCTTCAATCCACTTAGAAAAATATTCTACAGCAACCACAACATATCTTAAATTGCCTTGTGCTGGTGGAAGTGGGCCTAGCAAATTGAGGCCCCATCTTTGCAACGGCCAGGTGGGCTGTATTAGCTGAGTGAGAGATGAAGGTTGTTTCTGGTCTCTTGCACATTTTTGACAATTTTCACATTTTTTGACTAGCTCTGCTGCATCCGAAGCTGCCTTCGGCCAGTAAAATCCTTGTCGAAACACTTTTCCCAGTAAGGGCCTAGCCCCAATGTGAGATCCACACAGACCTGCGTGTATCTCCTTCATTAATTCAATACCTTCAGCTCTTGATAAACACTTGAGAAGTGGAGAACAGACTCCATGTTTATACAATTCCCCTTCTATTATCACATATGGCCTTATTCTTGCCTCCATTATTTTATTATAAGCTTCGTCGTCTGAAAGACAATTACCTTGGAGGAAGGATATAATTTTAGTCCTCCAATCTTCACTATGTACCGGAGAAATAGTAAGCACTGCTCTCTCCATGAGTTCAACCGAAGGTGCCTTCATTGTTTCAAAAAATACTTCTGAAGGTAGAGGGAGCCCCTGAGCCGCCGATTTGGCTAGCAAATCTGCATGCTCATTTTCACCTCTTGGAATATTCTTGACAGAAAAACCTTCGAAAGAAGCCTCCAACCTTCGAACTGTATCCAGATATCTTTCAAGCTTCGGATCTCTTGCCTTGCTACTTTTGTCCACATGGCCAGAAATAACTTGAGAATCAATTTTCAGGATGGCCCTTCTTATTCCCATTGCCTTTAACTTCTGAAGCCCCAACATAAGTGCTTCGTATTTAGCAATATTATTTGTGCAACTGAAATCAAGCTTGGTTGCATAACATGTTTTGGTTTTTGAAGGTTCCACTAGGACCGCAGTCGCTCCTGCGCCGAAGGTTCCCCAAGAGCCATCGCAGAACATTGTCCAAGCTTCGGCATCTTTGCTTACTTCTTCTTCGTGAGCCCCTTGCGTCCAATCAGCGATGAAGTCTGCTAACGCTTGAGACTGAATTGAGGATCTATGCACATGGTCAATGGTGAATTCATTAAATTCTGCAGCCCATTTCCCAATCCTTCCAGTAGCTTCTCTGTTCCTCATAATGTCCTTCAGAGGCTGTGACGAAGGAATAATTATGTGATATGCTTGAAAATAATGCCGAAGCTTTCTATAGGCCATTAACACATCATATAGCACATTTTCCAATTCTGTGTAATTTTACTTTGACGGACTTAAAACTTCAGAGACAAAGTATACTAGAGCTTTCTTTTTGACTTGGCCATCTAGCTTCTCCTGTACAAGTGCCACACTCACTGCAGAATGCGAAGCTGCAACATATAAGAGCAATGGAGCCCCTAGCGAAGGTGGAGTTAACGTTGTTAAATCAATCAAATATTGTTTCAACTCTTCAAAGGCTTTTTGCTGAGCCGGGCCCCATTGAAAGACTTTGGCTGTCTTCAATATTTCAAAGAACGGCACATTTCTTTCTGCTGATCTGGATATGAATCTGTTTAGTGATGCTAGCCTACCTGCCAGGCGTTGAGCCTCTTTCTTTGTACTTGACAGTTCCATACGAAGGATAGCTTCAATCTTGCTTGGGTTAGCTTCAATTCCTTTCGTTGATACTAGACAGCCAAGGAACTTGCCCTTCTTTACCCCAAAAACACAATTTTCTGGATTTAACCTCAAACCAGCTTGCCTGAAGTTGGCAAATGTCTCTTGTAAATCAACAATATGATTTTCTTGCTTCGTGCTTTTAACTATGATATCATCAACATAAGTCAACACATTCCTGCCTATTTGAGAATGAAGGACTCTGGCTGTCATTTTGCTGAAGCTTCCTCCAACATTTTTAAGCCCCTCAAGCATCCGAAGATAACAATATGTGACACTGGGGGTTATGAAGCTAGTCTTCGGCTCATCTTCCTTCTTCATCCATATTTGGTGGTAGCCTGAGTAAAAATCTAGTAGACTCATGAGCTCTGACGAAGCTGCTGCATCTACTAGAGAATCTATTCTTGGCAATGGGAACTCATCCTTTGGACAAGCCTTGTTAAGATCTGTAAAATCAATGCACATTCTCCATTTACCATTGGCCTTCTTCACCATAACAGTGTTGGCGAGCCACTCTAGGTATTTGACCTCTTTGATAACGCCAGCGCTAAGAAGCCTCTTCACTTCGTTCCGAGCACCTTCAGCTTTGTCATCGGACATTTTCCGAAGCCTTTGTTTTCTTGGCCTGAAAGGTGGATCCACATTGAGTGAATGCTCAATGACATCTCTGTTGACACCGCAAAGATCATTGGCTGACCAAGCAAAGACATCTTTGTTGTTGAATAGAAATCTTAGCAAACTCTTTTCCTGTTCTTCAGATAACTGAGACCCCAGCAATACCTTTTGTTCTGCTATATCTTCACATAGGAGCATAGGCTTCGGCTGATCCGCCGAAGCAGCCTTCTCTCTTTTGTATTGATACTGCTCACAGGCTTCGACTCCATCTATGTTATGGATTGCCTTTGAATCTGTCCAGTTTCCTTCGGCCTTCCTAGCAGCTTCTTGACTCCGATGAACAACAATGGGCCCTGGTTCCGAAGGTATCTTCATGCATAGATATGCTGGATGAAGTATTGCTTCGAAAGCATTAAGTGTCCCACGACCAATGATTGCATTGTAGGGGTACTCCATGTCAACAATGTCAAACACAACTTGTTCAGTCCTTGTATTATGAACAAAGCTGAAGGTTACTGGCATTGTGATTTTGCCAAGTGCTACAATCTGCCTTCCTCCGAAGCCACATAGAGGATGTAGCATCATGAATCTTATCCTCTGGTTCTTGCATCTGTCTGAAGGCCTTAGCAAATATGATATCCGTTGCACTGCCTGTATCAACTAGAACATTATGGACCAGAAATCCCTTAATGACACAAGATATGACCATAGCATCATTATGAGGGTAATCTTTGAGCTGAAGGTCCTCCTGGGAGAAGGTGATTGGGATGTGCGACCATTTTCACTTGGTGAAGGGTCCCTGCACCCCAACATGTTGTACCCTTCTCTATGCTTCCTTCTTCTGCTTCTTGTTAGCTGGCTCTGAACTTGAACCGCCCGTGATTGGGAGCACCAGCTTCGTAGCCGAAGGTGCTACGACTTGGTTGTTGAACAAAGCCATTAGCTCAAAAGTGGAAGTGAGTTCACCAGAGGTGGGCGCCAATGTTGGAGACTTGTTCTCAAATGCTATGAATTAAGAACAAGGCAACACAAAATATTAAAGGTTAAAGCCCTTCGTCCTTCGAAGCATTATTTCCCTTAGGATATAATGATCTTCAGACGAAGGTCATAAGGGACATACCTTCATCATCGCAATATATGATAATGAAAGAAGAAGCATGTAAAATATAAGAGATAATATGAATAATCATATAACATTATTAACTCATATTTTATTATATTGTCATGGATAAATAGAAATAATATAGAATTACATTTATACCTTCGACTTGACAGAAGGAGAAAAAACAAGCGTGATGCACGAGCGAGTACAAATCAGCGTGAACAGTACAGGGGTACTGTTCATCTATTTATAGGCACAAGGCGCAGCCTGTGTAATTTTACATTTATACCCTTTACATCTGATTACAATCATGACACAAACTATCATGTCTTTTCATCTTTAAGTCGATGCAACCCTTTGTCTCAAGGCATGTCGTTATGTCGAAGTTCCTTGAAAGGTAGCTTCGGCGTTATTTCTGTGTTGATCTTTCGAAAGGTATTTCTTCTTACAGGACCTTCGACTACGAAGTAGATCCCCAACAGATACTCTGGTCTTATTTGTGTTGATGGTTTAATGATGATGGCTATACTTATGATATTTGGTACTTTCCTCTTTGAGGAAGTGCTCTCTTTTGGGAATATCAACTTGGGATTTATGATAAAATTTGACTTCTATTAATGATAAATACCTTACCAACTAAAAGCAACTGCTTGAGCTTCACCCCACATACAGCTAGTCCACTTCAACCAAATGGGACATTTGCTGAGTACGTTGATGTGTACCCACCCTTGCTTAAACACCAAACACCAGGTTGTCCCTATTGCAACCATTGCTCAAGAGAAGATGAAAAAAATGTGGTGGATTTTCAGGAGTTTCAATACTTCGAGGAATTCTAAACTAGACTAGCGGCAAACCCCAGTCGACTTCTTGTAAAGGTCTTATCTTACTACGTTTCATTCAACACTTTGATTTATGTTTAAGTTAATGACTATGTGATGTTTTGGACATTATGATGTAATAAAGTTATACTTATTTCCGCCATTATTTGAGCATTGTGTGATGATGTCCAATTATGTAATCATTGTGTACGTGAATTTCTGATCCTGGCATATACATGGTTCACATTCAATTTATCTTCTAAAACCAGGTGTGACAGTATTCCATATCCACTATGTCGAATACAACTTCTTCAGTTCTTGTGTTGTGTATGAAGCCGAAGGTAACTAGCATTGTTATTTTGCTGAGTGTTGTTATTTGTTTCCCTCCGAAGCCACATAGGTGATGCATTGCATCTTGTATCTTGTCTTTTGACTCTTGCATCTGTCTGAAGGCTTTAGCAAAAAAAATATCTATTGCACTACCTGTGTCTACTAGAACATTATAAACCAAGAAACCCTTTATGACACAAGATATGACCATGGAATCCCCAAATCCTCCACCCGCTAGGGCGAAAGCCTTCTTCGCCGCCCAAATCCAGGTACTACAACAGATGTCCAACACAATGGCCAATATGCAAGCCCAGCTCAATAATAACCAGCATCACCCACACCAACCACCACCTAGAGCCATAAACCACCCACCTTTTCCAGCTCCCCGGATCCACTACAAGCTAACGATAGGCTAAAATCCATGGAAAATATGCTTAATATCACAATGCACTGATCAGGAAAAAGGTCCTTTATGTAGGGCTGGAAAATAAGCTCGAGGCTCAGAGCGGCTCATGAGCCTCGAGCGAGCCAGCCTTTTGGGCTCGTTGCCATAACGAGCCGAGCCGAGCCGGCTCGTTCCAGCTCGCAAGTTGTGCCAAATTACTTAATATGTAGAATAATGATGGATATTAGCTAATTTTATAGATAGCCAGCTTGTTCCTTAGCGTTTCATGATATATATATATGACAATTAACAATTTAGATTACTCATAATGATTAATAATATCTATATATTTCATATTTATATACTAATAATTCACTATATAATAGAATTATATATATATATCATGGTGTGGCTCGCGAGCCGCCTTCGAGCTGAGCCGAGCTTGTCTCCTAGATCGTGAGATAGACGAGCTGAACCGAGTCGAGCTCGGTCGGCCACCGAGCTGCACCGAGCCGAGCTCGGCTTGGCTCGTTTCCAGCCCTACTTTATGCATCGGGTCACCTCACTGGCCCCACTGCTAATTGGTGGGATGCTTATTGCACAGCGCATGCAGTCGCCGACACCATCACTTGGGCTGAGTTCTTGACAAACTTCAAGAATTATCATATTCTTTCCGGTCTAATAAAGATGAAGAAGAAGGAATTTCTTTCCCTCAAGTAAGGAGGAATGTCTACGAGCGAATACAGAGAAAAATTCATCCAACTATCCAGATATACACCCACAGAAGTCGCTGATGATGAGAAGAAGCAGGAGTTATTCCTAGAAGGACTTATTGGGCCGCTCCAGTATCAGCTGATGTCCCACACCTTTCCATCATTCTAGAGACTTCTGGACAAGTCTATAACTCTAGAAAACAAGTGTGTTGAGCTAGAAGAGATGAAGAGGAAGGCTACTAACCAGGGACATGCTGGTAGCAGTACTTGTCCCCGTTATGCTTCATCATAAGGTACCCCAACTGGTGGTTGTCCTAGACAACTGTCATCTCAAAACTCGTGGTTGTCCAGTTTCCTTTGGCTCTCCTTGCAGTTTATTGAGTTCCATGTACAGAGATTGGACCATGGTTTGATGGTATTTTAATACACAAGTATGTTGGATGCAGCACAACTTTGAAGGCATTCAGTGTTCTCCTCCCAATGATTGCATTGTAGGGGTATTCCATATCCACTATGTTGAATACAACTTCCTCAGTTCTTGTGTTGTGTATGTAGCCGAAGGTAATTGCATTGTTATTTTGTCAGGTGTTGTCATTTGTTTCCCTCCGAAGCCACATAGGGGATGCATTGCATCTTGTCTTCTAACTCTTGCCTCTGTCTGAAGGCTTTAGCAAAAATAATATCTGATGCACTGCCTGTGTCTACTAGAACAATATGAACCATGAAACCCTTTATGACACAAGATATGACCATGTCATCATTATGTGGGTAGTCCTTGAGCTGAAGGTCTCCTTAGGAGAAAGCGATCGGAACATGAGACCATTTAGATTTAACATAGGGCCCCTGTACTCCAACATGTTGTACCCTTCGTTGGGCTTCTTTCTTTTGCTTCTTGTTGGTTGGTTTGAAGCTTGAACCACCTATGATTGGGAGTATGAGTTTTGTCAACCCTATTGACGAAGCTTGATGGCTCGTCGCGGTCATTGTTGTAATAGTAAGTTCACTGAAGGTGGGCTCCAATGTTGTTCACTTGTTTTCTATTGTTGTATGAAATGAAAAATAAAGCAACACATTGTTAAATATTAAAGGCCTTCGCCCTTGGAGACATTATTTTTTAAGATAATGATCCATGGACGAAGGTGATGATGAGTGTTTGATTTTAAGTTTTTCTGAGTCGACAAGGCAATACAGTTAATGTATCTTGTTTTCACCTTCATATAGCCATTCTCTGAAGGTTATATGAAGAATATGGTTTATAACGGAGTAAATACATTCATATTTGTGAATGTGAGAAGCAAACAATAAAGGATAAGCCTTTTTATCTCATTTATGCACATATTCAAAATTTCACTTCAGATAATACAATAAATAATTACTAGCTTCGCCTCGGCGCGAAGGGGGACACAAAAATAGCTTTGGGAAGCAAACAAATTGAGAGTGTGCTCTCTGTTCTCTCTAATGGCCCTCCGATGAAAACTACGGGACACTGTTCCTCTATTTATAAGCTTAGGGCATGACTCAAGTGAATTTACAATTGTATCCCTGATTCCTATACATTCATTCTAATGTAAACACTAGGGTAAAGTTGTCCTTCTACTCCTCTTGAATTGGTCCATTGTGAGGGACCTTCAAAGTTAGCTTAAGCCGAAGTATGCTCATAATGATTGTTGAAGCCTTCGCGTGTCCCTCGCTTCGGCATTTAGTCAATCAATACCATTGTTAGCTGAAACAAAATAGTTAGTGTGTTTTAGGACATTCGGGAGAAGGAGACCCCAACACATATTATGATCAACATTACACTAGACTAGGGCGAAAGTCTGAACCAGTATAACTCCTTATCTCAACCCTATGTTCAAATCTCATCGATTCACCATTCGGAGTGAGTCCGCGCTAGCATCCCCTCTCGAACACAAATTATATTGACCCCTGGTTTTCGAAACCATGACAAATACAGTAGGAAAGCACGAGCACTTAGCTAGTATATTATCACGTGCAAGATGTGGTCGAGCATGAAAGTGCTAGGAAGAAATAGAGATATATGACCTCTTTTGGAGGTCTTCACTTTAAGAATTTCAGGTTCATTTCAGCTTCTTCTATACAAACAGGTTTATCTTCATGAGCTCTAGCTTTGAAAAAACTGAAACTAGAGTTTGAATTTATGAAACTCATGAAGTTCCTTAAGAGGTGCTTCACAAAATTGTTTTCATACCTACTCATGAAGTTTGCACGAAATTACCCACTAAGCCACCATTTATAGTGTTGGGGACTTGATCTCAAGTGCTATGAATTAAGAACAAGGCAACACAGAATGTTAAATGTTAAGACCCTTCGTCCTTCAAAGCATTATTTCCCTTCGGGTATAATGATCTTCAGACGAAGGTCATGAAGGACATACCTTCATCATCGCAGTATATGTTAATAAAAGGAGAAGCATATGAGATATAAGAGACAACATGAACAATTGTATAGCATTATTAATTCATTCTCATTTTACTATTATGGAGAAATAGAAACAATATTGAATTAATAATGTACCTTCGGCTTGACAGAAGATAAAAGTACAAGCGTGACGCACGAGCCAGTACAAGTCAGCGTGAACAGTACGGGGGTACTGTTCATCTATTTATAGGCACAGGACAGAGCCTGTGAGGAATTACAGTTATGCCCTTTACATTTACTATTGACTTATAGAAAAATCTATGAGGACTAGATAGCCTTTTCCCCTTTAAGTCGGTTCCTTTTTCCGCGATTGAGCCGAAGCTCCCTTGCGCGTAGCTTCGGAGCAACGACAACCTTGAGGCACAGCTGTTGCCTTCATAAAATCTGGCTGTGAACATGGAAAAATTGTCAACAGACCAAATTTTAGCTTATCACCGACAGATTTAATTGATATCCCCAGCCTAGCTCGGAGTATAGGAAATAGATTTATAACTCAAGTTTGGGTAAAAGGCAGGCGAAAAATGGCTGGCGACGAAGCTCGAAGCCACCTTAAGCCGGTAAAAAAATTGTGCATGTTACTTTACCTTCTTCTTGAACTCTACTCTTCTCCCATACCGTTTTAATATGTACAGGATGACGATGCTGAGGAATGATGAGCCGAAGCTTGACAGGTGATCCGAAGCTCAGATGATCCGAAGCTCATTAATGTTAAAGCTGAAGACCTTGCTGAAAAAATTCTAGAGAAAAATCTTGTAATATCGTTGTAAAAATATTTGTAACTTAAGAATCAAATACTAACTCTGTAAATTTGTACATACCTTGTAATATATTTTTACCTTTTCGTCCATGTATGAACTGCTTTGATATGGACGAAACTAGTACTTTTTGAGCCGAAGGCGAAAAACACCTTCCCTTCTTTTCATACACAACGAAGCGTGAAACTGCTTCTTTTTTTGCCGAAGCCTTATCCTTATAGCCGAAGCATCTGCCTGTGTCTGTATGTTATGATGATGATGATGATGATCCTATATATGTCTAAATGTGTGTTTATGTATGCAATGTATGATGTAATGTATCGTGCAAATGAATACCCAAACACACATATATCTGAAGCTTCATCCACAACCTTCATTCCCTAAGGAATGACTGAAATCTCTTTGCCGTTTATTTTTCGGCTGCACCGTTTATTTTTTGGTGTAAGTTCTGCATTCCCTAAGGAACGTCTTTTGAACTTATCCGCCATCTATTTCGACGGTATTCGCGTTGACTTTTCGCGCTTCGCCTTATATTTCGGAGGTATCAGCGTTGACTTTTTCGCTGTAAGCTCTGCATTCCCTAGGGAACGACTTTTGAGCAGAAAACTTACATTGCGTTCCCTTAGGAACGACTTTTTGTAGCTTCGTCGTGCTCTGCATCCCCTTAGGGACGACTTTCGAGCTTCTCCCTATTTTTTTTCTTTTTCCCTCCACTCGATGGTGCATGCTCATTTTTTACATTTACATATTTGGGGGATTTTGCTCTCGTAGAGCTGAATAAGAAAAAGAGAAATCACATGCCATGGCCCCATTAAAAACCTTTCTCCCCCTTTGGAAAGGAAAAGGGTGCCATAAGAAAAATAAAAAGATTACATCAAACTAGACATAATATCGTCGAAGCTCATCCGCATTCCAAGATCTAGGAATGTCGTTGTCGTCCATATCCTTCAACCTGTAAGAACCGGGTCTTGACGAAGATACTACCAGAAAAGGTCCTTCCCACTTCAGCTGCAGCTTGCCTACTGTATCTAGGTTGGCCACTCTCCGAAGCACCAAATGCCTTGGCTTAATGTTCTTTAGTCGAACTTTTCTATCATGCCATTTTATTGTTTTGGCTTGGTATTTATTGATATTCTCTACGGTCTGAAGCCTGATCCCTTCTATAACATCTTTTTCCACAGAATAATCAGCTTCGTCCTCTGCCGAAGCCACTGTTCTTATTGATCCTGCCTTGGCTTCTTCTAGGGTTATCGCTTCGTCACCAAAAAATAGTTTGAATGGTGTAAAACCTGTTGACCTTGATATTGTTGTGTTGTGGCTCCACACCACTTTGATCAATTCATCTGGCCACTTTCCTATGGGCTGATTGAAGATTAATTTCATTATTCCCATCATTATAATGTCATTAGCTCTTTCAACAAGCCCATTTGACTCCGGATGTCTGACCGATGCAAAATGAATCTTCGTGCCAATTTGTTCATAGAATTCCTTGAAGGCTTCAGCATCGAACTGTGTTCAGTTGTCTACAGTAATAGCCTTCGGCACTCCGAAGCGACAAACAATGTTTTGCCAAAAGAATTTCTGAACGGTGACCGAAGTTATTGTGGCTAAAGGCTTCGCTTCAATCCACTTGAAAAAATACTCTACCGCCACCACAACATATTTTAAATTTCCTTGTGCTGGTGGAAGTGGGCCTAACAAATCAAGGCCCCACCTTTGTAACGGCCAAGTGGGTTGTATTAACTGAGTGAGAGATGAAGGTTGCTTCTGGTCTCTTGCACATTTTTGACAGCCTTCACATTTTTAGACTAATTCTGCTGCATCCGAAGCTGCCTTTGGCCAGTAAAATCTTTGCCGAAAAACTTTTCCCAACAAGGGCCTAGATCCAATGTGAGATCCACACAGACCTGCATGTATCTCTTTCATTAATTCCATACCTTCAGTTCTTGATAAACACTTGAGGAGTGGTGAACAAACTCCATGTTTATACAATTCCCCTTCTATCATCACATATGGTCTTGTTCTTGCCTCCATTCTCTTGTTATAAGCTTCGTCACTTGAGAGACAATTGCCTTGGAGGAAAGATATTATTTCAGTTCTCCAGTCTTCACTGTGTACTGGAGAAATAGTAAGCACTGCTCTCTCCATGAGCTCAACTGAAGGTGCTTTTATTGTTTCAAAAAATACTTCCGAGGGTAGGGGGAGCCCCTGAGCCGCTGATTTGGCTAACAAATCTACATGCTCATTTTCACCTCTTGGAATATTTTTGACAGAAAAACCTTCGAAGGAAGCTTCCAGCCTTCGAACTATATCCAGATATCTTTCAAGCTTCGGATCTCGTGCCTTGCTACTTTTGTCCACGTGGCCAGCAATAACTTGAGAATCAGTCTTTAGGATGGCCCTTCTTATTCCCATCGCCCTTAGTTTTCGAAGCCCCAATAGAAGTGCTTCGTACTCAGCAATATTATTTGTGCAACTGAAATCCAGTTTGACTGCATAACATGTTTTGACTTTTGAAGGTGCCACTAGAACTGCAGCTGCTCCTGCACCGAAGGCTCCCCAAGAACCATCGCAAAACACTGTCCAAGCTTCGACATCTTTGCTTGTCCCCTCTTCGTGAGCCCCTGGCATCCAATCAGCGATGAAATCTGCTAGCGCTTGGGATTGAATTGAAGATCTGTGTACGTAATCAATAGTGAATTCATTAAGCTCTGTGGCCTATTTTCCAATCCTTCCAGTAGCTTCTCTATTCCTCATGATATCCTTCAGGGGTTGTGATGAAGGAACAATTATGTGATATGCTTGAAAATAATGCCGAAGCTTCCTAGACGCCATTAACATAGCATACAACACCTTCTCCAATTCTGTATAGTGTTTCTTTGATAAACTCAAAACTTCAGAGACAAAGTATACTGGGACTTGTTTTTTAGCTTGTCCTTCAAGCTTCTCTTGTACAAGCGCCGCACTCACTGCACAATGCGAAGCTGCCACATACAATGGCAATGGAGCCCCTAGCACGGGTGGAGTTAATGTTGTTAAATCAATCAGGTATTGCTTCAGCTCTTCGAAGGCTTTCTGTTGAGTTGGGCCCCATTAAAAAACTTCAGCTGACTTTAGTACTTCAAAGAATGGTAAATTTCTTTCTGCTGATCTAGATATAAATCGATTCAAAGATGCCAGTCTTCCTGTCAGCCGTTGGGCCCCTTCTTTGTGCTTGGCGGCTCCATTCGAAGGATAGCTTCGATCTTGCTTGGGTTGGCTTTGATCCCCTTCATTGAAACTAGACAGCCAAGGAATTTGCCCTTCTTCACTCTGAAGACACATTTTTCTAGATTTAATTTCAAGACAGCTTGCCTAAAATTAGCAAATGTTTCCTGTAAATCAGTAATGTGGTTTTCTTGCTTCGTATGATATCATCAACATATGTTAGTACATTTCTGCCTATCTGAGAATGAAGAACCTTGGCTGTCATCCTGCTAAAGCTTCCTCCAGCATTCTTGAGCCCCTTAGGCATCCGAAGATAACAATATGTATCACTGGGGGTTATGAAGCTGGTCTTTGGCTCATCTTCCTTCTTCATCCATATTTGGTGGTAGCCTGAATAACAGTCTAGTAGACTCATGAGCTCTGACGAAGCTGCTGCACCTACTAGAGAATCTATTCTTGGTAATGGGAACTCATCCTTTGGACAAGCCTTGTTCAGATCAGTAAAATCAATGCACATTCTCCATTTATCATTGGCCTTCTTCACCATAACAGTGTTAGCTAACCATTCTGGGTATTTTACTTCTCTGATGACACCAGCACTGAGAAGTCTTTTTACTTCGTTCCGAGCACCTTCGGCTTTATCGTCAGACATTTTTCGAAGCTTTTGCTTCCTGGGTCTGAAGGATGGATCGACATTGAGTGAATGTTCAATGACGTCCCTATTGACACCACAGAGATCGTTAGCTGACCATGCAAAAACATCTTTGTTGTTGAATAAAAACCTTATCAAGGTTTTCTCCTGCTCTTCGGATAATTAGGACCCCAGCAATACCTTCTGCTCTGCTATGTCTTCGCATAAAAGCATGGGCTTCGGCTGATCAGCCGAAGCAGCCTTCTCTCTTCTGTACTTATACTGTTCACAAGCTTCGGCTCCATCTATATTGTGGATTGCTTTTGAGTCTGTCCAATTTCCTTCAGCCTTTCTAGCAGCTTCCTGACTTCCATGAATAGCAATAGGCCCTTGATCCGAAGGTATCTTCATGTATAGATATGCTGGATGAAGAATTGCTTCGAATGCGTTGAGTGTTCCACGACCAATGATTGCATTGTAGGGGTATTTCATGTCAATAATATCAAACACAACCTGTTCAATTCTTGTATTGTGGACAAATCCGAAGGTCACTGGCATCGTGATCTTGCCAAGTGCTACGATCTACCTTCCTCTGAAACCACAAAGAGGGTGTGTAGCATCATGGATCTTATCGTCTGGCTCTTGCATCTGGCTGAAGACCTTAACAAATATGATATCCGCTGCACTGCCTGTATCAACGAGAACATTGTGGACTAGAAATCCCTTGATGACACAAGATATGACCATGGCATCATTGTGAGGGTAATCCTTGAGCTGAAGGTCCTCTTGGGAGAAGGTAATTAGGATGTGGGACCATTTTGACTTGATGAAGGGTCCCTGCACTCCAACATGTTGTACCCTTCTCTGGGCCTCCTTCTTCTGCTTCTTGTTGGCCGGCTCTGAGCATGAATCGCCTGTTATCGGGAGCACCAGCTTCGTAGCCGAAGTAGCTTCGGATTGATTGTTGAACGAAGCCATCAGCTCAAAAAGTGGAAGTGAGTTCACCGGAGGTGGGCGCCAATGTTGGGGACTTGTTCTTAAATGCTATGAAATAAGAACAAGGCAACACAAAAGTTACTGATTAAAGACCTTTCGTCCTTCGAAGCATTATTTCCCTTAGGATATAATGATCTTCAGACGAAGGTCATGAAAAACGTACCTTCATCATCTCAATGTACAATGGTAAACAAAATCATATGACACATAGAAGACATGAGTAATCATATGGTATTTGTAACACCCTGAATTTGGGGGTGTCACAGTATTATTCAAGCATTTTTATTATGTAATCATAAATAAACATGGTTAATATTGAATTACATTTATACCTTCGGCTTGACAGAAGGTGAGAATCCGAGTGTGACGTGCAAGTGAATACAAGTCAGCGTGAACAGTATGGGGGTACTGTTCATCTATTTATAGACACAGGGTACAACCTGCGAGATATTACATTCATGCCCTTTACGAAAGATTACAATTATGACATAGATTCTCATGGATCAATCGGTCATTTCATCTTTAAGTCGATGCAGTCCTTCGTCTTGAGATATGTCATTATGTCGAAGCTTTATGGATGATAGCTTCGGCACTGCTTTTGAGGGGATCTGCCGAAGGTGTTTCTTCTTACAGGATCTTCGGCGACGAAGCATACCCCCAACAGCAGCTTCGGTTGATCTAGCTAAGTCGAAGACTGAGAAAGATAAGGCTTAAAAGCCAAATATTGAAGACACAAAAGCGCTAGAAATTTTAAGCCCTTCATCAGAAGTAACAGTGCCAAAGGCACAAAAAAGTTCTGCTGCAACTCCCAAGAGGAGAAGGATGGCAAATGTACTATATGTGTTGGAAGCAGTAAAGACTTTGAACTCTACTCCTTCAAGAAAAACTGTTGAGGCTTCAAAAGTGCAAACCAAAGCCGAAACAAAGCCGACCGAAATTGAAGCTGCAGTAATCCAAGCTGGTACCGAAGCTGGGCCTTCAGAGCCCACTGAGAAAAAGCCTTCGGAAATTGAAGAAAAGGCAACAGAAGAAAAGGCTACTGAGCAAACTTCGCCTTAAAAGGTTGCCACTCCTGCTCCCGAAGCTTTAAAAGAGAGCATTGATTACATCATCCGCCATGCTTCGGGGAAGGGGCTCTCTAAGGAAGAAGAACACGAAGCTCAACATTATGCCCAAAAACTGAAATACCCGAAGGGGGCATTAGTGTTCAATGGCAGCGGGGAGGAAGATTTTTTGTACTATCTCCCGGAAAGCAAAGAGATATCCGTCTGCCGGGAGATGGTAGGAGCTTCGGATTTTCGAAGCTAGAAGACGTCCTTTCAATACTATCAAAGGATGAATTGGCTGACAGTTTAACATATAATAGCATAAAGGTATAAAAACCAATTTTGTATTTGAAAACGAATTACTTCATTTGTTTATACTTACTGTTGTCTTCCTCTTGCAGGGCTTGATCCTTAGCAATGCCCTTAGAGCACAGAAAAACATTGAAGATGAAGGGTATACAATGGCTCTGAACAACCTTCGTTTGGAGGTGATTGAACTAAGGAACGGAGGTCTTGAAAAAGACAAGATATTAATTTCATTGGTAAACAAAATAAAAAGAAGACGAAGCTAGTTCCAAAGCTCAAGCTGAGGTCCAAAATAATGAAATCGAAGACCTTCAGAAACAATTAGCAGAGGCCAAAGAAAAATGCGCTATCGCTGAAGCTAACCGAGATGCTAGCGAATATTGGAAAAATTATTTAGAAAAGATAGTTGAAGAGCTTCGCGCATCAAAGGAAAGATGTTTTGAAAAATCTTTGGGCTGCGTGGAGAAGATAAAGACTAGCTTCACCAACGTGGGCGCCTATTCAAACGAAGATAACTTCATACGAGGCGACCCTGAGGGCGTTATCGAGTGGATCAGCGGTGAAGCCGAAGCTTTTGAGGAAATTTTAAGTGATCGTGGGGATGTCTGCGCGTTCTCTGGTGCGAGAGAAGTTTCAGCCATCTTGGAGAAGGCGGGTTGCAATCATGTTAAAACCTTGGCCCAGGCCGAAGCTGCCTTCTCCGTGGATAACACGAAGGACCCCTCGGCCGAAGCAAGTTTAATAGGCAGAAAATTTTCACTGATATCTGGGAAAATGGCGCCCGAGAAATGGCTCACGAAATAATGAAGAAAAGTGAAAAAGATATTCATGACGCTTGAGAAGCGGCTAAAAAAGCTGAAGAAGCTGCCGAACGCGAGAGACAGATAGGTATCATTTAATGGCCTCTAGCTTTGTCGTTTGTTTTCGTGACTTCGAACTAATTGATGTTTTCTACCGCAGATGAATTACCTCCTCCACCGGAGCCGTTCGACCCACTGGCCGACCCAGAAACAAAGAAAGCAATATAAATCATCAATATGGCCGAAGCTATTGTTGACGAAGTTGTTAACAAATTGCTTAACGAAGTTGCAGAGAAGGTTCTGAAGGAAGAATAGTAGTTATTGTAAAAACGTTTTTAGGCTATTAATGTAACATTTGCTGAACTAAGTCTGTAATATTGATGTTTACAGTTTTGAATCTAATATGTAAGTTGTTTGTAATTCAGTTCTTTGTGATGCATAAAACTTTATGTACATACCGTTTTTGAGCCTTTGGCGAAAAACACCTTCCCTTCTTTTCATGCTTCGTAAAGAAGAGTAATTATGCTTCGTGAGAATATCCATATTTCATAAAGAACATCCAAGCTCCGCAAAAAACATCAATGCTTCGTAAACAATAGATCTCTTCTTCTATATCAGAGCTGATGAGGATGTATTTCTCAGCTTATTTTGTGCCTTGGCACCTTTTCATTATTGTAAACCAGTCTCCGAAGATCGTGTCATTGGTGTGGTATGATGTATGATGTGATGCTATGCGAGATGATGCGATGATATGATGCAAAGAATGATGCTAATGCCGAAGACACACACCCACGCTGAAACACACAATCTCTGTGTCCCCTTAGGAACGATCAAAATCTCTTTGTCGCTTATTTTTTGGCTTCACCGCTTATTTTTCGGTGTAAGTTCTGCATCCCCTTAGGAATGTCTTTTGAACTTCTTCACCTTCTATTTCGGTGGTATTTTTTGCGTTGACTTTTCGCGCTTCGCCTTATATTTCGACGGTATTTGGCTCTGCATTCCCTTTGGAACGACTTTTGAGCAGGAAACTTACATTGCGCTCCCTTAGGAACGACTTTTTGTAGCTTCGGCAAACTTACGCTGCGCTCCTTAGGAACGACTTTTTGTAGCTTCGGTGAAACTTGCACTGCGATTTTTAGCTCTGCATTCCCTTAGGAACGTCTTTTGAGCTTCAGCAATTTTTGAGATTCGTAAGTCTGTGAAGAAGATATATTTCATTCTGATAGGAGCGAAACTATTACAAGAAATTAAAACTAGGTTTACATTGATTGTTCCTTATTAAAAACAAAATGACAATGAACGTAAAAATGTTTCAGAGGTAGGATATCTCTCAATAGATGTGCTTTGATTCTGGCACAGTACTGTTGACTGTGCGAGCTTCGGATTCCTCCCTGAATTCCCGTTGCTGTTGAGAGTGCTGGCGCTAGGGTTGGGCAAAAAACCCGTAACCCGAAACCCGAACCCGGAATACCCGAACCCGAACCCGAAATACCCGAAACCCGAATTTTGTTCGGGAATTTCGGGTAGCAACTTGGAAAACCCGAATTTAGTTCGGGTAATTCGGGTATCACAATCGGGTACCCGAAATACCCGAATTACCCGAACTTTCATGTGTCATGTACTCATGTCATGCTTAATTGTTAATTTGTACATTTATAATTATGTGTATGTGTGCATAACTTGTGATTGTAGATTGCTTGTGTTTTATATGTCCATGTATATAATTATTCAAACTATATTTTTATACTAATTTAATAGGGTGTATGTGTTTTTATGAAGCCGACACAATAGTACGGGTAGTTCGGGAATACCCGAACCCGAACCCGAAATTTCGGGTACCCGAATTTTCGGGTATTGCAAAACCCGTTGTAACTTCGGGTATCGATTTTCAAAACCCGAAATTTTAAAAACCCGAATTACCCGACCCGAAATTTTCGGGTAACCCGAACGCCCACCCTAGGCTGGCGCCCTTCTAGTTGTTGGCTTCGGGAATAGGTCGGTTGTAGTGGTGGCGGAGGCGGGAGTTGTGGCCAGGAAGCCTGTGAATGGCTGGCCGAAGCGATAGAAGCTGCAGGATGATTGTTCACATACTCTGGTATGTAAGGAGAGTGACATGAAGCAGTGTGTAAGACCTGCTTCGGCTGGTTCTGCCGGGCTTCGACTTCTACTATTTCCTTTTGTTTCTGAATGGTGACATGGCACATTCTTGTAGTATGGCCCTTGTCCTCACCACAGAATAAGCAGTAAATCTTTCTAGGCTAATCCCCAAACCTTCCTCCGAAGCCCCTGGCGCCTCTGCCCCTTGGAGCTGGTGGCCTGAAGAAGCTTTGTTGTTGCCCCGAAGATTGTGAGGTATATTGTGACCTCTGAGACTGACTTCCTTTGTCATCACTTTGAGTGGAGTTATGGATTGACCTGACGTGCCTCGGATGAACTCTTCCTCCGAAGCCCCTGGTCATTTCGGAGAATCTGTAAGCTTCCTCCCTTCTTTGGCAGAAGTCGTTGTCAGCTCGGATGTACTCATCCATCTTCTGAAGCAGCTTCTCTAGAGTTTGCGGGGCTTCCTTGCGAAGTACTGAGCCGTAGGTCCTGGCCGAAGGCCCTTAATCATGGCCTCAATGACAATCTCATTGGGCACGGTAGGCGCTTGTGCCCTTAGTCGCAAGAACCTTCGTACATATGCCTGAAGGTATTCTTCGTGGTCTTGCGTACATTGGAACAGAGCCTGAGCTGTGACCGGCTTCGTTTGAAAGCCTTGGAAGCTGGTAACCAACATGTCCTTAAGCTTCTGCCACGACGTGATGGTCCCTGGCCGAAGAGAAGAATATCATGTTTGGGCTACATTCCGGACGGCCATGACGAAGGACTTCGCTATGACTGCAGTGTTGCCCCCATACGAAGATATAGTTGCTTCGTAGCTCATCAAAAACTACTTTGGATCTGAGTGTCCATCATACATGGGGAGCTGAGGTGGCTTGTATGATGGGGTCCATGGGGTAGCCTGCAGTTCTGCTGCCAAGGGAGAAGCATCATCAAAAGTAAAGGCATCATGATTAAAATCATCATACCATGCATCCTCGTTGAATAGGCCTTCTTGACGAAGCTCCCTGTGTTGGGGCCTTCAATCTTGTTCATCTTGAACAAGATGACGCACTTCTTCAGTGGCTTCGTCGATCTTCCTTTGAAGATTAGCCAATCGCGCCATCTTCTCCTTCTTCCTTTGTACTTGCTGATGGATGATCTCCATATCCCTGATCTCTTGGTCCAACTCCTCCTCCTGGAGCATTGGACTGGTGGCTTTCCTCTTCTGGCTTCGAGCCTCTCGAAGAGAAAGAGTTTCTTGGTATGGGTCCAGTGGCTGCAGTGCAGCGGTCCCTAGTGCTGAAGCTTTCTTCGGCGGCATGACGAAGGTCAGTGCTTGCCGAAGGTGGTCAAAAAGAGTTCACCGGAGGTGGGCGCCAATGTTGGGGTCTTGTTCTCAAGTGCTATGAATTAAGAACAAGGCAACACAAAATGTTAAATGTTAAGACCCTTCGTCCTTCGAAGCATTATTTCCCTTGAGATATAATGATCTTCAGACGAAGGTCATGAAGGACATACCTTCATCATCACAGTATTTCTATTATATGAAAGCCGGTTCGAAACGCGGGTTCTGAGGATGTCCACGTCGTTCTTTTTTTCCCAGCCGTTGGATCTGCAATCGAGGACACACAAACACCACGATGACGCGATGTTTCTAGATGACGCGATGTTTCTAGAAATCGCCACTTCTTCCTCAGGTCTTCTCGCTCCCGTCGACCTGACAGCCGGCAGTCCGGCAGGCGCCACGAGCCTTATCCCCTTGCTCTCTCCACCCACGAGCTTTTTGGAATCGTGATATTATCAACACTTGGGCTTCTGAAAATAGGTATCCCGAACAGAACAATTGGAATTTTAATATTATAATTTGTTGAACTTTGGAATTGTAGTATCTGCGTCAGATTGAACCCAGTAATCCTCGTTTTTACGGCAGTTCCGTTTCTTATTACAACGGATCCACGAGCGCTGCTCTCCCCGAGCGCTCCTCCTCTCCTCGAGCAGGAGGCTGAGCGCGGTTGAGGAGCCTCTCTTCCTCATGCCGCCCGCACCTGGAGACGCCATGGACATAGGGGCCTCCTTGCCGCCGCCGCAGCTACTGCTATGGTCGAGTAGGAACCTGCCTCGCGGGAGCATCTGGGTCGTCTCCACCTGGCGGTGGAGCTGCCTGCATCACGAGCGCCGCGCCGCCGCCTCTGGGTTGAAGGCTGCCGGAGCTGCACTTGGTTCCAGCCACTTTCAGCCATGTGACGTTAGGATCTCAGGTCGAAGTTGGCGACCGCGTTCACGCCTTTCTACTCTATCGCCGCGATGTCGTATGCGCAGGCGCCTTCTTCTTGAGTGACTGGAACGGAACAGGCAGAGGTAAATATTCCCGAAAACACGCCCAATTCTTACTTCCCATCTCCCGTTCTGATGACGCCTGTGCAGTGTCTTGAGCATCTGACGTTAGATGCAGCTTTGGGGCTACTAGTTAATGGAGACATCGAATCAGTTCTTTTTTCCTTTTTATTTTGTCTAATTTATCATTCTCTTAGATGTCAGTCTTTACCTAGTGATTTGACGGGCAGAGTTACGCTGAAGAAGTTGGAATGGTTCTTCTCAAAGAAATCTGTTAATTTGAATGGTTCTTCATTTTTACCAGCGATTCTCAACAATTTATCTAAATTTCTTAAAAAATAGGGTCATCAAACTAGCGCTAATAATGTATTATTATTAACAATCGAGATGTAAATATTAGTACATCAAATGTGGCAGCTACTTTCGCTCTCACGCTTGCTGCCCGCGTTACAATTTATTTTATAGAATGACAAGATAAATATCCATCACAAGTATAGAATAATACACACAATTCAATGATCAACACCGTTGACTGTTCCTATATACGGAGTACATATGCGTCTAGCCCCTCCCTCCGAACAGCGCCTTGAGTTTGACGATCTGCAGTTCGTCCAGGTTGGTCACCTTGTTCACGACCTCTGTGGGCAGGTCGTTGGCGAAGAGCGCGAAGTCGAGGATCTGCAGGCCGGGGTTGTCGCTGCTGAACGAGGACAGCGTCAGTGCGTCACCGCCGTGGTGTTGCCGTGGCTGTACTGGAAGTGGAGCTGGCCCTGCGGGAGCACCATCAGTCGCCGGCGTACAGCGTCTTGGTGTACACCCTGTTGAGCGTGGCGCTGATGAAGCCGGAGACGACGCTGCCCTCGATGACGAAGATGAGCTCGGTGCCTCCCGGGTGGGAGTGCAGCGGCGCGACGCCGCCCGGGACCATCACCATCCGCGCGGTGGAGATGCCCGAGGAAGAGCAGCGCTCGGGGAGAGGAGCTCCGTGGATCCGTTGTAAGAAACGGACTGCCGTAAAAACGAGGATTACTGCAGCTAAATCTGACGCAGATACTACAATTCCGAAGTTCAACGAATTATAATACTAAAATTCCAATTGCTCTGTTCGGGATACCTATTTTCAGAAGCCCAGTGTTAGCGATATCACGGTTCCAAAAAGCTCTCCACCCACCGCCTCCCCGTCAAACGGCGCCGCGCCGCAAGGGGCGTCCAAGGTTTCCTCGTCCTTCACCCGCCGTGAGTTTGACACTCCCTCCCAGACCTCTCGTCCCTGCCGTCGCCCTTGTTGGCCCACCTCGCCCTGGGGCACGACCACCGACTCGCTTCGCCGCCGACCCACGCGTCGGCTCATGTTCAACCGCTGGCCTCCTCGGATCCCGTCCACCGCCCTCCCCGCATCTCGGCCGAACGTTGCTCTCCCGCCGCAGGCTCCCGTCCGGTGGCGCACGACATCTCTACATCCGTGTGGCACGACGCTCATCTCCGCGACGTGCTGCTCCGATGCGGCATCATGGGTGCTGCGGACGGCGCCACCAACGTGTGCTTGGTAGGCGGCGATGGCGACAACTGCAAGTACGGCACCAGCCTGCAGCGCATCTCAGATCTCGGATTTTTTTGCCATCAATCAGCAAGCGCGGCAGGAGGGAGCAGAGCCGGAGATGGGGCGGTGCTGGTGCTGCTGCCGGTACCTAAAGCTGCTATGCTTGGTTCTCCTCCCACCGCTCAACTTATGCCTGCACCACAGCTGCTGCTCCAATCTGTCCCCATTCTCACCGCCGAAGATTCGCTCCATTTTCTATGGCACCTAGAGTTGGCCTTCAGGGGAAGACCGCTCCACAGGCCAAGAAGTCGTGGGGTTCCGAGATTGCCAGTAGCGGTGGCCGGAGCTCCTCCGATGTTTCCACGCCATATGCTACGACGTCTTGTGCTTCCACGCCGGATGCCACAATAGACAAGGTGAGGTCGAGATGTTTCTCTTTTCCTTACTGGAGACTTATAATCAATTGAGTTGTGCTCAAGCATCGTTCCTTGATTTTTCTCTAAATCAATTGGTGCCTGCAGCATATTAAGACTGTCATGTCTCTCAATCTCTGCCCATACTTGAAGCCAATCTGGCTGATCACAAAAGACAGTCATCACCCTTTACCGCACGTAGCAGCCCAGTATTCGAGATTAAATCCTGAATTTGATTGTTAAAAGATATCATCATATCAACGAAGCTAGGCCACAAGACTAGCCTGATACACTGTGATGCCTGCACCACTTAAGGTACTACTTTCCTGAAGAAAGTCAATTTGCTGACAATGCAATGACCATTCCCTTGCCTATTCACATGGAGAAACTTGATGTTCATATAGAAATAAATATTTCTAGACACTTCAAGTAATAAAAATACAAAACAACTTAAGACTACGTATGAATGGCTCAAAATAATCATTAGTCACAAAGCTGAAAATACACCGTGACCTAACTTTTTTAATTGTGGTCTCACAGTTTGATGTATATAGTGCAAAATTTCTTTCAATCTTTGCTTACTTCAACTTCTTTCTATAAAGTGGACATAATCTAACTTTCCAGGCACATGCCCTAGAAGATGAGATCTTTTCTTCATTGCATGAATTCTTGAGAACCTTTATTTGAATTCTAGTGTTAATTTCTTTTCAATTGATTTTCTCCCTGCTGATATACATGCTTATAAAGAAAAATAAAATTATTTCTTTTTCACTTATATATGTTTAACCTTTTCATGAGAGCAGCTTTATATATTCACGATTTCTTGTTGGGTTGCCAACGTTATGTTTATATTGACCAACTTTATTAGGACACTGCATTCTGGTATTTGGCACTTAACAGTTCCACTTTGCAGGAAGAAAGGTTCAGATTGTGAGACAAAGGATATATGTACCATATCACTGCTCCTCTATCAAGCATCAGTTCTCATTATGTATATAGTTTTACCATTATGACATCCATTTTCCTTATCAAATGAATATCCATTTTATCCCTAGGAAGAATGGGATAACTGTTAGTATTAATTAGGTATGTGATATTCGTGAAAGGCACTGTGACTTTACTACATGAATATGCTCAAATCACTTTAATATAAAACCCTTCATATAACACATGGTAACAGAACTGTTACTTATATTTCCTCTAACCATTCTAGACGATTTACCCTACAATCTTTCAGTTCCTTCATTAATACTTTTCTTTTCAATTCATGCCTGTGTTCTTATACAACACACAAATGACTACTTATGTTTTATAGCTCCGTCTAGTTTAGAATCGTAGAATTTCCTGCCCGTGCAAGCATTAGATTGTTTTTTGGATTGGTTAACTAACAGTTATCGATAATTATTTGTTGTAGTCACTGTTGTTTTCTTTTTTCCTTTTTTTACTTGATTCAAGGACTGCTAGTGGCCGAAGGGCACTGCCTCCTCCTTTTGCTTTTACGTGCTGCAAGACCATTGTTATGTATTTCATGT
The DNA here is from genome assembly GCF_902167145.1 of Zea mays. Taxonomy (NCBI): domain Eukaryota; kingdom Viridiplantae; phylum Streptophyta; class Magnoliopsida; order Poales; family Poaceae; genus Zea; species Zea mays. The sequence goes on along the minus strand of NC_050098.1, from coordinate 97,409,732 downwards.
TTATTATTACTTCGAATACGGCTAGAATACAATGTTTTAACAAGGTATGGTGATGGATTACTCTCGGTTGTTGATTAATCTTGTAGCACGTCCTTTACTAAATATTGTGTTTAAATGGCGAAGGATGATGGAGATACAATGAACACGAAAGTCATTATTATTTTTAGCCTTGGCGCTATATGTTTGTTAGCAGAGGTTACATGATTCTTCTTTCGGAATAGGCGGAAAAATGAGAGCCTTCACTGTTGTTTATTTAGTAGAGGTTGAGATCGTATTTCAAATTATTAAGAACACTATTGTTTTAGATTCTTTCACATATTCATACGTTTGAAAAAAAACCGCATTCTCCATGATGTTTTGGTCATAGAGAATGTAATAAAAGTCCATTAAATAGCATTGATACTCCCATACTATAGTATTTTCCTTTGTGTTGAGGATTAATGCAACCACAGTGTTGTGGTTTGAACACTAATCGAGAAGGCCTCTTTACTGTTGTCTAGGTCAGTTATAACTTTCATATATGTGCTTCCATACACTTTAATGTTAGTAGTACAATTGCTGTTAGCAGATTAAAAACTTAGTTAAACATATGCGTACTCACATATTTATTATTTCTCTTTACATCAAGGATTCCCATGGACATGTGGTTGTCCATTACACAGATGTTGATACAAATGTTCAGCTCCTTTTTAGGTAAGTTATATGCACTACCTCTTTCAGTGACAACATGTACACTTATGTATTTATGTTGCGATGTTGCTTGCTTTCGAGCATTGTGACACAGTCACACTGCTACCAATATTTTTATCTAACACAATTAAGAAGTAGAAATGTGATGTTCTTTTAGCATTTTTTTTCTTTGGTTTGGAGGGGACCCAAGAAATGCTACAAGTTTTATTTGCTTCTAATGAAAATTATTGATATGTCGTCGGTTCCAAGCGATAGATATGTCGGCTAATCGTCTCAAGGAGAAGGATCCACCCCTGATTTTGTACCTGCACTTAAAAGCGCACAATGTCGAAAAAGAACTTGACATCAGATGTAATTTCTCTGTTTTAGAAAATATACCTCAAACTTTCTGACATAAGATATTCCTTAACATATTAACATATAGTATAATTGGTAGGTCCTCCTACTGGATACAAGAGAATCACAATAAGCTCAGAAACATATTTTGAATTAACGTAGATTGGCTTTGAGAGGTAAAAAATATGTACCTCATGTAGATAAAATAGATACATTTATTCTATCATGGCTATGAAATGACCTAAGTGATGAGTAAAATATGTAGGTCCACCATATCAATAGAAATGCAATGTAGATATTTAAGTAGTGAGTACATAAAAGCGCTTAAAGGTAAGTTATACAAATCTCTGTTATATTCTTAGACAGGATCAAGAAAAAAGTCCCTTCCAATGAAAATAATAGGTCAACGTATCTTGATTTCACCAGGTACCGTTGCTCATGTTGCAGCCCGAGGTTGTAGCTACACAGGAACACAAATTCAGGTACATTTTACACCTACATATCATCCTACAAACATGTTTTTTTCCTAACATTTTGTATGTTACCATAAAATTACTTTGTACACTACAGATATAAACAGTTTCATCTCAGATGACACAACAACAGCCGCAATATTTTGCTTTGACAATATTGCTAAACATATTCTTGGAAAACCTTGTGAACCCTGATGTCGTGAACACCTTTATGCAGTACATAGCTAATGTATTTTTATGATATTAATCATGCCCCTAGGACATGTTGCTACAACAGACCCTTTTGCATGTATGTATAGGACTATAGGTGATAGATCGATATCTTAGGCTACTAATAAATAGACTTGCTAGAAACGTACTTATATTGATGAGTACAATGCTGCTTGGAACATGTTGAACTAATCTGATTAATATATTTTTGTATGGCTTTTGTTGTGGTCGCTTATACAAGCCTACATATATTGCATTATTAGTACAAGCAAATCTTCTATACATGGGCTTCTATTCGCCAACTCTTTTCTATTGACTTTACCCTTACATATATATACTATGAGTTTCATATTAACTTACATATCATGTTTCTTACATACATATACTAAGTTTTATATTAACTTATATATATATATATATATATATATATATATATTCTGTATATTTTAAGATCCTGCAATCGAATTTGACATCGCGCGCTGGGCGCGCGACATACACTAGTATGTTAATAAAAGGAGAAGCATATGAGATATAAGAGACACCATGAACAATTGTATAACATTATTAATTCATTCTCATTTTACTATTATTATGGAGAAATAGAAACAATATTGAATTAATAATGTACCTTCGGCTTGACAGAAGATAAAAGTACAAGCGTGAAGCACGAGCCAGTACAAGTCAGCGTGAACAGTACGGGGGTACTGTTCATCTATTTATAGGCACAGGACAGAGCATGTGAGGAATTACAGTTATGCCCTTTACATTTACTATTGACTTATAGAAAAATCTATGAGGACTAGATAGCCTTTTCCTCTTTAAGTCGGTTCCTTTTTCCGCGATTGAGCCGAAGCTCCCTTGCGCATAGCTTCGGAGCAACGACAACCTTCGTCATGATTATGCTCTTCTCATCGTGTATGCTTTTAACCTGAGTCCGAAGGTACCTGTCCATAAGCCATGCTTGGAAGACATTGTTAAATTACGTTTTTGAGGACCTTCAAAGGACGAAGGCCCCAACATATAGGGTGTTTGGTTTAATGAATGAGCTAGTGCATCATCTTCTCACTTCTCATTTTTTGGTTTGTGGAATGAAATGAATTGATCCATCACCACCTCATTCCTCATAGTTAGTTAGTACTAATATGAGAAATGGAGTCATCCTACCAAATTTGAGAAATGGACTCATGATGCACTATCTCATTTTGGATAGAGTGATTTCTCAAACCAAACACCCTATTAAAGTTTTAAACAACATACACTTCGGTTCTCTCATGACAACTACTAATTATCAAGAGTAATCAAGAAAACTTAGAAAGTGTTTGCTTTGAGGAATCACTCCATCAAAGATTAGGTGGTGCATCATAAGTCCATTTCTTAAATTTAGGAATGACCCCATTCGTTATGAGCAACGACTAATATGCAAGCATCCATTATGTGCAAGCGTGCAAGCAGATCTTTTGGTCCGCTAGATCTAACCGTATGCTATATTTAATATTTAAATCCTCCCACCACCACTCGTGTACTTTTATAAAAAAAGTCCCTAACAAACCACAATTACACATATAGTTGGATTTAGATCCAATGTATTAAAAGAGCTGCTTGCACGCTTGCATCTAATGAATGCTTGCATATTAATATGCCTTCATTATGTTAGTACTAACTAACTATGATGAATGAGATGCTGATGAATCAACTCATTTATTTCTACAAACCAAACAAAAAAAGGAAGTGAAAAAATGACGAACTAGTGTACTCCTCAAACCAAACACCCTATTATATAATTTAATTGTACTGCAGAAGCTGAAAGTTTATATGCAAATCAAACATTTGGTAAATCTTGTTTTAGGGTCCATAGATAGAGAGAAGTCCTCGCCGCAAAAAAGTTGAATCAACTTATTTGTTGAAGCTGTTTCACGGTACATAGATAGGGATAAGTCCGGGCGCAAAAAAGCGGGAAACAAAGCGAAGTTGGGGCGGCGAGACGCGAGACGCGAGACGCGAGACGCGAGAAATGGCGGAGCCGCCTTTGGCCGCCGGCTGCACGACAAACTGGAGGAGGGAGGCGGATGAGCGGCTGCGGCGCCTCCACTCCCTCCTCTTCGGCGCCGACGCCGCACTCGAGCACGGGGACGCCACGGTGGCGCAGGCGCTCGCGCTCCGCCTCCTCGGCTTCCTCGACTCTCAGGCGCTAGCCGCAGGCGCGGGCCCCGAGGACGCCGCCTTCGTCGCGCCCATTCGCACCGCGGCTTCCGCTCGGCTAGCCGCCGCCTCACGCGCCCGCGCCTCTGACTCCGACCGGTACGGAACACCGCCCTCGTCCCCGTGCAATGCACCCCCTCCCTATTTCGCGTCCGAACTCGTGGAACGCGACGGTAACTATGCTGACTGTCCAGATCTAAAATATTATACTTCAGTTGCTGAGACGTTGCTACAAATTTTTTTAGATTTAGTGTATGTGGTTTGGTTCTCACTGATCTTTGGAATTTGCGTTCTCGATGTCTTCTATTCTCATCCATATGAGATGTGGATGCACAGCAGCACAGGTGTTGCAGTAATGTTTCTGCACTATATATAAGCAGTGGTTGGTAGAGCATGTATTTATGTTTCCAACCAGAAATAACATTTTAGAAAGTGCATGGGTAGATGGAAAGATATCCTGCTATTTCTTTGCATGCACATGCTCTTTGATGTTGCTGTCGATTGCGATGCTAAGGAATTCTCATTGAAACTACTTGCTCAGTTGCAAGTAGCAGAATACTAGTCAGCTGGTACATGTGCTAAAGTTGAATCTAACATGGGCAAACATGTTAGTAGTTGTTAAATGGGATGTTTATAGAAAAGACATATTCAAAGTAGATGGTTCTATTCCACCAATATTAAGGTTGTGCAAATGTTTGGAGTGTCACCATGTTCTACAAATGATTTATTGCTATCTAAGTTCTGTAATTGAAGCAGCAGCCTCATCTTATATAGGGTTCACTAGAGTAATAATATTTCGTTTTTCTTATTTCTTTCGCATTGTTTAATGTTTATGTTTTATTTGAAGCATAGTTATTAAGGCGGCAAGGCGAAGTAAGGCGACCGACCCCCCTTTTTATCTTTTAAGTAATAAGGCGTAAGGCGAGACGATGCCTTAATAATATATAAAAATAGATAATAAAAATAAAAAAACATAGAAATATAGTCTCAAATAGATGTATTACACTAGCAAATAGGGTCTAGTCAGTCCAAGAAGCTCATAAACCAGCCCAGCAGCCCACTTAGCCCATCAAAATTAGGTTACCCACCCCACACCTGCCAGCCACTTCTTTCCGTTCCCTCCCATTCGCTCCCTAGCCGTCAGGCTCTTCTCCCCCCGCTGCCAACAGCCCAGCACTGAGCTCGTCACCACCAGCAGCCCAACACTCAGGTCGCTGCCGCCAGCACTGCTCTGCGCATGTGCGCCCCCTCTCCTCTTCCCTCCTCCCTCTATCTCGTCGCCAAATCTACTCTGGGCGGGCGCCGGGCGCCTTCTAGGCCACCGACGCGGCCACTCAGGCGCGCCCTCACAACTGCCTTTCCCTCCCTAACGTGGGTGCCAATGGGCAGAGTCCTCTCTCCCACTCGCATTCTGCTCGCCTTAGGCGCTGGGTAAGGCGAAGCGGACGCCTTGTCTCGGCTGAGCGCTTTACCGCCTAGGTGACGCTTAAGTGTCGCCTTGAGGACGTCTTAATAACTATGATTTGAAGCACCAATTATGATTGGCAAAGACCTGTAGCATACTACTTTTAATATTTAAGAAGCAAATAACCTTGGTTCCTCGGACAATTTGTTCTCTTTCTCATGTGAAACATGTCCCAATTGTGTACTATCTCACAGATATAATTTTTTTGAGACCAGCACCTGTATTATAGTGTGCTAGTGTGAGACCAAAAAGGGTATATGTATCATAAGGCATGTTTAAGCATTCGAGGTTTGAAAAGTGTCAATTAAGAAATGTTTGTGCAGATTTAAACCAATATTTGGAGCTTCATAAACAGGAATATCTGCAGCAACTTAAAAAATTGTTGAATGTTCCCTTATCAGTCCCAGAAGTAGTAAAAGTTGGTTTTTTGTTTTTTTCTATCTCTTTTAGTTTAGTTACAATAGCTGAAGAAAACAGTTATGCAATTTCTGCCTGTGGTAATATATATTCATTTATAAAAATCACTGTTTGCTTTTGTATGGGTTTGGATTCTTGGAGATTACACTATAGCGTGTACGGTACATTCCTCTTTACGTGTTAATACTTGCCATTGATGTTCTTGAGTTCAGTGCAGCTTTTGAGCTTGCAAGAACGGATGTTGGCTGTGTTTTTGCAAATCAGGGTGACAATAATGTTGAAAGAATCCAGCGTTCGAAGTATTTCCAAGCTCTTCTTCAGAAGTCTAAAGCAAATGTTTCTGAACAACGGGTATGATTTTCAACTTATTTTACTTCTCTTTTGTGGTATTCTATAGTCTATACGTTTTTCATTTCATACCATTCTTCCTTAACTTTTCTGTTTATTAAATTATCTATGAAGGGTGGTGTTGTCCTTACTGCTTATTATTAAGCACTATTTGAAGAGTTACATAGATTTTAAAATTATTTCCACACTAACTTTAAACACCTTTTCTTTGCATATGATATGCATTGAAATTTGAAAGAATGCAACATGTCAAGAGTTCTCAGTTCAATGGGCTCCATGCGTCGATGAAAGCCAAGCTGAAATGGAAAATGAGAAGCTAAGCATCAGGGCTTCAAAGTTAATGATGCAAACGAAGTTGACATCATTGTATAGCAGTAAGTCCTTGAAGACAAATGGCGTACCCAACAAAAATATGTTCAAATCAGAGAACTCATCTAAAGTGTGTGCCGGTGTTGAAAATAGAACAAGTCAAAATAGTAACAGGCGGCATGCTTACCTGGACGTTGAGGAGGATGAGAAATCCCATGGGCAATTGCAGAATGCAAAGTGGAAACATACAGGGTTCAGAAGTCCTATATTTGAGGTTGCAAATTCTCCATCAAGTAATGATGAAGCTGATGCTCCTGCCAATGAGTTTACGACTGCCAAGAGAATGATGGTATGCACAATTGTACGAATATGTACTTTTACCTGTGCTGCTGATCGTCTATTATTTGTTGTATCATTTTATGTCCTGTTTGGCAAATATTTAGGACAAGGGTTTGTATGCAAATTTCATAAAACACCAATGGTTTTAAATAGATAAATTACAACGTTTGTTTTATTCAATTATAGGCTTGTAGACATTGGCTGTCAGTCTGCTTCTGTTTATACTTTATAGGTTGTAGGTCTTGTTTGCATTAGTTGATTGTTATTAAGTTGCTAGCTTAAATCATATCATTTTGTTTTTCTAAAGAACTACATTGACTAGTGCCCTAGCTAGGTAAATGGTTTGTCTATTTCTCGCTTTTGTAGCTGCTGTCACTGAATGCAATCCTGAATCAGTGAATCACCAATATCAACAGACAATACTATTTTTTGGGAAATATTTGTGTCAAATATTTATTTATTAAAATGTTGCTCTGTAAATTATGATAATTGTCTCTTGATTAGCAAATTTGTCTCCTTCATCAAGCTATGTAAGTTCTTTTTAGCTTCTATGCAAAGCTATAAACCCTTTAACCAAGGGATTTATTGCATGGCATGACACCATTAGCCACATATGTTACACACTTTTGAACTTCCATTGTGACACTAATTAATTGCCCGTGCATTGCTACGGTTTCTATATATTATATTGGTAGATCTTGGTTAAATGAGATAGTTCTTCAAACACGATCCAAACTCAGAGATTCTCAGTTCGCGCCAAAGTGAGGCAATCGGGGATCAGGACAGGGTCAACACAAGCACTGTTAGTCGGCGCGTCTAGCCAAACCAATGCCGAGCTAGGCGTACAATGGTGCCGTCCCCCTTAGCACGGCGGATGCGACGGTGCGCCTCACGCAGGTTTGAATGCGCGACGACGCAATCATGGGGTCGGGTCACACGGATCCGGCTGCTCGCATTGCACCTAGGATTTCACCCTAGAGATGCCGGCGACGATGTGCTGAGAAGAAAGGTGGAGATTTAATAGTATCATGGCCCAACTCGACACGATTCAAAGTGGGTCTGTGCCATCTGTCTCGAGAACCGTGAGTGCCTGAGCTGTCTTCTCTTTCTGGCACGATTATAGTTTTTTAGTTTTCAAATTATTCATATGCATATATTTATATACATATATTTAGTTGGCCTTATATTGCTAGTGTATCAATGTTTTCAAGTCGTCCGATTAATCACGATTAATAGTCCAAGTCGGTTTGGAAAAAACGCGATTAATCGCCAAGTCGTCTGACTAATCGCCAAGTCGGTTTGGAAAAAACGCGATTAAAACCCAAGTCGGTCAGCCAGAACGACCAGCAAGTCGTCCGACTTGAAAACATTGTACGATATGCATATATACAATTTTACCTAGACCTAGAATATATTATAAATTATTCAAATATGTGTTAGGTTTGTTTTTCTTAGAAAATATTAGTGGAATTTCCTAGAGTTGGTTTCATTAATAGCACAACTTCGTCAATTTGTAACTAAGTTAAATATATTTCTTTTGTATTGCACAAGCACACTCTAGGTCCACCGGTTAGAGACTTGAGCTTCGTGGTTGGCGGTCGCGGGTTCGAACTACAGCGGACGCATATTTCGGTTCGAGTCCTGCTTTTATTATTCCTTAGCGTGGGAGGCAGGCGGGAGAAGATGCGCATGCGTGTGAGGAGGGGAGATGCACGAAGGAATTATTCACACTTAAATATAGTAGAGTTGTCCCTCCCACGCTTCTTTACCTGCATTGATGATAATTCTAATGACTTGCCAACGTAATTGTTGGATAGAGCGAAACCCTAACCCTAATTGGGCAGGGGATATACTATTTTTATCCAGGAATGTGGGTCAAGGCCCATTACAATATACACATCACACTAACACCCCCTACAGTCTCAACTCTATCCTGTACAGATGTTGAGACTGGACCGAAACTCAAAGAACACTCTGGATGGATGCCCCTTGGTGAAGATGTCGGTGAATTGTGAAGTGGTCAGGACGCGAAGAACGCGGACATCGCCGACAACCACACGAGCGCGGGCGAAATGAAGGTCAATCTCTACATCCTTCCTGCGTTGTGCTGCACGAGATTGGTGGAGAGATTGACTGCGCTGACGTTGCCGCAATAGACGACGGTGGCACGAACGAGGGGGTTGTGGAGCTCCTGGAGTAGTTGGCAAAGCCAGGAAGCCTCGACCACGCTGTTGGCCACAACGCGATACTCAACCTAAGAGTTGGAGCGGGAGACGGCAGGCTGCCGCTTCGAGGACCAAGAGACAAGGTTAGCGCCTAGGAACACGACATAGTCGGAGGTGGACCAGCGGGTGTCGGGACAACCAACCCAATCAGAAGACGGAGAGGGCCAAATGAGGTCGTAGTCGAGGGAGCCGTGAAGGTAGCGAAGAATCCGCTTGACAGCGGTGAGGTGGGGCTCCCGCGGGGTGTGCATGTGAAGGCACACGTGCTGGACCGCGTAGGCGATGTCGAGCATGGTGAACAGGTGAAGGTGAGATACTAGAGAGCCTCGGTGAGGTTCCGGTAGGCCATCACGTCGCTGACCGGGGCGTCGTCGTCGTTTGAGATCTTCGTCTGAGTGTTAGTAGGTGTGGAGCAGGGCCTGCATTCAGACATGCCACCCCGCTCCAAAATGTCAAGGGCGTATTGATGCTGGTGAAGGAAGAGGCCCTAGGGGCGCTGCTCCACGATGACCTCGAGGAAGTCGCGGAGAGGGCCGAGGTCATTCATCGCGAACTCACGCTGTAGATCGACGATCGTGCGTTGGAGGGCGACACTAGACGCTGTGAGCACGATGTCGTTGATGTAGAGGAGGTAGACGGTGTCGTCGCCGCGTCGAAGGATGAACATGGACGTGTCCGACTTGGCTTCGACGAAGTCGAGGGAGACCAAGTAGGAGGTGAAGCGACCATACCAGGCCCGAGGCGCCTGCTTGAGGCCATACAAAGAGCGGTTAAGCTTACACACCATACCTGGGCGAGTGGAGTCGACGAAGCTGGCGGGCGGGCTGGCTACAATACATTGTCTCGGTCAGAGTGCCGTGAAGGAAGGCATTCTTGACGTCCAGATGGAGGACTGCCCAATCTTGGGCAAGGGAGAGGACGATCCAAACGGTGGCGAGCTTGATGACGAGGCTGAATGTTTCGTCGTAGTCCACTCCGAGGCGCCGAGTGAAACCTCGAAGGATCCAATGGGCCTTGTATCGATCCAGGGAGTCGTTGGACTTGAGCTTGTGGCGGAAGATCCACTTGCCGGTGTTCACATTGGTGCCAGGGGGACACGACACCAAGTCCGAGGTGTGGTTGGCTAGCAGGGTCACGTATTCCTCCATAGCGAGACGCCAATGAGGATCGACGAGCGTGGCATGGATGGAGGGGACAGGCAAGGGTGGCAAAGTAACGTCGGCTGTGAGCACTAGTCGGTCGACAGGTCGAAGAACGTCGACCGATCGACGCGTCACCATCGAGTGTGGCGTGGGTCGCAGTGGATAGCAACCGGATGGTGCACCAGCAGCTCGCCACGGGAACGGGCCAGGGCATAGAGCGGTTCGTCGGAGGAGGGGACTGGTGGACCGGGCCACACATGTCGCTGATAGACGTGGGTGGGATCGACGAAGTGAGCCGAAGGTGGGCGAGGAGGCGAGGCCGCCCGTGGCACGAGTGGATGTGACAAGGCTGCGTGTGGCGTGGGTGGAGGCGACGTGTGGTGTGGGTAGAGGCAATAGGGTCGTGCGTGGCGCAGGCGGAGGCAATGGTGCTGCTTGCGGCGCGAAAGAGGGTAGGGGAAGAGGAGGAACATCGTCGCATCCGGCATCGAGGTCGGGAGGTGGGGCGGAGCTTAGTAACCAGGTTCCCGGATCGATGGGATCGAGGAACGAGAACGTGGTACGCTACTAAAACTAGGATTTAACACTACTGGAACAAGATTGTTCCCACGTTCTCGGAACGGAACGAACATTCCCGGAACGAGGAACGTGGCCAAGTTCCCAGTTCCCGGTTACTAAGGGGCGGAGCCAACATGGGGGAAAACATCCTCACCAAAGACAACATGCCAAGAGATGATGCGGTGGGTGAGAAGATCTAGGCATCGATACCCCTTGTGATCAAAGGAGTACCTAAGGAAAAGATAATGAGAGGATCTGCCGATCGGGGTGAATGTTTGTGAGGAGCAGTTGCAAAAGTATTGGGATAGTAGGCACACCCGAAGACACGAATGTGCTTATAGGAGGGGCTGGTGCCGAAGAAGGCAAAGAACGGAGGGGGTGGTGGACCGCCTTGGAGGGAAGACGATTGAGGAGGTAGATGGCTATGTTCAACGCCTCAACCCAGTAGCGGGCGAGAAGAGAAGCCTGAAAAAGGAGACAACACATCATGTTGGTGGTGTTACGAATCATGCGCTCGACTCAGTCATCTGAGGGGAGGTGTGAGGGCACGACATCCGCATCACGCCGTGGGAGAGGTGCGAGACGTGGAGTTGTCAAACTCCCGTCCATTATCGCACTGAACAACCCGGATGGTGCGACCGAACTGAGTCGACACCCACACAAAGAAGTGAGAAAGACTGTGAAGGTGCCAGACTTACGACGGAGGGGAAAGGTCCACAAGTAGTGAGAGAGTTCTTCTAGGATGACCAGATAGTACCAGTAACCAGAGATGCTTAGAGTAGGGGATATCCAAAGATTACAGTGGATGAGGTCAAAGGGGCGAGTAGCTCGGGACATGGAAGAAGAGAATGGTAAGCAATTGTGACGCCCAAGTTGATAGACATGGCAAAGCGAGGTGGCGTTGCCGCGGAGGAAAGGGATGGCTGAGGTGGCCGAGAGTCTGGAGAAGACGTCGTGGTCAGGGTGGCCAAGATGATGGTGCCAAGTGGAGGTAGAGGTAGTGGAGGCGAGGGCGTAGAGTGTGGCAACATGGGTAGAGGAAGGTGGGACAGGGAAGCGAATGGGATATAGGGACTGGAGGTGTCGCATCGAGCAACCATAACACAAGTGGTAAGATCTCGTATGGTGAGCTTCCAAGGATCGAATTCCCTAGAACAGTGGTTGTCAGTGGTGAAGCGACAGAACGAGAGAAGGTTCCAGATGATGTTGGGGGCAACAAGGATGTTGGTGAGGTAAAAAGACAGGGAAGGACCGTGTCACCTAATGAGGTGCCGTTGCCGACAATGATGTAGGAAGGGAAGGTGGGGCTATGAGGATGGGGTAAAGAGACAATAATGTAGTCAGTAGTGGTGTGGTACGAGGCTTCAGAGTCGACAACCCAGTCGGTGGGAGGAGGGGGCTGCGAAGACATGGGGTACGATTGAGCCAGGGGAGGCACCCCCACAGAGCCACCGAGAGGGGGCTGGGGTCGGGAGTGGCGAGCATGATGTCGGCGATCATGGGTGGAGGAGACGACAAGGCTTCGTTTGTCATGGAGACAATCGCGGCATCATGGACACAAATGGTCCAGTAGCGTGGCGGTCCTCCTGAGGTTGTATGGAGGCCGAAGGGTGGAAGAGCTCGATGTAGACACCGAGAACCGGGTTCATGACCCGATCAAAGGCCACAGATGTGCTCCGGAGAAGCTGTCCGTCGTAAAGAGAGACACACACGTGGTAGGGAGGCACATGAACCGCGGTGGAGCGAAGGATGGATGTCGAAAGAGCAGGTGTAGGAAGGGAGAGGCCGAAAGCGGTATAGTGGGTCGCAACAGAGCAGGGGGAGAAGTACGTGCTCGCCAGTGGAGACCACATCGGGGCAGACCATGCACGAGGGTGAGGAAGAACGCTTGGCACAGAAAAGTGTGGCGTAGGCATGTAGCTGTAGGGATTGTTGTCAATGGGCGTGGGGAGGAGTGGGGCTGCTGATGGGAGATTGGCCCAAGCTCCATGCAGGGGACGCAAAAGGGATGTCAGCGGTGTGGGCGTGGTCCTTGGCGCGCGCTTGTCGGCTCTGGGAGAGACGATGCTGCGCGCGCTGCTGGGGAAGTGGAAGCCACACTCACCCACATTGGAGTGGATGCCGACGCTGGAGGAGTCGGCCGACGCAAGGCCGCCGCGTGGGGAGGAAGGCGCGTCGCAACCAGGAGTAGAGGAACTGGGCACAGGGAGCGGCCAGGGGGTCGGGGGCGTGCTTGTGTGGGGCGCAGTGCTGAGGAGATGGCCGTGTGGGGGCGCAGTGTTGGTTGCCGCTGGGGAAGGGTCGGAGGGGGGCGCCAGCGGGGGAGGCGGCGACGCCCACGACCAGGGGAGAGGAGGTGGGAGCGCGGGACGCGGGAGGAGTCGCGGGGCGCGAGGCGAGGCAGAGTCACGCACGAGCCTCGGTGAGTGAGAGGAGAGCGGCGGTGTGGGGTGGACACAACGTGGACTCGAGGCAAGTGGCCGTGACAGAGAAGTCACATCGGCGCTCAGCCTCGTCGGCCAACGCGAGGAGCTCATTCGTGGACACGATGGCGTCGGACATGGCAGCAAGGAGGACAAGGGAGGGGCTGGCGCCCGCGGGGGAGAGAGAGAGGCACCGAGGAGTGGTTGGCCGCCGCTGGGAGGGAGGCCGGTGGCAGGCCCAGGTGGCTAGGGGAATGGGAGGAGGGAGAAGAGAGAATCTAGCTGGATACCATGTTGGATAGATTGAAACCCTGATCCTAATTGGGTAGGATATATATTTTATATTTTTATATATCCAGGAATGTGGACCAAAGCCCATTGCAATATACATCACACTAACAGTAATTTGTGCCTCTGCTGTGTTTTTTCCCTTTTCTAGGGGTTGGATGTTGTGCAAAAGCCAGCACAAAATGGTCCACAAGGTGCTTCTGTATCACCACAATGTGATAACAACTATAGTACACGGAATTATGGCGTGAGACCAAGTTGGAATTCTCGTCGTGGACCACGTGGTAGTTTTATACCCCCTATCAGAAACAATGGAGGATCAGGTACAACGATCTCACGGGTCACTGGTAAAAATGACGAGTCCATGGAAGATTCAACAAGGAAATGGTTTGCATTTTCAACTTAAGTATCAAATACCATTTGGATTATTTTATGTTTTGCTTCTTGTGATGGTTTTGTCACTAAAAATTGTGCATCACATATTCTATATGTCTAATGTGAATGATTAGTAGTCACACCTACAAACTATGTATGTGCATATTCAATCTTACTAATATTTTTTTTTGGTAATTATCAGTATTGAAATGCTTTGTGCTCCTGATGGTGAGCTTCCTGAGAAGCTGAGGAATCTAGAACCTCGCCTTATTGAACATGTCAGTAATGAAATAATGGATAGGGATCCTAATGTCCGCTGGAATGACATAGGTTTGTAGTTTCCTTGTTGGTCTTCAGTATTTCTGTTGCCCCTGTGCTAATTCATGCCTCACTGCAATAGCTGGTTTGGAACATGCAAAGAAGTGTGTGACAGAGATGGTGATATGGCCACTGCTACGTCCTGATATATTCCGTGGTTGTCGGTCTCCTGGAAGAGGTCTACTGTTGTTTGGACCTCCTGTGGGTATCTATCTCATCTTCTTGTGGCACGCCTCTCTTTCATGAATACTAAATATATGAACTATTTTCCACAGGGAACAGGCAAAACCATGATTGGAAAGGCAATAGCTGGTGAAGCCAAGGCAACATTTTTCTACATATCTGCTAGTTCACTAACAAGCAAATGGGTATGCATGTCACTTGTTTTGATTTTTAACACTGATAATTTCATCAATTTACTATCAAAGCTGCATCATCTTTATATGCATACTCAAATTAATGTACCTTCAGAACCGTAACAGTCCCTACACCATTACCGGGTAAATATCAACAGGAGGTGGCCAGATTTAAGTGGATTAGAGTACTAGAAGGGGGGAATGATTGGGGTCCAGGAGCTCATTCCTGCTTGATTGATATATACATATACACACACACATATATATATATATATATGTATATATGTATGTATATAACACTATTTGGTGGGAATTAAATTGATGCTTGTAGCCATGGGATACAGGAAGTTGTTTTCTAATGTGTATGGTGGGTGTATGTTATCGTCAGATTTAGAACCTAGTAGGCTGTTCAGGGTTTGGTTGCAAACCACTCAAACCAGCAAGCTAGGTACACCAAACTGCAAAGGAAGACGGTTTGTGTCGACCTGTCCAAAAAACTGTTGGACCCATTGTCTTCCTCATACGCCAAATCTGAGCTGTAAGATCCATTGTTCCCTGGTACTTGCTGTTAGGACTTAGGAACTAGAGCCAGCATCACCGGCTAGCTACATCGGCAAGCTCCACGCTGGTAAGGTCTTCCCAGGCCACACTGGTGAGCTCCACCAAGGCCATCCGCAGCCGTGGGTGCTGCAACAGGGCAAGGCTCGTCGGAGTTGTGGCGTGGGTGTCAAACTGCGTCCTTGACGTGGAGCTGCGATTCAAACTGCGATATGGACCTGGACACATAGCTGTGTTGCTGTCGCCTGGACGTGTCAGCTGGACCAGCGACACTCACTGTGAGGTCAGGCTAGCGGAAGCGATGCAAGCCGTGGCTGGATGTCATGCTGGAGCCAGTAGCGGTGGCAGTGCTGCACAACAAGGAAAGCGTGGTTAAACTAATAAACCGTGGAAACCAATCCGCCTGGCGGACGTACAGGTTGGTTTCAAAAACTATCTAAAGGGTCACAAAACCGTTGTTGAACAAGCCTAGTACCTAGGAGATAAGCCCAAACCTTAGCTGCCTGGAGCAATGATATGTTCCCCAGCCCAAGAACATTGTTCTAACTATTGTTCCAAAAAGACCTGCTTCATGTTTAACCTGTCAAACAAATCAGAAGAGAGCCACTTTCATACTATGGTTTTTGTGTCCATCATCTTGTTTTCTGTGTTCCCATTCCTCCATCCCATCAACCTGTCAACTTATTTGCTAAGGCCTAGATCCATGCTTCAGGAAATCAGGAGCCAGGAGATAGCCAAGATTGATTTTGGTGGTTTGTTATTATCTTATATAGATAGATAGCCATGTGCACTGAGTCCCCATCGCACATCCACTACTACTTAGCTGACTTGTTACTGGTGAGTGGTGAGGTCATGGACAGCAACCATCTGGTCCCTTGACTACAACTTGCACTTTAAGGATGCGTTTGGTTACTTTGGTAGAGATCCAGATTCTTGTAGATATGTTTTGGATCTAGATTCTCTCGGGGAGTGTTTTTGGTGATGAATCAGAATTATTTTATGAAACTGTTTAGATGTTAGCCTGGATTCCGCACAATTTTTTTTATAAAAAGAATCATATAAATGAAATATGCTTCAATTTTTTTTTGAAACTTGTTTTGTGGGTGAAGAACAAGTTCATTACAGACCATTTTAATTTGTTACACTCAAAAAGGATAATAACCGGAAAAACTATAATTATCGGTACACAGTAGGGAAACTAGAATCAATGAAAAACCAGGCTTGAAGCGTTTTGAGCTCCAACGAGAACACACGGATAGCTCCATACAGTTTCACGCTTGAAACATTTTGTGGTTGCTGCATTTGGTATCATTTCTGCTGTTTCTTGCTAGAGAGGAGTTACTTCTTTGGAGTCTGGCTGGGGCTAGAGGAATTTCTCATCTCACTCTAGTGCCAAGTGCAAACTAGGGCTCCTCAGTCGAGGTCAAGTTGTCTTTTTTACTGTAATAGGTGAGTAAGGTGTGGCATGTGTGTTGTTGTTTGGGTTTTGGGGCTTTACACCCCCCTTTTCTTCTTAATATATAATGATACACAACTCTTGTGTGCGTTCAAGAAAAAAAGAATGAAAACCCTGTTTTGAGATAGTGATTCTTATTGTTTTTCTTGTGCAGATTGGTGAGGGTGAAAAACTTGTTCGGGCACTTTTTGGTGTGGCCAGTTGTCGTCAACCTGCTGTCATATTTGTGGATGAGATAGACTCATTATTATCTCAGGTTTGTTTGGTTGTGATGTCTTGTTTTTATTATACCCATACACATCCTGTTTTGTGGACTCTTGATAACCTTTAACATGATTGCAGCGCAAATCAGATGGTGAACATGAATCAAGCAGGAGACTGAAAACACAGTTTCTAATTGAGATGGAAGGTTTTGACACCGGAAATGAACAGATCTTACTTATAGGTACCTCATGCATCAAACATGATAAATTCTCATTTTAAGTATCATAACCATCTTTAACTTTGCATTTCTTTTTTAATGCATCATGGCATAGGCATATTGTATAGACAACTACAGTTTGAAGTTATATGCATGTCCAATGGAGTTGATATTTAACTTCTGACAAAAACACCAAGCAAAAGGAAACATAAGAGAGAAAAACAATAAAAATAGAGAGTTGACATTGAACCTTGGGTAGATCAATGCGAGAGTTCAATTTTGACATAAGTAGATCCATTTTTGCTATATTGATTGATCCTTCATCTATCCTGCCTCCCTGCCCCACTCAATGAGAAATGTATAAACATCTCTTACACTTCTTCCATTTGAAATTGTAAGTTGTTTTGGCTTTTCTAGATAACTATGTAGACACAATGTATATCTAGGTGTGTGACAAAAGCTATGTATCTATAAAAGTGAGAACAACTTACAATTTGGAACGAAGAGAGTAGCGTTGGTTTTTTTAGAAAAACCTTAGTGTGTCTGTGAGGTGGGTTTGTACCCATATGTCAGTGAGAGGCATGGAAGGGCTGAAGTAAACATTGTGCCATATAAAAAATTGGCTCAGAAAAAATAAATCTTGAACCTTGTGATTGTGTGCTCGATCTTAAACCCCTCCAGGCATGCTTAAGATCCTCAAGTAATGTTATCAGATTGGACGACTAATTACGATCAAGTTGGGACTCGGCAAGGGCCCTCGATACAATTAGCACGATCGTAAAACTAGTTGTCCCACTAATGAACAACCAATCACAATTAGTCGTCAGATCATGCCATCTAGATGACTAGTTGGACCAACCTAAGAAAAATTTCTGGTGGGAAGAATTTGACCCTAGTAGGATCCTTGATCCTACCGCGGTTGCGAAGTGGTAGGAATGTGAGATTGGGTGGCGTGGGTGTAGAGCGGCGGTGTGGTAGCGAGTGACGGCGAGAGAAAACATGTAGGGAAAACCCTTAATGTTTGCTTTGCTTGCCTTAAAACTGTTACATTGCCCCTATATTTATAGTCCCTAGAGGACTTGGTTCCAAAGCAAACTAGAGGAGTCCTTATAGATTTGCACTCCTTTTTTTAACAAACCAAACTTATTTTCTAAACCAACTCAATCTTAGCAATCCCTATTTAACTCAATCTAAACAGGGCTCATGCGCTACAATACCACACTACAACACTTGTTGGTACGTTATGCGCTCAAGTACCACGAGTACTGTTCATGCTTGGTCTAGTTTGGGCCCAACACCTGCGTGGCCTGTTTTTCGGCTCACATAGGAGATGCCGTTCATAACATCTCTCCTCGCCTCTTTAAACAAATCGTTCTTGAGCTAAACGTCTAGGTAGAGGTTCTTGAAGTTGTTTAGCTGCTCCCAAGTAGCGTCATCGGTGGTCAGGCCCTGCCAATGTACGAGCACATGTCAGGTGCCATGGCATAACACAATACTCGCTCTAGAGCAAGCGACAACCGACCATTCTAAACAGGCAGCACTAGGCAAAATCGTTCGAGGGTTCACGTAGAACGGCTTCAGCAACCCCATGTGGAACACGCCATGGAGATGAGTGGCTTCTAGACGCTGAAGGGGGCAAGCCACCTGCCCAACACGCTCCAACACCTGAAAGGGGCTAGCATAGCGAGGCCCAAGTTTGTGTTGGGCGATGGAGAAGGCAGAGTCAGACTCAATTGCGGACCTTGAACTGGAGCTCATGATGTTAGTTGTCTTAGACTCGTAGTAACACTTGGCGTACTGTTGAGCCTGGAGAAGACATTGACGAACCTCCATGATGAAGGCGTCACGGTCACGCAGGAGGGAGTGCACCGCCTCTATCTAAGCAGCCCTTGCTGTGTGTGAGAATAGAGGCGGTGGGGCTGGCCGTACACCATTTGGAAGGGAGTGGTGTGGTACGCTACTAAAACTAGGATTTAACACTACTGGAACGAGATTGTTCCCACGTTCCCGGAACGGAACGAACATTCCCGGAACGAGGAACGTGGCCAAGTTCCCAGTTCCCAGTTACTAAGGTAGCAATATTCTTTACACGAAAGCCAGTCGACCCAAGCACGCAGTTGGTCCCCAATGGCGCAACGGAGGTACATGGCTATCACCTTGTTGACGACCTCCGGCTGGCCATCAATCTGGTTTGGAATGTTGTGCTCAGGAGGAGCTTGACGCCAACCATCTAGAAGAGGGCACACCACATGTGACTGGTGAAGACCGAATTGTGGTCGCCGATGGTGGAGGTGGGCAAGTTGTGTAGACGAACAAGTACGAGTGACCGAGGGAAATGAAATGCACGTATTTGGAGAAGCGGTCGACGACAGTGAGGATGATTGACTTCCTGTGGACTTTGGGAAGGCCCTCGATGAATTCCATCGAGATGTCCGCTCACACCTAGGATGACACAAAAAACTCGGCCGGGGAGGGAAAGACCGCCCTCCCGGTATTCAATTAAGAAGGAGACCGAAACATGGTACTGGCCGAGAAAACCCCCGAAACCTGGCCCCCATCACTAATAGGCCGTCAGCCGGGCTGTCACCGCCCACTCTGCAACGGCCCCCAACCGGAGGGTGGCGCGTAGGATGTAACCCATAAGCATGTGGGGCGCAACAAGGGGATTTTTTTGGGTGAGGAACTGGGGGTTCGAACCCCTGACCTGGTGAAGGGACAACACTGCTTCGACCACTCGGGCTGATACCCTAAACCCTAAACCTAGGATGACACATTGAGTGGTTGAGGGAGACCGAATGACTGTAGGTCGGTGTCTTGTTGTGCTGACATGTGACACACGCATGAACAAAGTCGCGGACGAGAACTCGATCGCCTGGGATATAGAAGTCCTTGCACATGCGCTTAAGGGTCTTTTGGATCCCTTTTTGACCAGTCGAATGGGCTAGTGTGACCATCTGGTCGCACAAATCGTGTTGCATCGACACAAAGATGTGCTTGCCGTGGATGAAGCCGTCGGTGGTGGACCAGGCCGAGGCAAAAGGTGCCTCAGGGACTAACATGCGAGGTGCTCTGAGGGCCGATGCACGAGTTGCCCTGAGGCTTGAGGGCTAGCGCACGATTTGCCCTAAGGATTGGGGCAAGTGGTACCCTAGGGGCCGATGCTTGAGGTGCTTTGAGGGCTAGGGCAAGAGGTACCCTAAGGGACGACACACAAGGTGCCCCCGAGGGCCAGCACAAGAGGTTCGCTGATGCCTGAGGTGCCCTGAGGGCTAGGGCAAGAGTTACCCTAAGGGACGACACACAAGGTGCCCCGAGGGCTAGGGCAAGAGGTCCTTTGGGGTCGGTGCACCAGGTGCCATGAGGGCTAGGGCAAGAGGTGCCCTGAGGGTCGTGGCAAGAGGTGCCCTGGGAGCCGATGCTCAAGGTGTCTCGAGGGCCGATGCTTGAGGTGCATTGTGGGGACGATGTGTGTGGTGCCCTTGTGGCCAATGCCAGTGGTGCCTTAGGGGCTAGGACAAGAGGTGCCCCGGGGCCTGACGTGTAGGTGCCTCAAGGGCCGAGGCAAGAGAGGCATCCAACAATTGTTGTTGGATGTGATCGGCTTGTACGTCAGCCCCTGTGGTGGTGTGGATTTCCTCGAGGAGACGGAAAGAAGGGGCCGACATGTGAGTAGATCTCGGCGGTGCAAGTACCGAGTTGGTGTTGGTGACCACGACTGCTGAGTCAGAGTCACGATGGGACAGGGCGTCAGCCACTGAGTTGAGGTGCCCCAGGCGGATGGTACTCCACTGCGATGTCAAACCAGAACAACTTGTTGATCCACTGGTGTGGGGCACACTGGACAATCGCT
The DNA here is from genome assembly GCF_902167145.1 of Zea mays. Classification (NCBI taxonomy): domain Eukaryota; kingdom Viridiplantae; phylum Streptophyta; class Magnoliopsida; order Poales; family Poaceae; genus Zea; species Zea mays. The sequence goes on along the minus strand of NC_050098.1, from coordinate 97,388,976 downwards.
GGTCAAGGAGGAAATTCAGGTTGTAGTGCTTGGTGCGGACAACCACAAGCCAAAGACGAGGCTGTTGGAATAAGTCTTGTGGTCTGTGGGAAGGACAACAACAGTCCTTTGTCTTTGGGAAGGACATCAACAGTCCTTGTTGGTCTTTGCTGCAGTGGAGGGCAGCAGTCTTTAGGTTGTGGAGGCATAGGACAGCAGCAGTCCTTTTGGTCTTGGCTGCAGTTTGAGTAGAGGACAGCACTTTAGGCATCTTAGGCTTTAGTCCTTGCTGCAGGCTTTAGTCCTCGCTGCAGTTTGAGTAGACGACAACACTTTAGGCTTTAGGTCTTGCTGCAGTTTGGGTAGAGGACAGCAGTACCATGCTGCAGTTCTTGACTGCTTTATGGATAGTAGAGGGCAGAGATAGGACAGTGTTGGAATGTGAACCCATAACCCTAAACAGGGTTGGGTGTAGTATTAATAGACTTTAGTAATTGGGCCTGGCCCATTACAAGGAGGGTGAGACGGTAATTACATGGGGAACACCCCAAACCCTAGACGGGTAGTCTAACACCCCCCCACAGTCACACCCTGTACAGATGTTGAGACTGGATCGAAAGTCTAAAAATACACTCGACGGTAACCCCTTGGTGAAGATGTCGGCAAACTGCAGCGTGGTGGGGACGCTGAGAACCCGAACGTCACCGGCAGCGACACGCTCGCGGACGAAGTGCAGGTTGATCTCTACGTGCTTCATGCGCTGATGCTGCACGGGGTTTGTGGAGAGGTAGACCGCGCTGACGTTGTCGCAGTAGACGAGGGTGGCGCGCTGGAGGGGACTGTAGAGCTCGTGGAGGAGCTTGCGCAGCCAGGAGGCCTCTGCCACGCCGTTGGCCACGGCACGGTACTCGGCCTCAGCGCTGGAGCGAGAGACGACGGGCTGCCGTTTGGCGGCCCAAGAGACGAGGTTGGCACCTAGAAACACGGCGTAACCGGAGGTGGACCGGCGCGTGTCGGGACAGCCAACCCAGTCAGCATCGGTGTAGACCACGAGCTCCGACGTCGGGGATGGGCGGAGGACGAGGCCGTAGTCGAGGGAGCCGCGGAGGTAGCGCAGAATCCGCTTGAGCGCAGTGAGATGGGGCTCCCGCGGAGTGTGCATATGCAGGCACACCTGCTGGACGGCGTAAGCGATGTCGGGCCTGGAGAAGGTGAGGTACTGGAGCGCGCCGGTGAGGCTCCAGTATGACGTCGCTTCGGCGACCGGAGGCCCGTCGTCCTCAGAGAGCTTTGCCTGAGTGTCAACAGGCGTGGAGCAGGGCTTGCAGTCAGACATGCCAGCCCGCTCCAGGATGTCGATTGCGTACTGGCGCTGGTGGAGGAAGAGACCCTGAGGCCGGCGCTCGGCGGTGATGCCGAGGAAGTGGTGGAGGGGCCCCAGGTCCTTCATCGCGAACTCCCGCTGAAGGGCGACGATCGTGCGGTGTAGAAGGTCGGCGGTGGATGCCGTGAGCACAATGTCGTCGACGTAGAGCAGGAGGTAGACGGTGTCGTCGCCGCGCCGGTAGATGAACAGGGATGTGTCCGACTTGGCCTCGACGAACCCGATGGAGGCCAGGTAGGAGGCGAAGCGACTGTACCATGCCCGTGGCGCCTGCTTGAGGCCATATGGGGACCGATTCAGCTGGCAGACCAGATCCGGACGGTCAGCGTCGACGAAGCCGGTGGGCTGGCTGCAGTAGACAGTCTCCGTCAGAGTGCCATGGAGGAAGGCATTCTTAACATCGAGCTGATGGATCGCCCAGTCGCGGGAGAGGGCGAGGGAGAGGACGGCGCGAACAGTGGCGAACTTGACGACGGGGCCGAAGGTCTCGTCGTAGTCCACTCCGGGGCGCTGGGTGAAGCCCCGAAGGACCCAACAGGCCTTGTAGCGGTCGAGGGAGCCGTCCGAGGTCAGCTTGTGGCGAAATAGCCACTTGCCGGTGACCACGTTGGTGCCTGGTGGACGCGGCACCAGGTCCCAGGTGTGGTTGGCCAAAAGGGCCGCGTACTCCTCCATAGCACGACGCCAATGTGGATCGGCGAGGGCAGTGCGAACGGAGGAGGGCACCTAGGGAAGCGTCGGGTGGAGTGCTGGACGTAGCAGCTGCCAGGATCAGCCGGTCGACGGGGCGGAGAACGCCAGCGGCGCCCCGAGTCACCATCGGGTGGACGTGCCCGGGGTCGCGGTGGATGGCGACCGGGTGGTATACGGACGACTCGGAGCGAACCACCGGAACGTCGAGAGCGGCGGGTATGGCCGGCTCGCGGCGGTGATAGACGACGGCGGGGTCGGCGAAGCGGGCCGCGCTCGTCGACGGGCCCGAGTCGGGGGGCGCCGAGGTAGTGGCGTGGCCGTGGCGGTGGTAGACGAGTGCGGGGTTGGCGAAGCGAGCCGGGGTCGACGGGGCCGCGCGTGGCGCAGGCAGGATCGACGGGGCCGCGCATGGCGCAGGCGTGGTCGACGGTGTCGCGCAAGGTGCAGGCAGGATCGACGTGGCCGCGCGTGGATCAGGCATGATCGACGTGGCCGCACGTGGCGCAGGCATGATCGACGTGGCCGCACGTGGCGCAGGCGGGGCCGACGGGGCCGCGCGTGGCGCGGAAGAGGTCGTGAGCGGTGGCGTCGTGGCCGCACGAGGAGTAGGAACGGCGCAAGACGGGGCGCCGGGGGTGGGGGAGGAATCGGATCGGACTCGAGGAGGGAGTCAAGATCGGTGGGTGGGGTGGAGCCAGCAAGGGGAAACACATCTTCGTCGAAGACGACGTGACGAGAGATGATGATGCGGTGGGAGTTGAGGTCCAGACACCGGTACCCCTTGTGGTCAGGAGAGTAGCCAAGGAATAGGCAGCGGGTGGAGCGAGGAGAAAGCTTATGAGGAGCAGTAGCGGAAGTGTTACGGTAGCAGGCACAGTCGAACACGCGAAGGTGGTCATAGGAAGGGGCTGTGCCGTATGTTGTTATTAAGTCCTGTTTCCTAAGCATGTCCTGTTTCCTAAGCATTCTCCTAGTTACTTGTGCTAGTTAATTATAGTCATTAAAGACCTTGAGCAGCTCAACAGGTGTGTGCGGCTGCCAAGGCTCCTATCAGATTAGCTAAGCTCTAATGAGCTGTTATGTAATCAATGTGACTCATCTTTCTATATAATCAAGCAATGATAGCTGAGGTTAATAGTCCCGGCAAAACACTCTGTCTACCTCTAACATTTGGTACCAGAGCTTAGGTTAGACACCTGAGAGCCTCAAGGCCGACTCCTCTCTTCTCTACTCATGTCGACCTCTGCTGAGCGCGCTGCCAGGCTCAAGGCCAAGGGAACCAGCGAAGGAGAGCTGGGCGACTTCTCCAGCCAGGCTGCGCGCCTGAAGGCTGCAGAGGAAGCAGCGGCGCTGGCAGTCCAGGCAGCAAAGCAGGCAGCGGCTGCAGCAGAGGCGGCGGCAAGGACGGCGCAGGAGCTGCGGGCTGAAATCGCTGCCGAGAAGGGAGAAGATGAGGAGGTCGAGGAAGAGGAAGAGGAGATGGAGAGGAATCAGAGGCCGCGGACTCCTCCGCGAGACCGGAGGCGTTCGCAGTCACCACTGCGGGACCGGAGGCGCTGCCGCGGCGGTGGTCGCTACGAGTCGCCGCAAGGAAGGGTGGTGTACCGCGACTCCGACAGCGACACGGCGTGGCCGATGCTGGACAAGACGAATTACTACGAGTGGAGCCAGACTATGAAGCTAAGGATGCAGGCGCGCGATCTCTGGGACGCCATTAAAGGCGGTCCTGTCCAGTTCCGCGATGACAGACGCGCACTGGAGGTGATCGTCGGGGCTGTACCCAAGGAGATGGGTCTCCCACTGCTCGACAAGGCTACGACGAAGGAGGCGTGGGACGCCATCGCTGCGACCCGCATCGGCGTGGACAGGGTCCGTCGAGCAACGCTGCAGCGCCTACGCCGTGATTGGGAGAACATCAGCGTCAATCCTGGTGAGCAAGTGGATGACTTTGCTGTGCGGTTGTCAACTCTGCACCAGCAGCTTGTCATCCATGGTGATAGGGACATCACTGAGGAGCGTGTGGTGGAGAAATTCCTGCGCACGGTGCCGACCAAGTACTCGCAGATCGTCGTCGCCATTGAGCAGTTCCTTGATTTTGAGGCACTGACTCTTGAGGAGGTGACTGGAAGGCTTAAGGCGGTGGACAATCGCGAAGAACAAGTACTGACCGAGCCGATGGCCATCAATGGCAAGCTGTTGTACACTGAGGAGCAGTGGAAAGCGCGATGCAGAAAGGAGAAGAAGGGAGACGATGCAGGTGGCTCTGGTTCCAGGAACCAGCGCGGTGGCGGTGGACGCAGCCGCGGTGGTGGACGAGGACGAGGCAGAGGAGGTGGACGTGGTGGCGGACGAGGAGACGACAATGTTGCTGGCCGTGTCGGCCCCAACACCTGCCTCAACTGCAACCAGGAAGGCCACTGGGCACGTGAGTGTCCGCAGCCGCGTCGTGAGGATGCAGAGCGCGGCAGTGGCGGTGGAAACCGTGCTGGCCGCGGCGATGGCAACCGTGGTGGAGGTCGCGGCGGCGGAAATCAGGCTGGACATCGTGGCGGGAACCAAGGAAGGCATGAGGCGCGCGTCCAGTACGCCGAATGTGAAGAAGATGGTGCTCTGTTTCTGGCACATGGCTTTATCAGCCTGGAACAGAGCACGCCGGCGCACAGCTACACGGCGCAGCACGTCGAGCTCTCTAAGCCACGTGCTTGTGCCTACCTTGGCGTGGATGAAGAAGATATGGACAACGGTTGGTACCTAGACTCTGGCGCAACACATCACATGACCGGGCGTCAAGAACTCTTTGCTGATCTGAACACTGGCGTTCGAGGAACGGTCCGGTTCGGGGATGCATCGAAGGTGGAAATCAAGGGAGTTGGATCCATCATTTTTCAAGCCAAGACTGGTGAGCAGAGAGTTCTTCACGGCGTTTACTACATTCCAGCGCTGAAGAACTCCATACTAAGTCTGGGACAACTTGATGAAGGAGGGTCCAAGGTTGTGATTAACCATGGCGTGCTCCGCATTTGGGACAATCATCACTGATTGCTGGCCAAGGTACATCGAGGGAAGAACAGGTTGTACATTTTGCACCTCGAGGCTGCACAACCTATCTGTCTCGCGGCGCGCAAGGATGTTGAGGCATGGCAGTGGCACGAACGTTTCGGCCATCTGAACTTCGATGCACTCCGGCGACTCAGCAAGGAGGAGATGGCGCGTGGGATGCCGGTGGTCGATCATGTGGAGCAGGTATGTGACACTTGTGTCACCACGAAGCAGAGGCGGCGCTCTTTTCCGGCCGCAGCAGCATATCGTGCCCAGAATCAACTCGAATTGGTGCACGGTGATCTGTGCGGCCCAGTCACGCCAGCGACACCGGCGGGCAACCGCTACATCCGGCTGCTCGTCGATGATGCCACCCGTTTTATGTGGGCTGTGTTGCTGCCATCCAAGGACGCAGCGGCGGAAGCAATCAAGAAGATCAAGGCGGCAGCAGAGGTGGAAAGCGGGCGCAAGTTGAAGGTCCTGCGCACCGACAATGGCGGGGAATTCACCGTCGCGGAGTTCGCCGCATACTGCGCTGATGAAGGTATTAAAAGGCATTTCAGTGCTCCTTATTCACCGCAACAGGATGGTGTGGTTGAGCGCAGGAATCAAACTGTGGTGGCCATGGCACGAGCTCTGCTCAAGCAACGCCGGATGCCTTCTCGGTTTTGGGGGGAGGCTGTGATGACGGCTGTGCACATTCTGAATCGATCTCCAACAAAGGCACTGAAGAATGTCACTCCGTATGAGGCATGGCATGGCCGGGCACCAACAGTTGGCCATCTCAAGGTATTTGGCTGCGTGGCTTATACCCGGCGGCTTACTCAGCTCCAGAAACTTGATGATCGTGGTGAGGCTGGAGTGTTCATTGGCTATGCAGAAGGGGCCAAGGCATATCGTGTATTTGATCCAGTGTCCCAGCGCGTGCGAGTTAGCCATGATGTGGTATTTGATGAAGGACGTGGCTGGGACTAGGCATCAGCGGCAGCAGGCAGCGATTTTGTTGTTGAGTTCCCATGGGCAGAAGAGTTTTCTGAAGCAGAGAGTTCAGTGTTACCCTCACCACCTCTTCAGCCACATCCTACATCACCTAGTCTCCCTTTGGTGAGTACAGGAGAGTCTGCAGCAGAAGCAGAGGAATCCGCAGTGGAGACAGAGGTGTCTGTGTCGCCTAGAACACCTACACCAGCTCCAGCAAGCCCGCAGATAGAGCATGTGACTCTGGAGAATGATAGTGAAAGGGTGGATGCTTATCATGATGGTGAAGAGCTTCGTTATAGGAAGATCCATGATATTATTGGTAATCAGCCAACCCCTTTGCCGGCACAGAGGTTGTTTGCAGAACTGAACCTCACTCATGCCGGTGAGCCCACAAGCTATGAAGAGGCCAAAGATGACCCAGATTGGCAGGCAGCAATGAAGGAAGAGCTGAGCTCAGTTGAGCGGAATGGGACTTGGGAACTTGTTACTTCTAGTCCAGGTCTTCGCCCAATTTCATTGAAGTGGGTGTTTAAATTGAAGAAGGATGAACATGGTGCTGTGATCAGGCACAAGGCAAGACTTGTGGCCCGTGGCTTTGTTCAGAAGGAAGGGATTGACTATGAAGATGCCTTTGCACCAGTTGCAAGAATGGAATCAGTACGTGTTTTACTTGCTCTAGCAGCACAAGAAGGTTGGGCAGTACATCACATGGATGTGAAGTCTGCATTTCTGAATGGAGAACTCAAGAAAGAGGTTTATGTTACTCAGCCACCAGGCTTTGAAGTATCAGGAGAAGAGTAGAAAGTGTACAGGTTACACAAGGCATTGTATGGCCTAAGACAGGCTCCTCGGGCTTGGAATGCCAAACTTGATTTGACTCTCAAGCAGATGGGTTTTGAGCAGAATGTATATGAGGCTGCCATGTACAGGAAAGGCTCAGGTGATTTTTTGCTGGTAATTGGAGTCTATGTTGATGATTTGATCATCACTGGAGTCAATCAGCAGAAGATTGAAGTTTTCAAGGCAAAAATGAAGCAGACATTCGAAATGAGTGATTTGGGTCTGTTGTCTTTCTATCTTGGGGTTGAGGTAAGACAATCAGAGGGAAGCATTACTCTGAAACAGACTCATTATGCTAAGAAGATACTTGAGCTCGGTGGTATGGCAGACTGTAATCCAGCCACCACCCCCATGGAAGAAAGGTTGAAACTGAGCAAGGAAAGTACAGCAAAGGAGGTAAATCTAACTCAGTATAGAAGACTAGTTGGTAGCCTGAGATATCTAGTGCACACAAGGCCAGATTTGGCTTTTGCTGTAGGGTATGTTAGCAGATTTCTGGAGAAGCCAACAGCTGAACATCTTCAGGCTGTAAAAAGAATCTTGAGATATGTGGCTGGTACTCTAGATCATGGGCTATGCTATACTAGAATGACATGCAAGGCAAGATTTGTGGGTTATAGTGACTCAGACTTGGCTGGAGATATTGATACAAGTAAAAGCACTACTGGATGTTTGTTTTTCCTTGGAAACAGTCTGGTCAGCTGGTAATCTATCAAGCAGAGAGTTGTTGCCTTGTCAAGCTGTGAGGCTGAATATGTGGCAATGACAACAGCTGCAACCCAAGCCTTGTGGTTGTCAAGGCTGTTTGCAGAATTATTGGGAAGAGAAGTTGAGGTGGTGGAACTTAGAGTAGACAATAAATCTGCTCTAGCTTTGGCAAAGAATCCTGTTTTCCATGACAGGAGCAAACATATTAGAATCAAGCATCACTTCATCAGGGACTGTGTGGAAGAAGGTAGCATCAAAACAGAATTTATTCCCACTGCAGATCAGCTTGCTGATATACTGACCAAAGCCTTGGGCAAGACCAAGTTGGAAGATATGAGAAGCAGAATTGGGATCAAGGAGATCAATATCAGTTGAAACAGGCCTTAGGGGGAGAAATGTTGTTATTAAGTCCTGTTTCCTAAGCATGTCCTGTTTCCTAAGCATTCTCCTAGTTACTTGTGCTAGTTAATTATAGTCATTAAAGACCTTGAGCAGCTCAACAGGTGTGTGCGGCTGCCAAGGCTCCTATCAGATTAGCTAAGCTCTAATGAGCTGTTATGTAATCATTGTGACTCATCTTTCTATATAATCAAGCAATGATAGCTGAGGTTAATAGTCCCGGCAAAACACTCTGTGTACCTCTAACACCGTATAGGGCGAAGTGAGGGGTAGGGTGGCGCACCGCCTTCGAGGGAAGGCGGTTGAGGAGGTGGGTGGCAGTGTGCAGGGCCTCTACCCAGTAGGTGGCAGGGAGAGACGCCTGGAAGAGAAGGCAGCGGAGCATATTGGTGGTGGTACGGATCATGCGTTCGGCTCGGCCGTTCTGTGCAGAGGTGTAGGGGCACGAGAGACGCAACCCTTAGATGGGTATGTCATTGTGTAGTGTGTGAAGAATAAACAAGAAAATTGCCCCAACTCATAGCGTCACCCTCTCGATGCGAATAAGAGTCTCGTTGCGTTGCTTACAGAGGCGCATGTGCTACAAGTTCTAGGACCATGACGAGCTGTAGGTCAAAATGTTGTCGAAGAAGACAAGCACAAACCTACGGTGGAAGAGCCAGAGGATGTCGTTCAAGAGTGCGTGGAACGTAGCTGGCAGGCTGGAGAGGCCAGAAGACATGACGAGGACTCAAAATGATCGTGATGTGTGTGGAACGCCGTCTTTCCAACATCCTCTAGATGCATCTGGACCTGGTGGTAGCTAGACTGCAAATCCAAGTGAAGAACCTGGTGCCATCAAGTTCATTCAAGAGCTCGTCCACCATTGGAGTCGCGAACTTGTCCTTGAATGTCTTGTCATTGAGTGTCCTATAGTCGATGCAGAAGCGCTAGGACTCGTCTGCCTTTTTTTGTTAGCAGCATTGGCGTGGAGAACGGGGAGGTATTAGGGCATATGATACCCTGAGCTCCTCCAAAGTGTAGGTTCTTCCTTTAGCTCTCAACTTATAAGAGATGCTGGACGGCTGACTAGCTAAAAGAGGGCTGGATCATCCAACCAATTGCCCCCTCTGTGACCAAGAAGTTGAAACCCTGGATCATCTTCTAGTTTTTTGCGTTTTCTCGAGGGTATTCTGGTTGTAGCTGCTGAAACCTTTCGGTCTGCAGAATTTAACCCCGCAGCTCGGTCTATCCTCATTTATGAACTGGTGGGAAATGCTTCAGATTCAGTTACTAGTCAAGCTAAGAAGGGTATCGATTCTATCATTGCTTTGGGAGCTTGGATCATTTGGAATCATCAGAATAAATGTATTTTTGATGGCTGGACCCCTAATGTTTCTCTAGCTCTCAAGATGGCTGGGGAAGAGAGATTGATGTGGGAGATGGCTGGGGCTAAGGGTTTTTCATACCTTGCTGCCCTTCTCCCTATAGCATAGCTGTTGTTGTGTTCTATCTATTAGATGGACCTCCTTAGGTTCTTGTGTTTTTGACCTTTGTAACGAAGTCCATGTACCTAGTCTATTTTAGACCTTTCATTCTTAATATATGGGGGTGTTGTTCTCCTGTGCCTTTCAAGAAAAAAATACCATGTTCTAGCTCGGTGGCACACTTCTGCTCGAGCTCATCCTTCTGAAGCTATGGGTAGCGGTACAGGCAGACAACTATTGATGCTGTGCCTAGCAACAAGTGTATCCGGTGGTCGTAGGAACGCGTTGGGAAGTCCACGAGGCTCGTTGAAAATTGCTCTGTATTGTTGGAGGAGGTGGTCTAGCAGAGGCCGTTGGTGGTGAAAGTATAAGGCCCGGAGAGTCGACTCCAGGATGTCATCGTGAGGGGAGCCCACACCCTTCCAGACGATGCGTGGATCACCACGTTGGAAGGTAGACGACGCCTAAGACAAGTACAAAACCGCCTAGGTTGATACTGAAACAATGGAAAAGTCCTCCATGTTGATGCACATGGCCATGTTGCGAGCCACTCCAGTGTAGGCTACATGGTTGCCATCGGCCACCGTGACCCTCATGTTGTTGTCGCTTATCACTAGCCCGATGTAGCACATAACTCCACCGCCGATGAAATTGTGGGTCGAGCTGACCTCAAGGAGGGCGAGGAGTTTGTGGCCATGGATGTAGACACTGAGGTGCATAGTCTCCTCAATTAGAATGTTGACGATGGCGTGGAGGGAGATGACCTGGGAGCCAGGCTGCTCTATCGTAAAAGCCACATCGTCGGTGACATCGTCAGCCAAGAAGTCGACTGCCTTGAGGTAGAACAATTGTTGGCATTGATGGCCCCTGCACATAGGGCTCATCACAGCTGAAGCGTAGCCCTTGCCGTTGGTGTCCCAGCATCAGCTGGCGATAGGTGGCGAAATGGTCGTTGCAACAGGACCTGTTGTGGGGCGAGGCGTGGAGTGTAGACGCCATCGCTTCTTGTATGGGCGGCTCCTGCGACCGGGGCACGGGGTGTCCCATGAGGTGCATGCAGCATCCCCAGTTGGTGTTGTGGAGGGTATGCAGTACGTGGGGTTAGGGTCGGTAAGGTTGCCTCTGCGCGATGCTCGTATGCCAGGGCCACATGCATGGACGTCCGTAGGTCTGGGGGGGCGTGTAGCTGGGCATCCACGCTGATGTGTTTCGGGAGGCCCCATATGAACAAGCTAGCCTTCTGAGCGGCATCTAGTCAAGGTGTGTGACAAATCAGGGCATTGAAACGCTCCTGGTTGTCATGTACCATGAAGGTAAAAGGGAGTCGCGCCAATATGGAGAGGTGGTTAGTAGAGATGGCCGGTCTGAAGTGCAAGTTACAAAGCTCCTTGAAGCCCTTGTTCGGCTCGAAGGCGTAAAACCACGTCTGTGTCGTGCCGTGTAGATTGTACGATGCGAGCGTGTGTTGCCCTAAAAAAATTGCTCGCAATGGGTGAGCCAGTTTAGAGGATTCTCCAAGCCATCATGGGAGGTGAAATTGAGCTTGTTGATGTGAGGGATGCCGAACCCGGTGGCCATGCTGAGGGTTGGTGCTGGTGGCGGCGACGAAGTGGGAACTACTTGAACACTAGGGCTAGTGTTACAGATAAGTTGGGTAGCGGTGACGGTGATGGTGGAAATTGATGAGGTGGATGGAATGGATGAGGTAGCGGTGGGTGGGGTGGCGGGCGACACGGTGTGTGGAGCAGTGGTGGCAGGCGGTATTGCAGTGGTGGCTGAGTAAGTCGGAAACGCTGTCGTGGTGTACCCCGACATCCACTGCGGAAAGCCCTAGGGCATGTCACCTGCTGATGTTGACGCCTAATCCCTCTCCACGGTGGCCAACCGCGAGAGGATGACGACCTACTGCACGTTGAGGTTGCCCATCTGCTAGGCGACCTCGGAGAGGGCCTATGTCATGGCTTCGAGGGCAGATGGTGGCACTCCCTATGGTGCCGGCGGAGATGAAGTCTTGTCGTCAATCGCAGCAGTAGCGTTGGAACCTGGCATTTCTGATACAAGATTGGTAGGATCATTGATCCTATCGCAATTGAGAATTACTCAAAAAAGTGAGATTGGGGGTTGGAGTTGGAATTTCCGATTTCGGTAAGGCGCCATGATGGCGTGGGTGCAGAGTAGCGGTGCTGCAACGAGCAAGGGCGAGAGAGATCATGTAGAGAAAGCCCTTGAGGTCAGTCAAGATGTTTGCTTTGCTTGCCTTAAAATGGTTACATTGCCCTTAAAATGGTTCCCAATCAAATTAGAGGTGGAATCCTTATTGATTTGAACTCTCCTTTCCTAATAAACCAATCCTTGTGTTCTTAAACCAACTTAGTCACAGCAATCTCTATTCTAACTTCTTGAACTAGATTCAAGTGCTACAGTCCCGCAGACATTGTTCACACCGTGTTCAATTTGGACTCAACACCTGCGTGGCCTGTTTTCTGCCACACCCTTAGCTGGCCCATTAGGTTTTAGTATATAGTTTCTTGAACACAAGGTTTTCGTAATTACTAGTATGCTGTGAAGATGACGAGTAGCTTCAGCTGCAGGGACATCGCTGCTCTCTCTCTCCCCCCCAACCACACGCACACACATTGTGAGAGCACCTAGAGGTGGGGGGGTGAATAGGTGATCCTGTAAAATTCAACACTAAATAGCCACAAAACTTAGTTATAGAAGTGTTAGTGCGACTAAGTAGTTGAGAAGCGAGTTCTTGAGGAAAAAAACAATCACAGAGAAAGCAATCACAAGAGACACGCGATTTTATCCCGTGGTTCGGCCAAGTAACACTTGCCTACTTCCACGTTGTGGCGTCCCAATGGACGAGGGTTGCACTCAACCCCTTTCAAGTGATCCGATGATCAACTTGAATACCATAACTTTTCTTCCTTATAATCTTTTCCCGTTTGCGAGGAATCTTCACAAGTTGGAGCCTCTCGCCCTTACAATATTGATCTCAAAGAAAGCACGAAGTAAGGTTGGGATAAGCAACACACACAAGACACAAATCGCAGCACACCCACGCACACAAGAGAAGATTTGAGCTCAAATGACAACACAGGGAGTCCTCGACTCGAATAGAGCTCAAATCTCTAACACAACGAAACAAATGCGCGGGAACAGAGTCTGGATGCCTTAGGATGCTTAGTGAATGATTGGGTGACTCCTCCATGCGCCCGGGGTCCCTTTTATAGCCCCAAGGCATCTAGGAGCCGTTGAAGACAATCTTGGAAGGCTAATCTTGCCTTCTGTCGTGTGGTGCACCGGACAGTCCGTTGCACCACCGGACAATCACTGTAGCTGTCCGGTACGCGATTGCTTTCCAAAACAGGCGCAGTCGACCGTTGCAGCTTCGGGCCCGTTGGCGCACCGGACACTGTCCGGTGCACACCAGACAGTCCGGTGCCCCCTGCCGACCGTTGGTGCGGGCCACGCGTCGCCCGCGGATTGCGCGGCCGACCGTTGCGCTGGCGACCGTTGGCTCACCGGACAGTTCGGTGCACCACCGGACAGTCCGGTGAATTATAGCCGTACACCGCTTATCTTTTCCCGAAAAGCGGCCTTTTCACCGGAGACCAGCCTGGCGCACCGGACACTGTCCGGTGCACCAGACTGATCTGAGTCTTGGCTGCACCGAGCCAAGTCTTTTTCCAATTCTTTTCTCCCTCTTTATAGCACTTAGACAAAATATGTTAGTATTCAAAACAATGTACTAAGTCTAGAAACGTACACTTCTTGCTTGTTTGGCACATAGCTACTCACTTATTATGTGTTGGACACTTAATCACCAAAACATTATAGAAATGGACATATTTCCCTTTCACACTGCAAGCCATTTTTTCGTTCTGCTTTCGCCTGCTTCTTCCTGTTAGCGTCTGAACCTCCCGGTAGTGCCTGTATCTTCGCCAGCGCTTAGTTCTCCATCCTCCGCCTGCCTGTCCTGGTCTCCCCTGCCGGTGCCTTTGCCCATCTCTGCTAGATCGGGCCCTGTAGTCTAGACCTGGAGGAGTCAAGCACCTGTCCTACTGAAGCTGCAGCATACCCTAATCGATGATCGGTGGTCTTAGGACTAGCCTCAATCATACAATCTCATAACATTTTTCTCCACTCGTTGTGACTACAACTAACGCATGTTAGCCTTGTGTTCATTATGTAAATTTGTTGCATGTTTTGTGAAAACTATGAAATTTTTTAAACATGGGGCATCTAATAGAGGATGGCGAGTAAACTAGTAGCATACTGATGGAGCAAATGATGGCAGGAGCAACAAACAGACCCCAGGAACTGGATGAAGCAGCGCGCAGGCGACTCACGAAACGTCTATACATCCCCCTTCCTTCATTAGGTAACACTATTTCTTTTCTTTTATACTTATCATTTCAGAAACCTTAGTGCACCATGGTTGTGAAGAAGCACGGGCTTGGATAATTCGCAATCTATTGGAGAAAGATGGACTTTTCATGCTCTCGGAAGAAGAAACAAGTGCCATCTGTAAATTAACTGAAGGTTTCCATCCAAGCTTCTTAATATTGCTACTATCTTATCAGCTTTGACGTGATCATACTGAATTTAGCTGCTTTAAACAATGCTTGCTATTTCCAGGCTACTCAGGATCTGACATGAAAAACTTGGTGAAAGATGCCTCAATGGGACCACTAAGAGAGGCTCTTCAGACGGGCGTTGAAATCGCAAAGCTCAGCAAGGAGGATATGCGGCCAGTGATGCTGAAGGTATTTGCCCATGAAATCAGGATTTCTGGTCATCTAAATCTAATAAAAAAGAAAAAGAAGTTTTATTGGCTCAAGGGATCGCTTCTGATGTTGAGTATTTTTTATGAAGATTGTTATGCTTATTGAAATGTGCAGGATTTCGAGAATGCTATGCGGGAGGTAAGACCTTCTGTTTCCTCAAGCGAGCTGGGGACTTATGAAGAATGGAACAGGCAGTTTGGGAGCCTATCGATCTAGTCTGTCGGCAGGCATCAACGAATACAATCATGTCGGCACTATAGAAAAAGGAGCTCAACGATTTTAGCCGGAACATGACATGCATAACACAGCTCTACAGTTTAACAATCTTTTGAAGCATCAAAATTTGAACTGTCTATTTGGAGTGCTGAGTAATATCCAGGAGCCTACATATCAAATAGTTTCAATTGTTTTTAAATCTTCACTTTTCTGTAAATTTGTTTGCCTTGGTTTTGATTGACATATGACTAGCGCGGAAGTCAAATACTCCGTTCCAAATTATAAAATGTTTTAGCTTTTCCGCATACAGTTTTTTAGATGAATAAAAAAATTAATGTATCTATAAAAAGCAATATGTAAAGAGATGGTACAACATTGACAACAAAGAAGAAGATTTGTGGGTCCAACTCAGACCTAGACCGTCTTCATGGGTAGTGTAAAATAGAGAATGCGGAACTGTAGATGATATTGTTTGATACTGTTTGTAAAGTAAAGTTTGTTTGATACTGTTTGTAAAGTAAAGTTTGATATATAGGATGAGATAGGAGATTGGATAATAGATCTGCTAGAGATAACCTTCTCATGCTCTCGAGGATCGAAATAGATAATGTTCCATGGGATCGAAATAGATAACGAAGAGGACTCATCTTACAAGGGTTGTATCTTTGTAATAGCAGTATGTCTTGAATTATAAGGGATTTTATGTAAATATTGAAATAGATCAAGTTTGTAGAGGGGGTTGTTTCCTGTTTTCATCTGTGTACTTATCTGGCGCATTACAAGAAACCTTCTTTGTAACTGTCCAGCAAAACAAGGGACAAGGCTGGACGTATGGTATTACCTTCGATCGAAAGTCTAAACCACTCTAAATTATTGAGTTGTGCGTTTAGGAATGAAAACGGGACGGATACAGTCGGATACATGGTCATCATGTATTCTACCCTAATGTATTTCTTTCGGATACGAGACCGGATACAGGTAGTTAAGATTCGGGACGGATACATGACGGGACCGGGTAATAATCCGGACGCGTAAGAAATTGATAATAGATACTACTTGGGTAGATACCGGATAATTGTCGGGTAGTTCGTCCTAATGATATTATTTGTTCAACCACCCAACAAATATATAATAATGTATATGATAGATCAAATGTAGGAAAGGAAACCAATAAAATTAACATTAATGCAATTCAAAGTTACTAATTACAAGGACATTGTAGAACCAACACCGTAATATTAAAAATTCATAAAATATTCTAGTTTCACTCAAAAATTGTAAATAAGTTACAAAAACAAATAAACATTTTATACGAAGATAACTCAAGTCCTCATATAAAAATGATAAAGTAAACTACTGATTATGTTGAAACTTGGATACTTATAGTGATTTCACATGTAACTCATACAAATAAGTGAACGTGAAATATAAGAAACATGACATCTTATAGATCTTATGATCCAAACATTTCTATGGTTATGTATGAACATATGTTGTGCCTCCGTAAAATTTCATGATTTTTAGGCTATTTATGTATTATTAATTTCTTGTCGTAGAAAATCATCAAAATACAATTAAATCCATCAAATAACGTAGCGTCGACCGGAAATTACAAATAAGTTACCAATACTAATAAATAGTCTATACAAAAATAACCTTAAGCTTCCCACGTGAATATAACCTTAAGCCCCCCACATAAAAATAATAAAGTATATTATTTTGATATAAATTTGGACATAATTTTAATGATTTTGGCCTAAATATATGTTTAAACAAAAAATTGATGTACTACAAAGTTATAGATCTCTTCAATATCTACAATTTTCATATAAATTTTATCTTCATCTGATTTCATATGTAAAAGTATGATATAATTTTATAACTATATTATTATGCAGAAAAAGAAAAAATGGGTACTCGTATTCGACCCGAATATCCGGGTATTTACCGGGTAGTCATCGTTCCGTATCCGACCCGAATCCGGAGCTACAGTATCCGGGTATTACCCGTATCCGTCCAGAATATAAAAATACCCGAATCCGTATCCGAAAAATGGGTATTTGCACTATCCGTATCCGGTACCAGACGGGTATACCTGACCTGTTTTCACCCCTATGTGCGTTTACCTTTGGTTCTTTGATCACGTGATTACCCCCATATAAATTCACTACAATGTACTCCCTATGTTCTTTTTTATTTGTTGTGTTTTAGTTTAGAAATGAATTAGCGGGTGATAAATATTTGAGAAAGGATGTAGTAATTTGATATAATTTAAAGAGTAGTAGTTAAAAGCTATGTTCTATAGACACGAAGGATACTTGAGCCTGTGACTTTCCCCCCTTTCGGGACGATACATCGAAGAGTTGTATATTCTTAAAGAGTTAAGGTTCAAGGAACAATTTAGGCATTGTTCGACCCTTTGGGATTTTTTTCGGGTCGGTTTTTCTCCGCACATGAATTGGATGAATCCAAGTCTTTCACTAATCCCTTGTGGGGACCTGTTTGGTTGGCTGCCTAACTTATCACACTTTACCTAATTTTTCTGTCTAAGGTTGTTCTTCTAACCTTAAGCAAAGTGTGGCATCATTAGCCACAAACCAAACATGCCCTAAATCCATAAACCCAAACAACTATATTTGTTCGTTTATTCCGTGTGGAATAAATCCTAAACTTAAATACCAACAAAAGTCAATAAAACCAACAAAAAACATAGAACATGTAGTCTCTCCAGAAATTTAAGCATGCCATATAATTATCGATTTTTTTATTCAAATTGAACACAATTTAAAGATGCGCAACTGGTAGGACATAACTTGACTTTCGCCTTCTCTAGCGATTTTGATAATATCTTTATCATTAGACCCTGAAACACATAGGAGACAAATAATCTTAAAATCTGTAGTAATCTATTATTTTATGTAAAGACAAAGTACTACCATTTGTTTATCAAAGACATGCATTTCTAAAAGTTGTTCCATGACATTGATAAGCTAGTACTCCAACGGCCCCAATACATATGGACTGAGATGTTATATGGGCTGAGATGTCATATGGAGTGTCTTGGTTTGGTGCAAACTTTCACTACAAACCAGTTTCGACTGAGATGTCATATGTACCAAACCAATATGTCATGTGCACCAAACCAAGATACTCCTAATAGATATGGACTGAGATGTCATATTGGAGTGTCTGATATGGACAACTCAGTCCAATGGCATATGGGATGGATGTCAGGTAGTTGACAAATTCAGAAAGAACAAAATTCATTACTATACAATTCCGAGCAAAAAGTACCCATGCACCAAACAGCAAGAGGTTTCAATGGAATGTTTTTTTGGTAGAACTTTGGGCAGGACACCCAACACAATGGTGAAACAACATTGCGCCTTACTGGAGAAACAGTGACACTTGGGACCAGAAACATCCATTGTGGAGGTCTGAATAATGAATAAAAACATGCAACATTACAAACATTAGGACAATTGGGACCAGCAACAATTCTGATAGTATTGTTTTAAAAAAATTTACTTGTACACTGGAATTGAATATATATTAGAATCTAATTTGATTAATGTGATAAGTAAAAAAAATGATAAAGGCGGGTTCATCTGATACGAGGCACTAAGCCTGTCAAAATATCAAACTATATAAATAAAAATGTATAAATATAAGAAGGCATGGTGCATTGTGACATGACAACAATTTATTGTGTGATTGAAATACATAAAGGAGGTGACCATTGTGCTTTGTTTTATAGGTTATCAATATGTCTCAAATACTAAAACAAGGAAAAGATGATTGCAAGAACCTGACAGGAAGGAGATCAATGGTGTTTTAATTCACAAAGGCATCACTAAAGCTCAATTGAAATCAACTCACTGCGTCTGTCCTGTCCGGAAGCTGTCTCTATTTTTATAAGCTGTTTGGTTTGAGGAATGATCTAATCCATCGTCTTCTCACTCCTCATTTTTTTGTTTGGTTTGTGGAATGGATTGAGTTGATCCATCATCACCTCATTCCTTATAGTTATTTAGTTAGTACTAATATGAGGAATGAGGTCATCCCACCAAATTTGAGGAATGGACCCATGATGCACCACTACATTTTGGATGAAGTGATTCCACAAACCAAACACACCCTTAGTTCTCAGCTACGGTCTATGCTTTTGTTCTCAGCTAAACAACTAAGAAATAATATTGGCGCCTGAGTTGGACACTATTTTTCCTCTTTCACACGTCAATGGAGTGGAGCTAGCAATACCATAGTAAACTCTTAGTTTTTTTCCATTAAAAAATCGCAAATGATTCTGTCCCATTTCTCCCCCTCGTAGACAATGCCAAGGAGTCCTCAGCACATACCGCATATCGGCGATCTCGTCCCCACCGCTGGCACCGAACAGGCCTCCCCCTCGGGCTCGCTTCTAGTCCCATCCACGATGAGCCCTCGGTGGGCCCAGCTGCACCCGTCGATTTGGGATGGCGGGCAGATGACCCAGTACCAAACCTAGCTTTCGGTCGGCGCCAGCGTCGACGTGAAGGGGCCGCTCGACCACGTTGAGTACGTCGCTGGGGGAAGCTTCGTGATCAAAACACGGCAAGCTGCACAAGTCGAGCCGCCTCGTCATGGGCCGTGTTTGGATCGGCTTTTGGTGGACTTCTGGCCGCCAGAAGCTGGAAGCTCATCCAAACAGTTAGCTTCGTGACCAGATTCTTCCCACCAGCGGCTCGCAACGGCTTCACCACATCGGCTAAGAATCGGCCAGCAGCCCGCGTCCATGAGAAGTTGGACGACTTCTCACCTTAAGCCGGCACGGAAGCAAACTATTTAGGGATGAAATCAAATTAGTTGTAATGAACATCACATGTGTTATTTATGGAGCAAACTAATCATCAGTTTCTTCCTACAGCCAGCTTATCAAACATCTAGATCCTTGTTTTTGCAGGTAAATACTATCTTGTAGCCTTGTTCATGATGTACACGATCGAGGCTTTGACCAATATGTACCTAGTAGCCTTGTTCATGATGTACCCGTATCCAAACACCCAGATTCTAACCACCAGTTTCTCTCCACAGCAGCCAAACCAAACACCTAGATTCTAACCACCAGCTTCTCACTACAGCCAGCTTTTCAGAAAAGCTCTTCAGAAAAAAGCCGAACCAAACAGGCCCGGGGATGTCTTTGGATCGTCGCTCGGACTTGAGTTGGAGGGGCCCGTGGTGCTACTTCCTCCATAATCTGGTCTTCCTGTGCTCCCCCTTGATCCTGCCCCTCGTCTTGAGGTACCTATACATCGTCTTGAGTTGGGGGATGCACCAATGTCGAGGAAGAAGATTGATCTTGTTCCTGTAGTTCCTGTGGTCGCACATCTCCTATTGCCATAGTTCGCATTGCGGCCGTCGGAACCTCATCCTCATCTATATCATCAAGATCAACTTGCTCTCTTGGAGAGTCATTAGTCTCATCAAATACAACGTCGCTAGAGACTTCAACTAATCCTGATGATTTGTTGAAGACCCTATACGTCTTTGTATTTGAGTCATATCCTAGTAAAAACCCTTCAACTGCTTTAGGAGCAAATTTTGAATGTCTACCTTTCTTCACCAGAATGTAGCACTTGCTCCCAAAAACATGAAAATAAGAAACATTAGGTTTGTTACCAGTAAGTAGTTCATAGGAGGTCTTCTTGAGGAGACGATGCAAATAGAGCCAGTTTATGGTGTGGCAAGCTGTGTTCACAGCTTCCTACCAAAACCGCTCAGGCGTCTTGTACTCTCGAAGCATCGTTCTCGCCATGTCGATTAGCGTCCTGTTCTTTCTCTCTACCACACCGTTTTGTTGTGGTGTGTAGGGAGCGGAGAATTCGTGCTTGATGCCTTCCTCCTCAAGAAACTATTCAACTTGTAGATTCTTGAACTCGGACCCATTGTCGCTTCTTATCTTCTTCATCTTAAGCTCAAACTCATTTTGAGCTCTCCTTAAGAAGCGCTTTAGGGTCCCTTGGGTTTTGGATTTGTCCAGCAAAAAGAAAACACAAGTGAAGCAGGAATAATCATCAACTATAACAAGACCATACTTACTTCCCCCGATGCTGAGATAGGCAACGGGACCGAAGAGATCTATGTGAAGAAGTTCCAGTGGTCTTGATGTTGTCATCACATTCTTGTTGTGATGAGTGTTTCCCACTTGTTTCCCTGCTTGACATGCTGCATAGGACCTGTCTTTCTCAAAACAAACATCAGTTAGTCCTAACACATGATCTCCCTTTAGAAGCTTATGAAGGTTCTTCATCCCAACCTGTGCTAGACGGCGATGCCAAAGCCAGCCCATATTAGTCTTAGCTATTAAGCCTGCATGATCAGCATTCTCTTTCAAAAAGTCAACTAAATAGAGCTTGTCGTCTAATACACCCTTAAAAGCTAATGAACTGTCACTCCTTCTAAAGACAGATACATCAATATTTGTAAATAAAAAATTGTAGCCCATTGTTGGGGCGAAGGCGAAGACGCCACCCTTCGCTCGAGGCCTTCGCCGTACTCGCTGCACCAACGGTGACAAGACAACGGGCAGACTTACCCTTCGTCTCATACGCCGCCGGACGAAGACCCGCGACGAGGTCGTATCATCCTGCGACCTCGTCCAGAGTGGAGGCCCGCGTGTGATCCGGCCCATTGTAACAGGCCCTGCGTGGCCGTTGCACGTTACGGGCCTAATTTGTAAAGGCCTCCCTGTAATTACGGTATGTAACACTGGTTTATGGGAATATTCCGGGGATAACCTAGGTGTCTGAGGGCACATGCGTCCTTAACACGGGACGCTGGGCACCCGGATACCTATAAATACCCCCGCACAGTGCCCTTGAGAGGCTAGATTAACAGAGCTATTGTCGTCTCGTGCGAAAACCCTGTTTACGTCACTTCACACCCCCGTTGGATCACCTTGCACCAGAGAGCAAGTTCCAACATTTGGCGCCCACCGTTCGTGCTACAAAAAAACCACCCGCGATGGCACCCAAGAAAGCTAGCTCGAAGGCTGACGAGGCTGCGAAGGCAGCACTGCTGGCCGCAAAAAAGGGCAAGGCCCTCGCCCTCACCCACTCCACCCACCAAGAGGCTACTGAAGACGACGTTCTCCGCACCTGCGAAGACGATGCCCTCCGCACCTGCGGCCCTGAAGGACAACCGCAACCTCCCCCAGGCTTCGCCCCGCCGGAGGGCGCGGACCTCACCGAGGACGGCGAAGTCCTCGGCGTCTCAGCGGAAGAACAGCTACAGCTGCGCGCCTTGCGCATCAAGAACCGCAATCTCCAGAGGCAAAAAGAGATACTGGAGGCCAAGCGCCAACGTGTGTCTACACTAGCCAAGGTGCGGCAAATGATACACGACGAAGAGCAGAAGGCACAGGACCTCGAGCAGGAGATCGCGCTGATGCAGCGTGAAGGCCACCTCGGCCTGCAGCACGGGCCACCCCTGCAACAGCGCGCACAACTGGAGGACATACGCGAAGGCCACCTCAGCCTGCAGCACGGGCCACCCCTGCAACAGAGCGCGCAAATGGAAGACCTACACTTCCCCCAGCGCGACCACGCCTTCCCACACGCCGCGCCTTTCCAAGGGGTCAACTACCTCGACGAGCGAAGTCCCCTGGCGCCACACCTGCAAGTGACACCCTGGCCTGCCAACTTCCGGGCAGGGACCTATCCCAAGTACAACGGCAACACTGACCCAGCACAGTACATCATGAGTTATCAGGTCGCCGTTGCATCTTCCGGAGGGGACGACGCCACGATGGCCAAGTCTTTCATCATCGCCCTCGAGGGCCCAGCTCTCACCTGGTTCACCAGGTTGCCCCCGCTGTCCATTGACTCCTGGAGAAGCCTCCGGGACAAATTCCTGCTCAACTTCCAAGGGTACCGCCCAGACACCGACGCCTTGGCCGAACTCTCACTCTACAAGCAGCTGGAAAAAGAGACTCTGCGGGAGTATTACCACAAGTTTCTAACACTCAAGTCACAGCTGCCCTCAGTCGACGACCAGATCACCATCCACTACGCCATTAGTGGCCTTCGCGCCGGCGTCCTTTACAACCACTGCATCAGAGATCCACCCAAGAACGTCCAGGAATTATATCAGCTATTTGAAAAATACGCCAAATCCGAAGAGCTCCACCAGCGCAAGGTTGAGTCTCAGAGGAAACCCAAAGATGCTCCACAGTCCAGCCGCACGTGGACGAGAACTCCGTAGCCAGACTCCGGTCGAGACGGCCGCAATCAGCAGCAGGTGCACAACATCGCCAACCAGCACCCCGCTGGTGACGCCCCTCGCCGTCAGGAATATCCCCCCCAGGGCCGCGGAAATGGAACTCACGGTAGGGGTCGGGGACGTGCGCAGCCGCCGCGCCGATTCTACTGTCTTTTTCACGGCGAAGACTGCGCCCACCAAACCAGAGACTGCCCAGAGACGAAGGCCACCAAAGACAGGATGGCACGGGCACAGCCAGCCGACAACCCTAGAGTTGTCGCGCACACTTATCAGCAACCCCCTCCACCATACATCCACGCCCCCACCCCGCATCCACCGCACCACGCATACCAACACCACCAGGAAGTACAAATCGTACCTCCCCCACCCCCACCTCCACACCAGCAACAACAAAACATCCCCCACCCCCACGCCCCAAAACAAGAAGACTTCGCCGATCAGCCGTATCGCGGAGTCATTCATATGATCACTGGGGGGTCCAGCACCGACTTCGACACAAAGCGGCAGAAGCGGGACCATTACCGCAGCATCAACCACGTCGCCATTACCGGCCCAGTCGTGCAGACGAAGTGGTCCCACGTACCGCTAACCTTCGACGCCCGAGACGTCGACCTGCGCAGCGCCCCCCACATCGACGCCATGGTTATCAACTGCAGCGTGGCAGGCTGGGACCTGCACAAAGTCCTAGTCGACAATGGCAGTCAAGCAGACATCATTTTCCTCCATGCCTTCGACCGCATGGGCATAAGCCACAACCTGCTCAAGCCTTCGGACAACCCGTTGTATGGCTTCGGCGGCAAGGGCACCTTTCCTGTCGGCAAAATAGAACTACCTCTCTCCTTCGGTGTAGCACCCAATGCCCGAAGTGAGCAAATAACCTTTGATATCGTCGATATGGTGTATCCGTACAACGCCATCATGGGCCGGGGCTCCATCAACAAGTTTGAGGCAGCCATTCACGGACTGTACCTGTGCATGAAGATACCAGGTCCGTTAGGCGCCATCACGGTCTACAGCAATCAACAGACTGCGCGCAACATAGAGCGGGACTTCGTCCCCGGGCAAAGAAATGTGCACTGCCTCACGGCCCAGCGCGAGGTCCCTGCGTCCGCCAGCCCAACCGACAAAGAACACGACAAGGCACAGCTGCAGAGCAACGACGGGACCAAGACTGTTCCCCTCGACCAGGCCACGCCCAAGCAGACAGTCACCATCAGTGAAGACCTCACTTCGCATGACGAGGAGAAACTCCTCTGCTGCTTGTCCAAGAACAAAGACGTCTTCGCCTGGTCCGCCCTCGACCTGGTCGGGGTCAGCCGATCCATAATTGAGCACAGCTTGGGAATCGACCCTTCGGTGAGACCAAAAAAACAGCGGCTCCGTAAAATGTCTGACGAGAAGACAGAAGCCGCCAAGGCCGAGGTACATCGCCTCCTGGAAGCCAAATTTATCGAGCCAGTGGCTTACCCCACGTGGCTGTCCAACGTTGTGATGGTGCAGAAAAAGAGCGGCAAGTGGCGAATGTGCATCGACTTCACCAGTCTCAACAAGGCCTGCCCAAAGGACAACTTCCCGCTGCCTCAGATCGACAAAATAGTCAATAGCGCGGCCGGGTGCGAAGTCATGTCACTCTTCGACGGCTTCTCCGGTTACCATCAAATATATATGAAGGAGAAAGACAAGGCCAGCACCAGCTTCATAACACCCTTCGGCACATATTGCTTCATCAGAATGCCGGAGGGACTCAAGAACGCCGGGTCCACTTTCTCCCGGCTTACCAAAACAGTGCTCGAGGGGCAAGTCGGCAGAAATATATTCACATATGTGGACGACATCGTCGTCGCCAGCAGGAGCAAGGAGAACCATCTTGCTGACCTCGCCGAGACATTCGCGAACATGCGGGATGCACGACTTCGCCTGAACCCCGAAAAGTGCATCTTCGGCGTTCGCTAGGGGAAAATATTGGGCTACCTGGTATCACACCGCGGCATCGAGGCCAACCCAACCAAAATTCAGGCCATCATCAACATGACGCCCCCGCAGTCAGCCAGAGACGTCCAGCGCCTGACGGGCAGATTGGCCGCCCTCAACAGATTCATCTCCAAATCAGCTGAGCGAAGTCTCCCCTTCCTCAAAACTCTCCGTGGCGCAAAAGACTTCGCTTGGGGAACAGAGCAGGCAGCGGCCTTCGCCTCATTAAAATAGTACCTGTCGGAGTTGGCAGTCCTTACAAGCCCCAACTCTTCGCTACCCCTATTGCTCTATGTTGCGGCTTCACCGCATGCGGTCAGTGCGGCGCTGGTGCAGGAGCAGACAGTTGAGGGCGTGATCAGGCAGTGCCCAGTTTATTATGTCTCCGAAGTGCTAACACCATCCAAATGTAACATGACGGAACTGGAGAAGATTGCCTATGCAGTTGTTATGTCTTCGCGCAAATTGCGCCATTATTTTGAAGCATTCAAGGTCCAGGTCACCTCAGATAGGGGACTAGGTGAATTGTTCAGAAACCCGAAGGCATCGGTCAGGATTGCCAAGTGGGCGGCCGAACTCTCCGGCTACCACATCAATTTCGAGCCCAGGACAGCCATCAAGTCACAAGTTCTGGCAGACTTCGTCGTCGTCTGGACTGGGCCAATAACACAGCCGGACCCGTCCGCAGAGAAGGTTTGGACGATCCACTGCGACGGCGCATGGTGTCATGCGGGGGCAGGCGCCGCTGCAGTCATCACCTCACCCGCCGGGGTCAAGCACAGATACGCGGCACGCCTCAGCTTTGCTCTGGAATCTGACAGATGCACAAACAACATAGCAAAATACGAAGCCGTCATCCTCAGCCTCCGCAAGCTGAGGGCCCTTGGTGTCACCACCTGCATTGTCAGAACAGATTCCAAGGTAGTCACCGGCCAAGTCGAGAAAGACTATGCAGCAAAGGACCCCGCACTTATGCAATACCTCGCGGCCATTCGAAGTCTCGAGAGACAATTTAAGGGATTCACCTTGCAGCATGTGGACCGGGCCAAGAATGAAGAAGCCGACGCATTGGCCAAGGCTGCTGCCAGAGGCGAGTCCCTGCCCTCCGACGTGTTCTACCATGTTATCGGCACGCCAGCCGTCCGGAGCCCCGAAGGGCTCAAAATAACCAATGACAGCGAGGGCCACCGCATAGTCAACCTTATTATGACCGAAGACTGGCGAGCACCAATAACCCTGTTCCTACAGGGGTACTACCACCCAACCGACATCAACGAGGCCAAGCGCCTCAAACATCGAAGCCGGGACTTCGCACTGATTGAGGGCCAACTCTACAAGAAGGGGGTCAGTCAGCCAATGCTTAAATGTGTCACCGAGACCGAAGGCGTCCAAATCCTGCGCGAAGTCCACAGTGGCACTTGCGGCTCTCACGCAGGGCCAAGGGCCCTAGCCGCAAAGGTGACCCGCCAAGGTTTCTACTGGCCCGCAATGATCTGCGCCGCAAATCGGGTCACAAGGTCCTGCGAAGCCTGCCAGAAGTTTTCTCCTTGATTAGGCAACCCCTCGCAATTCACAAAACTGATCGCCCACACATGGCCTCTCCAGCGCTGGGGCCTGGACATCGTCGGGCCCCTGCCCACGGCTCAGGGGAACCTCAAGTTCACCTTCATCGCTGTCGAGTACTTTACCAAATGGATCGAGGCGAGGGCTGTTTCCACAGTAACATCAAAGACTGCACAGAAATTCTTTTGGCAAAACATTGTTTGCCGCTTCGGAGTACCCTCGGAACTCACAGTTGACAACGGCAAGCAGTTTGACAGCCAAGACTTCAAGGATTTCTGCTTCTCCATTGGCACTAAGCTTGCCTTCGCCTCAGTATATCACCCGCAGTCCAACGGAGTTGTGGAACGTGCCAATGGAAAAATTTTCACAGCTGTTAAGAAGATGCTCCTCGACGAAAAAAGGCAGGTGGGCCGACTTGTTACCTGAAGCGGTCTAGGCGCTAAACACGACTGAGTGCATGGCGACTGGGTTCACCCCTTTCCGCCTTCTATATGGATCGGAGGCCATGACCCCACAAGAAATAAAGCATGGATCCCCGCGAATAGTTGCGTTAGCTGTCCCCGACGTGGACGAACCCACTTCGAAGGATCTTATCGACGGAGACCGCGTCTTCGCTCTACAGGCTCTAAATAAATACCAAGCCCAGACAAAAGCATGGCGCGACCTCACAGTCATCCCGCGGGAATTCAGCGAAGGGGACCTCGTACTCGTCCGAACAGCTCGGACAGAGTCCAGGGGCAAGCTGGAGCCCAGGTGGGAGGGCCCTTTCATTGTCAAGACGAAGGCCTCCCCCAGCGCATACAGGCTCGCAACGCCAAACGGTGAAGACTTGGAGCATTCCTGGAACATCGACAATCTCCGCAAATTTTTTGTTTGACTCATCAGGGCCAGCTCGCCCTTGTAATTCGCAAAAACA
Organism: Zea mays; assembly: GCF_902167145.1. Classification (NCBI taxonomy): domain Eukaryota; kingdom Viridiplantae; phylum Streptophyta; class Magnoliopsida; order Poales; family Poaceae; genus Zea; species Zea mays. The sequence continues at coordinate 97,361,769 of NC_050098.1, read as the reverse complement.
ATTTTATTCTGGCCCGCACTCTTTTCCTCCCGGGGGGTGAGGTTTTTAACGAGGCGGAGTCATGTAATATACAAGTGAAAAATCCCCCGCAAAGATCTACGTCGAAAAAAGACCGCACCGACGGTCTCCGACATTCGACCAATACAAAGTCACCGCGAGGCCGAGCGCTAGCTACCCTCGCGTGCGACGCTCCGCGTGAAAGTCGCCTAAGGGTGCAGCCGGACAAGCACAACAAGTGCGAAAAATCGAAGTCTTCCGCGAAGACTATCCGTGCGAAAATCGCCTAAGGGTGCAGCCGGACAAGCACAACAAGTGCGAAAAATCGAAGTCTTCCGCGAAGACTATACGTGCAAAAGTCGCCTAAGGGTGCAGCCGGACAAGCACAACAAGTGCGAAAAATCGAAGTCTTCCGCGAAGTCTATCCGTGCAAAAGTCGCCTAAGGGTGCAGCCGGACTAGCACAACAAGTGCGAAAAATCGAAGTCTTCCGCGAAGACTATCCGTGCAAAAGTCGCCTAAGGGTGCAGCCGGACTAGCACAACAAGTGCAAAAAATCGAAGTCTTCCGCGAAGTCTATCCGTGCAAAAGTCGCCTAAGGGTGCAGCCGGACCAGGCACAACAAGTGCGAAAAAGACTACACCAAACTATCCGCGCAAAGACCAACTACATACGCGCCAGACCGACATAACAAATACACCAGACCAAGTGCGCAACACCTTCGTGAGCATAGCCGAATGCGTGAAGGCACACAACCTCATCATACAAGCCATTATATATGTACAAGCGAGGGCATCACACTTTACATCGGCTCAACCTTCGGAATAATTCTCATCTCCTTATAGTTAAATAGCATTATCCTCAGCTCCTCACCCGCAAAAAGACTTCGCAGCTCCCCCTCACCTGCACTCGTAGCGACCGGCAGGGACAACAGCTCCTGCCTACCAACCCTGCCCACACGAAGCCGACCGCCGTCCGCCTCACTCACTCTACGCTTCGCAACCGCCCTTCGCCGCCTGCGCCCAGCACTTGGACCAGGCACAACTTCAACATCCACAGCACGCGGCGAAGCCTCCGCCGCCGCCACATCCAAGGCCGCAAAGTAATCCAAGTCCTCATCCGACGACTCTTCAGTCCACTCAACCGAAGTCACAGAGTCACCAAAATCAGAAAACTTAGACGCAGATTCATCCGATTCATTCCCATCATCCACGGTCGAAGCCGCCAAAAAATTAGCAGTAGCGGTTGCGTGCGCAGGCCCAAAATCTTGAACCTGCGCAGCAACCAAGGTTCAGCAACATATGCAAAATTCCCTAACTACCCACACCCACTAAGCCACCTGCGAAGACCTAGCCGTCGCGGGATCCTCCGCTGCCGGCTCCGCCGCCATCTTCACAGGATCCTCAGCCCTCGGCGCAGCAGTTGGCGACGAGCCACCACCGGTCGTAGTGGCTGCGGGGGCAGCAGGGGCGCCTTCAACGGTTTCCGGGGGCGGCGCCGGGGCGGCCTCGGACACAGCCGCCACCGGGTTCGACTCCGAATCAGGCTGCGCGCTGTTCAAAGCCCCGAAGTCCTCCACCTTCTCGTTACGCGCCGACTGAGACACAGCACACAGATTCAGCAAACCCACATATAACCCACATTCAACAACACCAAACAAAAGTCAAATATTACCTGACCCCTCGCCGTCTCGGTCCGCTCCCTGACCACCTCCCGACCGTGAGGGCCCCACATCCGGTCGAAGAGGGCTCCCGCGGATTCCTTCACCACAGGGTCCTCAACCTTGTAAATATCGCGCTCGAAATCCTCATCAGCTTGGTCGAAGACCTCATAGTGCCGGCACCCTTCGCGGGACAGCTCGTTCATCGCCCCTTCGCAGGTGACCAGGGAGGCATAGGACATAAACCCCTCCACGATGGCGGAGAGCGCCAGCAACTCCTCCTGCAGCCACTCGAGGCAGCGAAGTCCGGGCTCTCGGTCTGGCACTTCGAATTCAGCGGTCCGCGCGCCCAGCTCGTGGTATGAGTCCATAAGCTGTTTGCGTGTCCGCTCAGCCTCCGAGCGCGTCGAAGCCTCGGCCTTCTCCACACGGGTCTGCAGAGCGTTGAACCGCTCCTCCAATTCCTCGGCGCGCTGTCTGGCAAGACTGCCCTCGCCCGCGCCAAATTGGCCTCCGCCTGCGCAGACTGCGCCTTGGCGAGAGCCTCATTAGCCTCCTTCCTCTCCTCCGCCAGTTGGCGCCGGAGGTCAGTCCTCTCACCCTCCAGCGCGGCCACCTTATCCGCCAACTTGCGGCACTTGCTGTCGGCGGCCGACTTTTCCCGGACGACGTCAGCATGTTGCGCCCGAAGTCTCTCGACTTCGGCAGACACAACTGCCGTAAGGGCCCCCGACACCGCGCGGTCTGCGAAGTCAGCCGCCTACAAGACACACATAAGACCACAACCCCAACGAAGCTGGTAAAAACCGAAGTCTAGCTCAACTTACCTGACTTAATGCCTCCTTCAGCCGGCGGGACACAGCGTCCGCCTCGTCCCTGATGGCAGTGAGTGCCGGAATCTCACCACCGGCACTAAGAGCACTACCCTTCGCCCTAGGCACCATGGCAGCCGCCGCGGTCGCCACGACGGGCAGAACAACAACGAGTTGGCCTTCGCCTGACCCTGCAGCGTATCAACAGATTAAAAAAAAACTCGAGCTAACGACTTACCAACAAGATAATCATCCACGCTAATATCGGTGGCGAAGTCGGCAACGCGCTTGCCCGGCGGAGGCAACTCTCGGGCCTTCACGGCTCCCGCCGGGACAGACTTGGTACCGGCGGCGGCGGCCGCCTTCACAGCCTCCGGCACCCTGCTGGACCCAGGGGCGGCTGACTTCGCCGCCAGCGTCGACTGGCTTCCGCCGGGGGCAGCAGCCTTCGCAGTACCCTGCGACCTCTTCGGCCTGGCCTCATGCAGCCTGACGATCGCCTGGCGCTTCTGTGCAGCTCCCTGACAATCCTTGTCCATCACTGCCGACACAACAACAACAATATTCCGCCCGTAAGGAAACACTCTCCAATCACGAACCATGCGAGATGTAAAAAAGTCTTCGCCGACCGCGCGAGGGATAGGAACATTCTTATGCCACCAACCCCCGGTAACCCTCAGCATCCGCGCCGAAGACTCCCGGAGCTCGGGCGAAGACATCCTTCCCCCTGGGGCCGCGCATGTCCTCATCAATTCCCTAGCAAAACCATCGGAAACCCCCAGTCCTCCCGTAGCAATACCTAGTTTCCTCTTCTTAGAGGATGGGGCGGCCGCCGGCGAGGGGTCGTCTCTAGTCTCTGCCACCGGCTTCTTCCCGCGACGATCCACATCGTCTTGCCCGGGATAACCGCCATACGGCAGACGGTTCAACTCGAAGACCCTGTTCAAGCGGTCATTAGACCCGCGTATATCCCAGCTACGCTGGCCCTCTGTCTTCGGCACGTACCGACCAACAATCCGCACCGCCCCATCCTCCGCCTCACGCACAAAGGCGGCTGGATCGTGGCTATGCAGATCCAGTGCGAAGGCGGGACTTCGCACCAGCATCCCACCACGGGAAGGCATCTGGCGAGGGCATACTTCGCCCAGCGCCCAGCCATGCGCCAAAGGCCACACCCCATACGCCACAAACTCCTCAACCAAATCGCGTCCGCTGCTCAGGCCGGCCGCGCACCGAAGGGCCCCTTCGTTTGCATCCTCCTCCGCCACTTCAAACTGCGGGTATGCTGAGTAATAATGCGAGCACATCTCAGCCACGGGGAGCCCCGGATGGTCTTCGACTGTGCCCTCCGCAACGTAGAACCAAAACTCATGCCAGTTGCCCCATTTATTGCGGGCGCAAGGAACCAACTCAACTACCTCCATCGAGGTCTTGCCGGTCTTCGGCGTAAATGTACAGGACCCAAACTGAGCAACCTTATTTCCGATCATCCTTTTCTGCCAATGCAGGCAATAGTACTTCGCGAAGACTTCGACCGATGGCTGTCCGCCGTACGAAGTCGTCGCCCAGACGTATTTCGACAGAGCCACCACGACATTCGGAGTCAGCTGGTGAATCTGGACGTTAAATCTGCGCAGGACTTCTCCCACGAATCGGTGCGCAGGTAAGCGAAGACCAGCGGCAAAGAACGCCTCGAAGACAACCAACTCGCCTTCTGGCTCGGGGACCTCCTCCGTCCCCAGGACACGAGCGACTCCGCCGCCAAAGTAACCAAGCCGCTGCATATCTTGCACGCGGACCGAGGACATCCGCGACACACCGAAATCCACCGTGTCGCCGGCGCGCAACTCCTCTGCCGCCACAGTGCTCAGCGTCTCCTCAGACGACGCGTCGGCCGGCGGCGTAGCGGCAGCAGAAGAAAAGGTTGGCATCGCTACGTACCGTCGGCGGCGGCGGGCGGTCTGCTTCACACGGACCAGATCTCCGGCGAACAAGAGCAAGGAGGGCAAACGTGCAGCAGGAGGTTTGAGAAGGCGGTTAGGGTTTTCACGGAGCGCGGAACGATAAAGTTCAAAACGCGCCGCCCCCCCGTCCCCTTTTATACACAGGGCGCGGCGCTTCGGGAAACCCGCAATCCAACAGTACGACGTCAATGAACGGTCATGTCAAAAACCCCCGTGGAACCACTTCGAGCGAGGGCAGCGTCTCCGCCATCTAGCGACGTCTTCGGCACCAGGTGACTTAGTCGAACTGGTCCCTCGGAGGGCAAATGTTGGGGCGAAGGCGAAGACGCCACCCTTCGCTTGAGGCCTTCGCCGTACTCGCTGCACCAACGGTGACAAGACAACGGGCAGACTTACCCTTCGTCTCATACACCGCCGGACGAAGACCCGCAACGAGGTCGTATCATCCTGTGACCTCGTCCAGAGTGGAGGCCCGCGTGTGATCCGGCCCATTGTAACAGGCCCTGCGTGGCCGTTGCGCGTTACATGCCTAATTTGTAAAGGCCTCCCTGTAATTACGGTATGTAACCCTGGTTTATGGGAATATTCCGGGGATAACCTAGGTGTCTGAGGGCACATGCGTCCTTAACACGGGACGCTGGGCACCCGGATACCTATAAATACCCCCACACAGTGCCCTTGAGAGGCTAGATTAACAGAGCTATTGCCGTCTCGTGCGAAAACCCTGTTTACGTCGCTTCACACCCCCGTTGGATCACCTTGCACCAGAGAGCAAGTTCCAACACCCATGTGACACAATTGACTCACAAACAGTAGATTATACCCGAGCGACTCTACTAGAAATACATTTGAAATCGAGTGCTCGTTCATGATAGCAATCTTGCCCAATCCTTTAACCTTGCCTTGGTTCCCATCTCCAAAGATAATTGTGTCTTGGGAATCCATGTTCTTGACATAGGAGGTGAACATCTTCTTCTCCCCCGTCATATGGTTTGTGCATCCGCTGTCTATAATCTAGCTTCAGCCCCCGGATGCATAAACCTACAAGGAATTTAAGCTTGGGTCTTAGGTACCCAACTCTTGTTGGGTCCTACAAGGTTAGTCAAAATAGTTTTTGGAACCCATATGCAAGTTTTGTCTCCCTTGCATTTGGATCCCAACTTCCTAGCAACCACTTTTGCATTTTTGCATAAAAGTACAAAGGAAGTATTGCAAGCATGATAAACAATAGTAGGACGATTGCAAGTTTTCCTAGGCGCATGGGACATAACATGATTACGTCTAGGCCTTCTTCTACCATGAACAAAAGTGGAACTAGATGCGAACATAGCATGAGAATTAAATGTAGCATCATGGGAAACAATGCGATCATAGCATCTATCATTATAAGCATGACTAGTGAATTTCCTATCATAAATATAGGCATGAGAACTACTAGCCATCGAGGCCTTCCCTTTCTCCTTGTTGAGAACGGAAGTCCTTTGGCTTGTTAAGTTCTTGGTTTCTCTTCGAAAACCAAGTCCATCCTTAATTGAGGGGTGTCTACCAACAGTGTAGGCATCCCTAGCAAATTTTAGCTTATCATAATCATCTTTGCAAGTCTTAAGTTGAGCATTAAGACTTGCAACCTCATTGTTTAGTTTAGCAATAAAAGTAACATGTTCATCACAGGCATCAATATCGAAGTCTTTACATCTATTGCAAATAATGACATGCTCTACACATGAACTAGTTTCATTAACTTTCTCTAGCTTAGCATTTAATTCAACATTTAAATTCTTTAAGCTAGAAATGGATTCATGACAGGAAGACAACTCAGATGACAGTATTTCATTTTTCTTAATTTCTAAAGTAAGATATTTTTGAACACTAACAAACTTGTTATGTTCCTCATATAACATATCCTCTTTATTTTCTAGCAGTCTATCCTTTTCATTTATAGCATCGATTAATTCATTATTTTTGTCTACTTTAGCTCTATCTAACTGAAAGGGAAATGTGCCCTTGGGCCATTTCTAAGTATTTTTGTGATTAAGTGCCCAACACAAATGGTTTAAGTGTTAAATTGTGCCAAAGACTCAAGAAGTGAAAATCAAGATACAAGGTATGATTCTAGACTTAGTACATTGGTTTTTGTGTACTAACATAATTGTCTAAGTGCTAGAATCAGAGAAAAGACAACAGGAAAAAGACTTGGCTGGAGCAGCCAAGACTCTGTGCACTCTGGGTGCACCGGACAGTGTCCGGTGCGCCAGGTTGGCGTCTGGTCAACTGGCTGCTCTCGGGTCTCGACGGAGGCGTACGACTAAAAATCACCGGACTGTCCGGTGAGCCAACGGTCGGCCGCGCCAACGGTCGGCCGCGCAATCCGCGCGTGACGCGTAGCCGAGCCAACAGTCTGATGGGAGCACCAGACTGTCCGGTGTGCACCGGACAGTGTCCGCTGCGCCAACGGCTCCAAATCTTCAACGGTCGGCTGCGGCAAAATAGGAAAGCAATCTGCACCGGACATGCTACAGTGCCTGTCCGGTGCTGCACCGGATTGTCCGGTGCGCCACCCGATAGAAGGCAAAAATTGCCTTCCTGGATTGATCTCAACGACTCCTAGCTGCCTTGGGGCTATAAAAGGGACCCCTAGGCGCATGGAGGAGTACACCACACATTCTTTGATCATCTCTAAGCACCAAGACCTCATTCTAGCACATTTGATTCTTTGTGATAGCAATTTGAGCTCCTCTTGAGTTGAGAACTCCGCGTGTGAACTTAGAGCTCAAGTTGTGACCAGTGTGCGTGATTGTGCTGTTGCTTTTGAGACTTGTGTGTGTTGCTTTTCCCTTCCTTACATCTGTGCTTCTTTGTGATCATCATTTGTAAGGGCGAGAGGCTCCAAGTTGTGGAGATTCCTCGCAAACGGGATATAGTGAAAAAAAGAAAAACACCGTGGTATTCAAGTGGATCTTTGGATCACTTGAAAGGGGTTGAGTGCCACCCTCGTCCATTGGGATGCCACAACGTGGAATAGGCAAGTGTTGTACTTGGCCGAACCACGGGATAAACCATCGTGTCTCTTGTGCTTGTTCTCATTGTGACTATTGTGTTTCACAAGAGCTCGGTCCTTAGCCACTTGATTTCATTGTGCTAACACTTAATCAAGTTTTGTGGCTTTAAGTTTTTAAGTTTTTACAGGATCACCTATTCACCCCCCTCTAGGTGCTCTCAATTGGTATCAGAGCCATTCTCTTCACGAAAGGGACTAATCGCCCGAAGGGATGGATCCTAAGGGATAGGGGATGGTGATCAACGACAAGGAGAAGGAGTCCTTCATCAATGAGCCAAAAGACGACAAGCCCACTGACTCGGGCTCAAGTCACAAGAAGAAGGATGGGAAGAAGAAGAGGCGTATCAAGAAGATAGTCTACTACGACAGTGACGAGTCCTCTTCTTCCTAAAGAGACGACGACGACGAGAAAAAGAAAACGGTCAACTCAAACTTTTTCTTTTGATTATTCTCGTATTCCGCAAAATTCCAATGCTCATTTGCTCTCCATTCCTCTTGGTAAACCTCCACACTTTGATGGAGAGGACTACGGATTTTGGAGTCACAAAATGCGTAGCCACTTGTTCTCTCTTCATCCAAGTATATGGGAGATAGTAGAAAATGGAATGCAATTTGATAGTACGGATAATCCCATGATTATCAATGAACAAATTCACAAAAATGCACAAGCCACCACTGTTCTTTTAGCATCCTTGTGCAGGGAAGAGTATCATAAGGTGGGCGGCTTGGATAATGCCAAGCAAATTTGGGACACCCTCAAGATCTCTCATGAGGGGAACGACGCCACCATGATCACCAAGATGGAGTTGGTGGAAGGCAAATTAGGAAGGTTCGCAGTGATCAGGGGGGAGGAGCCAACTCAAACGTACAACAGGCTCAAGACCCTGGTCAACAAAATCAGGAGCTATGGAAGCACGAGATGGACGGACCACGATGTCGTCCGGCTTATGCTAAGGTCTTTCACTGTCCTTGATCCTCATCTTGTAAACTCTATTCGTGAAAATCCTAGGTACACCAAGATGACGCCCGAGGAAATACTCGGAAAGTTTGTAAGCGGGCGAATGATGATCAAGGAGGCAAGATATGTTGATGAGGCGTTGAATGGCCCAATACCAATCCATGAACCTCAAATCGTTGCTCTCAAAGCAACAAGCAGCAGGGAAGGGCTACCTAGCAAGGTGGCGCAAGTTGAGGCGGCTGGGCTAAATGAGGATGAAATGTCCGTCATCATCAAGCGCTTCAAGACGGCGCTCAAAGGTCGCAAGGAGCATCCCAACAAGAGCAAGACGAAGGGAAAGCGCTCCTACTTCAAGTGTGGTAAGATTGGTCACTTTATTGTAACTGTCCCGATAATGATAGTGACCAGTAACAAGGAAAGAATGGGAAGAGAGAGAACAAGAAGGTTTACAAGAACGCTAAGGGCGAAGCACACCTTGGAAAAGAATGGGACTCGGATTGTTCTTCGTCCGACTCCGACGACGAAGGACTCGCCGCCACAGCCTTCAACAAATCGTCTCTCTTCCCCAACAAGCATCACACCTGCCTCATGGCAAAGGAGAAGAAGGTAAGCACTCGAAATACTATTGCATATGCTTCTTCAAGTGATGATGAATCTAGTGATGATGAAGTAGACTACGCAAGTCTATTCAAAGGCTTAGATAGAACTAAAATTGATATTGCTAGAAAAGCAAGAGGATCTTTTATATGAAGAGCATGATAAATTTGTAAGTGTGCAAAAGTCTCTTGCTTTATAAGTTAAAAGAAATGAAATGCTTTCATGTGAATTATCTACTTGTCATGAGTCTATTTCTAATCTAAAGAATGTTAATGATGACTTAAATGCTAAGTTAGAAGTAGCAAATAAATCTAGCTCATGTATTGAACATGTAGTAATTTGTAATAGGTGTAAGGATTTTAATGTTGATGCATGTGTTGAACACCTTACTTCTATTGCAAAATTAAATGGTGAAGTGGCTAGTCTTAATGCCCAACTTAAGACTAGCAAGAATGACTTTGACAAACTAAAATTTGCAAGAGATGCCTACACTATTGGTAGACACCCCTCAATTAAGGATGGGCTTGGCTTTAAAAGGGAAGCCAAGAACTTAATAAGCCAAAGAGCTCCCATTTTCAACAAGGAAAAGGGAAAGGCTCCTATGGCTAATAGTAGTCAAAAGAATCATGCATTTATTTATGATAGAAAATTTTCTAGAAATGCTTATCATAATAGGAGTTGTAATGCTTATGATTCACATACCATGATTGCTTCAAGTTCTTCCTTTTTGCATGGTAGAGATATGCCTAGGAAAAATATTGTTCATAATATGCCTAGGAAAATGCATAATGAAAATGCTACTGTTATTCATGCCTGCAACACTGATTTTGTTCTCACATGCAAAAATAAGAAAGTGGTTGCTAGGAAATTAGGGGCAAAATGCAAGGGAGACAAGACTAGCATTTGGGTCCCTAAGGCTATTGTTACTAACCTTGTAGGACCCAACAAGAGTTGGGTACCTAAAACCCAAGCCTAATTTGCCTTGCAGGTTTATGCATCCGGGGGCTCAAGCTGGATTATCGACAACGGATGCACAAACCACATGACGAGGGAGAAGAAGATGTTCACCTCCTACGTCAAGAACAAAGATTCCCAAGATTCAATCATATTCGGTGACGGGAATCAAGGCAAGGTTAAAGGACTAGGAAAGATAGCTATTTCATCCGAGCATTCCATATCTAATATGTTTTTGGTTGAATCGCTCGGGTATAACTTGTTGTCCGTTAGTCAATTATGTAATATGGGTTACAATTGCTTATTTACAAATGTAGATGTGTCTGTCTTTAGAAGGAGTGATGGTTCATTAGCTTTCAAGGGTGTACTAGACGACAAACTCTATTTAGTTGATTTTGCAAAGGAGGAGGCCGGTCTAGATGCATGCTTAATTGCTAAGACTAGCATGGGCTGACTGTGGCATCGCCGTCTAGCACATGTTGGGATGAAGAACCTTCATAAGCTTCTAAAGAGAGAACATGTGTTAGGTCTAACAAATGTAACTTTTGAAAAAGATAGACCTTGTGCAGCTTGTCAAGCAGGTAAACAGGTGAGAAGCTCTCATCATAGCAAAAATGTGATGACCACATCAAGACCTTTGGAGCTACACAACAACACTGTACACCATTTTCGGCGGCCCCTATTATTTTCGGCGGCTAAGGGTTGGCCGCCGAAAATAGGCTGTTATTTTCGGCGGCCAGGCACAGCCGCCGAAAATAGTGTTATTTTCGGCGGCTTCTGACACGGCCGCCGAAAATAGTGTTATTTTCGGCGGCTTCTGACACAGCCGCCGAAAATAACAGTTTAATTTCGGCGGCTAGCCCTAGCCGCCGAAAACTAAGATTTTAAAAAGGTCGGGCCCGACCTTCTTCTCTGCTTCTTTCTCTGTCTGCCTCAACCGCTCGCGCCGCCGACCTCCAGCCGCCGCGCCGCCGCCTTCCAGCCGCCGCGCCGCCGCCTTCCTCCAGCCGCCGCGCCGCCGCTCGCCGGCCGGCCACGCGCCGCCGGTCCCGGGCCACCACCGCGCCGCGCAGCGCCCCTGCGTGGGCCGCCGTCGCCCGAGCCACCACCGTCGACCCGTCGCCGTTCCTACTCCACCGCCGCCGTTCAAAGCCCCGAGCCGCCACCGTCGTGGAACCAATCCGCCGTCGTCGCCAAGCTCTTCCCCGTCGTAAGGTATTTTTTACGTTTTTTATTCCATATTTTCGGCGGCAGTTATTGAATTACCGCCGAAATTACTATATATTTATAATTGTATTTGTTTGATTAGTTGTATGATTATTATTATTGTTTAGTTCGATTTCATTAATGTATTAGTGTTTACTATATATTATTGTTTGATTAGTTGTATGATTATTATTATTGTTTGATTAGTTTGATTTGATTATTATTATATCATTGTTTGTTTTGTATATAAGTAATATTATTTAGTGCCAGCGAATTTATGCTGCCAAAATTTTTTTTGGGTCCTACTAGGTTCATGTGGGTTTAGAACATATCCCTGTGTATACATGTAGGACCGATACACTTGACGAAGTTGAATAATTGTTTCACGATATGGTTCGGTTTAACAGTCTCAGGCATGGCTGAAGATCGTGCATGGATGTACAATGGCTGGAGTAGAAATGGACGTCATTCTGATGAGTGGGTAGCCAAGACCAAAGATTTTGTGGACCACGTATTCGCCTTGTCCTTAACCGGCACTGTCAGATGCCCTTGTAGGCGTCACGAAAACAGTATATTTCTTAATAAGGAAAGAGTTAGCCTAGATCTTTGTCAGTTTGGATTTATGCCCGGATATGAGGTGTGGGAACATCATGGTGAGGTAGTACCCAACCGGAATGTAGAAGAGGAGGAGAACAATGATTGGGCTGGCGATGATGCGATGCATGAGATGCTAGATTCGCTACGTCCAGAATTCAACCTAAGCTCCGAGGATCCTGCCACACCAGAGGTTTCCAGATTTTTTAAACTACTAAAAGACTCTGAAGAGCTGTTGCATGAACACACAGATGTGAGTATACTCGCTTTTGTGACTCGGCTCATGGCCATTAAGTCCAAGTACTTTTTCTCGAACAATTGTTACAATGAGATTTTAAAGTTATTAGGAGATGTGCTCCCAAAGCCCAATAAGTTGCCTAAAGACATGTACCAATCAAAGACAATTATCAAAGGTCTCGGTATGGATTATGAGAAGATTGATGTGTGCAAAAATAATTGTATGCTTTTCATGAAGGAGCATGCGGAAGAGAAAAAATGTCTGAAATGTGGACAATCTAGATTTGTGGAAGTTGTTAATGATGAGGGTGAAAAGGTGATGACAGATGTTGCACATAAGCAGCTCCGCTACTTGCCACTAACTCCTCGAGTGAAACGAATGTTTCTATCTAAAAAAACCGCTATGCACATGCGATGGCACAAAGAAGGTGTCCGTGATAACGATGACCTAATCGTGCACCCTTCAGATGGGGATGCATGGAAGGCTCTCGACAAGTTTGATCCTGAGTTTGCAGCTGATCCGAGGAATGTTCGAATCGGCCTCGCGACCGATGGCTTCACACCTTTTGGTCAAATGGCATCATCATACTCATGTTGGCCCGTCTTTGTTATTCCATACAACCTTCCACCTTCTCTTTGTATGAAATATGAATTTATATTTCTTTGCTTAATCATTCCTGGCCCAGACTATCCTGGAAAGAACCTCAATGTCATGTTAAAACCCTTGATTGAAGAGTTGAAGGAGCTTTGGAAAGGTGTTGAAGCATACGATGTTTTTACAAAACAGATATTCAAACTTCGAGTTGCGTATTTGTGGTCGGTGCATGACTTCATGGCGTATGCTATTTTTACCGGTTGGAGTACACATGGTAGATTGACATGTCCATATTGCGGTTCAGATACAGATTGCTTCCGTCTTGCTCATGGTGGAAAGATCACTTACTTCGATTGTCATCGACGCTGGTTGCCCAGGAAACACCCCTTTAGGAGCGATAAGAAAAACTTTATAAAGAACACTGTGGTCACCAAAGGTCCGCCTAAACGTCTTAACGCGGCAGAAATATATGCTCAGCTGAACAACCTTGTCCTAAATGAAAAGGGGGACAAGTACGAAGGATTCGGAGTGGACCACAACTGGACACATATATGTGGTCTCTGGGAGCTCCCTTATATGTCGTCATTGATTCTTGTGCACAACATTGATGTCATGCACCAAGAAAGTAATGTTGCTGAAGCCCTCATACACACCTGCATGCATTTTGACAAAACAAAGGACAATCTGAAAGCTCGAAGAGATCTAGCAATGCTTTGTGACCGACCAACCCAAGTGCTCAATGACAACGGTAGGCCGCCCCGTGCCTTGTTCTGTCTTACCTCTAAAGACAAGATCGAGGTAACGAGATGGATGAAAAAAATTAAATTTCCCGATGGTTATGCTGCGGGCTTGAAAAGAGCTGTGAATTTGAAAACGGGAAAACTAACTGGGTTAAAGAGCCATGACTTCCATATATTAATGGAGAGGATTATCCCTGTCATGTTTCGTGGTTATATGCCCGACGCCATGTGGCAAGCAATAGCTGAGCTAAGTTATTTCTACAGGCAGATCTGTGCTAAAGAAATAAGTAAAAATATGATGGAGAAGTTGGAGAAACAAATACCAGTGTTGTTATGCAAGCTAGAAAAAATATTCCCACCTGGATTCTTCAATCCGATGGAGCATCTACTTATTCACATTCCATATGAGGCAAAGGTTGGTGGACCTGTACAATATAGGTGGATGTATCACATTGAACGTGCACTCAAAAACCTGCGAGGCATGGTTCGAAATAAGGCTAGAGTAGAAGGATGCATCGCTGAAGCTTTTTTGCTAAAGGAGGTTTCATACTTCACGAGTGTGTATTTCGCAGAGGAACATAATGTCTATGCTGCTACCATGCGATACAATGTCGATGAGGAACCTCCTGTCAGTGATCTAAACATTTTCCAATGGAGAGGCACAAGTACTAGTAAGGGCACGTTCTACCACCTTAGCATGGATGAAAGAATGTCCGCATTGCTATACATGTACTCTAATATGGAAGAGATGGAGCCATATTTCATGTAAGTCTTTATTTTACCCCTTAATTTCTTTACCAAAGGAGCCATATTTAATTACTTATTTGTCGTACAGTAAGTTCGACGAGGAAAATTGGACTTATTCCCATCAGCCTACAAGCAAACAACTAGATACTATGCGACGACATGGGAGGCAAGGAAGACCTAATTTTGTTGACTGGTTTCGCGAGCATGTAAACTCTCTATATTCCTTACTTTCATGTCATTTAGCCTTTTACGCGAGGTAGTCATTTGAACTGTATATTATTTGCAGTGCACAAAGACTCCTAACATACACGAGGACTTGAGACAGCTATCTTATGGGACGGTCACTTGCAGAACATTTGGTCGATACGATGTGAATGGCTTTCGTTTTCGTTCAGACCAATTTGAAAAGTCTCGTCCTCGTGCAGCCACACGTAACACTGGAGTTCTGACTAGGGCACTCGATGCACTCGGCAGAGAAACTAATTATTATGGCATCATTCAAAACATCCTAGAGTTTAATTTTGCAGGGAACAAACCTTTGAAATTAGTATTCTTTCTATGTGATTGGTTTGACAGCACTAATGGTATTAGACAAAGTCAATATGGTATAACTGAAGTAAAGCACAAGGAACGACTTCGAGGCCATGATAATTTTATCCTTGCACACCAGTGCGAGCAGGTCTACTATATGTCATACCCAAATCCGAAGTTTGAAGCATGGTGGGTAGTTCATAAGGTGAACCCTAGGGAACGTTTACATACTCCTTGCACTGCTGGTTATCAATTCGAAGATGAACAGGCCGATGATGTTTATCAAGAAGAAGAATTGCCAACTACTTTTACTATCGATGAGGGTGTTGCACTGAACTCACTAGTCGGAGACCGTAACGATGTCACTACTGATGAGTGTGTTGCACCGAAACGAAAACGAAATCCAAGGAACAAAAAAGCCACATTGCGAGCTTTGGATCGAAGAAGACTCCTTGATCGTGATTCTGATGAATTTTGATGTGTAATGCAAAATTTCATATTATGTGATGTATTATTTGATTTTTTATTAGTTCACTTAATTTTATGGAGCTAATACATTTAATGTTTTTCTATTGAACAGGATGAGTGGTAGGAATAAACCAAAGCGCACTGCTAGGGGGTTTCTTAATGCGGCTAGCAGGATACTCCCTGGTGCACGTTCCCTTTTCCAAGGGAGTTCTTCTAGCCAGAGCAGACAGGAGGCGTTGCTGAGACACGCTCGGCCAGAACTACGTGATACACCTATCGCTCTACAACGGAGTACCGATGTAAATGTTTATGTAATTGATCTTATTTGTCAGTCACTTGTGTAATTGATCTTATGTAAATGTTTATGTAAATTTTTACGTGTCTCTATTTCATGTGCATAGGAAGAGGAGGACGACGAGGAGGAGGTGCAACACCATGAGGAGGAGGACGAGGACGAGCAGGCCCATGAGGAGGATGACGAGGAGGACGAGCAGGCCCATGAGGGCATAGATGCTGAGGCGGATGACGATACCACCGAGGCTCCTGTCGTTCGACGAAGGGGCACTCGGAAGGGCCACTTTGTCCTACCTCCGTCAGCGCCTGCACAATCTGAAGCTCGAGTACTGATCATCCCGGTTGGTGATAGGTACTCACGTTTGGCCACTTTGTTCTTACTTATTTGTTTATTTTACACTATATATATGACATGACTTTCTTGTTTTTTGTCATGCAGCCAATGGGAAGACACGTCATTTGACGGTCGAGGTCACCATAGACAGGTTAATCAAGTCTTAGGTAACCTCTGTCGTCTACATAACCCAGGAATTGTCACCGACCCGAAAGGTGTGGTGGTTCCTTGCACTAGCTGGTCGCACTTCGCACTAGCTCCACATGCTACATATGGAACAGCTCAAGGCGCCGTCAAGCACGACTTTTGGGTAATTTTTTCGAACTAACATTTATTAGTTGTTTCAACCTAACATTTATTAGTTGCTTTTGAACTAATTTTATTTTCGATGTTGGACAGAGACGCTATCGTGTGGAACCTGAGGCTCAAGAGCATGCAGACCGAGTATTAGAGAAAAATGCGAAAAAGGTGTGCAGGGATGCATTTTCCAATGCTCGTCTACAGGTTGTGAACGCGTACATGAAGCGCCGAGGTCATTCTATCAACAACTTTCGACAATATTCAGATGTCTACTTGACTGTAGACCAGTACATGGAGGTAAAAATCTAATTTAACAACTCATTCAGATGTGAATGTAATTTTGAGCTAACGCTTTATATGCAGGTAACTCTTCCATGGATGGAACACCGGCCGCAGGCTTACAAGGCTTTGTGTGAGATATGGGCTTCGCCCGAGTGGATTGAGAAGTCAAACAGAAATCGACATAGGCAGCGCCATCAGCATGACGAGGACGATGATGAGGTCGTAGTCAACCATACCTATGGGGCTGATGGACACATTCGGTTGGCTAAGCGAATGGTGAGTATGTAGTATTCTGTTTTACTCAGAAATGAAACAGGATTGAACTCATATATTTGCAGGAGGCTCAAACTGGAGTTGTCCCGAGCCCAATCGATGTTTATAGGAGAGGGCATCGAGCGAAAAACAGTGAAATCTCCGATGAGCTGTGTAGTCAAGCGGCCGTTGAGCGTATGGTTAGTTGTTGTTATGATTAATGTTTTCTTCCCATATAGCTATAAATTACATGTGTGCTGAACCTTCATATTGTATTGCAGGAGACATACGGGCAGGAGATGGTTAAGAAGTATGGAGAAGACTACGATTGGCGAGGAGCGCCTACCATCGACGCTGAGGTTGTGCATTCACTTGGAGGCAAGGCGCATGGACGGTATGAACTTGTGAATTGTTTTCAATAATATTGGAACTACGACCGAATAGCTAATTTTCTTGTTCTTCAAGATATTCTATGTTTACCGGTGTTATCGATTCGACGGAGTTGCGTTCTCGTGGCGGCTCTTCGTCGCAGGCGGGCTGTGGTAGTAGCAGCCGTAGTCGCCGCTCTGTATCTAGCATGGAGGAAGCTATGAGGGAGCAGCAAGAAAAATTTCGTGAAGAGATGCGGCAACAACAAATGGCATTTCTCCAACAGCAATCAGAGTACATGGCTGCTTACAACGCACAGGCGCAACAAGCAATGAACGTGAGTGTCTTATTTATTCTCAACACGCTCGATATTGGTTCTATAACTAATATATTATATTTGCAACAGTCTTGGTTTCCACAGCAGGCACAGCAGCAACCATTTGTTTTCCCTCAATTTCAGCCGCCGATGCCTCAGTGGGGATTACATGCTCCGCCACCTCCACCTCCACCTCAGGTTATTCAATTTAGTTAAGACTTGTCGTTTGTATCAACCTAATTGTCAAATCTTTACTAAACTTGATTTTGTAGGGATCCGGGGTCATGGGCCACAACACGCCACCACCAGTCATACCAGCACCAGGAGGAGCTTATGCAGGGGAGGGAGCTTGTGCAGGAGAGGTTAGTTTGAGAAACAATTTGTTTGAATAGTCGTTATACATGTAACTGTAGCCGTTATTAATGTCATCTGTTTTTTAGGATCCAAACCCGTTACACGACTTCGTCGACCAGTTATTGGCTTCTGGAGGTAGTGGACACAACTCCAACGACCCCAATGTGTGATTAAGTTAGCTTTGTGCCGCACTGTGTTGTAATGAACTATTTGTGGACTTTATGTTTGTATGGACTATTTGTGGACTTTATATTTGTATGGACTCAAGTTTTATGTTATGAACTCAAGTATGAATTTTCTGTTATTGTATGGAATTTCTGTGATTGTATGAATTTTGTATAAAATTCTGTTATTTTTCGTTTTTTTTCAATTTTTTTGCTCTGAAATTAGTAATTTTCGGCGGCCCCCCTGGCCGCCGAAAATAAGGGTTTTATTTTCGGCAGTTTTTTATTTTCGGCGGCTGGCTCCCTGGCCACCGAAAATAGCTTACTTTCGGCGGCCAGGAAGCCAGCCGCCGGAAATAAGCTATTTTCGGCGGCCAGGCCCTGGCCGCCGAAAGTAAAGCCTTATTTTCGGTCAGTTTTTTTTGGCGGCCAGAAGCCGCCGAAAATAAGCCTTTTGCCGCCGAAAATAGCTTATTTTCGGCGGGAACTGGCTTATTTTCGGCGGCTTCTGGCCGCCGAAAATGACTGTAGCTGTTGTAGTGCTACTTCACATGGACCTCTTCAGCCCCGTCGCCTACCTCAACATCGGGGGAAGTAAGTATGGTCTTGTTATTGTTGATGATTTTTCCCGCTTCACTTGGGTATTCTTTTTGCAAGATAAAACAGAAACCCAAGGGACCCTTAAGCACTTCCTAAGGAGAGCTCAAAACGAATTTGAGCTTAAGGTGAAAAAGATAAGAAGCGACAACGGGTCCGAGTTCAAGAACCTTCAAGTGGAGGAGTACCTTGAGGAGGAAGGAATCAAGCATGAATTCTCCGCTCCCTACACACCACAGCAAAACGGTGTGGTAGAGAGGAAGAACAGGACACTCATAGACATGGCGAGGACGATGCTTGGAGAGTTCAAGACGCCCGAGCGGTTTTGGTCGGAAGCCGTGAACACGGCTTGCCACGCCATAAACCGGGTCTACCTTCATCGCCTCCTCAAGAAGACGTCGTACGAACTACTAACCGGTAACAAACCCAATGTGTCATATTTTCGTGTATTTGGGAGTAAATGCTATATTCTAGTGAAGAAAGGTAGAAATTCTAAATTTGCTCCTAAAGCTGTAGAAGGGTTTTTGTTAGGTTATGACTCAAATACAAAGATGTATAGAGTCTTCAACAAATCATCGGGTTTGGTTGAAGTCTCTAGCGACGTTGTATTTGATGAGACTAATGGCTCTCCAAGAGAGCAAGTTGATCTTAATGATGTAGATGAAGATGATGTTCCAACGGCCGCAATACGCACCATGGCGATTGGAGATGTACGACCACAGGAACAAAAGGAGCAAGATCAACCTTCTTCCTCAACAATGGTGCATCCCCCAACCCAAGACGATGAACAGGTTCATCAAGAAGAGGCGTGTGATCAAGGGGGAGCACAAGATGATCAAGTGATGGAGGAAGAGGAACCATGAGCCCCTCCAACTCAAGTCCGAGCGACGATTCAAAGGAATCATCCCGTCGATCAAATTTTGGGTGATATAAGCAAGGGAGTAACTACTCGCTCTAGATTAGCAAATTTTTGTGAGCATTACTCTTTTGTCTCTTCTATTGAGCCTTTCAGGGTAGAAGAGGCCTTGCTAGATCCGGACTGGGTGTTGGCCATGCAGGAAGAGCTTAATAACTTTAAGCGAAATGAAGTTTGGACACTCGTGCCATGTCCCAAGCAAAATGTTGTGGGAACCAAGTGGGTGTTCCGCAACAAACAGGACGAGCACGGGGTGGTGACATGGAACAAGGCTAGACTTGTGGCAAAAGGTTATGCCCAAGTCACAGGTTTGGACTTTGAGGAGACTTTTGCTCCTGTGGCTAGGCTAGAGTCTATTCGCATTTTGTTAGCCTATGCCGCTCACCATTCTTTCAGGTTGTTCCAAATGGATGTGAAGAGCGCTTTCCTTAATGGGCCAATCAAGGAGGAGGTGTACGTAGAGCAACCCCTTGGCTTTGAGGATGAACGGTACCCCGACCACGTGTGTAAGCTCTCTAAGGCGCTCTATGGACTTAAGCAAGCTCCAAGAGCATGGTATGAATGCCTTAGAGACTTTCTAATTACTAATGCTTTCAAGGTTGGGAAAGCCGATCCAACTTTATTCACTAAGACTTGTGATGGTGACTTATTTGTGTGCCAAATTTATGTCGATGACATAATATTTGGTTCTACTAACCAAAAGTCTTGTGAAGAGTTTAGCAGGGCGATGACTCAAAAATTTGAGATGTCGATGATGGGCGAGTTAAGCTACTTCCTTGGGTTCCAAGTGAAGCAACTCAAGGACAGCACCTTTATCTCCCAAATGAAGTACACACAAGACTTGATCAAACGGTTTGGGATGAAGGACGCCAAGCCCGCAAAGACTCCAATGGGAACCGACGGACACGTCAACCTCAACAAAGGAGGTAAGTTCGTTGATCAAAAGGCATACCGGTCAATGATAGGTTCCTTGCTTTACTTATGTGCTAGTAGACCAGATATTATGCTACACGTATGCATGTGTGCTAGATTTCAATTCGATCCAAGGGAGTGCCACCTTGTGGCCGTTAAGCGAATACTTAGATATTTAGTTGCTACGCCTTGCTTCGGAATCTGGTATCCAAAGGGGTCTACCTTTGACTTGATTGGATATTCAAACTCCGATTATGCTGGATGCAAGGTTGATAGGAAGAGTACATCAGGGACGTGCCAATTCCTAGGAAGGTCCCTGGTGTCTTGGAGTTCTAAGAAACAAACTTCCGTTGCCCTATCCACCGCTGAGGCCGAGTATGTTGCCGCAGGACAGTGTTGCGCGCAACTACTCTGGATGAGGCAAACCCTCCGGGACTTTGGCTACAATCTGAGCAAAGTCCCACTCCTATGTGATAATGAGAGTGCAATCCGCATGGCGGACAATCCTGTTGAACACAGCCGCACAAAGCACATAGACATCCGGCATCACTTTTTGAGAGACCACCAGCAAAAGGGAGATATCGAAGTGTTTTATGTTAGCACCGAGAACCAGCTAGCCGATATCTTTACCAAGCCTTTAGATGAGAAGACCTTTTGCAGGCTGCGTATTGAGCTAGATGTCTTAGATTCGCGTAACTTGTATTGACTTATAGCATACATGTGTTTTATGCATTTGATCAAGTTCCTTTATGCATTTATGAGATTTGTTGTTTATGTATGGTGCTCAAGTTGTGCAAGGGATTCCCGGACCTCACAAGTCCATATGTGAATGATGCACATATTTAGGGGGAGAAGTGCTACAACTTGACCCTTTGAGACTAACATTTGTGTTTGAGTTTACTTGTTTTAGTCTCAAAAGTGGATTGAAAGGGAAAGGTGGACTTGGACCATGAAAGACTTCCACTGCACTCCGATGAGAGGGTAATTAACTCCAAGTTCATCTCTTTGCTCGTATTGCCTTTTTTTGCTCTTAATTGACGATTTTGGTGAGGCAATGAGGTTAAAGGGCCAACAATGATCCCGTTTTGGTGCTTGATGCCAAAGGGGGAGAAATTAAGGGCCAAAGCAAGAAATGGATTAGCTACCACTTGAGAATTTTGAAAAAGTAGAGTTAGAGCTTTTGTTTTGTCAAAATACTCTAAGTGTCTCTTTTTGTCAAAAGTTGGTCTCTTGTGGGGAGAATGTTTGATTATGGGAAAAAGGGGGAGTTTTTGAATCTTTGATCAATTTCTCTTGGAATACCTCTCTCTATGCCTCAACAAGTGAATTTGACTTAGAGATAGGAAATTGAATTTGATTTGCAAAAACAAACCAAGTGGTGGCAAAGAATGATCCAAATATGTCAAATTTAAATCAAAAACAAATCTTGTTCTCATTTGCATTGAAGTTGCACTTCTATGTGTTGCTTTTTGTTGTGTTGGCATAAATAACCAAAAAGGGGGAGATTGAAAGGGAAATGTGCCCTTGGGCCATTTCTAAGTATTTTGGTGATTAAGTGCCCAACACAAATGGTTTAAGTGTTAAATTGTGCCAAAGACTCAAGAAGTGAAAATCAAGATACAAGGTATGATTCTAGACTTAGTACATTGGTTTTTGTGTACTAACATAATTGTCTAAGTGCTAGAATCAGAGAAAAGACAACAGGAAAAAGACTTGGCTGGAGCAGCCAAGACTCTGTGCAGTCTGGGTGCACCGAACAGTGTCCGGTGCGCCAGGCTGGCGTCTGGTCAACTGGCTGCTCTCGGGTCTCGACGGAGGCATACGACTAAAAATCACCGGACTGTCCGGTGAGCCAACGGTTGGCCGCGCCAACGGTCGGCCGCGCAATCCGCACGTGTCGCGTGGCCGAGCCAACGGTCTGATGGGAGCACCGGACTGTCTGGTGTGCACCGGAAAGTGTCCGGTGCGCCAACGGCTCCAAATCTTCAACGGTCGGCTACGACAAAATAGGAAAGCAATCTGCACCGAACATGCTACAGTGCCTGTCCGGTGGTGCACCGGACTGTCCGGTGCGCCACCTGACAGAAGGCAAAAATTGCCTTCCTGGATTGCTCTCAACGGCTCCTAGCTGCCTCGGGGCTATAAAAGGGACCCCTAGGCGCATGGAGGAGTACACCACGCATTCTTTGATCATCTCTAAGCACCAAGACCTCATTCTAGCGCATTTGATTCTTTGTGATAGCAATTTGAGCTCCTCTTGAGTTGAGAACTCCGCGTGTGAACTTAGAGCTCAAGTTGTGACCAGTGTGCGTGTCTGTGCTGTTGCTTTTGAGACTTGTGTGTGTGTTGCTTTTCCCTTCCTTACATTCGTGCTTCTTTGTGATCATCATTTGTAAGGGCGAGAGGCTCCAAGTTGTGGAGATTCCTCGCAAATGGGATATAGTGAAAGAAAGAAAAACACCATGGTATTCAAGTGGATCTTTGGATCACTTGAAAGGAGTTGAGTGCAACCCTCGTCCATTGGGACGCCACAACGTTGAATAGGCAAGTGTTGTACTTGGCCGAACCACAGGATAAACCATCGTGTCTCTTGTGCTTGTTCTCATTGTGACTATTGTGTTTCACAAGAGCTCGGTCCTTAGCCACTTGATTTCATTGTGCTAACACTTAATCAAGTTTTGTGGCTTTAAGTTTTTAAGTTTTTAGTTTTTACAGGATCACCTATTCACCCCCCCTCTAGGTGCTCTCACTAACCCCTTAAACAAATTAGTGTAATCTACTGTTGGGGACTTGTTCTCAAATGCTATGGATTAAGAACAAGGCAACATAAAATGTTAAATATTAATGTAAAATAAACTTATTTCGAAGGTTAAACCTATTCCGCTGAAACATTATTTCCCCAAGGATTTAATGAACTTCGGACGAAGGTTATAATAACACAATTACGAAGGTTATATCCTTGTAATTGAACTTTCAAAGATAATGTAAAATAACATGAGTCATAAAGCATTAAAGACAAGTAAATTAGAAGTAAACAATATCATTTACATATTAAATAAACTTAAGATATTCAAATATAATGTTTAGGTACATTTATACCTCTGCCTTGGCAAGGAATAATTTCCGAGTGATGTGATTGCAATTACAAGAATGTGTGAACAGTAAAGGAATACTGTTCACTATTTATAGGCACAAGACACAACCTGTGAGCAATTACAATCATACCCCTCATAAAAGCTTACAATCAATGACCCAAACTCTTATGGACTAAAAAGGTCATTCTATCTTTAAGTCGGTTTGTAATTCCGAAGCTTCATGAACGGCACCCTTCGGCATCACATACGGATAGCTTCAGCCGAAGCTATTTCTTCCTGCAGGACCTTCGGCGACGAAGCATGGTCCCAACAGTAGCCCCTTCGCGGTGCTAGGTCGTTTTTCGTAACGAGCTTGATCCGTGAAAAAGTCTCTTAGGCTTCAGGAAGCCGAAGGTCCAAAAAACACCTTCCCTGAGCTCGTTGTCGAGAAACGATATAGCTTCCGAGCGCGTATCGGTCCCACCATGCAGGTTCACTATTTTGGTCTTTGCGGCCCACCGCGCAGCGGGTGCGAGCAGCTGTTTGCCTGGTGTAAAAATCCTGACGATTCACCTTCTTACCTGTAGCACTATATAAACAGACATGTAGGTGTGAATGTTACCACATCATTCATTGCTATTGCACTGTTTTGCTGCCAAAAATTTTAACCATAGCCGAAGCTTGACTCTCGCATTCAGACGAAGCTCCAGTTTGGTGCCTACTTCGTCAGGAAAAAAGCTTCGGGAGAAAAGGTTATTTAATTCCCAAGAAATCTTTCAAGAAATTCAAAATTAAATGGCCAGAGTGCGCTCTACTGCTAGAGTTGAGCATGAGGGAGACGAAGCCGAAGGTGCGGAGACTGTTCCTATCTCCGAAGCAATGCAGCGATCCGGATTGGTGACCTCGGAAAGAATCCCCACTGCCGAAACAGAACAAGGTGCCGCCGAAACAGAACAAGCTGCTGCCGAAGGAGAACAAGGAGATATTGAGGAAGCTGATTCTGACGATGATTACCATATCGCAGTACCGAGCAAGCCTAGCCATTTGGACTTCGGAAAGTCGACTATCTCCAAGGCTGATTTCTCCAAAATGGTGAAGTCGGGCTATTTCAGTGAAAATGAGAAGAAGCTGCTTCGCTTCGGGGGGGGAGGAAACTACCCCGAAGCCAGAAAAGGATGAAATAGTTATTTTCAAGAGTTTTCTAAAAGTTGGGTTGAGATTTCCTTATAGAATGATTTCTGATGTGCTGCAAAAGTTTGAGATTTATTTTCACCAACTGACTCCTAACGCCATTGTCAGGCTTAGCGTTTATATCTGGGCTCTCCGAAGCCAGGCAGTGGAGCCGTTTGCCGACAGCTTCTGTCGAGTACATGAGCTGCATTACCAGACTAAAGCCAGAAAGGATGGGTTGCATGAAAATTTTGGTTGTTATAATTTTGCCTATCGGAAAACCACAAAATTTCCTGTGGTTAGCTACCGAAGCAAATGGCCGGCAGGCTGGAAGTCAGAATGGTTTTATGTCAAAGTTGACGATGACAAAGAGAAACTGGTACAGAGCCCTCTTGAACTGATCTTCGGAGAAACAAGACCCCGATGCAAAATGACAGCAGAAGGTCCAACTTGGACCGCACTGGCTGAATTCAAAATTATTGCAGAACACATTGGCACTAGAGATTTAGTGCAGGAATTTCTGGCCTTCAGAGTATTTCCAACTATGAAGGAGTGGACTATGCCAAAGCTTAAAGGAGAAAAGAAAGAGGGGGAGCTTGTCCGACTACCCTATTATTATAAGTTTAAGAAATATTTTAAAGCACCCTGCCAAGAATGGCTCGATACAATCGAAGTAATGAGTAATGAAATTCTTGGAAATTACTCCAAAAAAAAAGACCAGCTGATGACAGCAGCCTTCGGCACTCGGCCGAAGCGAAGGCTGAACAGGGTGCTTGATGCTATAGGATTTGAATATGCTGATTATGGTCGACTGAGCGGAGATGCCGGAGGCCCGAAGCGAAAAAGAATTGCCAGCGCTGCTGACAAAGAGGTCGCCAAGGTAGCCAAAAAGAAAAGGGGAGATTCTGAAAAACTTAGCCCTGAAGAGTTGAACCCTGAGCCGAAGGTGGCCACTACAAGAAAGAGGAAAACTGCATCTCCAGAACCAAAAACGTTGGTTCAAGAAGAAGATACTCCTGCAACGCCTTCTGCTGTTGAAGTAGACGAGATTATGAAGGTAATGACTGAACCCTTGCATGTCAAGCTAAGTCCGCTGGCGCTGGAACTGACGAAGTTTTTTCAGACGGACAAGGCAGCTTCGGCAGAAGAAGGTCCTGCACTGCCGAAAAAACAAAGGATTATTCAAATAGCAGATGTAATTCATGGGACACCGTCACCGACACCGGCATCAAGAATTGCTATTGACCAGACTGCCGAAACCGCCGAAGCTAAAGGCGCCGCAGCCGAAGCCACCAGAGCGGAAACCTTCGAAGCTGAAACTGGCGCAGCCGAAGCTGCCGGGGTTGAAACCGGGGCCACAGAAGATCCGAACCTGGAAGAGACACTTGAAGTTATTGATAACATACTCCTAAAAATGACTGAGGAAGAATCTGTTGTGGTCGCGGCGAGCACAGCTACTGAAAAGGGGAAAAAGCCAGCTGAAGACATTTTGGAGGAAGAAGATTTTGAATTTCAAGATTTACTTAGGCAAGAACTGACAGACGCTGAAAAAGCAGAGCTTAAAAAATGTGCCATAGCATGCGGATATAAGCCAGGGGCTAGACTGTTCGGTGGGGTTAACGAAGGAAAGTTGAGGTGCCTTCGAAACCGCAGCGAAGCTAAAATTGTTAGAACTCTCTGCAAAAACATTGGCCTGCCGAAGCTAGAAACGGACCTCGGCCGTTACCAACGACACCATATCGCCGGAAGCTTGCTTTATGCTAACTTCAAGGTAACAAATATTTTTGTTATTTTATTATTATTATTATCTTTTAGGTCGTTTTCCAACGAAAATCGTTTCGACAGAGCATATTATTAAGTAAGGTTCTAAAAATGCAACAAGATCTCGAAGAAGAGAAGAATAAAGCCGTCATCCAAGATCTGGCTGAAAAAGTTGAAAATTACGAAGCTAATCTGTAAAAGAAAGACTTCATCATCCAGGACCTTGAAATCATGGTTAAAGAGCACGAGGGTGCATTAGAAAAGAAAGATTTTGTTATTCAGACTATGGAGGGTTCTTTGGCTGAAGTCCAAACTGAGAATAACAGTTTAAAGAATGAATTGCTCCAACAGTCAGAAAAATTTGAGCAAGAAAAGAAATATCTTGAAGCAAGCCTGAAAACTGAGGTGGATAAAAATTCAAATTTGCAGAAATCCTTTAAAGAACTTCAAGAGAAATGCCTAAGCTTCAGCAGCCGATGCGTGCAGCGGCTGAAGGATGTGTTTCATTCTGTCGGAGCCAGCTCTGCAAAATTTACACCTTCAGCTGAAAATCTGCCCAGCACATTAGAATATATTGAAGGCGAGGTTGATGCCCTTGACGAAGTTATTGGTGGGCATGTGGACTTCTGCGCCCTGGTAGCTTCTCGGGGCACAGCCACCGCTTTTCTGAAGGCTGGCTGTACTCATGGAAATATTGTGAATAGACCAAACTTCAGCTTATCAGCATCAGATCTGATAGATAGCCCAAGCCTAGCCCGAAGCATTGGAAATAGATTCATGACCCAGATCTGGGTAAGTGGCGGGCGAAAAATGGCGGGTGACGAAGCTCGAAGTCATCCTAAGCCGGTAAGAAACTTATACTTGTTACTTTTACCTTCTCCTTGAAATTTGCACCTTTCTTATTCTGCTGTTTGATACACACAGGATGACGGAGCTGAAGAATGACGAAGCTGAAGCTTGACGAAGCCTAGCCTGAAGCTTGATAGTTGTTTACAATATACTTTCCTGCAAAAATTCTGGAGAAACTTTTGTAATATAGTTATGGAACAACTTATGTAAATTTGTACATACCTTGTAATATATTTTGTTTCTGCTATCTGTGTACAATCTGCTTTGCTGTGGACGAAACTTCTCTTTTGAGCCGAAGGCGAAAAACACCTTCCCTTCTTTTCGTACACAACGAAGCATATAAATTTTCCTTCGAAGTTCTTCCTCATTGCTGAAGCACCTGTCTTTTTTGTGTGGTATGATGATGATTCTATATATGTCTAAATGAATGTTTATGAATGCAAATGACATGATGAAATGTACTGTGCAAATGAATATTGGGACACACGTTCAAAAACCATAAGCACAACCCTTCATCCCCTTAGGAATGATTCAAATCTCTTTGCCGTTTACTTTTCGGCTTCACCGTTTACTTTCCGGTGTATCAGCGTTGACTTTTCGCTGTAAGCCTCCCTTGGGAGCTTCTTCGCCTTTTACTTTCAGCGGAATCAGCGTTTATTTTTCGCTGTAAGCCTCCCTTAGGAGCTTCTTCACCTTTTACTTTCGGCGGAATCAGCGTTTATTTTTCGCTGTAAGCTCTGCATTCCCTTAGGAACGACTTTTGAGCTTCTCCCTGTTTCCTTTTCTTTTTTCCTTTGCATTTACATTTACATTTTTTGGGGGATATCACTCTCATAGAATTGAAATAAGGAAAATTACATGTTGTGGCCCCATTAAAAACCTTTCTCCCCCTTTGGAAAGGAAAAGGGTGCCACAAAAAAGAATAGAAAAAATTACATCAAGCTAAACATAATATCGCCGAAGCTCATCTGCATTCCATGATCTTGGAATGTCGTTGCCGTCCATATCCTTCAATCTGTAGGAACCGGGTCTTGACGAAGATACTACCAAAAAGGGGCCTTCCCACTTCAGCTGTAATTTGCCTACTGTCTCAGGGTTGGCTACTCTTCGAAGCACCAAATGTCCTGGTTCAATGTTTTTCAGCTTAACTTTTCTGTCACGCCATTTTATTGTTTTGGCTTGATACTTATTAATGTTTTCCACGGCTTGAAGTCTGAACCCTTCAATAGCATCTTTTTCTACAGAGCAATCAGCTTCGTCTTCGCCTTCTGCCGAAGCTACTGTCCTTATTGATCCTGCTTTGGCCTCTTCCGGGGTTATCGCTTCGTCTCCGAACAATAGTTTAAAGGGCGTAAAGCCTGTTGACCTTGACATGGTTGTGTTATGGCTCCACACCACTTTGATTAACTCGTCTGGCCACTTTCCCCTGGGCTGATTGAAGATTGACTTCATTATTCTTGTCATTATGATCCCATTAGCTCTTTCAACAAGTCCATTTGACTCTGGGTGTCGGACTGATGCAAAATGGATCTTCGTGCCAACTTGATCACAAAATTCTCTGAAGGCTTCAGAATCAAACTGTGTCCCATTGTCCACAGTAATAGCCTTCGGCACTCCGAAGCGACAAACAATGTTTTGCCAGAAAAACTTTTGAATAGTAAATGGAGTTATTGTGGCTAAGGGTTTTGCCTCAATCCACTTGGAAAAATATTCCACTGCCACTACTACATATCTTAGGTTCCCCTGTGCTGGTGGTAATGGGCCTAGTAAATCGAGGCCCCACCTTTGCAACGGCCAAGTGGGTTGTATTAATTGGGTCAAAGACGAAGGTTGCTTTTGATCTTTTGCACATTTCTGACAACCTTCGCACTTTTGGACCAGATCCGCTGCATCCGAAGCTGCCTTTGGCCAATAAAATCCTTGGCGAAAAACTTTCCCAAGCAAGGGCCTAGATCCAATGTGTGATCCACACAGGCCTGCATGTATTTCCTTCATTAATTCTATACCTTCGGATCTGGATAAACACTTGAGCAATGGGGAACAGACCCCACGCTTGTATAACTCCCCTTTTATTATGACATATGGTCGAGCTCTTGCTTCTACTCTCCTGTTGTAAGCTTCGTCGTCTGAAAGGAAATTACCCTGAAGGAAAGAGATGATCTCAGTTCTCCAATCTTTGCTATAAACAGGGGATATGTTAAGGATTGCTCTTTCAAGAAGCTCGACCGAAGGTGCTTTTATTGTTTCGAAAAATACTTCCGAAGGTATAGGCAGCCCCTGGGCTGCTGACTTGGCCAATAGATCAGCTATTCATTTTCTCCACGAGGAATATTTTTGACAGAGAAACCTTCGAAGGAAGCCTCAATCCTTCGGACTGTATCTAGATATTTTTCAAGCTTCGGGTCTCTTGCTTTATAGCTCTTGTCAACATGACCAGAAATAACTAGAGAATCAGTTTTGAGAATAGCCCTTCTGATTCCCATTGCCTTTAACTTCCGAAGACCCAAGAGCAGAGCTTCGTACTCAGCAATATTATTTGTGCAACTGAAATTGAGTCTTGCCGCATAACAGGTTTTAACTTTAGAAGGTGAAACCAACACAGCAGCTGCTCCTGCTCCGAAGGTTCCCCAAGACCCATCGCAAAACACTGTCCATGTTTCGGCATCTTTATTCGTTTCTTCCTCCTGAGCCCCTGGCGTCCAGTCAGCAATGAAGTCTACCAACGCTTGAGACTGAATCGAAGATCTATGAACATAATCAATACAAAATTCATTGAGCTCTGCAGCCCATTTTTCAATCCTTCTAGTAGCCTCTCGATTTCTCATAATATCCTTCAACGGTTGTGAAGAAGGAACAATTATGTTATAAGCTTGAAAATAATACCGAAGCTTCCTGGAAGCCATCAAAACATCATACAATACTTTCTCCAATTCTGTAAAATTTTTCTTTGAAGAACTAAGAACTTCGGATACGAAATATATTGGAGCCTGTTTCTTGACTTGGCCTTCAAACTTCTCCTGGACAAGTGCTGCACTTACCGCTGAGTGCGAAGCTACCACATATAATAACAAAGGAGCCCCTGGCGTTGGTGGACTTAATGTTGTTAAATCTATCAAATATTGCTTCAGTTCTTCGAAGGCTCTCTGCTGGACTGGTCCCCATTGAAAAACTTTGGCTGATTTCAGTACTTCGAAAAATGGTAAATTTCTCTCTGCTGATCTAGATATGAATCTGTTGAGGGATGCCAGCCTTCCTATCAATCTTTGGGCCCCCTTCTTTGTACTTGGTGGTTCCATTCGAAGTATAGCTTCGATTTTGCTTGGATTAGCCTCAATTCCCTTTGTTGAAACTAAGCAACCAAGAAATTTCCCCTTCTTTACTCCGAAGACACATTTTTCTGGATTCAGCTTTAAGCCAGCCTGTCTAAAATTAGCGAAGGTCTCCTGCAGATCAGCAATGTGGTTATCTTGCTTCGTGCTTTTTACAATGATATCGTCAACATAAGTTAGCACATTCCTGCCTATCTGAGAATGGAGAACCTTTGCTGTCATTCTGCTAAAGCTTCCTCCAGCATTTTTAAGCCCCTCAGGCATCCGAAGGTAACAATATGTCCCACTAGGGGTTATGAAGCTGGTTTTCGGTTCATCCTCCTTCTTCATCCAGATTTGATGATAGCCTGAATAGCAATCCAGCAGACTCATAAGCTCTAATGAAGCTGCTGCATCGACTAAGGAATCTATCCTTGGCAATGGAAACTCGTCCTTCGGACAGGCCTTATTGAGATCAGTAAAATCGATACACATTCTCCATTTACCATTGGCCTTCTTCACCATAACAGTGTTAGCCAACCATTCTGGGTATTTTACCTCTCTAATAACTCCGGCGCTGAGGAGTCTTTTCACTTCGTTCCGAGCACCTTCGGCCTTGTCATCAGACATCTTCCGAAGCCTCTGCTTTTTGGGTCTGAAGGATGGATCAACATTGAGCGAGTGCTCAATGACATCCCTGTTTACTCCGCAAAGATCATTAGCTGACCAAGCAAAAACATCTTTGTTGTTGAACAAAAACCTTATCAAGGTTTTCTCCTGCTCTTCGGACAGTTGAGATCCCAGTAGCACCTTCTGTTCTGCTATATCCTCACATAAGAGCATGAGCTTCGGCTGATCAGCCGAAGCAGCCTTTTCCCTTCTGAACTTGTATTGCTCACAAGCTTCAGTTCCATCTATATTATGGATTGCTTTTGAGTCTGTCCAATTTCCTTCGGCCCTTCTGGCAGCTTCCTGACTTCCATGAATAGCAATGGGCCCCTGGTCCGAAGGTATCTTCATGCAAAGATAAGCTAGATGAAGAATTGCTTCGAAAGCATTGAGAGTACCACGACCAATGATTGCATTGTAAGGGTATTCCATGTCAACAATATCAAACACAATTTGTTCAGTCCTTGTGTTGTTGATAAATCCAAAGGTCACTGGCATTGAGATTTTGCCGAGTGCTACAATCTGCCTTCCTCCGAAGCCGCAAAGGGGATGTGTGGCATCAAGAATTTTATCTTCGGGCTCTTGCATCTATCTGAAGGCCTTAGCAAATATGATATCAGCTGCACTGCCTGTATCAACCAAAACATTATGAACCAGAAATCCTTTGATAACACAAGAGATAACCATAACATCGTTGTGTGGGTAATCCTTGAGTTGAAGATCCTCTTGGGAGAAGGTAATAGGAATGTGAGACCATCTTGACTTGATGAAGGGTCCTTGCACCCCGACGTGTTGTACCCTTCTCTGTGCCTCCTTCTTCTGCTTCTTGTTGGCTGGCTCTGAGCATGAACCGCCTGTTATCGGGAGTATAAGCTTCGGAGTCGAAGCAGCTCCAGCTTGAATGTTGAACGAAGCCATCAGCTCAAAAAAGTGGAAGTGAGTTCACCGGAGGTGGGCGCCAATGTTGGGGACTTGTTCTCAAATGCTATGGATTAAGAACAAGGCAACATAAAATGTTAAATATTAATGTCCTTCATCCGCTGAAACATTATTTCCCCAAGGATTTAATGAACTTCGGACGAAGGTTATAATAACACAATTATGAAGGTTATATCCTCGTAATTGAACTTTCAAAGATAATGTAAAATAACACGAGTCATAAAGCATTAAAGACAAGTAAATTAGAAGTAAACAATATCATTTACATATTAAATAAACTTAAGATATTCAAATATAATGTTTAGGTACATTTATACCTCTGCCTTGGCAAGGAATAATTTCCGAGTGATGTGATTGCAATTACAAGAATGTGTGAACAGTAAAGGAATACTGTTCACTATTTATAGGCACAAAACACAACCTGTGAGCAATTACAATCATACCCCTCATAAAAGCTTACAATCAACGACCCAAACTCTTATGGACTAAAAGGTCATTCTATCTTTAAGTCGGTTTGTAATTCCGAAGCTTCATGAACGGCACCCTTCGACATCACATACGGATAGCTTCAGCCGAAGCTATTTCTTCCTGCAGGACCTTCGGCGATGAAGCATGGTCCCAACATCTACCTCATCATCGGAGAATTCCTCATCGCTAGAAGAAGAGTACTTAGGACTATCTCGAATATGTACCTTTTTCTCCTTAGCCATAAGGCATGTATGATGTTCGTTTGGGAAGAGCGAAGACTTGTTGAAGGCCGAGGCAGCTAGTCCTTCATCCTCAGAGTCGGAGGAGTAGTCGGAGTCCCATTCCTTCCCAATGTGTGCCTTGCCCTTGGCGTTCCTGTAGTTCTTTTTCTCCCTCTTCCTGTGCTTGTCTTGTGCCTGGTCATTATCGTTATCGGGGCATTGAGCTATTAAATGACCAGTCTTACCACATTTGAAGCAGGAGCGTTTTCCCCTTGACTTGTTTTTGTTGGGGTACTCCTTGCGTCCTTTTAGCGCGGTCTTGAAGCGCTTGATGATGAGTGCCATCTCATCTTCATTGAGCCCGCCAGCCTCCACTTGTGCCACCTTTCTTGGTAGCACCTCCCTGCTGCTAGTTGCTTTGAGAGCAACGGGCTGCGGCTCGTAGACAGGCAGTGGACCGTTCAATGCATCGTCCACGTATCGAGCTTCTTTCACCATCATATGCCCGCTCACGAATTTTCCGAGTATTTCCTCGGGCGTCATCTTGGTGTACCTGGGGTTTTCACGAATAAGATTTACAAGATGGGGGTCAATTACTGTAAATGACCTGAGCATGAGCCAGGCGACATCATGATCCGTCCATCTTGTGCTTCTGTAGCTTCGGATTATATTGACTAGGGTCTTGAGCCTGTTGTAGGTCTGTGTTGGCTCCTCTCCCTTGATCATCGCGAACCTCCCCAGCTCGCCTTCCACCAATTTCATCTTGGTGATCATGGTGGCATCATTACCCTCATGATATATTTTGAGGGTGTCCCAAATCTGTTTGGCGTTGTCCAAGCCGCTGACCTTGTTATATTCATCCCTGCATAGAGATGCTAGCAAAACAGTAGTGGCTTGGGCATTTTTATGAATTTGTTCATTTATAAGCACATGATTATCAGTACTATCAAAATGCATCCCATTCTCAACAATTTCCCAAATGCTAGGATAGAGGGAGAATAAATGACTACGCATTTTATGACTCCAAAACGAATAGTCCTCTCCATCAAAGTGTGGAGGTTTTCCTAGGGGAATTGATAGTAGATGCACATTTGAATTATAAGGAATGCGAGAATAGTCAAAATAGTAGTTTTTATTAACCGTCTTTCTTTTGGACGAGGAGTCGTCGTCGTCATCCCTTGGTGAAGAAGAGGAGGCGCCGCTATCATAGTAAATGATCTTCTTGATGCGCCTCTCCCTCTTCCCGTCCCTCATCTTGTGACTCGAGCCTGAGTCAGTGGGCTTGTCGTCTCTTGGCTCGTTGAAGCGGGACTCCTTCTCCTTGTCGTTGACCACCATCCCCTTACCCTTAGGATCCATCTCTTCGGGCGGTTAGTCCCTTAGACGAAGAGTACTGTCACACCCGGTTTTAAGGGACAAAGCTGGGTGCATCTCATACATGCGCCAAAGAAGACAACATATATAATAACAGAGTGTATATAGATAAATGTCACAATATAATCAGAATATTTATTACATAGCGGAAGTCTTACAAAATAAAAGATAAATATAACAGGATCTAAAATCTATCCATGGCGCCAGAAAGCTGACAGGGAGACGCCACCTAGATCAAATCGAAAGCCTCAGTGTTAGGCGGCTCCTCTTCGACCACCTGTTCTTCTGTGGGGGGTGTGTGAGACAGCAAGAGTGAGCTCACATACGATCACAACTCAACAAGTCGTGGGGAATAATGTGCATGAACTCATCAAAGGTGGGAGTCCATGTGTAGTGTGAGGCTAATCAAAGTAATAAAGGCTGAATCTGAGCATTGCTTTTATAAGTTGGTAAAAATTTTATTAGCAGTTACTAAGTGTAAGTAAATACCAAACCATAGTAATAATAAGTAAAAGTAATAAAAAAATAATCCCAGATGCAAATGAAATGACAAATTGAGTTTAAGTTCCATAAATTAATCATGTGAGTGTCCGAGCCGCTCATGACCGTGAGCACGGCTAGTATACCAGTTTTACACTCTGCAGAGGTTGCACATCTTTACCCACAAGTCGTGTTATCCATTTGCCACGGAGTTGATCAGACCCCATACACCTCTACCAAGGAAGCGAGGCAGGGTACCACTATGAGGCCTTTACAAAGTTCCACTAGCTTCAGAAAACCCGCTACAGTTTATAGGAAGCTTCAATGCAGGAATCCCTCGCCTGACCGCCATCGCAGCAAAATCAACCCAAGGACCTCCCTACACTGACTACTCCCCTACTGCCCTTGCCCCTTTCGGGTAAGGTAGTCATCCACTAGCTTTCCTAGTTAATCAGCCAAGGGCGTCCCATTAAACCCTTGTGGTAGCACTGTTTTCCCGGGTGGTTCTCCATGTTCCCATTAACATAATGATCTTATCATGACAGTAAATAATAAACAGATAATAAAGAGTATAACAATGAGTGATGAATATCTCTATACCCAAAGCCACATAAAGCAATAGCATGTACTACCCAAAAATTTAGTAGTAAAATCAGTGGTGAAACAAGGTATAAAGATAGTCAAATCTAGGGTAACCTATTGGGTCCCATCAAAATTAACCTATGCAGATCATTATAATTAATAAGAACATGAATGGGTAAAAGGAGTGATCAAGGGCACAACTTGCCTTCAACGAGCTCCTGCTCAGCAGTCTCTACCAGCTGAACCTTAGGGTCCTCAGTAGCTTGCTCGTCTACTCGCATCAACACAATACATACATAGTATAGCAAAAATTAACATCACACCAAACATGTAAATAAAATACACAGTAATAATCTAGACATTAAAATAGGATCATAGGAACTGGAATTATTAAATTTGGAGTTATAGATTTTAAGTTATGGATTTTCCAAGGTTTTATGTACTTAATACAAGATTAAGTAATAGATAAATTTGAATGTGTCTTTCTTGCCAAAATAGAGGCACTAATGGTTAGACAATAATATTACAAAAATTTAGGAACTAGAATGAACCAATTTGGAGTTCATATGCATTTTCTATGAATTATACAAATTCTAGGAATTGTTTTTATATTAAAAATTTATTTTCTAATTTATTTTCCTGATTTTATAACCCTCTGGAATGGGCCTCAAATACTAGAAAAGGCAGGGGCTCTGGCGTAAAAGAAACGAAGACTCAGCTACGGTCAAACTGGGACGACGGGTTTATTTTTATTTAGTCCAGGGACTCTTACGCAAATCTACCGCAGCGAGGGAATATGGATCCATCCAAGCCCTCGAATTAGAATTCTACGGTTACGATTACATTGATCCGAGATCGAACCAGTACACGACTAGCACCGTCCGATCTGAGATCAGCGCTCCCGATTAAAAGAGAACCAGATCTATCGCCGGTCGTCGATCGACCGATCGACGACCACGATGAACTCCCATGAACCGGTACACTACATGTGATCCCGGCCATTCAACTTGGATCGACGGCAGGCGCTCATCCTCTCCCCCCGAGCTATCCCGCGGCGGCACAGTACCCTGAGCGCGGCGGAGGATACGCCGGTGAACTCTTACCCGGTGATCCCGAGCGCCCCTTACTGATTTTACTAGCACTAAATGAAGTGGATGGCTACGCGAACATGGAGGGCGGATACTCACCGAAGGTTATGGCGCAGAAACTTCCGGCAACGGCGCGGTGCGGAATCAGGCGGTGCGCGATCAACGACGAGCAATTGGGGCGGAGCTGGCGATCAATCTCGAGCCGCGCGGCCACTAGTGTCTTCCCCTGAGTATGAAGGAGGCCTCTGACCACACCCACGAAGCAGACAATGACTACACTGGCGGTTTCCCCGTGGCGGCGCAAGTAGAGACCCACGGTGGTGACGGCGCCGCTTGGTATGAAACGCGAGAGCAAAGCGGGGAAAAGGGTCGCGACTAGGATCCTTTTATAATGGCGTAACGTGGTGGAGGATAGGTCGGTTGGCTACTCGACGGGGCGAGTCACCCGGAGTTCGGTTGCGCGCCCGCAGATCTTGTGAAGACGACGCAGCTGACCGCTAGGCCCCATGTGCCAGTGAAACGCGCAGCGCAGAGCTTTCTGTTGGCGACTGACATGCGGGTCCCGCAGAGCAGCGACACATGCGCGAGCCGCGCGAAGGAACCGGAGAGGCTGACAGCGGGCCCCTCATGTCGGGTACGTGCGCGCGGAGGCGGGGGCATGGGCCACGCAGGGAAAACAATGAAGTGGGCCGAATTACGTGGAGCCGGGCCAAACTAGATTTTAGT
The DNA here is from genome assembly GCF_902167145.1 of Zea mays. NCBI lineage: Eukaryota > Viridiplantae > Streptophyta > Magnoliopsida > Poales > Poaceae > Zea > Zea mays. Next base: position 97,324,853 of record NC_050098.1, on the reverse strand, counting down.
CTTTTTCTTTTTATTTTCTTTTCTCTCCCTTTTAAAATTCAATTTGTATTCGAATTTAATTCAAACTCTTGTGGCCCATTATTACAATTTATACTTGTAACATTTAGAGATACTAATTCTGGAGGTATTTATTTACATATATTATTTATTTATTCATATCCTTTATCTCTTTTTCTTTTACACATTTCTAGAATTCCCTTTAGGGTTTAAATTCTAATTTAGGTGTTATCATATTTGTTTATACATTATTGTCACATTGTCACAAAAAAATGCACACACAATGAAACCTCAGCATAATGCACAATTTAATGATTTTTATTAATCCTTTGTTTTTTTATGAGGTGTTCACATGAAATGATAATTAGAGATGGCACACATGTATTCAAAGGAATACAATTTTCTCCTTTTAGATTTTTTTACAAAGTGGGTATTACAAGTACGGCTCTAATACCAATTGAGAGCACCTAGAGGGGGGTGAATAGGTGATCCTGCGAATTTCAACACTAAATAGCCAACACTTGGTTATGAAATGTTAGTGCAATTAAAACCAAGTTGCTAAAGTGTGAATTCTAGAAGAAAGCCAATCACAAATAAGATGGACACAAGACACAATGACTTATCCTATGGTTCGGCCAATGCCTACTTCCACGTTGTAGTGACCTCCTTCGGTCAAGGATTGCACTCAATCCTTCTCAAGTGATCCAATGATCAACTTTGAATACCACGTGTATCTTCCTTAGTAATCTTTCTCCTGTTTACGAGGAATCTCCAAAGATTGGAGCCTCTCGCCCTTACAAGTTTATCACAAGAGAAGCACAGTAGTAAGTGAGGGAGAGTAACACACGCAAGACTCAAATCCGCAACACACACACGCACAGAAGCCAAGACTTGAGCTCGAAACACAGCATAGAGGGTTCACAACTCAAACAGAGCTCAAATCACTAACACAATTGATCAAATGCGTGGAGGCAGAGTCTGGGAGTCTTAGGATGCTTAGTGAATGTTTGGTGTGCTGCTCCATGCGCCTAGGGGTCCCTTTTATAGCCCCAAGGCAGCTAGGAGCCGTTGGAGATCAACTTGGAAGGCAATTCTTGCCTTCTGTCGAGTGGTGCACCGGTCAGTCCGCCAGCCGTAATCCGCATACCAGAGAGCACGAATCACAGCGCCGGCGAGGATCGCGGCGCGAAGGTCACCGGCGGTGAGATACAATTAACCTGGCATCTAATTCAGTCACTGTACCATCGCGCTAGTCATCAGTTGTTCTGACAGATAGATTTGTAGTGCTTTGTTCTTCCATTTTTGTGTGACAACTCCCTAATCCGTCTGTAACAAAGTTAATCTCCTATAATCCAGCTTTGATTTTGTCACAGCAACTATGACAAAAAATCCACTAGATCATACTTGAATTCGCCCCCAAAGATTATCAGAGTTCACTGTCAGCCAGGTTTTAGTCTTTAGGGGTGACTGACAGTCTAACTTCATGTCCATTTATCTCCAATTTTTGCACAACACCAATGCTTAATCACTTAATCAAAGTTGTACTCCTATCATGGCTCTATAAGTCTGATATATTAACCTAGGGCAAAATCCTCATAGATTAAGAAATACAATGCTCCAAAGTCAGCTTAATCTCACTGAAATTTCAGAGTTTAAGACATGGGTGTTCTTGGGACTTTTGCAATTAAGTCCAAATTGCTCCACACTACTTGAAAATTCTCCAATGTAAAAGTTGCTTGGTTTTTTATGTTCTACCACTTTTATATATACACTTTGGTCCAAAAGTGTATAGAATTTGAAATCACCCCTAGGGTACAAATTAGGGTTTTCTAGGGTTCCTTTTAGGGTTTTGAGCATCCTAGGGTTTTTGTGCCACTCAAATTCATCAAACCTAATCTCTTGTGAACATTTCCAATAGCTTTTGAGGTATTACTCATTTTGGCTTCACATTTACCCATATGCCCTAATCCCAGGGTTGAGTATCCTACCCTAGGGTTAAGAATACTTCATGCCACCACATCACACTTGTATTGAAGTTTTACCTAGTGGATGCATTCTAGGTGTAACAAACAAAGTGAAATGTCAATGCATATAATGTCATGCTCAAGTTTTAGTGCCAGTAACACCAGGGGTGTTATACCTTCCCCCCTAACTTTTCCTGGCGAAGACAACTTTATGGATCCGACTTGGTGGATTGGATACCTTGCAGTCACACATAGAGGGTTTCAAGTTGTCCTAGGAGTATGATACATTTTATTGGAACCTCACCCCAAATGGGATGTTCTCGGTAAAATTGTATTACACAGCACCCCCTAATGTGAACAGAGACATGTGGAAGATGAAGGCCCCCTTGAAAATTAAATTTTTTATGTTATCTACGAAAGAGAGTAATTCTCACAAAAGATAATCTAGCCAAATGAAACTGACATGAAAGTTTAACTTGTGCTTTTTGCCATAAGGAAGAGACTATTAACAACCTTTTGTTTGAGTGTCGTTTAGCTCGACCAGTCTAGAATATTGTACATATGTCAACTGGCTTCAATTCACCACATAATCTGGAACATATGTTTGGGGGATGGCTTCAGGGCCTTAATAAAATACTGAAATCTGTGTTTCTACTTGGAGTGGTGGTCTTGTGCTAGGCTCTTGGACTTGTAGAAATGATTTAGTGTTTGAGAAAAAACTCTACTGCTCTCCTTTGCATGTTATCCAGTCGGCGACACATTGGCTTTCATGTTGGACTATTCTATAGAGGGAGGAGGTTCGGCCTATGGTTGCAACAGGATCACGAAACCTTGGTGAGGGTGGCCATGACGTTTTTCTCTCGGACGCACCGGTGGCGATCTAGACTTCGGATTGGTTATCATTAGATCTGTGTTATTTTGTTTTTTTTGTAATTGGCTATGTGCATTAGGCAGGGGCCAGAAGTTCTGTACCAAGGATTTGTATCCTTTTGATGTAATGACTTGGCATCTTCAATATAAGCTTCCTTTATCTAAAAAAACAAAACAGGTTAAATTCAAGAGGTATGCTAGGAATATGTCCTAGACTCTTATACTTGTTAGAATTGTATTCTACAACATGAGGAGGCCATAGGGCATCTCTTTCTTAGACGCAACTTTGCGTCAGCAAAGACCATTTTCAGGAAAAGAAACGTTGATGCTTATGAATGGAACAAAGACTAACATTCAAGCTGTAATACTAGAGTGGATACATATATAGGTGAAACGTGTAATTGTCTTCTTCTTTGTTTGTACATAATTTCCTTTTTGCAATGAAATGCAGTAAGGGAGCCTCCCCTCCTGTTTATAAAAAAATAATTACGCCAACTGCCAAATTTAACAGATCCTTGGAGAAAGAAATGTAGATTACGCTACATACTTTTTTGCTATCGCCTCTCGAATGTTTTTTTTATTTTAAAAAATATTTATTTTGGGACTACAAATTAACCTGAACGCCTCCGGTCAGCATTTGTATGCCGTACGTCGCGGAAGATGCGCCTAGTTTTGGTTTGACCGGACGCGACCGGGGAGTTGATCTTCTTCTCGTCTCCTTCCCATCTGGAGCGGCTTGATCAACACCTCGTCGATGGCATTCGTGAGCGGAGATGAGTAGCCGTCCCTGTCCATGTAGAACAGGTGGAGCACCTTGGACATGTTCCAGAACAGCTGCCTCGCAGGGCGGGGCACCGCGGCCCCGTCTCTGAGCACCAGCCTCAGCAGCTTCCTCCTGGAGGCCTCGATGACGCTCCTCACCTCCCGGGTTGCCGCCTCGACGGAGCCGCAGTAGGACGGATCGGCGAGCAGCAGGACGCTGTTGATCTTCCCTTGCTTCCTCTCCCTCTCGTACGTCTGGAGGTCGTTGAGGAGGCGCCCCGAGAGGTTGACGAGGCTGAGCATCTCCTCGTACTCGGCGCTCCCCACCACGTCCTCCGGGAGCTCTGGCCCAACCAGGTAGGCGGCCATGGGGACGATGGGGCCGATCGCGAACGACACCTCCCCGATCGGCAGGTACTCCTCCATGGACGGCACCCGGCCGCTCATCCTCCACTCCGCCTCGGGCATCATGGCCCTCACGACGTCCACCCACTGCGCGCGCGTGCATATATGCATCTGTCATCGTCTATCGGCCCGCACTGGTTGGAGAGCTGAAACTATTAAGGCAAAATGGGAGTCACTTACAAGGTCGGCGATGTGGTCCATGACCCCGCGGTTCTGCACCGCCGCGGCCTTGCCCACCAGATGCTTGCACGTGTCGTAGACGGCGCGGAAGACGATCTCCACCCGCTCCGAGTAGAAGCCAGCCTCCTGGTGCGCGTCCCACCTGTCGCCGTCAGCCACGCCACAGGATCGATCAGCAAGCAGAAGGCAGTGCAGCTACGCTTTGTTGTTGGTCAAATAAGTTGTATGCATATATACAGGTCGAACAGCGTGACGAGATTCTCCAGCTCCTCCATGGAGTCCCCGGTGTCGAACAGGTCGTCCACGATGGTGGTGAGCACGGAGCTCTTGCTCCACGCGATGCGAGCCTCCGACAGTTCGGCGGGGAACATGGTGGCTGCTGCCGAGAAAAGGATGGGCAGAGGCAGTACTCTCGCGAACTCCAGCTCCGGCAGCCTCACCTCTTTCACCCACCTATACACACACGCATGATCAAACAAAACATTCAAGAGATTTGCTATCAAGTTTGGGTACGGATCGGACCTGTTGAGCTGCTCAATCTCTTGTTGGTACACAGCCTGGGAGGAGTGGAATCCGTCGGTTGCCAGCGTCAGAATTTCCTCATCTGCGTGAGAAACGCTGGTCGATCCGACGGAGCCGGGTTAAAATCCATCGGTAACCAATGTACTATTACATCCATCCATAGCTAGGACCTCACCGGAATGCTGATTTCAGCATCTGGAAGCCGCCTGTCTTGAAACGCTCTATGTTCCTCCTGTGCTCCAGCCGGTCCAGGGTCGCGTAGGAGGGGAACTTGAGCACATGTTCTACCTCTGCCGGATCGTCGGAATCGGAACACTGTTTTCGCCTCAGCAGTTTTCCTGACCATGAAAAGATGCTCTCTAGGACCGGCTCCTCCTCCAAGATCTGAACCTGCGACGCCTTGTACAGTTCTAGCAACGCCTCCGTGCCGTTCAGATGCGCTTCGATGGAGTCGTGGAAACTGGATTCTTCGCTGAATTGAGCTAGCGCATCTGCACAGCACACTTTCAGGCTTGAGATCTACACATATGCATGCATGTTCAAGCAGGTTCAAGCCAAAGAGGGCCAGACGCTTATGGTGTGTTTGGTTTGTGGAGTCACTCTATGCCTCATGAGGTGATGCATCATAAGTTCATTCCATCAATTTTGGTGAAATCAACCCACTACTTATGTATATATTAATTATTAGCTAATGAGAAATGAGGTGACGATGGATCAATCTATTTTATTCCACAAACCAAATAAAAAAATAAAAAAGTGAGTAGTGAGAAGAAGATGGATCACTTCGTTTCTAAAACCAAACACACTGTTAATTACCGGATGAGACGTGGTATCCGTGCATACGAAGGAGCCGGAACGCCATCGCACAGGTCGCCATGTCCAGCATTACCTCGTCGTCATTGCGCAGCCACGAACTGCAAAATTAACTATCAGCTGCAGGTTTTACCACTAATTAATTAAGGGCCCCTTTAGAACACAAAAAGTTTTTAGCTCCAAAGGAGGCCTACCTGTATGTCATGTCAAGTATGGCGTTTATTTCATAGGAAAAGCTGGGAGAGATCCCCATCCTCTCCAAGGTGTCCACCATGCGGAGCTGGCTGTGCACCTTCCGTGGATACACAGCCGGTACTGCAAACAATGACCATCAAAACGAAATCTCTGTCAGCTGCTTGGCGCACTTCCATCATATATAGTGACGGACGTTCTGCACTGCACCTGACGAGCTGCTGCCAGACTCGCTGATGAGAGCATCCAAGTAACCGATGGCTCTCTTGTTGTAGCCGTTGTGGATGGCAGCTGCGGCCGTTGTGGCCGGCGAGTTGAAGAAGGACCCGTTCTTCCTCTGGTAAGCCATGGCGGCCTGATCCCAGTCCAGTAGGTCCCCCAGACCTTCTGCTACGTAGGACATGTAAGCTTTACTTCTTCCGGAAGCAGCTATGCTGTTCATGTCCACAAGAATTAAATGAGCATTTCATTACAAGAAAAATCCAACAAACGATGAGATGAGACAAACTAACCTTTTTAGCTCCGTGTCACGCAGCCGGAGGATGGCGTCAAGGTCCGCATGGGCCAGAGGGATCTCCAGCCCCATGCCAATGCCGCGCTCGAGCATGCCGGGGAAGATGACGTTGAACCCTGCTGGCGTGTCGCACTTGTCGCAGTCCGTCACAGAGGTGGAGTTGTGTCCGATGAAGCGGAGCCCTGAGGTGAGCACGATGAGGCTAGCTCAGAATCATTCACGGGAATAACGCAACCCAGCGCCGCGAATAGTAATTGAAACGAACGAACCTTTCCCGACGTGCTCCTCCCCGACGCCCCAGGTCCTGAGCGCGAGGACGCACGCCAACGTGGACGAGAGCGCGTCCTTGCGCAGCGAAGGGTCCAACCCCCACGACCCGTCGCTGCGCTGGTTCCGCAAGATCCAATCCACGCACTGCGGGTACCGCGACGCCGCAAGGGACCCCGGCGCCGGAACCATGGCGGCCCAGGCCGTGTCGTACGACGACGGCGAGAGCTCGGCGTTGAGGAGCTGCTCCCTGATCCTGTCCTCCAGCTGTCCTCCTCGCCCACTTGTGCTGCTGCTGCTGCTGCGCTCGGCGATCATGGCCTGCTGCCGCGTTCTTGATCGGCCATCAACGTTGGAGGATTTGTAGCCCAGGAAGGGCGGCTGCAGGTGAGGTGAGGCGGCGTACCTCAACGGCGTCATAGCTTCTCCTGCTCCTGGGAGGAGGCTCTCTGTTTAATTTGTGGAAGACGTACAAATGCTCTATAGGTTTTTTATAGAGCAAATGCAAATGACAAGGATCGATTTGCCACTCAGCATCAGGATGTATGTGCTTCAATTCTTTAATGATGTCAAAGTCTCGGTAAGCTAGTCAGATCACGTGTATTCTTCATGTCTTCGGCAGAAAACATGTGACAAGACTTGTGAACATGCGTGATAACAAGCTACTCGGCCGTACTTGTTGACTACTGTGTCCTGATTACACACAGCGGCGTGCAGTGGTGTCGCGAAAAGACTGGCCATAACGTTGACTGATGTGCATTGACAACTGCAGAAACGGATTCAGTATTACAGGTCCAAACCTGCGGTTTAATTTGGACGCGCTGTCCTTAACAGAACCAGCATTGCGCAAACGATATCCGAAAGACGCTATGCTTATCTCTTCCACAAGATACGCGACTAGTTTCTTCGAAAGTGACATGACACTAAACAAATACTCCAAAAAAATTACTTTACATTGCCAATTCGGTTTCAGAAAGCTACATTCAAATTGCCAGATTGTTGCCTGGAGTCTGTCACATGCATGTTGAGCCTGCAAAATCAAATTAGACGAAACTTTAAGACAGTCGAATTTAATTCCCTAGTCGCCATGGAAAACACCCCCCCCCCCCCCCCCCCCGGCCCCTAACGTATTAAAATAACCCCAAAACAAATTATCCTTGACATGCAATATTTGAATTGTCAGAGCCCACAATACACACACTACTTTTCCAAGAGAGTAAAATTCAACGTGCGTTCCTAAACACTACAGTAAACGAATCAACTTCAAATTCACAGACCTTCTAAAGCCCACGGCGTAACCATCTGGGAACTTTAAGTTTTTCAACCATTTCATCAATTGTTTCTTCCTTTTAGGTTTAATACTGAAAGGAGCACGTGGCTTCTTCTGGTTCTCTCCTATCTCCATAGTTGGTCTTCTACAGATTAAGGCCAAGTCTTTTCTAACCTTAGGGTTGTCTTTTGTTTTGTCAGTGATATTCATGCAAGTGCTGATAATGCTTTCACCCATATTTCGTTCCTGGTGCATCACATCAATGTTATGCGTTAGAATCAAGGCTTTCATATAAGAGAGTTCCCATAGACCACATTTGTGAGTCCAATTATGCTCAGTTCCATAACCTTCAAAACGATTTCCATGTTCGTTTAGTTTCAAATCATTAAGTCTCACAAGAATCTCTGCACCACTAAGACGCTTGGGTGGTCCCTTCGTCACAATCGTGTCCTTTTTAAAAGTGTTCCTATCAAACCTAAACGGGTGATCCTCTGGCAAAAAACATCTATGGCAATCGAAGTAACATATCTTTCCACCAAACTTTAGTCGAAAGCATAAAGTGTCTTCAACGCATATCGGACATGTCAAAATCCCATGACAACTCCATCCAGCAAAGATACCATAAGCCATAAAATCATGAATAGACCACAAAAACGCGGCTCTCAGGTTGAACTTCTGTTTCTTGTAACTATCGTACGCCTTCTCACAAAATTTTCAATTCTTCAATGAGGAGTCTCATCATCACATCGATCTTTGTTCCAGGATGATCCGGACCAAGTATTACAAGACACAAGAAAATAAATTCATATTTCATGCAAAGAGTTGGTGGAAGGTTGTATGGAACAGTAAAGACGAGCCAACATGAGTAGGACGTTGCAGTTAGATTGAAAGGCGAGAAACCATCAGTTGCTAAACCGAAGCAGACATTCCGCACTTCGTCAGCAAAGCTGGAATCAAAAGCATCTAGTGCCTTCCATGCATCTGTATCAGTTGGGTGTGCCATGACATTTGGATTCTCACGTACCCCTTCTTTGTGCCACCACATGTGTCTGGCTGTATTTTTGGAGATGAACAAACGTTTCAACCGAGGTATAAGAGGCATGTAACGAAGCTGCTTACGTGCAATCTTCGTCGTCATGGTCAAACCATCGTCGTTTTCAACCTCAACGAATCTACGCTCACCACATACAGTACACTTTTTTCTCATTCGCGGTCTCCTTCCAGAAAAGCATACAGTTATTGTCACAGACATCGATTTTTTCGTAGTCCATACCGAGCCCAGAGAGCAACTTTTTGGACTGATACATGTCCTTTGGCATCTTGTAATTCTCCAAAAGTACATCACTGATCAAGTTCAAAAGCTCCTTGTAGCAGTTGTTTGAGAATGCAAACTTAGACTTAATAGCCATAAGTCGAGTCACAAATACAAGGACAGTCACTGTTGGGGACTTGTTCTCAAATGCTAAGAGTCAAGAATAAGGCAACACAAAGTATTAAATGTTAATGTCCTTCGTGCTTCGAAGCATTATTTCCCTTAGGATATAACAATTTTCGGACGAAGGTCATGAAGGACATACCTTCATCATCACGGTTATAAGATAATGAAATATGAAACATATAAAACATGAAAGATAAACACAAATAAGCACATAATATCATTCATATATTATAATTATACAAACTTGGATATTTAAATACGATATTTAATTACATTTATACCTTCGGCTTGACAGAAGGAAAAAACCCAAGTGTTGCGCGCGAGCGATTACAAGATAGCGTGAACAGTACACCTATTTATAGGCATAGGGCGCAGCCTGTGTGAAATTACTTTTATGCCCTTTACAATCGATTACAGTCATGACACAAACTATCATGGGTTTATTGGTCATTTCATCTTTAAGTCGGTTCACTCCTTCATCTTGAGACATGTCACTATGCCGAAGCTTTATAGGTGATAGCTTCATCACTGCTTTTGAGAGGATCTGCTGAAGGTGTTTCTTTCTTCAGGATCTTTGGCTACGAAGCATACCCCCAACAGTAGCCCCTTCGCGGTGCTAGATCGTTTTTCGTAACGAGCTTGATCCGTGAAAAAGTCTCTTAGGCTTCAGGATGCCGAAGATCCGAAAAACACCTTCCCTGAGCTCGTTGCCGAGAAACGATTAAAATAATCCGAGCGCGAGGTAGCCCCACCATGCAGCAGTTACGCGCATCCTGGCGATTCACCTTCTCGGGCTCTGTGGCCCACCGTTCAGTGGGTGCGAGCGGCTGTTTGTCCGGTGCGGAAGACTTGACGATTTACCTTCCCACCTGCGGCACTATATAAACAGACGGGTAGGTGTGAAGTTACCACAGCATTCATTGCTATTGCATTGTTTTGCTGCCAAAAATTTGACCATAGCCGAAGCTTGCTTACTGTGTCCTCAACCGAAGCTATTCATTTTGCTCAAGCTTTGTAACAAGAAAGAGCTTCGGCAAAGTTAAATTTTTTAACTTCGTATAAAATCAAGAAATTCAATCATCAGATGGCTAGGGTACGCTCAACAGCTAGGGTTACTCGCGACGGAGAGGAAGCCGAAGGTGCCAAAATCGCTCCAATCTCTGAAGTGATGCAACGGTCAGGGCTGGTAGTATCGGAGGATGCACCTGCCGCTGAAGCTGAGCAGGTTGATGCTAAGGAAATTGAATCTGAAGATGATTACAGCGCTGTGCCATCTAAACCCAGCCACCTGGAGTTTGGGAAATCCATCATTACCGAAGGTGATATGTCTAAGCTGATGAAGTTGGGTTATTTCAGTGAAGCAAAAAAGGAGCTGGTTCGTTTTGGCGGAGAGGAAATTACTTCGAAGCCGGAAAAGGATGAGGTGGTAGTGTTCAAAAGCTTCTTTAAAGCAGGATTAAGATTTCCTTTGAATGTGATGATTGCTGATGTTTTGAAGAAGTTTGGGATTTATCTTCATCAACTAACGCCTAACGCTATCGTTAGGCTTAGTGTCTACATCTGGGCTCTCCGAAGCCAGGGGGTAGAACCATTTGCCGAAGGCTTCTGCCGAGTTCATGAGCTTCATTATCAAACAAAAGCTAGAGAAGATGGGCTGCACGAAAACTTCGGCTGCTACAATTTTGCCTATCGCAAAAATACAAAGTTTCCAGTTATCAGCTATCGTACCAAGTGGCCAGCTGGATGGAAGACTGAATGGTTTTACGTCAAAGTTGATGAAGAAAAGGAGAAGCTGGTCCAAAGTCCACTGGAATTAATCTTCGGAGAAACCAGGCCCCAGTGCAACATGACACCGAAGAGTCCAAGCCAAATTGCACTGGGCGAATTTCGAGTTATCGCGGAGCATATTGGCACTAGGGATCTGGTGCAAGAATTCTTGGCTTTTAGAGTGTTCCCAACTTTGAAAGAGTGGGACATGCCGAAGCTGAAGGGAGAAAAAAAAGGGGGAGCTTGTTCGGTTGCCCTACTATTATAAATTCAAGAAACATTTCAAAGTACCTTGCCAAGAATGGTTAGACACAATTGAAGTCATGTGCAACGACATTCTTGGCAATTATTCTAAAAAAGAAGATCAACTAATGACTGCAGCCTTCGGCACTCGTCCAAAGCGAAGGTTAAACCGGGTAATGGATGCTCTGAACTTTGAGTATCCTGACTATGAGCGACTGGACCGAGGCGCCGAAGGACAGAATAGAAAGAGAGTTGCCAGCGTCCTGAATAAAGAAGATGCTAAATTGGTGAAAGATGATGAAGAAAAACTGAAAAAGAGAAAGCTGAGGCCTGAGCCGAAGACAGATGCTTCAAAGAAAAGAAAGGCTACGACTCCGAAGCAGAAGGCAACTGATATAGAAGAAGAAACTGCTGCAACACCTTCTGCCACCGACGTGGAGGAAATCTTAAAGGTAATGACTGAATCTTTGCCTATCAAGCTAAGTCCACTGGGGCCGCATCTGACGAAGCTTTTTCAGAAGGAAAAGGAGCCCTCGATAACGAAGAAGGCAGCTGGGCCGAAAAAACAAAGAATTGTTACAGTGACAGAAGTTATTGAAGGGACACCACCAACAGCTTCGGCTTCGAAGGCACCAGTTGTTGAGAGTGCAACAGCCACCGAAGCTGTACCTACTGAAGCTGCAGCTGCCGAAGCTGCCACAGCCGAAGATGAACATTTAGAAAGCACACTTTCTAGCATTGACAAGATACTTCTGGATATGGCCACAGAAGAAGCCGCCGCAGCCGCTGAAGAAGCCATGGCTACAGTACCTGAGAAGGAGAAGGAAGTAGTTGAAGAAGCTTTGGAAGAATAAAACTTTAACTTTCAAAACTTAATTAGGCAAGAATTGTCGGAAGCTGAGAAAGAAGAGTTGAAAGAATACGCCATATCCTGCGGGTATCAACTAGGGGCACTACTCTTCGGCGGTGTTGACGATGAAAAATTGGGCTGCATCCGAGATCAAATCGGAGCGAAGGTTATCGGTACTCTGACAAAGAGTATTGGTTTCCCGAATCTTGAGACTGACATAAGCCGCTACCGACGATAGCATCTTGTCGGTAGTTTATTCTATTCTAACTTCAAGGTAAAAACTTTTCTTCGACTTTTTATTGTTTTGAACAACGAAGGTGTTTTCTAATGAAGGTTGCTTGTGCACAGAGTATGATGTTGAGTAAAGCTTTGAGAATGCAACAAGATCTTGAAGATAAAAAACATGAAGTTATAATTAAGGGTTTAGAAAGCAAATTAAAAGATCAAGCAGCTGCTCTTGAAAAGAAGGATTTCGAGCTTCAGACAACAGAAGGTTTGTTGGTAGAAGCTGAAGCTAAAATTGCAAAGTTAAATACGGAGCTTCTCTCGAAGTCAGAAAGCTTCGAACAGGAGAAGCAGAAGTTAAATGCTAAATTTAAGACTGAGGTCGAGAAAAGTTCGAATCTGCAAAAATCATTGACAGAGCTTCAAAACAAATGTCTGGAGTTCAGTAGCCGATGTGTACAACGGCTGAAGCAGATCTTCAATTCGGTTGGAGCCAGCTGTGAAAAATTTAGTCCTTCGACTGAAGACTTGCCAGGGGCCTTCGAACATATCGAGGGTGAAATTGATGATCTTGATGAAATTATAGCCGGACATGGTGATTTCTGTGCTCTGGTAGCTTCTTGGGGCATAGCTGTCGCCTTCCTGAAATCTGGTTGCACACATGGAAAGGTTGTCAATAAACCCAACTTTAGTTCATCACTAGCAGATCTGGTTGATATTTCCAGTCTTGCCCGAAGCATAGGAAACAGATTTATAAAACTAGTATGGACGAAGCATAGCTGGTGATGAAGCTCGAAGTCATCTTAAGCCGGTAACAAAATCATACCTTGTGCTTACCTTTTGCTTTAAACTTGAATTTTCCTTATAATACTTTAATATGTACAGGATGGTGAAGCTGAGGAGCAAATTGACGAAGCTGAAGAGCACAAAGCCGAAGCTTAATAGATAATGATGAAGCTTGAATAGATAGCTGTGAAAAAAACTCTAAGAACTCTTGTAATAACCTTTGTAAAGAATATTGTAATCTAAGAATTAGATTTTACTCTGTAAATTTTGTCCATACCTTGTAATATATTTTTACCTTTCCATCAACGTATGAAGTGCTTTGATGTGAACAACACTTGTACTTGCATTGATTTGCTTTGCTGTGGACGAAACTAGCATTTTTTGAGCCGAAGGCGAAAAACACCTTCCCTTCTTTTCGTACACAACGAAGCATAAAACTGCTTCTTTTTCTCTTTTTACCGAAGCCTTATTTTTAGAGCCGAAGCATCCGCATGTGTCTGTATGTTATGATGATGATGATCCTATGTATTTCTAAATGAATGTTTATGAATGCAAATGTATGATGTAATGTGTCGTGCAAATGAATGTCCAAACACACATACGAAGCCACAACCATAGCCTTCATTCCCTTGGGAATGACCAAAGTCTTTTTGCCGCTTATTTTTCGGCTTCACCGCTTATTTTTCGGTGTATCAGCGCTGACTTTTCGCTGTAAGTTCTGCATCCCCTTAGGAACGTCTTTTGAACTTCTTCGCCTTCTATTTCGGCGGTATCGTGTTGACTTTTTGCGCTTCGTGAGAGCACCTAGAGGGGGGTGAATAGGTGATCCTGTAAAAACTTGAAACTTAAAGCCACAAACTTGATTAAGTGTTAGCACAATGAAATCAAGTGGCTAAAGAGAGCTCTTGTGAACCACAATTGACACAGTGAGAACAAGCACAAGAGACACAAGGATTTATCCCGTGGTTCGGCCAAGTACAATACTTGCCTAGTCCATGTTGTGGCGTCCCAATGGACGAGAGTTGCACTCAACTCCTTTCAAGTGATCCAATGATCAACTTGAATACCACGGTGTTCTTCTTTCTTTACTCTTTCCTGTTTGCGAGGAATCTCCACAACTTGGAGCCTCTCGCCCTTACAATGAGATGATCACAAAGAAGCACAAATGTAAGAGTGGGAAGAGCAACACACACAAGTCACAGCTTGAGCTCTAAGATCACACACGGAATTCTCAACTCAAGAGGAGCTCAAATTGCTATCACAACGAATCAAATGCTCTAGAGAGATGTCTTGGTGCTAAGAGATGATCAAAGAATGCTTGGTGTACTCCTTCATGCGCCTAGGGGTCCCTTTTATAGCCCCAAGGCAGCTAGGAGCCGTTGAGAGCAATCTAGGAAGGCAATTCTTGCCTTCTGTCGACTGGTGCACCGGACACTGTCCGGTGCAGATTTCTTTCCTATTCTGGCGCAGCCGACCGTTGATGATTTGGAGCCGTTGGCGCACCGGACACTGTCCGGTGCACACCGGACAGTTCGGTGCCCCCATCAGACCGTTGGCTCGGCCACGCGTCACGCGCAGATTACGCGGCCGACCGTTGGCTTGGCCGACCGTTGGCTCACCGGACAGTCCGGTGCACCACCGGACAGTCCGGTGATTTTTAGCCGTACGCCGCCGTCGAGACCCGAGAGCAGGCAGTTCACCAGACGCCAGCCTAGCGCACCGGACACTGTCCGGTGCACCACCGGACAGTCCGGTGCACCCAGACTGAGCAGAGTCTTGGCTGCTCGAGCCAAGTCTTTTCCGTTTGTCTTTTCTCTGATTCTAACACTTAGACAAATATGTTAGTACACAAAAACCAATGTACTAAGTCTAGAATCATACCTTTGTATTGATTTGCACTTTGTCCACCATTTGGCATAGTTTAACACATAACCATTTGTGTTGGACACTTAATCACCAAAATACTTAGAAATGGCCCAAGGGCACATTTCCCTTTCAATCTCCCCCTTTTTGGTGATTTATGCCAACTCAACAAAAAAGCAACATATAGAAGTGCAACATCAATGCAAATGAGAACAAGAATTTGTTTTGATTCAAATTTGGTATATTTGGATCATTCTTTGCCACCACTTGGTTTGTTTTTGCAAGTCAAACTCAATTTCCTATCTCTTAGTCAAATTCACTTGTTGAGGCATAGAGAAAGGTATTCCAAGAGAAATTGATCAAAGATTCAAAAACTCCCCCTTTTTCCCATAATCAAACATTCTCCCCACAAGAGACCAACTTTTAACAAAAAGAGACACTTAGAGTATTTTGACAAAACAAAAGTTCTAACTCTACTATTTTCAAAATCCTCAAGTGGTAGCTGATCCATTTGCTTTAGCCTTAATTTCTCCCCCTTTGGCATCAAGCACCAAAACGGGATCATTTTTGGCCCTTAAACCCCATTACCTCCCCAAAATCTTCAACTTAGAGTAAAGAGGCAATAAGAGCATGGAAATGAACTTGGAGTTAGTTACCCTCTCATCGGAGTGCAGTGGAAGTCTTTCATGGTCCAAGTCCACCTTTCCCTTTCAATACACCTTTGAGACTAATTTAAGAAAACTCAAGCACATGGTTAGTCTCAAGGGATCAAGTTGTAGCACATCTCCCCCTAAATATGTGCATCACTCACACATGGACTTATGAGGTCCGGGGATTGCTTTGTACAACTTGATCACAATAATTGAGCAACAAAATGCATAAAGGAACATGATCAAAGGCAGAAAACACATGTATGCTATAGATCAATCCAAGTTACGTGAATCTAAGACATTTAGCTCACTACACAGCCTGCAAAAGGTCTTCTCATCTAAAGGCTTGGTAAAGATATCGACTAACTGGTTCTCGGTGCTAACATAAAACACTTCGATATCTCCCTTTTGCTGGTGGTCTCTCAAAAAGTGATGCCGGATGTCTATGTGCTTAGTGCGGCTGTGTTCAACAGGATTATCCGCCATGCGAATAGCACTCTCATTATCACATAGGAGTAGGACTTTGCTCAGATTGTAGCCAAAGTCCCGGAGGGTTTGCCTCATCCAAAGTAGTTACGCGCAACACTGTCCTGCGGCAACATACTCGGCCTCAACGGTGGATAGGGCAACGGAAGTTTGTTTCTTAGAACTCCAAGACACCAGGGACCTTCCTAAGAATTGGCACGTCCCTGATGTACTCCTCCTATCAACCTTACATCCAGCATAATCGGAGTCTGAGTATCCAATCATGTCAAAGGTAGACCCCTTTGGATACCAGATCCCGAAGCAAGGCATAGCAACTAAATATCTAAGTATTCGCTTAACGGCCAGGTGAAACTCCCTTGGATCGGACTGAAATCTAGCACACATGCATACACTTAGCATAATATCCGGTCTACTAGCACATAAATAAAGTAAAGACCCTATCATAGACCGGTATGCCTTTTGATCAACGGACTTAACTCCTTTGTTGAGGTCGACATGTCCATCGGTTCCCATCGGAGTCTTTTCGGGCTTGGCGTCCTTCATCCCAAACCGCTTGATCAAATCTTGCGTGTACTTCGTTTGGGAGATGAAAGTGCCGTCCTTGAGTTGCTTCACTTGGAACCCAAGGAAGTAGTTCAACTCACCCATCATTGACATTTCAAACTTTTGAGTCATCACCCTGCTAAACTATTCACAAGACTTTTGGTTAGTAGAACCAAATATTATGTCATCGACATAAATTTGGCACACAAATAAGTCACCATCACAAGTCTTAGTGAATAAAGTTGGATCGGCTTTCCCAACCTTGAAAGCATTAGCAATTAAAAAGTATCTAAGGCATTCATACCATGCTCTTGGGGCTTGCTTAAGTCCATAGAGCACCTTAGAGAGCTTACACACGTGGTCGGGGTACTGTTCATCCTCAAAGCCAGGGGGTTGCTCTACATACACCTCCTCCTTGATTGGCCCGTTGAGGAAAGCGCTCTTCACATCCATTTGGAACAACCTGAAAGAATGGTGAGCGGCATAGGCTAACAATATGCGAATTGACTCTAGCCTAGCCACAGGAGCAAAAGTCTCCTCAAAGTCCAAACCTGCGACTTGGGCATAACCTTTTGCCACAAGTCGTGCCTTGTTCCTTGTCACCACCCGTGCTCGTCCTGTTTGTTGCAGAACACCCACTTGGTTCCCACAACGTTTTGCTTGGGACGTGGCACCAGTGTCCAAACTTCATTTCTCTTGAAATTGTTGAGCTCCTCCTGCATGGCCAACACCCAGTCCGGATCTAGCAAGGCCTCTTCTACCCTGAAAGGCTCAATAGAAGAGACAAAAGAGTAATGCTCACAAAAATTAATTAATCTAGAGCGAGTAGTTACTCCCTTGCTAATATCACCCAATATCTGGTCGACGGGATGATTCCTTTGGATCGTCGCTCGAACTTGAGTTAGAGGGGCATGTTGTGCTTCTTCCTCCATAACATGATCATCTTGTGCTCCCCCTTGATCACACGCCTCTTCTTGATGAACCTGTTCATCGTCTTGAGTTGGGGGTTGCACCATTGTTGAGGAAGAAGGTTGATCTTGCTCCTTTTGTTCCTATGGCCGCACATCTCCAATTGCCATGGTGCGTATTGCGGTCGTTGGAACGTCTTCTTCATCTACATCATCAAGATCAACAACTTGCTCTCTTGGAGAGCCATTAGTCTCATCAAATACAACATCGCTAGAGACTTCAACCAAACCCGATGATTTGTTGAAGACCCTATACGCCTTTGTATTTGAGTCATAACCTAACAAAAACCCTTCTACAGCTTTGGGAGCAAACTTAGAATTTCTACCTTTCTTCACTAGAATATAACATTTGCTTCCAAAAACACGAAAAGTATGATACATTGGGTTTGTTACCGGTTAGGAGTTCGTACGACGTCTTCTTGAGGAGGCGATGAAGGTAGACCCGGTTTATGGCATGGCAAGCCGTGTTCACGGCTTCCGACCAAAACCGCTTGGGGGTCTTGAACTCTCCAAGCATCGTCCTTGCCATGTCAATGAGCGTCATGTTCTTCCTCTCTACCACACCATTTTGCTGTGGTGTGTAGGGAGCGGAGAACTCGTGCTTGATTCCTTCCTCCTCGAGGTACTCCTCTATTTGAAGATTCTTGAACTCGGACCCGTTGTCGCTCCTTATCTTCTTCACCTTGAGCTCAAACTCATTTTGAGCTCTCCTTAGGAAGCGCTTGAGGGTCCCTTGGGTTTCTGTTTTATCCTGCAAAAAGAATACTCAAGTGAAGCGAGAAAAATCATCAACTATAACAAGACCATACTTACTTCCTCCTATGCTTAGGTAGGCGACGGGTCCGAAGAGGTCCATATGAAGTAACTCCAGAGGTCTTGATGTGGTCATTACATTCTTGCTGTGATGAGTACTTCCCACCTGTTTACCTGCTTGACAAGCTGCACAGGGTCTATCTTTTTTGAAAGTTACATTTGTTAGTCCTAACACATGTTCTCCCTTTAGAAGTTTGTGAAGGTTCTTCATTCCCACATGTGCTAGACGGTGATGCCACAGCCAGCCCATGCTAGTCTTAGCAATTAAACATGCATCTAGACCGGCCTCCTCCTTTGCAAAATCAACTAAATAGAGTTTGTCGTCTAGTACACCCTTAAAAGCTAATGAACCATCACTCCTTCTAAGGACAGACACATCTACATTTGTAAATAAGCAATTATACCCCATATTACATAATTGACTAACGGACAACAAGTTATATCCGAGCGATTCTACTAAAAACACATTAGAAATGGAATGCTCGGATGAAATTGCTATTTTTCCTAGTCCTTTAACCTTGCCTTGGTTCTCATCACCGAATATGATTGAATCTTGGGAATCCTTGTTCTTGACGTAGGAAGTGAACATCTTCTTCTCCCCTGTCATGTGGTTTGTGCATCCGCTGTTGATAATCCAGCTTGAGCTCCCGGATGCATAAACCTGCAAGGCAAATTTAGGCTTGGGTCTTAGGTACCCAACTCTTGTTGGGTCCTGCAAGGTTAGTGACAATAGCCTTAGGGACCCAAATGCAAGTTTTATCTCCCTTGCATTTTGCCACTAATTTCCTAGCAATCATTTTCTTATCCTTTCTACAAATTGTAAAGGAAGCATTGCAAACATGATAAATTGTAGAAGGTTCATTACTTGCTTTCCTAAGTACATGTACAACATTTCTCCTAGGCATATGATGAATAACATTTTTCCTAGGCATATCATGCACAATAGAAGAACTAGAAGCATGCATAGCATATGAATCATAAGAATAATTCCTATAAGCATTTCTAGAGAATTTTCTATCACTATAAATGAAAGCATGATTCTTTTGAACACTATTAGCCATAGGGGCCTTCCCTTTCTCATTGGCGGAGATGGGAGCCTTATGACTTGTTAAGTTCTTGGCTTCCCTCTTAAAGCCAAGCCCATCCTTAATTGAGGGGTGTCTACCAACAGTGTAGGCATCCCTTGCAAATTTTAGTTTATCAAATTCATTTTTGCTAGTCTTAAGTTGGTCATTAAGACTAGCCACTTCATCATTTAGTTTTGCAATAGAAGTAAGGTGCTCAACACATGCATCAACATTAAAGTCCTTACACCTATTGCAAATCACTACATGTTCTACACAAGAACTAGATCTATTTGCTACTTCTAGCTTAGTATTTAAATCATCATTACCACTTTTTAAACTAGAAATAGTCTCATGGCAAGTAGATAATTCACAAGAAAGCATTTCATTCCTTTTAACTTCTAAAGCAAGAGATTTTTGGACATCTACAAATTTATCATGCTCTTCATACAAAAGATCCTCTTGCTTTTCTAACAATCTATTCTTGTCATTCAAAGCATCAATTAATTCATTGATTTTATCAATTTTAGTTCTATCTAAACCTTTGAATAAACTTGCATAGTCTATTTCATCATCGCTAGATTCATCATCACTTGAAGAAGCATATGTAATAGTATTCCTAGTGCATACCTTCTTTTCCTTTGCCATGAGGCAGGTGTGATGCTCGTTGGGGAAGAGGGATGATTTGTTGAAGGCCGAGGCGGCAAGTCCTTCGTCGTCGGATGAAGAGCAATTCGAGTCCCACTCTTTGCCAAGGTGTGCCTCGCCCTTCGCTTTCTTATAAGTCTTCTTCTTTTCCCTCTTCTTGTCTTGATCCTGGTCACTATCATTATCAGGACAGTTAGCAATAAAGTGACCAATCTTACCACACTTGAAGCAGGAGCGCTTCCCCTTCGTCTTGCTCTTGTTGGGATGCTCCTTGCGACCTTTGAGCGCCGTCTTGAAGCGCTTGATGATGAGGGCCATTTCATCTTCATTTAGTCCGACCACCTCAACTTGCGCCACCTTGCTAGGTAGCGCCTCCCTGCTACTTGTTGCTTTTAGAGCAATGGTTTGAGGCTCGTGGATTGGACCATTTAACGCCTCATCAACATATCTCGCCTCCTTGATCATCATTCGCCCGCTTACGAACTTTCCAAGTATCTCCTTGGGCGTCATCTTGTTGTACCTAGGGTTTTCACGAATAGAGTTTACAAGATGCGGATCAAGGATGGTGAAGGACCTTAGCATAAGCCTGACGACGTCGTGGTCTGTCCATCTCGTGCTTCCATAGCTCCTTATTTTGTTGACCAGGGTCTTGAGCCTGTTGTAAGTTTGAGTTGGCTCCTCCCCCTGATCATCGCGAACCTTCCTAGTTCGCATTCCACCAACTCCATCTTGGTGAGCATGGTGACGTCGTTCCCCTCATGCGAGATCTTGAGGTTGTCCCAAATCTGCTTGGCGTTATCCAAGCCGCTCACCTTATGATATTCTTCCCTGCATAATGATGCTAACAAAACAGTAGTAGCTTGTGCATTTTTGTGAATTTGTTCATTGATAAATATAGGACTATACATACTATCAAATTGCATTCCATTTTCTACTATCTCCCATATACTTGGATGGAGAGAGAACAAGTGACTACGCATTTTGTGACTCCAAAATCCGTAGTCCTCTCCATCAAAGTGAGGAGGTTTACCAAGTGGAATGGAAAGCAAATGAGCATTGGAACTTTGCGGAATACGAGAATAATCGAAAGAAAAGTTCGAGTTAACCGTTTTCTTTTTCTCCTCGTATTCGTCATCCTTTTGGGAAGAGGAAGACTCGTCGCTGTCGTAGGAGACTATCTTCTTGATCCGCCTCTTCTTCTTCCCGTCCTTCTTCTTTTGACTCGAGCCGGAGTCAGTGGCTTTGTCGTCCCTCGGCTCATTGAAGATGGACTCCTTCTCCTTATCGTTGACCACCATCCCTTTTCCCTTAGGATCCATCTCTTCGGGCGATTAGTCCCTTTCGTGAAAAGAACGGCTCTGATACCCATTGAGAGCACCTAGAGGGGGGTGAATAGGTGATCCTGTAAAAACTTGAAACTTAAAGCCACAAACTTGATTAAGTGTTAGCACAATGAAATCAAGTGGCTAAAGAGAGCTCTTGTGAACCACAATTGACACAGTGAGAACAAGCACAAGAGACACAAGGATTTATCTCGTGGTTCGACCAAGTACAATACTTGCCTAGTCCACGTTGTGGTGTCCCAATGGACGAGAGTTGCACTCAACTCCTTTCAAGTGATCCAATGATCAACTTGAATACCACGATGTTCTTCTTTCTTTACTCTTTCCTGTTTGCGAGGAATCTCCACAACTTGGAGCCTCCCACCCTTACAATGAGATGATCACAAAGAAGCACAGATGTAAGAGTGGGAAGAACAACACACACAAGTCACAGCTTGAGCTCTAAGATCACACACGAAATTCTCAACTCAAGAGGAGCTCAAATTGCTATCACAACGAATCAAATGCTCTAGAGAGATGTCTTGGTGCTAAGAGATGATCAAAGAATGCTTGGTGTACTCCTTCATGCGCCTAGGGGTCCCTTTTATAGCCCCAAGGCAGCTAGGAGCCGTTGAGAGCAATCCAGGAAGGCAATTCTTGCCTTATGTCGACTGGTGCACCGGACAGTCCGGTGCAGATTTTTTTCCTATTCTGGCGCAGGTGACCGTTGACGATTTGGAGCCGTTGGCGCACCGGACAGTCCGGTGCCCCCATCAGACTGTTGGCTCGGCCACGCGTCACGCGCGGATTGCGCGGCCGACCGTTGGCTCGGCCGACCGTTGGCTCACCGGCCAGTCTGGTGCACCACCGGACAGTCCGGTGTTTTTTAGCCGTACGCCGCCTTCGAGACCCGAGAGTAGGCAGTTCACCAGACGCCAGCCTGGCGCACTGGACACTGTCCGGTGCACCACCGGACACTGTCCGATGCACCACCGGACAGTCCGATGCACCCAGACTGAGCAGAGTCTTGGCTGCTCGAGCCAAGTCTTTTCCATTTGTCTTTTCTCTGATTCTAGCACTTAGACAAATATGTTAGTACACAAAAACCAATGTACTAAGTCTAGAATCATGCCTTTATATTGATTTGCACTTTGTCCACCATTTGGCATAGTTTAACACATAACCATTTGTGTTGGACACTTAATCACCAAAATACTTAGAAATGGCCCAAGGGCACATTTCCCTTTCACTTGCCTTATATTTCGGCGAAATCAGCGTTGACTTTTTGCTGTAAGCTCTGCATTCCCTTTGGAACGACTTTTGAGCAGAAAACTTACGCTGCGCTCCCTTAGGAACGACTTTTTGTAGCTTCGTCGTGCTCTGCATCCCCTTAGGGACGACTTTCGAGCTTCTCCCTATTTTTTTTCTTTTTTACCTGCACTCGATGGTGCATGCTTAGTTTTTACATTTACATTTTTTGGGGGATTTTGCTCTCGTAGAGTTGAATAAGAAAAAGAGAAATTACATGGTATGGCCCCATTAAAAACCTTTCTCCCCCTTCGGAAAGGAAAAGGGTGCCATAGGAAAAATAAAAAGGTTACATCAAGCTAAACATAATATCACCGAAGCTCATCCGCATTCCAAGATCTAGGAATGTCGTTGCCGTCCATATCCTTCAGTCTGTAAGAGCCGGGTCTTGACGAAGATACTACCAGAAAAGGTCCTTCCCACTTCAACTGTAGCTTGCCTACTGTATCTAGGTTGGCAACTCTCCGAAGCACCAAATGCCCTGGCTTAATGTTCTTTAGCCGAACTTTTCTGTCACGCCACTTTATTGTTTCGGCTTGATATTTATTGATGTTCTCGACGGCCTGAAGCCTGATCCCTTCTATAGCATCTTTTGCCATAGAACAATCATCTTCGTCCTCTGCCGAAGCCACTGTTCTTATTGATCCTGCCTTAGCTTCTTCTAGGGTTATTGCTTCATCACCAAACAGTAATTTGAATGGTGTAAAGCCTGTTGACCTTGATATTGTTGTGTTGTGGCTCCACACCACTTTGATCAATTCATCTGGCCACTTTCCTCTAGGCTGATTGAAGATTAACTTCATTATTCCCGTCATTATAATGCCATTAGCTCTTTCAACAAGTCCATTTGACTCCGGATGTATGACTGGTGCAAAATGAATCTTCGTGCCAATTTGTTCACAGAATCCTTTGAAAGCTTCAACATCGAATTGTGTCCCGTTATCCATAGTAATAGCCTTCGGCACTCCGAAGCGACAAACAATATTCTGCTAGAAAAAATTCTGGACAGTGACCGAAGTTATTGTGGCTAAAGGCTTCGCCTCAATCCACTTGGAAAAATACTCTACCGCCACCACAACATATTTTAGATTTCCTTGTGCTGGTGGAAGTGGGCCTAGCAAATCGAGGCCCCACCTTTGCAACGGCCAAGTGGGCTGTATTTACTGAGTGAGAGATGAAGGTTGCTTCTGGTCTCTTGCACATTTTTGACAGCCTTCACATTTTTGGACTAATTCTGCTGCATCCGAAGCTGCCTTCGGCCAATAAAATCCTTGTCGAAAAACTTTTCCCAACAAGGGCCTAGATCCAATGTGAGATCCACACAGACCTGCATGCATCTCTTTCATTAATTCCATACCTTCGGTTCTTGATAAACATTTGAGGAGTGGTGAACAAACTCCATGTTTATACAATTCCCCTTCTATTACCACATATGGTCTTGTTCTTGCCTCCATTCTTTTGATATAAGCTTCGTCACTTGAAAGACAATTGACTTGAAGGAAAGATATTATTTTAGTTTTCCAGTCTTCACTGTGTACTGGAGAAATAGTAAGCACTGCTCTCTCCATGAGCTCAACCGAAGGTGCTTTTATTGCTTCAAAAAAAATACTTCGAAGGGTAGAGGGAGCCCCTGAGCCGCTGATTTGGCTAGCAAATCTGCATGCTCATTTTCACCTCTTGGAATATTCTTGACGGAAAAACCTTCGAAGGAAGCTTCCAACCTTCGGACTGCATCCAGATATTTTTCAAGCTTCGGATCTCGTGCCTTGCTGCTCTTATCCACATGGCCAGCAATAACTTGAGAGTCAGTCTTTAGGATGGCCTTTCTTATTCCCATTGCCCTTAGTTTCCGAAGCCCCAATAGAAGTGCTTCGTACTCAGCAATATTATTTGTGCAACTGAAATCCAGTTTAACTGCAAAACATGTTTTGACTCTTGAAGGTGCCACTAGAACCGCAGCTGCTCCTGCACCGAAGGTTCCCCAAGAACCATCGCAGAACACCGTCCAAGCTTCGGTATCCTTGCTTGTCCCTTCTTCGTGAGCCCCAGGCGTCAAGTCAGCGATGAAGTCTGCTAGCGCCTGGGATTGAATTGAAGATCTGTGCATGTAGTCAATGGTGAATTTATTGAGCTCCGCAGCCCACTTTCTAACCCTTCCAGTAGCTTCTCTGTTCCTCATAATATCCTTCAGAGGCTGTGACGAGGGAACAATTATATGGTAAGCTTGAAAATAATGTCGAAGCTTCCTGGAGGCCATTAATACAGCATACAACACTTTCTCCAATTCGGTGTAATTTTTCTTTGATAAGCTTAATACTTCGGAGACAAAATATACTGGAACTTGCTTTTTAGTTTGTCCTTCAAGCTTCTCCTGTACAAGCGCCGCACTTACTGCAGAGTTAGCGTTGTTAGATCTATCCGGTATTGCTTCAGCTCTTCGAAGGCTTTCTGCTGAGCTGATCCCCATTGAAAGACTTCGGCCGACTTCAGCACTTCAAATAATGGTCAATTTCTCTCTACTGATCTAGATATGAATCGATTCAAAGATGCCAATCTTCCTATGAGCCGTTGAGCCCCCTTCTTTGTGCTTCGCGGCTCCATCCGAAGAATAGCTTCGATTTTGTTCGGATTAGCTTCAATCCCCTTCGTTGAAACTAGACAACCAAGGAATTTTCCTTTCTTTACTCCGAAGACACATTTTTCTGGATTTAATTTAAGACCAGCTTGCCTAAAATTAGCAAATGTTTCCTGTAGATGAGCAATGTGATTTTCCTGCTTTGTGCTCTTCACTATGATATCATCAACATATGTTAGTACATTTCTGCCTATCTGAGAGTGAAGAACTTTGGCTGTCATTCTACTGAAGCTTCCTCCAGCATTCTTGAGCCCCTCAGGCATCCGAAGATAACAATATGTACCACTGGGGGTTATGAAGCTGGTTTTTGGCTCATCTTCCTTCTTCATCCAGATTTGATGGTAGCCTGAATAACAATCTAGTAGATTCATGAGCTCTGATGAAGCTGCTACATCTACTAGAAAATCTATTCTTGGTAATGGGAACTCATCCTTTGGACAAGCCTTGTTGAGATCAGTAAAATCAATGCACATTCTCCATTTACCATTGGCCTTCTTCACCATAAAAATGTTGGCTAGCCATTCTGGGTATTTTACTTCTCTGATGACTCCAGCACTAAGAAGTCTTTTCACTTCATTCCGAGCACCTTCGGCTTTGTCATCAGACATTTTTTGAAGCCTCTGCTTTTTAGGTCTGAAGGTTGGATCGATATTGAGCGAATGTTCAATGACGTCCCAGTTGACGCCACAGAGATCGTTGGCTGACCGTGCATAGACATCTTTGTTGTTGAACAAAAACCTTATTAGAGTTTGCTCCTGGTCATCAGATAATCGAGATCCCAGCAATACCTTCTGCTCTGTTATATCTTCACATAGAAGCATGGGCTTCGGCTGATCGGCCGAAGCAGCCTTCTCCCTCTGTACTTATACTACTCACAAGCTTTGGTTCCATCTATATTATGGATTGCTTTTGAATCTGTCCAGTTTCCTTCAGCCTTTCTGGCAGCTTCCTGACTTCCATGAATAGCAATAGGCCCTTGATCCGAAGGTATCTTCATGCATAGATATGCTGGATGAAGAATTGCTTCAAAAGCATTGAGTGTCCCACGACCAATGATTGCATTGTAGGGGTACTCCATGTCGACAATATCAAACACAACTTGCTCAGTCCTTGTATTGTTGACAAATCCAAAGGTCACTGGCATCGTGATCTTGCCGAGTGCTACGATCTGCCTTCCTCCGAAGCCACAAAGAGGGTGTGTAGCATCATGAATTTTATCCTTTGGCTCTTGCATCTGTCTGAAGGCCTTGGCAAATATAATATCCGCTGCATTGCCTGTATCAATCAGAACATTATGGACCAGAAATCCCTTGATGACACAAGAAATGACCATGGCGTCATTGTGAGGGTAATCCTTGAGCTGAAGGTCCTCCTGGGAGAAGGTGATTGGGATGTGGGACCATTTTGACTTGATGAAGGGTCCCTGCACCCCAACATGTTGTACCCTTCTCTGAGCCTCCTTCCTCTGCTTCTTGTTGGCTGGCTCTGAGCATGAACCGCCTGTTATTGGGAGCACCAGCTTCGTAGCCGAAGCAGCTTTAGCTTGGTTGTTGGACGAAGCCATCATCTCAAAAGTGGAAGTGAGTTCACCGGAGGTGGGCGCCAATGTTGGGGACTTGTTCTCAAATGCTAAGAGTCAAGAACAAGGCAACACAAAGTATTAAATGTTAATGTCCTTTGTCCTTCGAAGCATTATTTCCCTTAGGATATAACGATCTTCGGACGAAGGTCATGAAGGACATACCTTCATCATCACGGTTATAAGATAATGAAAGATGAAACATATAAAACATGAAAGATAAACACAAATAAGCACATAATATCATTCATATATTATCATTATACAAACTTGGATATTTGAATACGATATTTAATTACATTTATACCTTCGGCTTGACAGAAGGCAAAAACCCAAGTGTTGCGCGCGAGCGATTACAAGATAGCGTGAACAGTACGGGGGTACTGTTCACCTATTTATAGGCACAGGGCGCAGCCTGTGTGAAATTACATTTATGCCCTTTACAATCGATTACAGTCATGACACAAACTATCATGGGTTTATTGGTCATTTCATCTTTAAGTCGGCTCACTCCTTCGTCTTGAGACATGTCACTATGCCGAAGCTTTATAGGTGATAGCTTCATCACTGCTTTTGAGAGGATCTGCTGAAGTTGTTTCTTTCTTCAGGATCTTCGGCTACGAAGCATATCTCCAACAGTCACTTTCGTGTGCTCATGCAACGGCTCTTCGGTAGCTTTAAGGAGCTCGAAGAACTTCTGAACCTCAGGTGTAGCTGGATCCTCATAATCGGTGGGTTGACCGGGGTTCTCGGAATCAACGGTTAGAATCTCATGGCGTACATCGTCAAGCATCTCTTCCATCCTATCATAGTCCCCCTCTTCATGTGACTGAAATTCCGATACAATACAAGGAGGTGGGTCCTCATCGTGGTGCACCCACACCTCATAGCCTGGCACATAACCGTTCTTGCAAATATCTATCGACATAGTCCTCCTGTCAAGGAAATTAATGTCCTGACACTTGCTACAAGGGCACCTAACATCGGTTCCAGTCTCTGACCGAGCAAAAGCACGGTCGAGAAAAGCATCAGTCTTGGTAACCCACTCACTTGATAGAGCACCTCTTTTCTTCCAACCTTCATACATCCATCGACTATCCTCCTCCATACTAGATACGAGACGTTAACTTAATTAGTTATGATTACTAATTAACCACACTAATACAATAGCACTACAAAAAAATCATTTCACAGGACCCTAAATCAAATAAAACAACCTTATTTCCGAGGGCTTAATAATTACCCTCGGAAATTAAAAGTTTAAATTATATAGCCACTAATAAATAAATTAAAACAAGCTAATTTAATTGCATAATTAAATCAAGCCGTCGGACATAACAAAACTAAACATTACTACTAGCAAACAATATATATGCATATACAAAATTATACTGAACATTATAAAATTGCTCACTTTGCCAGACGATTAGCCGGTGAAGCGAGCACCGGCGGGGTCAGGGCGGGCGCCGGTGGCGTCGGGGCGGCTCTGGTGTTGCTTGGGCAGCGGTGGAGTTGCCGGTCGACGTGGGCAGAGGATTGAGCACGGGCTGGGCGTCGGGATGGGGCTGGAGGTCTCCGGGAGAGGCTTAGGCGGCGGTGCCGGGCGACGGAGGCGGCTGCTCGGTGACGGCGGCGGCGGCGTGGGCTAGGTGGCGGCGGCGTGGCATGGGAGCGACGGGAGAGACAGAAAGAATGAACCGACCCGGGCGCGGGGGGTCGGTTAAAATCCCTTATGTCCGACGGCTGCCTAGAAAGCAGTCGGACATAAGCTTATGTCTGTAACGCCCCGAATTTTTGCAGTTGAATTTTTTCTTTTCTTTACTCGCCAAATTCGGGCGTTACCTTTTCTTTTTCTTTTTGCCCTCGCTAGACCTTGACTTTTTCCAAAGCTAGCGGGATTCGGTTTGGAATTCCCGTGTAAAGAAAAACTCTAAAAAAAATACTTTATGTTGTTTGATGCACCATGCCGAGCTATGCATTCTTTGATTGTTTGAAAGTGCAAATGCATTCATCTAGGAAGATCGGATTTCGAAAACAGGGAAATAATCTTTTCTTTTTCTTTCTCTCTCCCTCTTCCCCTTTCCCTCTCTCCCGCGCCATGGGCTCCTTGGCCGGCCCAGCCGCCCCTTGGCCGGCCCAAGCCCCCTGCGCGCCCCCCCTCTTGGGCCTTGGCAGGCCCAGCCGCCCCCCACCTCCCCTTTTTTTCCCCAATTCCCTCTCCCTCTCTCTCTCCCTCTCATTTTCCCTCTCTCTCCCTAAGCCGCCGCCCCTACCCCTCTGCCCTAACCGCCGCCGCCCCCTGCTCGGCCGCCGCCCTCGCCGTCGGCCGCCCATCGCCGGTGAGCCCCCCCCCCTTTCCCTCTCCTCCCTCCCTCTCCCCTCTCCCCTCCTCCCTCCCCTTGGCAGCCCAGCCGCCCGGCCACCCCTGGCCGCGCCCCTGGCCGCCCCCAGCCCAGCCGCCGGCCGCGCCCTGGCCCCAGCCGCGCCTGGCCAGCCTCGGCCGCGCCCTGGCCGGCCCCGGCCGCGCCCAGCCGCGCCCCCGGCCCGCCCTGGCCGCGCCCTCGGCCGCCCCTGGCCCCTGGCCGCCCGCCAGCCGCCCCCTGCCCGCTGGTTCGGCCGCGCCCCTGGCCGGCCCAGCCGCTCGCCCAGCCGGCCGGTTCAACCGCCCTAGGGCCGGTTCAACCGCCCCCCTGTTTTTTTATTTTTTTATTTTTTTTATTTTATTTTATTTACTTTCTGTGATCATAATTACCTTATTTTGGGTAGACTAATCATGGTTCATGCTATGGAAATGAGAAGTTTAATTTAGAATTTCGTTGCGCTAGTTGATTCATTTAGTTAATTGTTTATCCCGTGCAATGTTAATCAACTTAAAATGATTAGGTTCCCACTAGTGCATATAACAGAATTCTTTTGTTAGGAACCTATTGAAACTAGAGTGCATAATTTAACTAATCATTAGTGCATAAACTTTAACCCCCCTGCGAGACCCTTTTCCCGTTTCTTTCTAACCATAACAAATGCAATGTCAAATGTCATACTTGATGCATATTCGCTTTATTTGTTCCCTTGTATGGTGTACTGTTCTTTCGTATTAAATATGTGGATGGATGTATGTATGTTTGCGCTCGCATAGAGAACGATCCGGTCGAAGAGCCCGAGGAATTCGCAGGAGAAGCCCCTGAGCAGCAGTCGGTTGGTGGAGGCAAGTGTCCTTTGACCTATCTCTGTCCTAATCATTCTTTAATTCACCTCCCGCATCACACATTTATACCTAAGGATTGACTAGCTTTTTGTTATCCATGTCCTTGTTTACCTATTTGGGTCGGATTATTACTGCTTAGTTTGATGCTATTGCTCAACTTTAATCAATGAACATGATGTGGTTATCTATGATACGCTGTTTTCCCGTTCTTATTTATGATTATACTTGTGGCATTTAAGGGGACTCGAGCGGTTTCTCGAGTGCCTCTCCGTAAGGACCTGTTCAATGGATGACCGCCCGGGAAAACAGTGCAACCATGAGGGTGGAATGGGGTGCCCTTAGCTGAATAATTAGAGGATCCGGGGTGTAGTTCGCTTCGCCGTCGTGCCGTCAATGGGGCTCGGTGTATGCGGCTCGCTCTGCCAAGGTTGATTTGTCCCTTGGGGAGGAGTGCGGTACATTTAGGAAACCTAACGGGTGGCTACAACCCCGGGGAATCTTTGTAAAGGCTTCGTAGTGAATCCTTGGCCATTCACCTCGGGAGTGAATAAGGGTCTTGCAAGCCCGGGCCAGAGAGGGAATCACGGCTTGTGGGTAAAGTGCACAACCTCTGCAGAGTGTTTGAAAACTGATATATCAGCCGTGCTCACGGTTATGAGCGGCCAAGGGAGCTCCAGTGATTAGTGGTACTTGATCAGAGATACTTTGGTACAGGTGGTTATGAGATTGATAGTTTTGGTTATGACTATGGTGCTGGTAAGTGGTATTCTTTCCGTCTGGAAAGGGTACATCGGGTTAATAACTTGGGTAATGCTAAAACTTGGCTTTCTACTAGTAAATAACAATCTGACCAACTAAAAGCAACTGCTTGACTTATCCCCACATAAAGCTAGTCCACTACAGCCAAACAGGATACTTGCTGAGTATGTTGATGTGTACTCACCCTTGCTCTACACACCAAACCCCCCCCCCCCAGGTTGTCAGCATTGCAACCACTGCTCAGGCGAAGATGAAGCTGTGGAAGGAGACTTCCAGGAGTTCCAAGACTACGACGAGTTCTAGGTGTGGGTTAGCGGCAACCCCCAGTCGGCTGCCTGTGAAGGCCGCGTTTATCTACGTTTCTTTTCCGCACTTTGATTTATTGTAAGAACTATATGGACGTCTCAGACGTATGATGTAATCAACTATTATTCCCTTTTAATACTATTTAGAGCACTGTGTGATGATGTCCATGTTATGTAACTGCTGTGTACGTGAATAACTGATCCTGGCACGTACATGGTTCGCATTCGGTTTGCCTTTTAAAACCGGGTGTGACATAAGTGGTATCAAAGCCGTGCTGACTGTAGGACCGCTAACCTAGAATAGAATGGTCGTTCTAAGGACTATAGACCTCTGTCTCTGCCTTGACTTTGATATCCCTTCAAAAGTTGGTCATACCGACCAAACCTATGTTCTACTATATATTATACCTTGCTGAAAATCATGTTTTATTCTAATCCTTCATTTACTTATGATTCATTATTTGCTGGTCATATTAATTCTGTTCTCACCCTTTTGCTTGCGATGTCTTTTGTAGATGGCTCGACTTAGACACACTGCACGAAAGTCCGTCATCCCCTTCTTACCCTCCCGCCTTGCTGAGCGTCCGCTTCGCCGTCCCGTGGCCGGACAGTCCAGCCACTTGGAGAGACTACACCACCGCCTGCGTGAGGAGCAGGAACGTCGACGACAGGAGCAGCAGGGCTCTTCTTTCTCGCTCCACCAGGAGATAGAGTCTGTGAGGAGCTGCTCTCCTGTGCTTCCTCTGGAGGCGCCCCCTGCACCACCACTGGGCGCCCCAGCTTCTGGAGTAGCTGCTGGAGGAGACCCAGATGACGGAGATGGCGACGACAGCTCGAGCCACGACACCGACTTCTCTGCTAACCCTGAGCCGGAAGGATGGGTTGCTCGACCCATCACTCGCGACGCTGCTCGCGGGTGTCACTTCCACGATGCGCTCGACACCCTGCTACGTCGGGCATTTGACCGGCATACTTGGTCCGTCGAGTATCGCTGTGTGGTCTACCAGCATAGTCGCGGGGTCTACCCGGACCGCTGGGAGGCGACTTGCTTGGTGCGCTGCCCAGAGGACAGTCTCCAGGGTGCAGAGGCCTGCTCAGAGCACTATTCTATCTCTGAACGGGACTCAGCTGAGGCAGCCATGCAAGATGCTGCACGGCGTGCGCTTTCGCACTACTGCTCGGTTTTCGGTGGGGCAGCTGACGGTCTTGACCTAAAGTATTACCCCCGCCGTCCATCTGGCAGCACAGGAGGCGTGATTGTCTCACCTGTCGGTGAGGGCAATCCTAGGTTGAGCAGCACAGTCAACCTAGCCGCCGTGCTAAACACGGAGCTGGACCATGCATTAGACGAGCTGAGTAGGGCTCGTGCTGAGATCGCCCTGCTGCGGGCTGAGCGCGCGGAACGTCGTCATCTGGATGGTGGTTCCCCCGCTCCCGTCGGGACTCAGCACCCGTACCGCTCACCTCAGCGTGGACACCAGTCTTATGGCAATCCCGACTGCAAGACCAAGATAACTCTAGAACCATAGATCGTTAGAGTTGGATCTTGTAATTAATACGAAATATATATACGTAGAAGCTACAGTCTTAGCGTTAGTCTCGCTCTTAGTTAAGTCTTAGTTAGACAGGGTAGTTTGCTATATCCTGTGCATTCATGTTTGTCATGATGAACTATGTTTGGTTTGGATCTTTGTAATGATTGTCACCAGAGTGTGGGTATCCCCTGCATTTTGGTTTACCTATTATGTTAATAAAGTTAGTTATATAGTTGGGAAACCCATTATTCTCCTTTCCTCTTGATCTGAGAAGCTGTGTGGTCTGTGTTGGAGATCAGTGAAGATGCTCACCTGCTCAGTGCTGTTGAAGAATTCTATACTCTTTTCTTATGCTGCAAGATTTGTCAGATCAGTTCTGATGTGTGGTTGCATTCTGCAGATGTCGGAGAACAGGCGCAGAGGAGGAAGGCGTGCTCAGCAGGAGCAAGCCGTTCAACAAGATGAGGCGCCCCAGCAGCAGCAGCTGCCACCCCCGCCCCCGATGTCGATCGAGCAGATGTTTCTGATGCAGACTCAGGCAGTTCAGGCCATCGGTCAGACTCTGGCCGCCATTCAGCAGCAGCAGCAGCAGCAAGCACCACCCCAGCCTCAGATGCCTCAGATGCCCAGAGACAAGCGTGCTGAATTCATGAGAGGTCATCCCCCAACGTTCGCTCACTCTTCTGACCCCATGGATGCTGAAGATTGGCTGCGCACTGTGGAGCGGGAGTTGCATACCGCTCAGTGTGATGACAGGGAGAAAGTCTTGTATGGTCCCCGTCTGTTGAGAGGAGCAGCCCAATCATGGTGGGAGTCTTACCTCGCCACCCATGCCAACCCCGACACCATCACCTGGGAAGAATTCAGAGGTAGCTTTCGTCAGTACCACGTGCCTGCAGGTCTGATGACAGTGAAGAAGGAGGAGTTCCTGGCCCTTAAGCAAGGGTCATCATCTGTCAGTGAGTATCGAGACAGGTTTCTGCAATTGTCTCGCTATGCTCCTGAGGATGTCAACACTGATGCCAAGCGACAATACCGTTTTCTGAGAGGCTTGGTTGACCCTCTGCAGTACCAACTGATGAATCACACCTTCCCGACATTCCAGCACCTGATTGACAGAGCAATCATGACAGAGAGAAAGCGTAAGGAGATGGAAGATCGTAAGCGCAAGAACAGTGGACCCCAGCCTGGAAGCAGCAGCCGCCCTCGTTTTTCAGGCAATCAACCTCAGCAGTTCAGGCAGAACCAGCGTCCACCTCAGCAGCGTCAGCAGCATCAGCAGTTCCAAAGGCAGTATCCTCAGCATCAGTATCAGAACCGTCAGAGCAATCAGTCAGGAGGTCAGTTTCAAAGGCAGAATCAGCAAGCGCCTCGTCTTCCTGCCCCAGCAAACCAGCAGAACAGTCAGGCAGCACCAGCTCAGGTTGGAAACAGGGCATATTTCCACTGTGGAGAGCAGGGCCATTGGGTGATGCAATGTCCGAAGAAGGCAGCCCAGCAGCAGTCAGGCCCCAATGCCCCAGCAAAGCAGAATGTGTCTCAGCCTGGAGCAGACAACCGCCCTCAACAGCGCTATAATCATGGAAGACTGAATCACTTGGAGGCTGAAGCAGTTCAGGAGACCCCCGGCATGATAGTAGGTATGTTCCCAGTCGACTCCCATATTGCAGAAGTGTTATTTGATACTGGAGCAACGCATTCTTTCATTACTGCATCATGGGTAGAAGCACATAATCTTCCAACTACTACCATGTCAACCCCCATTCAAATTGACTCAGCTGGTGGTAGAATTCGAGCTGATAGCATTTGTTTAAATATAAGTGTGGAAATAAGGGGGATAGCGTTTCCCGCCAACCTTATAGTAATGGGTACTCAGGGAATAGATGTCATCCTAGGGATGAATTGGTTAGATAAGTATCAGGCAGTTATCAGTTGTGATAAAAGGACAATCAAGTTGGTGTCCCCACTAGGAAAGGAAGTGGTGACCGGGTTAGTCCCACCTGAGCCGAAGAAAGGAAGTTGTTATCAGATGGCTGTCGATAGCAGTGAAGCAGATCCAATTGAGAGTATCAAGGTTGTGTCTGAATTCCCAGATGTGTTTCCAAAGGACTTACCGGGTATGCCACCAGAGCGGAAAGTTGAGTTTGCCATAGAGCTTCTTCCTGGAACCGCCCCCATCTTTAAGAGAGCTTACAGAATATCCGGACCAGAGTTGGTTGAGCTTAAGAAGCAGATTGATGAGCTGTCAGAGAAAGGTTACACCCGGCCAAGCACCTCGCCTTGGGCCGCCCCTGTCTTATTTGTGGAAAAGAAAGATGGCACCAAGAGGATGTGCATTGATTATCGAGCTTTGAATGAGGTCACGATCAAGAACAAGTATCCCTTGCCTAGAATAGAAGATCTGTTCGACCAGTTGAGAGGAGCCAGTGTGTTCTCCAAGATTGATCTGAGGTCAGGTTATCATCAGCTCAGGATCCGACCTTCGGACATTCCGAAGACGGCATTCATTACCAAGTATGGTTTGTATGAGTTCACAGTGATGTCTTTTGGTTTGACCAATGCACCAGCGTTCTTCATGAATCTGATGAACAGTGTATTCATGGATTACCTTGATAAGTTTGTGGTGGTATTCATTGATGACATTCTGATTTATTCCCAAAGCGAAGAAGAGCACGCAGATCATTTGAGGATGGTATTGCAGAGATTGCGAGAGCACCAGTTGTACGCAAAGTTGAGCAAGTGTGAGTTCTGGATCAGCGAAGTCCTGTTCTTGGGTCACATAATCAACAAGGAAGGATTGGCTGTGGATCCGAAGAAAGTGGCAGACATTCTGAACTGGAAAGCGCCAACGGATGCTCGAGGAATCAAGAGCTTCATTGGAATGGCCGGATACTATCGGCGATTCATTGAAGGGTTTTCGAAGATTGCGAAGCCAATGACAGCGTTGCTAGGCAACAAGGTTGAGTTCAAATGGACCCAGAAATGTCAAGAGGCCTTTGAAGCGCTGAAAGAGAAGTTGACTACATCGCCTGTCCTAATCTTGCCTGATGTGCACAAGCCCTTCTCGGTGTATTGTGATGCTTGTTACACAGGTTTGGGATGCGTGTTGATGCAAGAGGGAAGAGTTGTGGCTTACTCGTCCCGACAGCTGAAGGTTCATGAGAAGAACTACCCAATCCATGATCTAGAGTTGGCAGCAGTGGTTCACGCACTGAAGACATGGAGGCACTATCTGTATGGACAGAAATGCGATGTTTACACAGATCACAAGAGTCTGAAGTACATATTCACTCAGACAGAGCTGAACATGAGGCAACGAAGATGGTTAGAGCTGATCAAAGACTATGAGTTGGAGATTCATTACCATCCAGGCAAAGCAAACGTAGTGGCAGATGCTTTGAGCAGAAAGAGTCAAGTCAATCTGATGGTCGCTCGCCCGATGCCTTATGAGTTGGCCAAGGAGTTCGACAGGTTGAGTCTCGGGTTTCTGAACAATTCGCGAGGAGTCACAGTTGAATTGGAACCTACCTTGGAGCGAGAAATCAAAGAAGCGCAGAAGAATGATGAAAAGATCAGTGAGATTCAGCGATTGATTCTAGATGGCAGAGGCAAAGATTTTCGAGAAGATGCTGAAGGCGTGATATGGTTCAAAGACCGCTTATGTGTTCCCAATGTCCAGTCTATTCGAGAGTTGATCCTCAAGGAAGCTCATGAGACAGCCTATTCGATTCACCCCGGTAGTGAGAAGATGTATCAGGATCTGAAGAAGAAATTCTGGTGGTACGGAATGAAGAGGGAAATCGCAGAGCATGTGGCTAAGTGCGATAGTTGTCGAAGAATTAAGGCAGAGCACCAGAGACCAGCTGGATTGTTGCAACCGTTGCAGATCCCTCAGTGGAAATGGGATGAAATTGGTATGGATTTCATAGTCGGATTGCCTCGCACTCGAGCCGGCTACGATTCTATTTGGGTAGTGGTGGACCGTTTGACCAAGTCAGCCCACTTCATACCTGTCAAGACCAGCTACAACAGTGCAGTATTGGCAGAGTTGTATATGTCTCGGATCGTTTGTCTTCATGGTGTGCCAAAGAAGATAGTGTCAGACAGAGGAACGCAGTTCACCTCTCATTTCTGGCAGCAGTTGCATGAAGCCTTGGGCACACATCTGAATTTCAGTTCAGCTTATCACCCGTAGACAGATGGCCAGACTGAAAGGACCAATCAAATTCTCGAAGATATGTTGAGAGCCTGTGCGTTGCAAGATCAGTCCGGATGGGACAAGCGATTGCCTTATGCAGAGTTTTCCTATAACAACAGTTACCAGGCCAGTTTGAAGATGTCACCGTTTCAGGCGCTTTATGGAAGGAGTTGTAGAACTCCGTTGCAATGGGATCAGCCTGGAGAGAAGCAAGTGTTTGGGCCAGACATTCTGCTTGAAGCCGAAGAGAACATCAAGATGGTCCGAGAGAATCTGAAGATAGCGCAATCGAGGCAGCGAAGCTATGCAGACACAAGAAGAAGAGAGCTGAGTTTTGAAGTCGGAGACTTTGTCTATCTGAAAGTGTCACCGATCAGAGGAGTCAGAAGATTCGGAGTGAAAGGCAAGCTAGCACCCCGCTACATTGGTCCGTATCAGATTCTTGCAAGACGTGGAGAAGTGGCCTATCAGCTCAGTTTGCCAGAGAATTTGTCTGCTGTGCATGATGTCTTTCATGTGTCTCAGTTGAAGAAGTGCTTGCGTATGCCAGAAGAGCAGTTGCCAGTGGAAGGTCTTGAGGTCCAGGAGGACTTGACCTATGTTGAGAAGCCAGCTCAGATCCTTGAGATTGCAGACAGAGTCACCCGAAGGAAGACCATCAGAATGTGCAAAGTCAGATGGAATCACCACTCTGAGGAAGAAGCAACCTGGGAGCGTGAAGATGATCTAGTGGCCAAGTACCCAGAGCTCTTTGCTAGCCAGCCCTGAATCTCGAGGGCGAGATTCTTTTAAGGGGGATAGGTTTGTAACGCCCCGAATTTTTGCAGTTGAATTTTTTCTTTTCTTTACTCGCCAAATTCGGGCGTTACCTTTTCTTTTTCTTTTTGCCCTCGCTAGACCTTGACTTTTTCCAAAGCTAGCGGGATTCGGTTTGGAATTCCCGTGTAAAGAAAAACTCTAAAAAAAAATACTTTATGTTGTTTGATGCACCATGCCGAGCTATGCATTCTTTGATTGTTTGAAAGTGCAAATGCATTCATCTAGGAAGATCGGATTTCGAAAACAGGGAAATAATCTTTTCTTTTTCTTTCTCTTTCTTTCTCTCTCCCTCTTCCCCTTTCCCTCTCTCCCGCGCCATGGGCTCCTTGGCCGGCCCAGCCGCCCCTTGGCCGGCCCAAGCCCCCTGCGCGCCCCCCCTCTTGGGCCTTGGCAGGCCCAGCCGCCCCCCACCTCCCCTTTTTTTTCCCCAATTCCCTCTCCCTCTCTCTCTCCCTCTCATTTTCCCTCTCTCTCCCTAAGCCGCCGCCCCTACCCCTCTGCCCTAACCGCCGCCGCCCCCTGCTCGGCCGCCGCCCTCGCCGTCGGCCGCCCATCGCCGGTGAGCCCCCCCTTTCCCTCTCCTCCCTCCCCTTGGCAGCCCAGCCGCCCGGCCACCCCTGGCCGCGCCCCTGGCCGCCCCCAGCCCAGCCGCCGGCCGCGCCCTGGCCCCAGCCGCGCTTGGCCAGCCTCGGCCGCGCCCTGGCCGGCCCCGGCCGCGCCCAGCCGCGCGCCCGGCCGCGCCCAGCCGCGCCCCCGGCCCGCCCTGGCCGCGCCCTCGGCCGCCCCTGGCCCCTGGCCGCCCGCCAGCCGCCCCCTGCCCGCTGGTTCGGCCGCGCCCCTGGCCGGCCCAGCCGCTCGCCCAGCCGGCCGGTTCAACCGCCCCCCCCTGGTTTTTTTTTATTTTATTTTATTTACTTTCTGTGATCATAATTACCTTATTTTGGGTAGACTAATCATGGTTCATGCTATGGAAATGAGAAGTTTAATTTAGAATTTCGTTGCGCTAGTTGATTCATTTAGTTAATTGTTTATCCCGTGCAATGTTAATCAACTTAAAATGATTAGGTTCCCACTAGTGCATATAACAGAATTCTTTTGTTAGGAACCTATTGAAACTAGAGTGCATAATTTAACTAATCATTAGTGCATAAACTTTAACCCCCCTGCGAGACCCTTTTCCCGTTTCTTTCTAACCATAACAAATGCAATGTCAAATGTCATACTTGATGCATATTCGCTTTATTTGTTCCCTTGTATGGTGTACTGTTCTTTCGTATTAAATATGTGGATGGATGTATGTATGTTTGCGCTCGCATAGAGAACGATCCGGTCGAAGAGCCCGAGGAATTCGCAGGAGAAGCCCCTGAGCAGCAGTCGGTTGGTGGAGGCAAGTGTCCTTTGACCTATCTCTGTCCTAATCATTCTTTAATTCACCTCCCGCATCACACATTTATACCTAAGGATTGACTAGCTTTTTGTTATCCATGTCCTTGTTTACCTATTTGGGTCGGATTATTACTGCTTAGTTTGATGCTATTGCTCAACTTTAATCAATGAACATGATGTGGTTATCTATGATACGCTGTTTTCCCGTTCTTATTTATGATTATACTTGTGGCATTTAAGGGGACTCGAGCGGTTTCTCGAGTGCCTCTCCGTAAGGACCTGTTCAATGGATGACCGCCCGGGAAAACAGTGCAACCATGAGGGTGGAATGGGGTGCCCTTAGCTGAATAATTAGAGGATCCGGGGTGTAGTTCGCTTCGCCGTCGTGCCGTCAATGGGGCTCGGTGTATGCGGCTCGCTCTGCCAAGGTTGATTTGTCCCTTGGGGAGGAGTGCGGTACATTTAGGAAACCTAACGGGTGGCTACAGCCCCGGGGAATCTTTGTAAAGGCTTCGTAGTGAATCCTTGGCCATTCACCTCGGGAGTGAATAAGGGTCTTGCAAGCCCGGGCCAGAGAGGGAATCACGGCTTGTGGGTAAAGTGCACAACCTCTGCAGAGTGTTTGAAAACTGATATATCAGCCGTGCTCACGGTTATGAGCGGCCAAGGGAGCTCCAGTGATTAGTGGTACTTGATCAGAGATACTTTGGTACAGGTGGTTATGAGATTGATAGTTTTGGTTATGACTATGGTGCTGGTAAGTGGTATTCTTTCCGTCTGGAAAGGGTACATCGGGTTAATAACTTGGGTAATGCTAAAACTTGGCTTTCTACTAGTAAATAATAATCTGACCAACTAAAAGCAACTGCTTGACTTATCCCCACATAAAGCTAGTCCACTACAGCCAAACAGGATACTTGCTGAGTATGTTGATGTGTACTCACCCTTGCTCTACACACCAAACCCCCCCCAGGTTGTCAGCATTGCAACCACTGCTCAGGCGAAGATGAAGCTGTGGAAGGAGACTTCCAGGAGTTCCAAGACTATGACGAGTTCTAGGTGTGGGTTAGCGGCAACCCCCAGTCGGCTGCCTGTGAAGGCCGCGTTTATCTACGTTTCTTTTCCGCACTTTGATTTATTGTAAGAACTATATGGACGTCTCAGACGTATGATGTAATCAACTATTATTCCCTTTTAATACTATTTAGAGCACTGTGTGATGATGTCCATGTTATGTAACTGCTGTGTACGTGAATAACTGATCCTGGCACGTACATGGTTCGCATTCGGTTTGCCTTTTAAAACCGGGTGTGACAATGTCCGACGGCCCGCCTGCCAGCCCTCGGATATTAGACATTATGTCTGACGGCTGCTAGTAGCCGTCGGACATAAGGGAGCCGTCGGACTTGTTGCGTTTTACTATAGTGAAAGTTAGATGAAGGTGTTATACCGTCTTTAAAGCTTCAAAATGCATTTTTGAGTTTGTAAAGTTAGTTCCACACAGTTGTATATTCGACTGGTATCTAGACTCAGCTCTTACATTGACCTAACGGACTTATTCGGCTGGTTAACCGCCACAGCTATTCGGACTGCTACAAAATACTGTAGAAACCGTAGTCTTAGCTACAACCAAATTAAAACCGCAACAAACAAGTACAAGATCCATGTATCAGTAGCAAGAATTAACCCCGGATAGGGGATAAAGACAAAACAAGAAAAAGAAAGACTCGAGTGAGGTTATCTCCACCAGTCTCTTAGGCTTAGTTCAAATTATGTTGAATTATATAATATAGGTAGATTATAATCCTAAACAAACACCTCTTACAGTGGCTTGCCAAAAACAGCTCTGACTTTTCCTTAGAAAGCAACTTTTCTTGTAGAATTGAAGCCACTTCAAAAATCGTTTGGCAGAAACGACTCCTAAAGCCAGAGTCATTTTTATATATTAAAGTGATAGAGCCAGAGTCAAATCAGATGAAACTAATATTTGTGACTTCTTCATAGTACAAAATAGCTCTGATTTTTAGGTGCTTTTCGCAATAATTTGTTTTAGAAAAAAGTGTTTGGCAAGACTTTGACTTTTTCTCACAGAAAAGCTAGACCTGAAGCCCTATCAAATACACTCTTAATCTTACTTTTTATCTTATTTTCTATTTTAAACTTTATCATATAAGATCTTTTTCGGTTATTATTATGCCACATAAATTGAATGAGATTAAAAAATTTTAGTAGAACTTTTGATTTACTATAAATTTAAACCCATCAACACTCCTTCAATCTATATAGATTGAGATAAAACAAAAAAAAGACAAGAGAACCAGTGCGGCGAGCGGAACCACCGAACGCACGAGTGGACCGGATCACGCGCGTGGATGCATTCCGCGTGAGAGGAAACGGGTGGCTACTGAAATATATTTTTTAATAAAAAAAATGCCCAGATCAACCATTGTACAGAGCACGTGGGTTGTGGCCGTTAAAGACAAAACAAAACAATAATAATAAATAAAAAGAAAAGGCAAGGAATATGGCTTTGCAGCCTATACATTTTTGTTAAATTAATTAACTTAGATATAATTTTAATTGGTACGTATGCTCCATATTATTTATTCTATTTATTTTTTGTTATAAATAACAAATAGAATAAAACATATTTCCTATTGCAGTTTCTATCTTAATAAATTATTTTCTATAGTAAATAATTAGTAGCAAAATACATGCTTTAAAATGCATGCTTAACAACTGATGTGCTCACGCTCATGCATTAGTTCCAGTATTTAATTTTCTTTATTAATAATTTCTTCTCATAGTAAATACTTAGCAAAAAATTATTAAAATGTATGTGAAGGCTATGCCACACATTTTCACATCGCTTAGAATATTTGTGTTGCGTTAAGCTTTTGGACTCACGCAAGCGATTAAAATGTATAGTGGGTACTCAATGCGTCGACTAGGCTACGTTATTAATTAACTAATTTATGTTATTGCTATGCCGCACTCTTGTTTAATTGGACCACTCCCATTAAGTCGGACCACTATCGCCGAGTCACAAAATCTTCGCAGAACCTGCAAGAACTGTCCGTCTGCCGCAACCATCGAGCCACAATTGCTCATGTTATGCACGTTGCGTGGACTTTTCGTGTACCCCAACTATCAAGCCACAACTACACATGTTGTGCTTGTACGAGGGCTTGCTATGTTACCGTATTCTTGATGGCCGCATGCACGTTAACACCAGATACACTGGAACTTGTACTCTTGTTGAATGTGACGGGCTATTCGAGTCTTTGAAGTCACATCATTGCGCAACCTTCGTGAACATCATTGTTTGGCTCTACATTTTGCTTGATCTGTGTTGTGTGGGTTAATATATATCGCCAAGTGGTCATAACAACTATAACAAGCTATATAGTGCTTGAAAAATCTAGAGAATTAAATGAAATAATAAGAAACATAGGTAAGATAATTCTTTGCTCTATCCTCATGTATAAAGTCTTACCCGAAGTAACCCTAAAAAATATAATATAATACATGAAAGCCTTTTGGACATATGAGACATCACAACTTGGGATTCTATTATAAAAAACTAACCTTGCTAAATTGAATAAATGCTAGAAATCTCAGTCATACATTGCTCAACCAGATGTTAGTACATTGCTCTCTTTATCGTTCAACAACATAAAGCAAACTCCAAGATAAAAGGTCATATAACTGAGGTTTATGTAGCAGAACTACATTAGATTCCACCTGTTGGTATGCTTGCCATAATCTACATCTGACCTACCAGAAATAAGAAGAGTAGAAATATAGCCATGAAATCCCACATCACCGGAGAGCTTGAAGCTTAATTAGGCATTGATATGTCCTTGGTCCTTTGAGACGTAAGAGCCATAAGTCTTGACCACTAGGCTGCTAGTGATGGTAATTTGTGATAGAAATATGAAGATATTGTGGAGACCTATTGTATTTCTCTAGTCATAATGGCTCATTCATATGAGAGTAGTACTATCTATTGTTGACAACTGGTCCTAGCATTTTAGTGGCCTCGAGTGAAAGCTACCGTAGAGACCCCTCTCATATATATAATATGCTCCCTCCGTTCCAAATTAGTATTCGTTTTAGCTCTTGATTTTTATGTCCATATTCATAGAGATGAAGATGAATCTAGACACGCAAACAAAATACATACATCAATTATTGTATGAACCTATTAAAAGACTAAACCAAATTCTACTTTAGCATAGAGGTAGTATATTTTTATATTTAGGGGGTGTTTCTTTGAGATTATAATCTGCCTAGATTATATAGTCCAACAAATTTTAGACTAAGTGCTAGTTCAAAATTTATTGGATTATATAATCTGGGCAGATTATAATCCCAAATAAGCACCCCCTTAGTCTACAAAATTAGAGAAATTAGCATTTGATAAAAAAATATTAAACATAATAAAATTCTTTAATGATTATAAAGTGGTGAATGTAAATTGTAGTCATAAACACCTGTACTTGATATCAAGTTGAAAAGCTCATATTTGGATTAGTCGAAGTATAGGGATTACTCTCCAGAAATTTATTCATAGATACTCTCTGTGTTTCTATGAAGTCATCTGCCTGTTTTTTCCTCTTTCTTTTTTCTCCACCACATGAATACTTTCTTGATGACATGATATCACAAAACACTAAAAACTCAACAAATAAAAATATGAATTATGCACCATACACGTAATTACTAAATCACTGATGGAATTAGATATTTGAGCATATGTCTTGTGTCTTATCTTGGCCTTTATAATCACTTAGTGCTAGAGTAAGATAGTTTGAGAAAAATCCAGACTTTAGAACCCTATATAAAATATATCAAGAACAATCGTCAGTATGCAAGATTGAAAAATATATAAACATCAATGCATTCAAGATTAAGTATAATAAACTAACAAATAATACACTGGACTTGTGTTATAAACTAATAATAATACAAACATCAATAAGATCTCAGGAAAGTAAAGACTAAAGTCGTAACTCACATTCACCTAGAATACAGCATGTCTAGCAGCAGCGATTCAGG
Organism: Zea mays; assembly: GCF_902167145.1. Lineage (NCBI taxonomy): Eukaryota > Viridiplantae > Streptophyta > Magnoliopsida > Poales > Poaceae > Zea > Zea mays. Next base: position 97,280,641 of record NC_050098.1, on the reverse strand, counting down.
CATTCAGAGAACTACGTGTGGCGTACTGCAATGCAAGTCTGCGTCTTGGCCTTTTTCCATCCTCACGTCTTGGCGTTGGTGATTGGCGGAGTGGCGAACGTGTTCGATGCCCACGACCGCCCGCACACAAGATTGGCGAAAGTGAAGACGATGCCGTCGCACGCGGCAGTGGCGATTCATTTCTCTCGTCACGCGTATCGTATACGATATACCCTGCACACTTATACTTATACTTGGGGTGGGGCCCAATAATTTTGTTTTGACCATTTGCTTAGTCAAAAGCTTAGCAATCTAGTGCCATTTCCTAGATAAAACGATTTTTTTTGGCTTGCATGTTCTATTCCAAAGCTTCTATTTTTCTTGAACAATGAGATCAAAATAATGATTTATAAAACAAACTGATATATAATACGAGGAGAAAAGTTTCTCTCTTGCCAGCCTATACTTCAAATAATTGACTACTATTATAATTTCTCTCTCAAAATTATTTTACCTAAAAATGTTAATTTATATAAATCGATACTCAATTTAAAAGCGATACGAGTAATTGGATAAACCATGGACAATGATAAAATGAGCTAGACTATACGTCTCTGTATATTAAAATATCCTCTTGGCATCATTGGCCTGATGTTGTGCGGTTTACTACCATTATATGCTCACACTTTTTTTCCTATGTGTTTGAAAGCACAATGCAACCATTGAATGTCATTATGAGCACTGGACCTTGATGGTTAGTCTACTTGGCTGATCTGAAGTCAACTACTTGCTACAAACGACAAATGTTATATATGAGCTCCTATAATATTTTATGGCTAACACAACTGTGTATTTGGTAATAATAACAATAAGTGTGTACTCCTGTGTGTATGGAGTTTGCCAGAAATCATTGAGGAGTAACCATATTGGTTTGAATGCTTATACCTGATGTAAATGTGGATATACCCAGAATTAATATCATATACACATTTGACTTATTGACATTTGATCACTTCTCGAGGACGCATGCAATTATGACCTGTGGGGAATGGATATCCCCCGGGTCCTCACGCACACTAAAACGCGCCCTAGGCCCTAGCAGGTCTCCTCCTAGGTCATCCTACGGATGGGTCAGCCGAGTGCAACTAGGCCAAGCAAGCCCAATCTAAGCCGGCGAAGACCAACACCCGAGTTAAGCGCTACGGGAGCACGAGCATATCGGGCAGAGCGGTTGCGATCACCTGATAGGCTAAACTCCCAGTGGTAACTCGAACGGACGATTGAGGAAGATTCTAGATATGTAGGGAGACGGTCTGCTACAAACAGGGAGATAGGCGAATGGATTATGTTTATCACTTGTGCGGGGATAGCTCCCATTGGTTGTGTATATAAGGCTAGGAAGTACCCCTACCATTTTCATCTCATCCAGCCCACTGCACTCACAATTGACAACTTGTAACTTCATCTCAATACAAGGATCACCACAGGAAGTAGAGTATTATGCAGCTCCCACGGCCTAAACCTGTATAATTTTGTGTGTCTTTCCGTCGTGTTACCGCACGAATCATCGAGTCACAATCAACGATGTCGTCCTACCCAAAAGCACCTCGTGGGTATCCACGTAGTGCGAGGTCGGATCTCAAACACCAACAGCTGGCGCGCTAGGTAGGGGGTGCGACGTTGATAAACACTGACTCCATGGAAGTCACCTTCAAGAGCATGATCACCTTCAATCCAGAAGCGATCTTCTGCTTCGGAAGCATCTCCTGCATTGCAGACAGGAGGGAACCCTGCACCGCATAGCGGTCCCACCCAGGAAAAATCTTCCCTAGTATCGCCAAAGACGGCCACAGGGAAATCGCGAACTGCACGAGCAAGAATCCTACCGACGAAGCAAAGGGGTGTGGTCCTGCACAAGACCATGCCCAGAAACGCCCTGACGGCTGCGGCTCGGTCAGCTAAGACTTCTCCAGCACGTCGAACTTTGTTTTTCACCTCGCCCACTTGGGAGTGGACGTGGATCACTTGACAGAGAGAGATGAATGCTCCAGGGCCTAACAAGACCCAGAGAGCATCACCAGTGATCACCCCGACCGCTCTGTCCTCAAGGGAGGTCGAGGGGGTACACACCAATCTAAGCTCCTTCTTCCCGGATGTCCTCTTCATCCAGGGAAGAGTGGAGGCAGCGCCCATTTCCGACGATGAGCCCACCGTGCTGGGAGAGGAGCCCCTCTAGCGCAATGCACGATGACACCGGAACAGGCGTTGTAACGTACGTCGTCACCATGAAGCTGGAGAACGTGATCCAGCTCAACCTGTCTCTCGGGATGAAGCCTCTGAAGCTGGGGACATCCTCGATGAAAGAACACACCGAGAGCGCCGCAACTCCCGCCACTGTGATCACTGTAATGCTCAGGAGCGCGATCGGGAATGTCACACCCGGTTTTAGAAGGCAAACCGAATGCGAAGCATGTACGTGCCAGGATCAGAATCTCACGTATACAACAATTACATAATTGGACATCATCACACATTGCTCAACATAAATAGCGGAAATGGTAATTTATTACATCAAGATGTCCAAGACATCCACAGATTCATTAACATAACATTGTCATTAATATCATCAAAGTACAAAAAAGCAAACGTAGTAGATAAGGCCTTCACAGGCAGCAGACTGGGGGTTTGCCACTAACAAAACTAAAACTCGTCGTAGTCCTGGAACTCCTCAAAGTATCACAAGATCATCATCGGTATAACATCATCGTATCATAAAGATTCACATCATGTTCGTTGATTAAATTAAAGCAATAGCATGAAGCTAACTACAATAACCCAAAAGGTAAGCAAGGACAAGATAAATACAGACTAGTCAATCCTTAGGTTTCAAATGATGTAATCCAGGACGGTGAATTATAAAGTAATTAGGAAATAGTAGGTCAGAGGACACTTGCCTTCACCGGGTTGTTGCTCATGATGGTCTTCGGCAACACAGTCAGGAACCACGGGCTGCTCGTCGTCTAAATAAAGCGATCGTGCATTCAACACATTTGGATAAAGATAAATGAACAACTCACCAATCATGTACAAACAAGTGAACACATCTCAAAATAATAGCATAAACTCAAGAGGTAGTTTAGGTTATAGGGTGAACTAACACATTTAGTAGTTTCTTATTCTCTAAGTGTTGTCTAACTCCATGGACTACGTAATTGGATTTCACTTAATTTAATAAGACACAAAATTACACCAAGGATAAATCCATATTATTAATCTCACAAGATTAAACATCTAATTACCATTAGGGTTTCCTTTTTATTTATCTTGTTAAATAAATAAACCATTACATAAACTAACCTATAGTCTAGGCAGAAAATTAGAACATCCAGACAGTAGATGATCATAATTTATTTGGACAAAGAATAATCCTATGAACATTTTGCAATTTGAATCACTCAATTTGGAGTTCATATGCAAAAGATATGAAATAAACAAGTTTTTAAGTTTAAAATACAAAATTAGGTCCAATTCTATGATTAAATAAAAGTCCAGGGTTCAATCTGCAAGATTACAGGGGCCTGCACGCAAAAATGAGGCACATTGGGTTGTTTTCTGGGAAACTGAGGGTCTCTTAAGCAAAAAGACCACGCGGAGGGGTATCGGGCTTTCTGAGCCACACGATCGTGAACGAACGACTAAGATCAGATTCCGCGGGCGAGCGTGCGGATGTAGGCGTGGGAGCGCACTGACCAGTGGGTTAGGGCGGTCAGCGGCCGAGGGTTAACTAGGTTGATAGGTCGGGCCCATCGGCAAGGGCGCGGGTGAGGGGGAGATCTGAGCGGCCAGATCTACATTGCACGGTTGGGATTAGCTCGAATCTAATTAAATCCTAGCCACCCGATCTCGAATGAACGCTCGAGATCTAACGACAAGTGCGGGCAGGGTGGTTGATCTAATCGCGGCGGCGATGCTGCCCGTCTTCGCGGCGAGGTCTCGCCGGAGGCGAGGGCACAACCACGGTGAAGGCCTAGGGTACTGGGAAGGACTCGGACGCACTCAGGGCGACATGACGGACTCAACCGTGGGCACAACGCCGACGCGGGGGCACCAGAGGGCGTGAACCATGGTGGAGCGGCCCAACGGTGGAGCGGACTTGCTCTGGCGAGCAATCGCGCGAAGGATAGGGCAACAAACGGGGAAATAAGGGCATGGGGGGATTGCTCACCTCGAGAGGAAACTCTGGAGCACCGAAGCAATAGCAGGGACGCAGGGATGCCTCGGGTCGATGGTGGCGGGGCTTCGGCTGCATGGGGAAAGCTCAGGTGAGCATGTACTGGGCGAAACAGAGAGGCTGGGGCCAAACCGGAAGGTGTTTCGCGTTGCTGACAAGAAGGTGGAGCTCACCGAGGCAACGGACGCGTCAGACGCTCGACGTCGGCCACGGAACGACGGTGGATCTTCGACGGAGATCCATGGGCATGCGCGCAGAGCGAGAGAGAGTGTGTGAGAGAGAGAGCGAGTGAGTTCGGTTGAGGGCATAACTGGGCGAGGGGAGCGAGTGAGTGGGCACGGGCTGCGGAAAAGGGCTCAGGCGTGAGGGTCGTGGCCAGGAAACGCGCGGTCGTGGGCGCGTCCATGACAGAGAGCGCGGACGGGAGGTTAGGGAAGAGGGGAGTGGCTGACAGGCGGGGTCCACAGACCAGCGAGGGTGAGCGAGTGAACGGGCGGTCAACGCTAACAGGAGCTCCCACCAAGAAGCGAGCGAGAGCGGGCGTGTGCGCGGACGGGTCGGCGCCGACAGGCCAGCCCCATCGGGCAGCGGGAGAGAGAGAGAGTGGGCGCGTGCGCGGTCGTCGCTGACAGGTGGGGTCCACCTGTCAGGGGTCGCGGGCGTGCGCGTAGCCTGGCTGGGCTAGATTGGGCCGGTTGGGCCGAAATGGCTTTTTTCTTTTTCTAGGGATTTTCTAAATGCTTTTCTTTTTTATTTTCTCTATGGATTTCAAATCAAATTCAAACCAAGTTCAAATTCAAACCAATTCAAACATGTGCATCAATTCAAAGAGTAATTTAGGCTCAACATGATGCAACAAATCATGACTCACATAGTTTTGACAAAATAAAATAATAAATCCCTCACTTAATTAACCTAATTCTACTCAAAAGGAAAAGAGAGAGAGAGACTAGAGAGCAAGAGACAAAGGGTAACACCTGAATTTGGTAGGTATTTAGAGAAGAATTTTTATATCGCCAAATTCATGGTGTTACAAACCTATCCCCCTTAAAAAGAATCTCACCCTCGAGATTCAGGGTTGGCTAGCAATGAGTTTAGGGTACTTGGCTTTCAAATCATCTTCTCTTTCCTAGGTTGCTTCTTTCTCTGAGTGATGGCCCCACTTGACTTTACACATCCGGATTGTACTTCTTCGAGTGACTCTGTCTACTGTCTCCAGAATCTGAGTGGGCTTCTCAATATATGTCCAATTTTCTTGAACCTTAAGCTCCTCGGTTGGCAGTTGCTCCTCTGGCACTCACAAGCATTTATTCAGCTGAGACACATGAAACACATCATGCACGGCTGACAGACTTTCTGGTAAGCTGAGTTGGTATGCCACTTCTCGACGTCTTGCTTGGATCTGGTACGATCCGATGTATCGAGGTGCTAGCTTGCCCTTGACTTCGAGCCTTTTGATTCCTCTGATAGGTGACACCTTCAAGTAGACATAATCTCCCACTTCAAAACTCAATTCTCTTCTTCTGGTATCAGCATAGCTTCGCTGCCTGGATTGCACTGTCTTAAGATTCCCTCGAACCATCCTGATGTTCTCTTCGGCCTCAAGCAGAATATCTGGACTGAATACCTGCCTTTCGTGGGTTGGTCCAAATGCAACAAAGTTCTAGAGTTTCTCCCATAGAGTGCTTGGAATGGTGACATCTTCAGACTAGTCTGGTAGCTGTTGTTGTAAGAGAATTCTGCATACGGTAGCCACTTGTCCCAACCTAACTTGTCTTGCAATGCACAAACTCTCAACATATCTTCGAGAATTTGGTTGGTTCTCTCAGTCTGACCATCTGTTTGCGGGTGATAAGCTAAACTGAACTTCAAATGTATGCCCAAAGCTTCATTAACTATTGCTAAAAATGAGAAGCGAATTTGGTACCCCTGTCTGATACTATCTTCTTTGGAACACCATGCAAGCATACAATCCTAGACATGTATAGTTCTGCCAACACTGCACTGTTATAGGTAGTCTTGACTAGTATGAAATGGGCCGCCTTTGTCAAATGATGCACTGCTACCCAGATGGAGTCATAACCAGCACGATTGCAAGGCAGACCAACTATAAAGTCTATCCCAATCTCATCCCATTTCCACTAAGGAATCTGCAACGGCTGCAACAAACCTGCAGTTCTGTGATGATCTACCTTGATTCTCTGACAACTGTCGCATATAGCCACTTACTCTGCTATCTCTTTTTTCATTCCGTACCACTAGAATCTTTTCTTCAAGTCTTGGTACATCTTTTCGCTGCTAGGGTGTATGGAATACGCTGTCTCATGAGCCTCCTTGAGATTTAGTTCCCGGATCGATTTGATGTCAGGAACGCACAGTCTATCCTTGAACCATACCACTCCTTCTGCGTCATCATGAAAGTATTTGCCTTTCCCATCTATGATCAGCTGTCGAATCTCGTTGATCTTCTCATCGTGTTTCTGAACCTTCCTAATATCTTGCTCTAGAGTGGGTTCTAGCTCAACGGTCACTCCTTGAATGTTGTTTAGAAATCCGAGACTCAGCCTGTCGAATTCCTTTGCTAGCTCGTACAACATCAGGTGAGCGACCATCATGTTGACTTGGCTCTTTCTACTCAAAGCATCTGCAACCACATTAGCTTTGCCAGGGTGATAATGTGAAAGCCGCCTAGAGGGGGGTGGATAGGTGAAACCTAAAAATTATAATTCTAAATACAAACTAGATCCTTTGATTAGTGGTTAGAACAAGATTCACAATTATCGGAGTATAACACTAAGTCCTTTGCTTGCAACGAGTATTGTTTTCAAAGAGTGCAGAATTTAATCAATAGCAATACTACTAGAAATGTTAGTGGAGAATAATGCAAGAGGGCTTAGATAAGAAGAGAAGAAACACAAGTTCTTTCTTGCAAGGAGTTGCTTCTCTAAATGTGAATTTATCTTGAAGCAACACAAAATAATATTTGCAAAGAGTAGCACAAGAGAACTTTAGAAAGGGAGAGAACAAACAAATCACAAGCAATAAACACAAGAGACACAGTGATTTGTTTTACCGAGGTTCGGCCCTCGTAGGCCTAGTCCCCGTTGAGGAGTCCACTAAGGATGGGTATTTTTCAACCCTTTTCCTCTCTCCACCGATCACCAAGACCGGTGAGCTCTTCTTCTTCTCAAAGATCACTTAAGATCCCGCAAGGATCACCACACTCTTAGGAGTCTCTTGCTAGCTTTACAAGCCTCCAAAACTTTAGAGGAAGTTCAATGGGAGTCAAAACTCCACGCACAAATGATCACAGGATGTAGCACACACTTTCTCTCAATGAATATCATAAGGCACTAGTGCTAAACTCACACGAGCAGCTCTCTTTTGCTTGATCTCTCTTTTGTGGCACTTGTGTTGGTTGTAGTGGTCTAAATCTTGTGTATAGGATGGATCAATGATTAGAGGTGGTTGGGAGGGCTTGGATATGTCAACTATATGACTTGGAATGTTGTTTGGGCTCCCACACCTTGAAGTGGCCGGTTGGGGTGGTATTTATAGCCACCAACCAAATTGTAGCCGTTGGAGAAGGCTGCTGGCGATGGGCGCACCGGACAGTCCGGTGTGCCACCGGACAGTGTCCGGTGTGCCACCACATCATCCTGTCGTTAGGGCTTGGAGCTGGTCGACCGTTGGAGGCTTTGTCCTCATGCGGCACCAGACAGTCCAGTGCCCCTCTGACCTTCTGCTCTGACTTCTGACGCGTTATTGTGCTGCACTGTTCATCCGTCAAAGTCGACCGTTGCGTGCAGATAGCCGTTGCTCCGCTGGTGCACCGGACAGTCCGGTGAATTGTAGTGGAGCTGCGCCTGGAAAACCCGAAGCAGAAGAGTTTGGAGTGTACGACCCCTGGTGCACCGGACATAGTCCGGTGGTGCACCGGACAGTCCGGTGCGCCAGACCAGGGAACACTTCAGTTTCCTTTTTGCTCCTTTCTTTTGAACCTTATCTTGTTCTTTTTATTGGTTTGTGTTGAACCTTTGGCACCTGTAGAATGTATAATCTAGAGCAAACTAGTTAGTCCAATTATTTGTGTTGGGCAATTCAACCACCAAAATCATTTAGGAAAAAGTTTGATCCTATTTCCCTTTCAATCTCCCCCTTTTTGGTGATTGATGCCAACACAAACCAAAGCAAATATATAAGTGCATAATTGAATTAGTTTGCATAAGGTAAGTGCAAAGGTTACTTGGAATTAAACTAATTTATACTTTCATAAGATATGCCTGGATTGCTTTCTTTCTTTTAATATTTTGGACTACGCTTGCACCACTTGTTTTGTTTTTGCAAACCCTTTTGGAAGTTCTTTTCAAAGTCTTTTTGCAAATACTCAAAGGTATATGAATAAGATTTCGAGAAGCATTTTTAAGATTTGAAATTTTCTCCCCCTGTTTCAAATGCTTTTCCTTTGACTAAACAAAACTCCCCCTTAATGAAATTCTCCTCTTAGTGTTCAAGAGGGTTTTACCAATTGAAAAAGATCAGATATTTTAGATACCAATCTTGAAAAACTCCTCTTTAAAATATAGATATCAGTTGAGATAGAATTTCTTAGAGGAATACCAATTGAAAACATTAAAAACTTTGTTTCGATTTTTTTTTGAAATTGGTATGGTGGTGCGGTCCTTTTGCTTTGGGCTAATACTCTCTCCCCCTTTGGCATTAATCGCCAAAAATGGAGTCTTTAGAGCCCTTTTTACTTTTCTTCCCAATGGTACAAATGAATATGGGTGAAGATTATACCAATTTTGAGAGATGGCGGAATACCGGCAAAAGAATAGATAATACCGATGGTGTAGAGTGGAAGTGATGTCTTTGCCGAATACTCTATTTCCCTTTCAATCTAAGACTTAATACACAAGATACTTGTGGAAACATATTAGTCTTAGCCTTGGCACAAGAGAGATAGGAAATATGCAAATGTACCAAAGGAAAGAGACATGGTTAAAAAGATATGTCAATTAAGCTTAAACAGTTCTATATAATATAGATTGCTCCCCCTAAATATGTGCCTTGAGAGGAATATTGATTTTGGCCTTAAATGCCAAGGGCGCATAATTAGATTAATGAGAACATATCTATAACATAGAAACAGTGAAGTGCAATGTGTCATAATAAAGATGTGATGCTCACGACAGACTATGCACTTATGAAAGCATGTTGGAAACATTTTAAGCAATTACCCTTAAGGATTTCAAAGAGACTTAAGGAACCTCCACCTTTGGAACAAAGGTAGCTTATCCTCGTTACAAGGTTAAGCTTTAAGCTCTTTGACAATAAAATTACTTCACCTAGTTTTAACAAAAATGCATAAATGTAGGAATGAAATTTTTGAGAGGTTAAACTAGGTATGAAGCAGGGATATGCATAGACATGCTTTCTCTTCCTTTTATACCAGATATGCAAAGAATGTATAGGAAGAATTAGGTACATGTATAAATGAGAGGAAGCAGTTTTACCCTTATGTACCTTCACATAGAGATGCTCTCTTCATTGTGCTTGCTTAGTCTTGGTTACTTAAGACCTATATTCAAGACAATATATGGAAATATTTTGCACAAGAGAGAGTTCTACAACTAGTGATCCTTTTCTAAGCCACAGTTATCACATATCAAATAGATCACAAATTGCAGATTTTTACCCCGAATTCTCCTTTTAAGCTTAGTGCATTTCAATTGATTTGATAGTGTATGAGGCACTAAGCAACATAAGAGTCAATTGAAGTCATTCAATTAATAACAGTTGTGATCAAAAGAACAACATATGCATTAGATTATCATACAGGTTTAAAATAGGAGAATCCAGTAAATATGCTACTTTAACAGTGAAAGTTACAATCCTTGACAAAGGTGACATTACTTTACCAAGTTGAATTGATTTGTAGTAGCATACTACATGAGAAACTTATTCTCATACTTGAGACTATATGAGATTACTAAGATAAAGTGTTAGTCTCAATATAATCAAGATATAGAAATAGGCTCCCCCTAAAGATATGCATCAAGAATTTGAATGAATTGAATAGATGCACTCATTTTTAGAGATGAATAGGGAGAAGAATTATACATCTTGATCAAGGCTTATAAAATTTGCAATAAACAACTTATGCCTGGTATTCTCACAATGAAAAAGATTTAGAATACTTACAAGCACACCATTGATTGTTTTGAAGATCTTACTGTCCAAGTAGGTGTTGTTGTTCTTGATGTCTTTCTCTTTCATTTGAGTGTCCTCCCTTTGTAGTTGTCTCTTTTTCCTTCCAAACTTATTGAAAATACTCAAGAGAGATGTTAATAGCACAAGGGAGTATATGATGAAGGATGATTTCTTTAGATAAGAAACATAAGCAATTCATCATCCACAAGTCACACAAACATGAAGTAAAATCCTTAACATTAGTGCACATTATTAGAAAAGAGGAATATGCACCTTTTAAACATTTTTGATCAATCATAGGAAATTTACTTCTTTATATTGAATTTATTATCATAACTTAGAATCATATCAATATGAGACCAATTATAGATATAACAAAGGCATGAATTAGATTCTAATGGACAAGTGCATTTATGAGAACGAGATTGAATGCAGATCTAGCTGATTTATGTCCAATAAGGAATCTATTCTTCACATAGATAGAATATGATAATTTAAAGTAAATAACCATTGATGCGAACTATATTTGATTGAGAAGATGAGTTCCCATACCTTTGCTTTTACCTTTCTTCCTTTGGGTGAAGAGTAACCCTTGAGGCTTGTGGCTTGCACATACTTTCTTGTAGATTTTCATAAGTAAGCTCACGAGATATGTCATTAGTTACACAAGCACTAGTTTCCCTTTTTGTAATCATTTTTGATAAGGAATGAAAAGTGGATTACTAAAGCAAGGAAACTTTATAATATGAACTAGATTATTCCATGATGTATACTCAATTTTAACTTATAAAACAAGCATAGTTAATTCTTTAAGATTATGGGAATAAATCTAATTCATAACATGGAGAGCGATGAATGTAGAAAAAAACATGTCCAATTTATGCAAGAGGCAAAACAACATAAATCATTGGATTGACTTTTCTTTTCATGTTAGATTACACATTTCCATAGAGAAACTTATTCTCTACAGGTTAGACTACTTAGGTTATTTAGACAAAAACATTAGTCTCACGATTCTAGATATAAAGAGAGATTCCCTTTATAAGTGTCCTAAGGATTTGGATTTCTTACATGACACCTTATTCTTTTAAGAACTTGGAATATCTCTCTATATCTAGAACATGGCTATAATAGGATAATTAGTGTAAAACATGCCATTAGGTTCTTACAATAATTTAAAGCATGTAGATTGCAATTGAATATAGATGATGATTATGCAATCTACCATATTAGAGGAAATTCTTCAAGGAAAGGAGACATAATTTTAAAGACATTTGAGGTGCTTCCTTTTCTATGTGACTACACAAGACACATGATAATTTAAGATACTTGCACTTTAAAAGCATAATTGTTACCATCCTTTGGCTTTCCTCCATGTTGTAGGACTTGATTTTTCCGCATAGGATAATTCTTTATTTCCTACAACATCAATATCTTCCCCGAGATGATATGAGTTTTAGACATAATAATTCAAAACAACTTTGGGTCAATCTTGGATATATAGATCATTGAAGATTGATAGCTTGAGTTAATAAGAATTGAATTGACTTTCTCAAGCACCCCAAATCTTCATATCATCTCCTTCTCCTGCAAAGCTTGTCAAGCATATTTTGGTACCCATCGCTTGATGGGTCCATCAAGGTTAGTCAACAAAGATCTAGGAACCCAAATGTCCTTGGTGTTAGCACTAGGTAAACTCATTACCTTTCTAGCACAAGTTGCAATTTTGGGGTGCCTAGTTACATGAGAATTAATTGACAAGCTAGGAGTGGGATAGTTACCAATGGGACAATCCTTGCATTGATGTCCCTTCTTTTGGCATATGTAGCATATGCGATCTTCAAGTCTTGAAGATTTCTTCTTTCCTTGTTTCTTGCTTGCTACATGGTTAGTGAATATTTTCTTTTCTAAAGCTATGCCTTTTTGTTTTAAATGGGGACAAGACTTAATTAAGTGTCCCTTCTTTGAGCATTTAAAACAAAGTTTATCATCCTTGTTAATAATCAATCCATTTTTAATATAGGGACATGACCTAATCGAGTGTCCCTTTTTAAAGCATTCACTACACTTCTTACTTCTCTTAGTGTGAAGTGTGGCTTGTTCATTACCCTGGATGTTACCTTGCATGGAGGCATGGTTGAGGCTTTTGGTAGAGGTATTGATTTTCTTCTTTTGTTCTTTCCTCTTGGCAATCCTCAAGTCCTTGACATTTTCTTCAAGGGATTTAGTGCATGCCATGGTTGATCCCGTCTCAAGCTTCTTCACCATGTGATCACGGTTATCTTGAAAAGGTTGAGCAGTGCACTTCCCTTTTAGTTGTGTCAAGCTCATCTTTAGCCTCTCATTTTCTTCTTTGAGCTCTTGACATGTATCACCTTTTGTTCCTGGAATTTTTGTCTCAAATGAGGATTTGCTTGTTGATGAACAACAAGCATTGGCACATGGTAATATAGTTTCAATTTGAATACATGTGCATGAGTGAGGTTGTTGGGATTTTAAGTTTTCTATCACAACCTCATGAGCAATGTTTAACATGATATGATTATCCATAAGATTTTCATGAGAACATAGAAGTATATCATGTTTTTCTTGAAAAGCTAGATTTTCAATTTTTAGCTTTTCTACTTAGTCCTTAAGCAAGGCATTCCTATTTACTAATTGAGCGATACAAAATAAAGAGTTATCTTTCTCAATTGTAATAGATTCATACCTTTAGACCAAATCAACATGAGAGCACTTTAGCTCCTCATGTTCTTTAGTCAACTCATCAAAGCTTAGCATTTTTATGGAGAGGATATCTTCTAGCATTTGATGAGCTTTGCTTTGCTCTCTCGCTCTTTTTAGAAGTTTGAGCATGACCACCTTATCTTCTAGGCTTAGTTGAGCGTAGAGTCGCATGAAGCTTCTTTCATCCTCCTCATCCTCATTTGTACTTCCGCTATCATTTTCATTAGCCACACAACATATTTGGGAATCGAAATGGGAAGACAAACCTTTTGGAGAGGTGGATCCATCGTTTGGTCTCCAATGTTCACTTTCTTCTTCTTCCTTGAAAGGGTTAGTTTCACATGGACTCAAGGAAGTAGAAGCATAAAATGAACCATCATGTTTGGACTCATCAAATTTATTTTTAATTCTAGTCTAAATATCATGCGCATCATGAATAGATTCATTATAATTCATTATGAAGGCACAATAATCTTCTTTGGTAAGAGAATTACTTAAGATGTCATAAGCTAGGTAGTTTAAGCGTATACATCTTTGATCTTCCTCGGAAGCATTTTTTCATTATAACTAGAGGGTATAATACTCTTGTCTATAATTTGTTCTAATTGTGGATCTATAGTTCTAAAAGCATTTATCACTCTAGTAGACCATGAATCAAAATTAGAACAATCGAAAAGTAATATCTCAAGAGTTACCTCCTTGTTCTCTTTCGGAGATGCCTTCTTGTTCTTTTGGGATCTTCTTCGAGCCATCACTTCGAGTTGTTAGACTCAATATGAAGTGCCTAGCTCTGATACCAATTGAAAGTCACCTAGAGAGGGGGGTGGATAGGCGAAACCTGAAAATTATAATTCTAAATACAAACTAGATCCCTTGATTAGTGGTTAGAACAAGATTCACAATTATCGGAGTATAAAACCAAGTCCTTTGCTTGTAACGAGTATTGTTTTCAAAGAGTGCGGAATTTAATCAATAGCAATACTACTAGAAATGTTAGTGGAGAATAAGGCAAGAGGGCTTAGATAAGAAGAGGAGAAACACAAGTTCTTTTTTGCAAGGAGTTGCTTATCTAAATGTGAATTTATCTTGAAGCAACACAAAATAATATTAGCAAAGAGTAGCACAAGAGAACTTTAGAAAGGGAGAGAACAAACAAATCACAAGCAATAAACACAAGAGACACGGTAATTTGTTTTACCGAGGTTCGGCCCTCGTAGGCCTAGTCCCCGTTGAGGAGTCCACTAAGGACGGGTCTTTTTCAACCCTTTCCCTCTCTCCACCGATCACCAAGACCGGCGAGCTCTTCTTCTTCTCAAAGATCACTTAAGATCCTGCAAGGATCACCACACTCTTAGGTGTCTCTTGCTAGCTTTACAAGCCTCCAAAACTTTGGAGGAAGTTCAATGGGAGTCAAAACTCCACGCACAAATGATCACAGGATGTAGCACACACTTTCTCTCAATGAATATCACAAGGCACTAGTGCTAAACTCACACGAGCAGCTCTCTTTTGCTTGATCTCTCTTTTGTGGCAGTTGTGTTGCTTGTAGTGGTCTAAATCTTGTGTATAGGATGGATCAATGAATAGAGGTGGTTGGGAGGGCTTGGATATGTCAACTATATGACTTGGAATGTTGCTTGGGCTCCCACACCTTGAAGTGGCCAGTTGGGGTGGTATTTATAGCCACCAACCAAATTGTAGCCGTTGGAGAAGGCTGCTGGCGATGGGCGCACCAGACAGTCCGGTGCGTCGCCACGTCATCCTGTCATTAGGGCTTGGAGCTGGTCGACCGTTGGAGGCTTTGTCCTCATGCGGCACCAGACAGTCCGGTGCCACACTGGACAGTCCGGTGCCCTTCTGACCTTCCGCTCTGACTTCTGCCACGTTACTGTGCTGCACTGTTCATCCGTGAGAGTCGACTATTTCGTGCAGATAGTCGTTGCTCCGCTGCTGCACTGGACAGTTCGGTGGTACACCGGACAGTCCGATGAATTATAGCGGAGCTGCGCCTGGAAAACCCGAAGCTGAAGAGTTTGGAGTGTACGGCCCCTGGTGCACCGGACACTGTCCGGTGGCACGCCGGACAGTCTGGTGCGCCAGACCAGGGAACACTTCGGTTTCCTTTTTGCTCCTTTCTTTTGAACCTTATCTTGTTCTTTTTATTGGTTTGTGTTGAACCTTTGGCACCTATAGAATGTATAATCTAGAGCAAACTAGTTAGTCTAATTATTTGTGTTGGGCAATTCAACCACCAAAATCATTTAGGAAAAGGTTTGATCCTATTTCCCTTTCATAATGTATCTCCAGCTCATAGTCCTTGATCAATTCTAGCCATCTTTGCTGGGGTCCACTTGAACTCAACCTTCTTTACCAGCAAGGCTGTCATTGGCCTGGCAATCTTGGAAAACCTTCAATGAAACACCGATAGTAGCCGGCCATTCCAATGAAACTCTTGATTCCACGGACGTCTTTCAGTGCTTTCCAGTCCAGAATAGCTACTACCTTCTTCGTATCCACAGCTAATCCGTCTCGGTTTATAATATGACCCAAGAATAGGACTTCGCTGATCTAGAATTCTCACTTGCTCAGCTTGGCATATAGCTGACAATCCCATAGCCTTTGCAATACTTTCCTCAAATGCTCTTCATGCTCTTGCTCATTCTGGGAATATATGAGGATATCATCAAAGAACACCACTACAAACTTGTTGAGATAGTCCATGAACACACTGTTCATAAAGTACATGAAATAACCTAGCGCATTCGTTAACCCGAATGACATGATCGTGAACTCATATAGTCTATACTTGGTGATAAATGCGGTCTTCAGTATGTCCGAAGGTCGGATCCTGAGCTGATGGTAGCCTGACCTCAGATCTATCTTCGAGAACACACTGGTTCCTCTCAACTGGTCGAATGGATCTTCAATTCTGGGCAGGGGTACTTGTTTTGTATAGTAACTTCATTCAAGGATCTGTAATCGATGCACATTCTCTTTGTACCATCTTTCTTCTCCACAAATAACACTGGGGCGGCCCAAGGCGAAGTACTTGGTCTGATGTAGCCTTTCTCTAACAACTCATCAATCTGCTTCTTGAGTTCCACCAATTTTGGTCCGGACACTCAATAGGCTCTCTTGGAAATTGAGGCGGTGCCAGGTATAAGCTCTATGGCAAATTCAACTTTCCTTTCAGGTGGCATGCCTGGTAAATCCTCGGGAAACACATCTGGGAACTCTGATACTACTTTGATGCTTGTGATGGCTCAATTTCCTTAATATGGGCGGTGACTTGGTGACAACTTTCTTTCCTTGGTCCAGACAAGACCAACTCCACTAACACTTCCTCTCCCGATAAGGACACTAACTTCACAGTCCTCTTGTCATAGCTAAGGCTTGCTTGATATTTGGTTAGCCAGTTCATCCCTAGGATGACATCTATGGTTACATCTTGGGTACCCATGACTATCAGATCAGCGGGGAACTCTATCCCCCTTATTTGAACTCTTGCACTAGGGCAAAATCTATCTGTTTGGGTCCTCCCACCAATTGAACTAACCCTCATAGGTGGATACATGGGTGCTATTCGTATATTATGTGTTTCTACCCATGATGCAATCACAAAATAATGCGTTGCTCCAGTATCAAATAACACATTTGCAGAATGATATTCGACTGAGAACGTACCAAGTGCCACTCCTAGGGTCTCCTGGACTGTGTCGGCCTCTAGGTGGTTCACCTTTCTGTACTGGGCACGAGGCTGCTCACGGTTGTTGTCTCCTTGGTTCGATGCATTCTGCCTAGCACGGGCATTGGAAGCTGGCTGCTGCTGAGCTGCTCTCTTTGGGCAATGATTCGCTCAGTGGCCTTGTTCCCCACAATGGAAACATCCGTGGCCTCCTCCTTGCGCTGGAGCTGCTTGGTTGTTCTGGTTGGTTGCTGGGGCAGGAAGGTGAGGTGCCTGGTTGATCTAGCGCTGGTATGGATTCCCTCCTTGCTGGCTGTTCTAACGGTATTGCTGCTGCTGTGGGAACTGTCTCTGGTACTGTTGCTGGTGCTGACGCTGATGCTGGTGACCTTGCTTGAACTGCTGAGGTGGGTTGTCTGAGTAGCGGGGATGGCTGCTACTCCTAGCCTGAGATCCACCAATCTTGCGTTTAATGTCCTCCATCTCCCGGCGCTTCCTTTTGGTCATTATGGCTTTGTCAATTAAATGCTGGAAGGTGGGGAAAGTGTGGTTCATCAACTTGTAGTGAAGGGGATCAACCAAACCTCTCAGAAAGCGGTACTGCCTCTTAGCATATGTATTGACATCTTTAGGTGCATAACGTGACAACTGCAGAAATTTGTCCCTGTACTCACTGACAGACAGCGGACCTTGCTTCAATGCTAGAAATTTCTCCTTCCTTACTATCATCAGTCCTTCAGGCACATGGTAACGATAGAAGTTGTCCCTGAACTCCTCCCACGTGATGGCTTCAGGGTCGGCATGGGTGGTGAGGTAAGACTCCCACCAGGACTCTGCTGCTCCCCTTAGCAGTCAGGGACCATATAGGACCTTCTCACGATCGTTGCACTGAGCAGTGTGCAACTCACGCTCCACAGTGTGTAGCCAATCTTCAACGTCCATGGGGTCTGCAGAATAGGCAAAGACAGGGGATGGCCCCTCATGAACTCCACCTGCTTGTCCCTGGGCATCTGTGGCATCTGAACTTGTATCTGAGGTTGAGGTGGGGGTTGCTGCTGCTGCACCTGCTTCATTGCTGCTAAAGTCTGGCCAATTGCTTGGACTGTCTAGGTTTGCATCAGGAACATCTGCACAATGGTCATCATGGTGGCGGTGGAAACTGCTGCTGAGCTGCCTCCTCCTGGGGTGCCTGCTACTCTTGCTAAGCATGCCTTCCACCTCAGCGCCTGTTCTCAGACATCTGTATAAAGCACACACACATCAGATCTGACTCTGCAGTCTTTCAACATAAGAAAAGGTATATGGACATCTTCAAAACACTGAACAATTGATCATCTTCACTGACTCTCAACACAGCCAACACAACTTCTCAAATAGAGATGAAAGTGGAAACAAATGGGTTACCCAACTAAATAACTAACTTTATTAATAACTACACCAAGTGGCAGGGAATATGTCACACCCGGTTTTGGAAGGTAAACCGAATGCGAACCATGTACGTGCCAGGATCAGAACTCACGTACACAGCGATTACATAATTGGACATCATCACACAATGCTTGAATTAAATAGCGAAAAGGTACTTAGTTACATCAAGATGTCTGAGACATCCATAGAGTCTATTACATAAACATAGTGTTTAACAATAACATCAAAGTGCGGAAATACGAAACGTAGATGCTAAGCCTACACAGGCAGCTGACTGGGGGTTTGTCACAAAGATAAACTAGAACTCGTCGTATTCCTGGAACTCCTCGAAGTCATCCATGTTGCTAGCTTCACCTCCTGAGCACTGAGAATAGTGGGGACAACCTGGGGTGGGGTGGTTTGTAAAGCTAGGGTGAGTACACATCAACGTACTCAGCAAATGTCCCGTTTGGCTAAAGTGGACTAGCTGTATGTGGAGTTAAGGTTAAGCAGATTCTTTTAGTTGGTCAAGTTTTATTACTATAAGTAGAGCCAAGTTTTAGTAATAACCCAGTTATTACCCAGAAATAGCTCCTCAAAAGAGGAAATACCAGAGATCAGAATTATAATCACCATTGTTAATCATCATCATCATAAAAGTAACCATTTGTTCTTCTAATCGAAGAGGATCCCAAGGCTGCTCTTAACCGTGAGCTCGGCTGATATACCAGTTTTTAACACTCTGCAGAGGTTGTACACTTTACCCACAAGTCGTGACCCCTTTCTAGCCTGGGTTGTACAGACCCTGATGCGTCATGATGCCCGATCTTCACGACGTAGGATCAATCTTCAGATAACTAGCTTCAAAGAAGCCAAGATAACTTGCTGCAAGCAGTGATAACTAGTGCAACCACTACACCAAAATCATACACTTCCTACGGTTTTTTAACTTCCTACATCTTTTATAACAAAACGTAGGAAATAAATAACTTCCGAGAGGCAACTGGTACCTCTAGGAAATAAACATAACTTCCTACGGTATTTTATAAAAACTGTCGGAAGTTAAAAAACCGTAGGAAGTTATCTAACTTCCTACGACCTCCTCTAGGAAGTTAGGTTTCATCTGTTGACCAGCCAAACGAATAGCTAACTTTCTACGGCTGACTCTAGGAAGTTAGCTGCCCAGTTAACTTCCTATGACCTCCTCTATGAAGTTAGGTTTCAGCTGTTGACCAGTCAAACGAAAATCTATCTTCCTACGGCCTCCTCTAGGAAGTTATGTTTCAGCTGTTGACTAGTCAAACCAATAGGTAACTTCCCACGGCTGGCTCTAGGAAGTTAGCTGGGCAGCTAACTTCCTACGGCCTCCTCTAGAAAGTTAGGTTTCAGCTGTTGACCAGTCAAACGAAAATCTAACTTCCTACAATCGGCTGTAGGAAGTTACTTAACTTCTAGAGTCAAAGTACAAACTCTAGGAAGTTACGTAACTTCCTATGACTTGACTCTAGGAAGTTATGTTTTTTTATTTTTAACCTCTCTCAACCTTATCTCTTCTCTCTCTTCTCTCACCTTTCTCAATGTCTCTGTCTCCACGCGCGCCGGCCGCCTCTCCCGCGCCCGCCTCTCCCACGCCCGGCCGCCCCTCCGCCCCCGGCCGCGGCCGCCCCCGCCTGTGACACTATAAAAATCATTAAATAAAAATAATGCAGTTAGTTTATTAATAATATTTATGGTAATAAATTTTTTATTGAAGTGTTTATTATTTATTTTATTTGAAATAATTTTTGATTGCGCTTGATTGATTTTCGGATATTTAATAGCATTTCGTCTTAAATGAAAATCCTAGTAAATAATATATATAATAATATTAGTCCAAAAATAAACTTTGATTTATAAATATTTTTGGTTTAATTATTATGATTTTTAGGGTTATTTTAAAATGTATTTTGAATTTACAAAAGGGAATAAAAAAAGAAAAAAAGAAAAAAAAACGCAAAACCTAACCTAGCCGACCCACGAGGCCCAACATCCCCAGCTCACCCCTCCCTCTGGCCGTCGCTCCCTGGCTGCCCTAGCCGCCACCCTGCTCTCTCCCACCCTCTCTCCTGCTCTTCCCAAGCGCCGCCAGAGCCCTCTCCTCTCCCACTTGCTCGCTCAGCATACGGAGGCAGCCGCCAGTAGGCCGCGCGCGCGTGCATCCGTTCATCCATCCGTCGTCCACCACCAGCGCGTGCTCGCGACCGCACCCAGCAGCAGCACAAGAGAAGTCTGGTGGCGTCGACGGCGGCGGCGACCGGTTTGCCACAGTCCAATCCTTGGACCGGCCAAAAAGCAGTTGAAGGCGCGAGCGGGCAAGCTAGTGTGCCCTTCGTCACTACACCTACGCGGCCTTCATCGCTACGCCTACGCGCGATCGAGCCGGGCATTGCTGTAAGTTCCTTTCTGGATTTTGTTTGCCGCTCCTTGCATACTTTGCTTCCATAATTGCTTCAGTATGTCATACTCGACACACGTATTCCTGTTAGCTTTAATTTGGTAGTTCTCGATCTGCTGGCCATTTGTTCTCTCTTGCTGGCTGCTGCTGCTGCGTGGATTTTGGCGCCGACCTGCATGTAGGTGGTTCGGAATAATGCGTGCACCGGCGTTCGTATCCGTTGCATCTTGAGTGAGACGGCCGACGGTACATGCATTTTCTGCATGTGTCCTGATCAAGCGACGATATATACCTGCAAGATGCTGAAACGTACGGGTTAATTGCACCATACAAAGAATCGATCATATATGATAGGATAAACCGTTACCGTGGAGTGACCGCGCGTCTGACCCAACCGCCCCTGCGCGCCCAGCGCTGACGCCGCACCCGAGTCCCGCGCCGGAGCCCGTGCCCAGCCGCGCCGATCGTTCCCTCGGCGTTACGGTTGCAACTCGACCGTTTCCTCTCCCTCCCCCATTACTCCCTCTCTCTCTCCATTAACGCCAAACCGACGCCTTTGATGGTCGCTTAAAGACACCGGTCGCCCGTTTCCTCTCTCCCCGGTGCCCCTCTCTCTTCCTCTCCATCCCCTATAAAATATGTGTTCGCGTCCCTCCATTCGCCCCCTTGCTTGCTCTCTCGCGACCCATGCCTACTGTACTGCTGATCGCTGCCGTTGCCACGAATACGTCCCTATTGCCGACTGCTGCTCGCCGTGGTCTGAGAGTTCTTGGTTGTTGCAGTGCTCTCACCAAAACACGTCGACGTCCGTAGTCTGCACCCATCAAAGCTTGCTGAAGCCATTCTTGCTTCCGCGACGTCGTCTGATCCCCGGTGTCCTGCTGTTCCTTGACCCTGCACTGAGCGCCGCGATGTTGCTGACCCTCGCCACGAGTGCTGTACCCGCTGCCAAGTTCCTGCCCGCGCTCGGAGTTCATCGTCGATGCAGCTTGCTGGTGGGTTCACGACCTTCGTCTCGTGTCCACGCCGATGTCACACAGCCATCCAAACTTGCACGCCAGCACTGTGATGACCTAGACACCAGAGTCTGTCTGCCCATGATGCTCCGACATGCTCTGCTCTTCTACTATCTACGAGAACGAAGGTAGAAAACATGGTATTTTTGTGATCTAGCCCTTTATGTCTATAGTTAATTATATTCTAGCCTTTTTCGTTTTTTAGCAAATAAAATATTTGCATAGATACAAATAAATGAATTCTTCTGTTGTTTGCTAAGTAAGTTCATACGAAATATTAGTGTCAGCAATAATTTAAATATTTTCATAATTTAATTTAAATTATGGTTATTATAATTGCTTTATATATAGTCTTCTCAACAAATATAGATTTAGTTTTTTCCTAATAGAATGATAATTATTTCGTTTGGCAAAACGAATGGTAAGTACAATTTAAGCCATTTTCGTTGATTGTAGTTGACTTGTTGTAATTTCTGGTTATAGTGTTTGTCAAATGTACATACAGGAAGCTAGCACTGGTGCAGTGCCCAGTGATGTTCAAATATACCTTAGGGGGCACAGAGGACCAGATCCTACAAATCCAGATGTGTTGTGCAACCAAAAGGCAACAGATCGTGTGGTGAGTGTTTGGAAATGTTTGGTAGGTTCTGTTTATATGGATTTTTGTATGTAAGATTGCATTGTTCTTTTGTATGAGGCTGCATATGGCGAGGCGATGTCTAGTCAGCACGGACTAGACTATGACTGGAGGACCTCACCTATTGATCCTCAGGCTATGTATGCAAGTGGTGGAAAAGCTCATGGAAGGTGAGGACTCTACATATCTTATATTGTTTCATTGGTTGAGTGCAATACATGTATTCTTAATTTGTCGTGATGTTACTTGTTTTGTAGGTACACAAAGTTTGCTAACGTCATCGACTCGAGCCAGGTGAGGGTTCAGCGTGGAGGTTCATCGAGGTCTGCTGCTCGTAGCTCCCGTCGCTCCACTCAAGATCCAGCAGAAGTGGAGCAACTGCGAGAAGAACTTAGGCGACATCAGGATTACTTGAAGCAACAAGCTGTGCAACCTGAATATTATGCTACACAGATTCAGCAACAGCAAACACTCATACAAGTAAGTTTAAAAGATAATAGCTTTCACTTTAAGACATGTATTGATTTAAAACGCTGATGTGAATGAGTTCGACAAATTTGTAGCAACTAGCACAAGCCCAAGGGATACACGTCCCGGTGCCCCCCACCACCACCCGTTCATTATCCTTGGTCTTCACCTCCACCTATACCTACATCTCCATCTACCGAACATCAGGTATGCATATTCATCATCAGTTACTTGTTGTTAGTTATATTATGATGTAACTCAGCAAATGTCATTTGTACATGTATATTAGACCCCTCCAGCTACCTTGCCGACACATGAACAAGAGGACGGGTTAGACTTTTTCGAAACCCTCTTCAATAGTGGAGGTATCGACCATCACTCTTCACTGTAACCCGATGGTGATCGGTGACCGTGAGCTTCCATGTTATTGAGTTCTAATACTTGAGACTTTTATTATGACTATGTATGAGATATTGTCTCTTATTAGTACTGGATGATGAGATGTGTCTTATTATGACTATGGATGAGACTTTTGTGATGTAATTGATGAGACTATGGATTTAAATATTGTTATGTGATTATGTGTGAGATGTTTTATGTGAAAATATGTTGTGCTATATAGCTGTTGATATATTTGTTATGTTGTGGAATGTGGTGTAAAATACAAACAACATTTGTAATGCTAGTCAAATTAACTTCCTAGAGGCTTATTAACTTCCTAGGGGCTACAGTCAGCCGTAGGAAGTTAGCTGGCTAACTTCCTAAGGGCTACAGTAAGCCGTAGGAAGTTAGTCAGCTAACGGCGTGAAGTACTAACTTCCGAGAATCTACTAACTTCCGAAAGGCTTCTTAAGCCGTAGAAAGTTAGCTAACTTCCTAGAGCCCTCTAGGAAGTTAAGCTAACTTCTGACAAAAAAAATTCGAGAGCCAAATTTTCGAGAATCTACTAACTTCCGAGAGTTTCGCTAACTTCCTAGAGTTTAGGCCTAACTTCCTAGGGTATAGGCTCTAGGAAGTTTACTATTTTGGTGTAGTGAACGTGACAAATAAAACTCAAAGCCAACCACCGTCTTTAACTGGCAGCCTGAATCGAGGATTCGCCCAACCACACTCTCAAAGAACCAACAAACACAACCTACAATCAATCAGGAGCACCACTTGGGAGGGGATGAAGCCGCTGCTTCTGCAATCCCGCGAAGGAATTCACAAGAGCAAAGGGGTAGAGATCACTCTCAATATTTGTTAGCACACAGCTGAACAAAGGGATTCTATTTTTAGATTATCAAAAGATGTCTTACATCATAGACATAGGGGGTATTTATACTAGTAACAACCAGCCTTAGCAAGGTATAAACACGAAACAAAAGTATTTTCACGTGCTAATGTGAAGGAGCCTCTTCGGGAGATCTGCAGAGCTGATTTCCGTGTGGCTGTTTGACTTATGCGCAACCTTCATTATTTTGACAATAACTTCTTCTAGGAATATTCAAATGACATGGGGCTGGATGTGTTGGAAAGCTGACTTGATAAGCTTTCTCACCATGTATAGCATGCTTAATGAAACTTCGTAGAATGATGCAGTTTAATACGAAAAGTTGGTAATCAAACAGACTGTTGACCTTCTGACCAGTCAGCACTAAAGTAGGTCGGCTGCCTTTCTGGTAGATTTTATTAAGTCGGCCTTAGAAGCATTGGAAACTAGACTTCAAGGGCTTTCCAAAAAGTACTTATGGGCCTTCATAGCTTTTGGGAATCAAAAGATATGACTATTTCTTCTGGACGGTTCTGTTGCGCTGGACTGACTCAGACATAGCTCTTTGTAACGCCCCGAATTTTGCAGTTGAATTTTTTCTTTTCTTTACTCGCCAAAATTCGGGCGTTACCTTTTCTTTTTCTTTTTTTCCCTCGCTAAACCTTGACCTTTTCCAAAGTTCTAGCGGGATTCGGTTTGGATTTCCCGTGTAAGAAAAACCCTAAATACTTTATGTTGTTTGATGCACCATGCCGAACCTTGCATTTCTTTTGATTGCTTTGAAAATGCAAATGCATTCATGTAGAAAGATCGGATTTCGAAAATGAGGAGAAGATCTTTTCTTTCTTTTTCTCTCTCTTTCTCTCTCCTCTTTTTCTCTCTCTCCCGCGCCGTGGGCCGACCCCGGCCGGCCCAGCCGCCCCTGGCGCCCCCCCTTTGGGCCCAATTGGCCCATGCCG
Organism: Zea mays; assembly: GCF_902167145.1. Taxonomy (NCBI): domain Eukaryota; kingdom Viridiplantae; phylum Streptophyta; class Magnoliopsida; order Poales; family Poaceae; genus Zea; species Zea mays. Next base: position 97,255,633 of record NC_050098.1, on the reverse strand, counting down.
CCCCCCTCCCTTTATTTTTCCCAAAACCCCCCAATCCCTCTCCCTCTCTCTCATTTTCCCTCTCTCTCCCCTAGCGCCGCCCCTACCCGCCCCTGCCCTAGCGCCGCCCCTCCCCGTCGCCGATCGGCCGCCCCGCCCCGTCCCCGTCGCCGGTGAGCCCCCTCCCCCTCCCCCTCTCCTCCCTCTCCCATCCCCCCTCCCCTTTCCCCTCGCCGCTCGGCGCCATGGCCGCCGCCATGGCCGCGCGCCCCGGCCGCCCGCCTGGCCGCCCGCTCGGCCGCCCGCCTGGCCGCGCGCCCCGGCCGCCCGCCTGGCCGCCCGCTTGGCCGCCCGCCTGGCCGCGCCCCCGGCCGCCCGCCTGGCCCCTGGCCGCGCCCCCTGGCCGCTCGGCCGGCTCAGCCGCCCCGGCTTGGCCGCCCCTGCGCGCCCTGCCCCCGGCCGGTTCAACCGCCCCTAGGGCCGGTTCAACCGCCCCCCCCCTCTGTTTTTTTTTTATTTTTTTTATTTTATTTTATTTACTTTCTGTGATCATAGCTATTTTATTTTAGGTAGGCTAATCATTGTTAATGTTATCGAAATATGAAGTTTAATTTAAAATTCCGTTATGCTAATTGATTCATGTAGTTAATTGTTTATCTCGTGCAATGTTGATCAACTTAAAATGATTAGGTTTCCATTAGTGTATATGTGACAGAATTCTTTTGTTAAGAACCAATTGTAATTGATCGTTAGTGCATAAGATTTAACCCCCTGCGAGGCCCTTTCCCGTTTCTTTCTAACCATAACAAATGCAATGTCAAATGTCATACTTGATGCATATTCGCTTTATTTGTTCCCTTGTATGGTGTACTGTTCTTTTGTATTAAATATGTGGATGTATGTATGTTTGCGCTCGCATAGAGAACGATCCGGTCGAAGAGCCCGAGGAACTCGCAGGAGAAGCCCCTGAGCAGCAGTCGTTTGGTGGAGGCAAGTGTCCCTTGACCTATCTATGTCCTATTCATTATTTAATTCACCTCCCGCTTTACACATTTATGCCTAAGGATTGACTAGCTTTTGTTATCCATGTCCTTGTTCACCTATTTGGGTTGGATTATTACTGTTTAGCTTTATGCTATTGCTCAACTATAATCAATGAACATGATGAGATTATCTATGATACGCTGTTTTCCCTTCTCTTATTATGATGTGGTACTTGTGGTCTTCAAGGGGGCTCGAGCGGTTTCTCGAGTGCCTCTCCGTAAGGACCTGTTCTATGGATGACCGCCCGGGAAAACAGTGCAACCATAAGGGTGGAATGGGGTGCCCTTAGCTGAATAATTAGAGGATCCGGGGTGTAGTTCACTTAGCCGTCGTGCCGTCAATGGGGCTCGGTGTATGCGGCTCGCTCTGCCAAGTTTGGGTTCGCCCCTTGGGGAGGAGTGCGGTGCATTTAGGAAACCTAACGGGTGGCTACAGTCCCGGGGAATCTTTGTAAAGGCTTCGTAGTGAATCCCTGGCCATTCACCTCGGGAGTGGATAAGGGTCTTGCAAGCCCGGGCCAGAGAGGGAATCACGGCTTGTGGGTAAAGTGCACAACCTCTGCAGAGTGTTTGAAAAACTGATATATCAGCCGTGCTCACGGTTATGAGCGGCCAAGGGAGCTCCAGAGATTAGTGATACTTGATCAGAGATACTTTGGTACAGGTGGATATGAGAATGATGGTTTTGATTACGATTATGGTGCTGGTAAGTGGTACTCTTTCCGTTTGGAAAGGAGTACGTTTGGGTTAATAACTTGGGTTAATGTTAAAACCTGGCTTTCTACTAGTAAGTAATAATCTGACCAACTAAAAGCAACTGCTAGACTTATCCCCACATAAAGCTAGTCCACTACAGCCAAACAGGATACTTGCTGAGTATGTTGATGTGTACTCACCCTTGCTCTACACACCAAACCCCCCCCAGGTTGTCAGCATTGCAACCACTGCTCAGGCGAAGATGAAGCTGTGGAAGGAGACTTCCAGGAGTTCCAAGACTACGACGAGTTCTAGGTGTGGGTTAGCGGCAACCCCCAGTCGGCTGCCTGTGAAGGCCGCGTTATCTACGTTTCTTTTCCGCACTTTGATTTATTGTAAGAACTATATGGACGTCTCAGACGTATGATGTAATCGACTATTTCCCTTATTAATACTATTTTGAGCACTGTGTGATGATGTCCATATTATGTAACTGCTGTGTACGTGAATAACTGATCCTGGCACGTACATGGTTTGCATTCGGTTTGCCTTCTAAAACCGGGTGTGACATAAGTGGTATCAAAGCCGTGCTGACTGTAGGACCGCTAACCTAGAGTAGAATGGTCGTTCTAAGGATTATAGACCTCTGTCCCTACCTTGACTTTGATATCTCTTCAAAAGTTGGTCCTACCGACCAAATCTATGTTCTACTATATATTATACCTTGCTAAAAAATTGTGTTTCGTTCTGATCCTTCACTTACTTATTACTTGCTGGTCATATTAATTCTGTTCTCACCCTTTTGCTTGCGATGTCTTTTGTAGATGGCTCGACTTAGACACACTGCACGAAAGTCAGTCATCCCCTTCTTACCCTCCCGCCTTGCTGAGCGCCCGCTTCGCCGTCCCATGGCCGGACAGTCCAGCCACTTGGAGAGACTACACCACCGCCTGCGTGAGGAGCAGGAACGTCGACGACAGGAGCAGCAGAGCTCTTCCTTCTCGCTCCACCAGGAGATAGAGTCTGTGAGGAGCTGCTCTCCTGTGCTTCCTCTGGAGGCGCCCCCTGCACCACCACTGGGTGCCCCAGCTTCTGGAGTAGCTGCTGGAGGAGACCCAGACGACGGAGATGGCGACGACAGCTCGAGCCACGACACCGACTTCTCTGCTAACCCTGAGCCGGAAGGATGGGTTGCTCGACCCATCACTCGCGACGCTGCTCGCGGGTGTCATTTCCATGATGCGCTCGACACCCTGCTACGTCGGGCATTTGACCGACATACTTGGTCCGTCGAGTATCGATGTGTGGTCTACCAGCATAGTCGCGGGGTCTACCCGGACCGCTGGGAGGCAACTTGCTTGGTGCGCTGCCCGGAGGACAGTCTCCAGGGTGCGGAGGCCTGTTCAGAGCACTATTCTATCTCTGAACGGGACTCAGCTGAGGCAGCCATGCAAGATGCTGCACGGCGTGCGCTTTCGCACTACTGCTCGGTTTTCGGTGGGGCAGCTGACGGTCTCGACCTGAAGTATTACCCCCGCCGTCCATCCGGCAGCACAGGAGGCGTGATTGTCTCACCTGTCGGTGAGGGCAATCCTAGGTTGAGCAGCACAGTCAACCTAGCCACCGTGCTAAACACGGAGCTGGACCATGCATTAGACGAGCTGAGTAGGGCTCGTGCTGAGATCGCCCTGCTACGGGCTGAGCGCGCGGAACGTCGTCATCTGGATGGTGGTTCCCCCGCTCCCGTCGGGACTCAGCACCCGTACCGCTCACCTCAGCGTGGACACCAGTCTTATGGCAATCCCGACTGCAAGACCAAGATAACTCTAGAACCATAGATCGTTAGAGTTGGATCTTGTAATTAATACGAAATATATACGTAGAAGCTTCAGTCTTAGCGTTAATCTCGGTCTTAGTTAGTTTTAGTTAGACAGGGTAGTTTGCTATATCCTGTGCATTTATGTTTGTCATGATGAACTATGTTTGGTTTGGATCTTTGTAATGATTGTCACCAGAGTGTGGGTATCCCCTGCATTTTGGTTTACATATTATGTTAATGGAGTTAGTTATATAAGTTGGGAAACCCATTATTCTCCTTTCCTTTCTATCTGAGAAGTTGTGTGGTCTGTGTTGGAGATCAGTGAAGATGCTCATCTGTTCAGTGCTGTTGAAGAATTCTCTTCTCTTTTCTTATGCTGCAAGATCTGCCAGTTCAGTTCTGATATGTGGTTGCATTCTGCAGATGTCAGAGAACAGGCGTAGAGGAGGAAGGCGTGCTCAGCAGGAGCGAGCCGCTCAACAGGAGAAGGCAGCCCAGCAGCAGTCAGGCCCCAATGCCCCAGCAAAGCAGAATGTGTCTCAGCCTGGAGCAGGCAATCGCCCTCAACAGCGCTATAATCATGGAAGATTGAACCACTTGGAAGCTGAAGCAGTTCAGGAGACCCCCGGCATGATAGTAGGTATGTTCCCAGTCGACTCCCATATTGCAGAAGTGTTATTTGATACTGGAGCAACGCATTCTTTCATTACTGCATCATGGGTAGAAGCACATAATCTTCCAATTACTACCATGTCAACCCCCATTCAAATTGACTCAGCCGGTGGTAGAATTCGAGCCGATAGCATTTGTTTGAATATAAGTGTGGAAATAAGGGGGATAGCATTTCCCGCCAACCTTATAGTAATGGGTACTCAGGGAATAGATGTCATCCTAGGGATGAATTGGCTAGATAAGTATCAGGCAGTTATCAGTTGTGATAAAAGGACAATCAAGTTGGTGTCCCCACTAGGAAAGGAAGTGGTGACCGAGTTAGTCCCACCTGAGCCGAAGAAAGGAAGTTGTTATCAGATGGCTGTCGATAGCAGTGAAGCAGATCCAATTGAGAGTATCAAGGTTGTGTCTGAATTCCCAGATGTGTTTCCAAAGGACTTACCGGGTATGCCACCAGAGCGGAAAGTTGAGTTTGCTATAGAGCTTCTTCCTGGAACCGCCCCTATCTTCAAGAGAGCTTACAGAATATCTGGACCAGAGTTGGTTGAGCTTAAGAAGCAAATTGATGAGCTGTCAGAGAAAGGTTACATTCGGCCAAGCACCTCGCCTTGGGCCGCCCCTGTCCTGTTTGTGGAGAAGAAAGATGGCACCAAGAGAATGTGTATCGATTACCGAGCTTTGAATGAAGTCACGATCAAGAACAAGTATCCCTTGCCCAGAATAGAAGATCTGTTCGACCAGTTGAGAGGAGCCAGTGTGTTCTCCAAGATTGATCTGAGGTCAGGTTATCATCAGCTCAGGATCCGACCTTCGGACATTCCGAAGATGGCATTCATTTCCAAGTATGGGTTGTACGAGTTCACAGTGATGTCTTTTGGTTTGACCAATGCGCCAGCGTTCTTCATGAACTTGATGAACAGTGTATTCATGGATTATCTCGATAAGTTTGTGGTGGTATTCATTGATGACATTCTGGTTTATTCTCAAAGCGAAGAAGAGCACGCAGATCATTTAAGGATGGTATTGCAGAGACTGCGAGAGCACCAGTTGTATGCAAAGTTGAGTAAGTGTGAGTTCTGGATCAGTGAAGTCCTGTTTTTGGGTCACATAATCAACAAAGAAGGATTGGCTGTGGATCCGAAGAAAGTGGCAGACATTCTGAACTGGAAAGCGCCAACAGATGCTAGAGGAATCAAGAGCTTCATTGGAATGGCCGGATATTATCGGTGATTCATTGAAGGGTTTTCGAAGATTGCGAAACCAATGACAGCGTTGCTAGGCAACAAAGTTGAGTTCAAGTGGACCCAGAAATGTCAAGAGGCCTTTGAAGCGCTGAAAGAGAAGTTGACTACAGCGCCCGTCCTAGTCTTGCCTGATGTGCACAAGCCCTTCTCGGTGTATTGCGATGCTTGTTACACAGGTTTGGGATGTGTGTTGATGCAAGAGGGAAGAGTTGTGGCTTACTCGTCCCGACAGTTGAAGGTTCATGAGAAGAATTACCCAATCCATGATCTAGAGTTGGCAGCAGTGGTTCACGCACTGAAGACATGGAGGCACTATCTGTATGGACAGAAATGCGATGTTTACACAGACCACAAGAGTCTGAAGTACATATTCACTCAGTCAGAGTTGAACATGAGGCAACGAAGATGGTTAGAGTTGATCAAAGACTATGAGTTGGAGATTCATTACCATCCAGGCAAAGCAAACGTAGTGGCAGATGCTTTGAGCAGAAAGAGTCAAGTCAATCTGATGGTCGCTCGTCCGATGCCTTATGAGTTGGCCAAAGAGTTCGACAAGTTGAGTCTCGGATTTCTGAATAATTCGCGAGGAGTCACAGTTGAGTTGGAACCTACCTTGGAGCGCGAAATCAAAGAAGCGCAGAAGAATGATGAAAAGATCAGTGAGATTCGGCGATTGATTCTAGATGGCAGAGGCAAAGATTTTCGAGAAGATGCAGAAGGCGTGATATGGTTCAAAGACCGCTTGTGTGTTCCCAATGTCCAGTCTATTCGGGAATTGATCCTCAAGGAAGCTCATGAGATAGCCTATTCGATTCACCCTGGTAGTGAGAAGATGTATCAGGATCTGAAGAGGAAATTCTGGTGGTACGGAATGAAGAGGGAAATCGCAGAGCATGTGGCTATGTGCGATAGTTGCCGAAGAATTAAGGCAGAGCACCAGAGACCTGCTGGATTGTTGCAATCGTTGCAGATCCCTCAGTGGAAATGGGATGAAATCAGTATGGATTTCATAGTCGGATTGCCTCGCACTCGAGCCGGCTACGATTCCATTTGGGTAGTAGTGGACCGTTTGACCAAGTCAGCCCACTTCATACCTGTCAAGACCAGCTACAACAGTGCAGTATTGGCAGAGTTGTATATGTCTCGGATCGTTTGTCTTCATGGTGTGCCAAAGAAGATAGTGTCAGACAGAGGAACGCAGTTCACCTCTCATTTCTGGCAGCAGTTGCATGAAGCTTTGGGCACGCATCTGAATTTCAGTTCAGCTTATCATCCGCAGACAGATGGCCAGACCGAAAGGACCAATCAAATTCTTGAAGACATGTTGAGAGCCTGTGCGTTGCAAGATCAGTCCGGATGGGACAAGAGATTGCCTTATGCAGAGTTTTCCTATAATAACAGTTACCAGGCCAGTTTGAAGATGTCACCGTTTCAGGCGCTCTATGGAAGGAGTTGCAGAACTCCGTTGCAATGGGATCAGCCTGGAGAAAAGCAAGTGTTTGGGCCAGACATTTTGCTTGAAGCCGAAGAGAACATCAAGATGGTTCGAGAGAATCTGAAGATAGCGCAATCGAGGCAGCGAAGCTATGCAGACACAAGAAGAAGAGAGCTGAGTTTCGAAGTCGGAGACTTTGTTTATCTGAAAGTGTCACCGATCAGAGGAGTCAGAAGATTCGAAGTGAAAGGCAAGCTAGCACCCCGCTACATTGGTCCGTATCAGATTCTTGCAAGACGAGGAGAAGTGGCCTATCAGCTCAGTTTGCCAGAGAGTTTGTCTGCTGTGCATAATGTCTTTCATGTGTCTCAGTTGAAGAAGTGCTTGCGTGTGCCAGAAGAGCAGTTGCCAGTGGAAGGTCTTGAGGTCCAGGAGGACTTGACCTACGTTGAGAAGCCAGTGCAAATCCTTGAGGTTGCAGACCGAGTCACCCGAAGGAAGACCATCAGAATGTGCAAAGTCAGATGGAATCACCACTCTGAGGAAGAAGCAACCTAGGAGCGTGAAGATGATTTGATGGCCAAGTACCCAGAGCTCTTTGCTAGCCAGCCCTGAATCTCGAGGGCGAGATTCTTTTAAGGGGGATAGGTTTGTAACGCCCCGAATTTTGCAGTTGAATTTTTTCTTTTCTTTACTCGCCAAAATTCGGGCGTTACCTTTTCTTTTTCTTTTTTCCCTCGCTAAACCTTGACCTTTTCCAAAGTTCTAGCGGGATTCGGTTTGGATTTCCCGTGTAAGAAAAACCCTAAATACTTTATGTTGTTTGATGCACCATGCCGAACCTTGCATTTCTTTTGATTGCTTTGAAAATGCAAATGCATTCATGTAGAAAGATCGGATTTCGAAAATGAGGAGAAGATCTTTTCTTTCTTTTTCTCTCTCTTTCTCTCTCCTCTTTTTCTCTCTCTCCCGCGCCGTGGGCCGACCCCGGCCGGCCCAGCCGCCCCTGGCGCCCCCCCTTTGGGCCCAATTGGCCCATGCCGCCCCCCTCCCTTTATTTTTCCCAAAACCCCCCAATCCCTCTCCCTCTCTCTCATTTTCCCTCTCTCTCCCCTAGCGCCGCCCCTACCCGCCCCTGCCCTAGCGCCGCCCCTCCCCGTCGCCGATCGGCCGCCCCGCCCCGTCCCCGTCGCCGGTGAGCCCCCTCCCCCTCCCCCTCTCCTCCCTCTCCCATCCCCCTCCCCTTTCCCCTCGCCGCTCGGCGCCATGGCCGCCGCCATGGCCGCGCGCCCCGGCCGCCCGCCTGGCCGCCCGCCTGGCCGCCCGCTCGGCCGCCCGCCTGGCCGCCCGCCTGGCCGCCCGCTTGGCCGCCCGCCTGGCCGCGCCCCCGGCCGCCCGCCTGGCCCCTGGCCACGCCCCCTGGCCGCTCGGCCGGCTCAGCCGCCCCGGCTTGGCCGCCCCTGCGCGCCCTGCCCCCGGCCGGTTCAACCGCCCCTAGGGCCGGTTCAACCGCCCCCCCCCTCTGTTTTTTTTTATTTTTTTTATTTTATTTTATTTACTTTCTGTGATCATAGCTATTTTATTTTAGGTAGGCTAATCATTGTTAATGTTATCGAAATATGAAGTTTAATTTAAAATTCCGTTATGCTAATTGATTCATGTAGTTAATTGTTTATCTCGTGCAATGTTGATCAACTTAAAATGATTAGGTTTCCATTAGTGTATATGTGACAGAATTCTTTTGTTAAGAACCAATTGTAATTGATCGTTAGTGCATAAGATTTAACCCCCTGCGAGGCCCTTTCCCGTTTCTTTCTAACCATAACAAATGCAATGTCAAATGTCATACTTGATGCATATTCGCTTTATTTGTTCCCTTGTATGGTGTACTGTTCTTTTGTATTAAATATGTGGATGTATGTATGTTTGCGCTCGCATAGAGAACGATCCGGTCGAAGAGCCCGAGGAACTCGCAGGAGAAGCCCCTGAGCAGCAGTCGTTTGGTGGAGGCAAGTGTCCCTTGACCTATCTATGTCCTATTCATTATTTAATTCACCTCCCGCTTTACACATTTATGCCTAAGGATTGACTAGCTTTTGTTATCCATGTCCTTGTTCACCTATTTGGGTTGGATTATTACTGTTTAGCTTTATGCTATTGCTCAACTATAATCAATGAACATGATGAGATTATCTATGATACGCTGTTTTCCCTTCTCTTATTATGATGTGGTACTTGTGGTCTTCAAGGGGGCTCGAGCGGTTTCTCGAGTGCCTCTCCGTAAGGACCTGTTCTATGGATGACCGCCTGGGAAAACAGTGCAACCATAAGGGTGGAATGGGGTGCCCTTAGCTGAATAATTAGAGGATCCGGGGTGTAGTTCACTTAGCCGTCGTGCCGTCAATGGGGCTCGGTGTATGCGGCTCGCTCTGCCAAGTTTGGGTTCGCCCCTTGGGGAGGAGTGCGGTGCATTTAGGAAACCTAACGGGTGGCTACAGTCCCGGGGAATCTTTGTAAAGGCTTCGTAGTGAATCCCTGGCCATTCACCTCGGGAGTGGATAAGGGTCTTGCAAGCCCGGGCCAGAGAGGGAATCACGGCTTGTGGGTAAAGTGCACAACCTCTGCAGAGTGTTTGAAAAACTGATATATCAGCCATGCTCACGGTTATGAGCGGCCAAGGGAGCTCCAGAGATTAGTGATACTTGATCAGAGATACTTTGGTACAGGTGGATATGAGAATGATGGTTTTGATTACGATTATGGTGCTGGTAAGTGGTACTCTTTCCGTTTGGAAAGGAGTACGTTTGGGTTAATAACTTGGGTTAATGTTAAAACCTGGCTTTCTACTAGTAAGTAATAATCTGACCAACTAAAAGCAACTGCTAGACTTATCCCTACATAAAGCTAGTCCACTACAGCCAAACAGGATACTTGCTGAGTATGTTGATGTGTACTCACCCTTGCTCTACACACCAAACCCCCCCCCAGGTTGTCAGCATTGCAACCACTACTCAGGCGAAGATGAAGCTGTGGAAGGAGACTTCCAGGAGTTCCAAGACTACGACGAGTTCTAGGTGTGGGTTAGCGGCAACCCCCAGTCGGCTGCCTGTGAAGGCCGCGTTATCTACGTTTCTTTTCCGCACTTTGATTTATTGTAAGAACTATATGGACGTCTCAGACGTATGATGTAATCGACTATTTCCCTTATTAATACTATTTTGAGCACTGTGTGATGATGTCCATATTATGTAACTGCTGTGTACGTGAATAACTGATCCTGGCACGTACATGGTTTGCATTCGGTTTGCCTTCTAAAACCGGGTGTGACACTCTTCTTGCTCATTCGCCCTTGATATGTTTTGTCCTTCCTCTTTGGTGAACCTAAGTAATATCAACATACATGACTTAGGTAGCATAAAGTTCTCATTAGTGTTTAATTGAAATTCATAAAGTAGCGCGTGCACCTCTTGTTGTAGCTTCTTAGCTCGGCTGCGTGTAATTGGTCCATCAAAGACTTGGGTTGGTGATGATGTTGGTTGTACTTGAGATGATGTAGTATGACTTGGGGGTTGTAACGTGTTGCTTAATGACATGGTCATATCATCCTCCTCCCCTTAAAAAGGAGTCGTCCTCAACTCTAAGGTGTCTTCACTTGTAACTGGTAAGAGGTTAGCTACATTGAACGTGTTGCTCACGCCATAGCTTGGTGGAAGATCTATCTTGTATGCATTATCATTGATCTTGGAAAGAATATGAAATGGACCATCCCCTCGTGGCATCAATTTGGATTTGCGCTGATCAGAAAAACACTCTTTGCGCAAGTGAATCCAAACCACGTCCCCCGGTTCAAATAACACTTTCTTCCTATGCTTGTTCATGTTTGCAGCCTTGCGCACTACTTTGAGCTCAATTGCTTCATTGGTCTCCTCATGTATCTTTTTTATATATGCAGCACGCTTAGAGGCTTCCATAGAGGTTCTTTCATTTGTTGGAGCTGACCAATCCTTGATTGCTTTCACCTTGGATTCATCCACTTCAATTCCCTTCCCTGAAACATCAAAGCCAAGAAACACAACAGGGTCTGTGCAAAAACTACACTTCTCAAGATTAGCAAATAATTTCTCCTTTCTAAGCTCATCTAAGACTTGCCAAATGTGTTTCACATGTTCATTAAAAGATTTGTTGTAAATTAGAATATCATCAAAGTAGACAACAATAATTTTTCCAATGAAAGTTCTTAAGACTTGGTTTATTAATCTCACAAAAGTACTAGGAGCATTTGTCAAACCAAATGGTATCAGTAACCATTCATACAACCCAAATTTTGTTTTAAATGCAGTCTTCCATTCATCTCTAGTTTTCATTCTTATTTGATGGTATCCACTTCTCAAATCAATTTTAGTAAAAATTGTGGAACCACTTAATTCATCAAGCATGTCTTCTAGCCGAGGAATAGGATGGCGATAGCGAACGGTAATATTATTTATAGCTCTACAATCAACACACATCCTCCAAGATCCATCTTTTTTTGGTACTAAAATCACAGGAATAGCACAAGGGCTTAAACTTTCACGAACAAAACCTTAATCAAGAAATTCTTGCACTTGACTTTGTATCTCCTTAGTTTCTTCAGGATTGGTTCGATATTGTGGACGGTTAGGAAGTGCAGCCCCTGGAATGAGATCAATTTGACGCTCAATCCCACAAATTGGAGGTAGTCCAGCCGGTGTTTCTTGTGGAAACACATCTTCAAAGTCCTACAAAAGATCAACCAAAACACTAGGAAGAGATGTTATGTGGTTAGGATAAATCAAAACATCTTTGCTCATAAGTACAAAGAGCACATGATATGGGTTGTTCATCACATCTCTCAGCTCAGATTTTGTGGCTAGCATAACTAGATGTTCTCCCTCTTCTTTCTTTTTTATCTTTTGAATTTGGCTTGTAGCACTCACTCACTGAATTGTGGATGGCACTTAATTTCTTTTGCTCTTCTCCTCCTCTACTTGCTGCACTAATTTCAGTTTTCTTTTGTAAGTGTTTAGCCATGATTTGTTGAGGGGTCATAGGCTTGAGTACATACTTTCTCCCTTTCAGATCTAGTGTGTACTGATTTGTCATTCCATAATGCTGAGAATAATGGTCATATTGCCAAGGTCTTCCCAGCAGCAAGTGACACAAAGACATGGGTGCAACATCGCACTCCACTGTGTCAACATACTCTCTAATCTTGAATGAAACTTTCACCTTATAACCAATCTTGATATCTCCTGATTCATTCAACCATTGGACATGATATGGATGAGGGTGTCGCTGCAACTTCAGACCAAGCTTTTCAACCATCTCATGACTTACACGATTATGACAACTTCCTCCATCAATGATCACCTTTACTACTTTGTCTTGCACTTTTGCTCTCATTTGAAAAAGATTATGTCGCTGTCCAATTTCAGCTTCTTTCATTTGAACACTCAATGTTTGTGTAACCACAAGAGCGGTACCATGCTCAAATTCACATCCCGTATGTTCTTCAGATTTATCAATGTTATCTACATTTCCTGCTTCAGCTTCCTCTTCACTAGCTGATGTATATTCTCCATCATCGGTCACAAGGATCACACGATTATTTGGACACTCCTTAATGAAATGACCACGACCTCCACATTTGAAGCACTGAATACCACTACTCTTGGCTGTAGAGCCCACTGATGTAGAAGTGGATGCTGCTGATTTAGAATCCATGATTGGAGCAGCAGTGTTCTTTCCACTATAATTGCTTTGATTGTGGGATCGCAAGTCTCCAGTTGAACCTTTTGACGCTAAGGGTGCAACAGTAAACCTTGAGCTTCCTCCAGTCATGGTTCGTGCACCATATGACAAAGGTTTGTTGTTCTTAGCATCTTGCTGCAGCTGGCGTTCAGCTTTGGTGGCTTGATGTACCAAATTAATAAGACATTGGTACGGCTGAAACTCAACAATACGCTGAATGTTGCGGTGTAACCCAGCCATGAAACGTGCAATGGTTTGCTCTTCGTCTTCATACACATTGGCTCTAATCATGACCTTCTCCATCTCCTTATAATACTCCACAATAGAGAAACTTCCTTGCCTCAAATTCTGCAATTTATCAAGAAGATCACGCCTATAATGCTTCGGCACAAAACGAATTCTCATTTCTCGCTTCATCTCTTGCCAAGTAATAATAGGGTCCTCTCCATCTTCTTCACGATCACGAAGAAGTTGCTCCCACCAAATCAGAGCATATCCTTCAAACTCAAGAGATGCCATTGCAAGTTTCTTCTCCTCTGAATAATTATGTAGGCGGAAGATTTTCTCTACCTTCAATTCCCATGTGAAATAATCTTCAGGATCAGATCTACCATCAAATTTTGCATGGTAAACTTAAGTTTCCCAAATCTCTCTTCTTGGTTGATGCCTCTATGATATTGACGACCATAGCAACATTGGGACTGATCATCATTATCCCCAAATTCAGATTCTTCATTCTCATCATTTCTTCAATTTCGGCCTCTTCCTCTATCATGTGCAGCACCTTGATTTCTCCTCCCATGTTCACTTGCTCTTCTAGAATAATTTCCTTCACACTCTTCCCCATCTTCATCATGGTTTCTGACACCATCAGGGAGTCGACAACGACCTCTGATTTCAGCCATAAGTGTCTGAAGATCTTGTGCCAACAGATCTTGCTTGTCTTCTATGCTTTGTTTGAGCTCATTGAATTGTATCATGGTGACACATTCTTCAATCTCAACGTTGGGATCCATCTTTCTACGAAATTAGTGGCGACAAGGCAACAAATATAGGTGGAATATGAAGCTATATAGAATCTCACAACCTCACCACTCTTACCAACCAAAGCTCTTATGAGGTCCCTGCGGGTTGCAAGAAAAATGTGTGGTGGTAACAATAAAGTGATGGTTAAGCGAATACAAGACCAGAGTACCGATTACGATGGCTTATATGTGGAGCTTGGTGGGGAATAATAAACAAGGAATGCAATCTGAATCCTAGTTGTTGTAAAGTTAAATTACCATCCAACTAGAAGTTCCCTGCCTAGTGCTGACCATAAGATACGAGTGATGTAAATAGATCAAACACACGCGCAAGAAATTTCAGATTTGATGCAGACAAGGAGTATGATTGGAATGCAAGTGTTGCAATCAGATCCAACCAAAATTTTGCACCAAATGACAATAACAAACTGGTTGAACAACTTGATAAAACTTTCAACACTTGTGCACATAAACAAACTGATTGTTCTACTTTTCTTTCACAATCTTGTTCAACACTTTTTTTGGCACTTTTTTGATACTCTTTTTTTATAGAACTAAACACAGAGATCTGATATGATATTGCACACTTTATAATACTTAACAAAGAACTCAACCAGCAACTATAACTTAAATAGGATCAAAGTTAACGCGAAGGAAATGATGAGGGTTTTCAGATTTTTCTTTTTGTGGATATTTTCAGATATATATAAGATACTCAAAGGAAAATACAAAGGATAGAGTGACCAGCAACTAAACAAAGACTCTAAGGACTGAAACTTAACAAAACTCACTGGAACAACAGATTGAAACATAGGGCTATGGCAAAAATATTTTATGGCTTTTTGGTGGATAGGACGAACACAAAATATATGTAGCTAAGGGTAAAGAATCCTACCATGGCAACTGAGACTTTGATACCATATGATGCGTCACGATGCCCGAACTTCACAACGTAGGATCAATCTTCAGATAACTAGCTTCAAAGAAGCCAAGATAACTTGCTGCAAGCAGCGATAACTAGTGCAACCTGACAAATAAAACTCGAAGCCAACCACCGTCTTTAACCGGCAGCCTGAATCGAGGATTCGCCCAACTACACTCTCAAAGAACAAACCAACATAGCCTACAATCAATCGAGGAGACCTCGAAAGGAGTAGGAGCACCACCTGGGAGCGGATGAAGCCGCCGCTTCTGCAATCCCGCGAAGGAATTCACAAGAGCAAAGGGGTAGAGATCACTCTCAATATTTGTTAGCACACAGCTGAACTAAGGGGTTCTGTTTTTAGATTATCAAAAGCTGCCTTACATCATAGATATATGGGGTATTTATACTAGTAACAACCAGCCTTAGCGAGGTATAAACACAAAATAAAAGTATTTTCACGTGCTAATGTGAAGGAGCCTCTTTGGAAGATCTGCAGAGCTGATTTTCGTGTGGTTGTTTGACTTCTGCGCAGCCGTCAGTATTTTGACAATAACTTCTTCTAGAAATCTTCAAATGATGTGGGGCTGGATGCGTTGGAAAGCTGACTTGATAAGATTTCTCACCATGTATAGCATGCTTAATGAAACTTCGTAGAATGATGCAGTTTAATACGAAAACTTGGTCATCAAACAGACTGTTGACCTTCTGACCAGTTAGCACTAAAGTAGGTCGGCTGCCTTTCTGGTAGATTTAATTAAGTCGGCCTTAGAAGCATTGGAAACTAGACTTCAAGAGCTTTCCAAAAAGTACTTATGGGCCTTTATAGCTTCTGGACGGTTCTATTGCGCTGGACTGACTCGGACATAGCTCTTCTTGCTCATTCGCCCTTGATATGTTTTGTCCTTCCTCTTTGGTGAATCTAAGTAATATGAACATACATGACTTAGGTAGCATAAAGTTCTGATTAGTGTTTAATTGGAATTCATAAAGTAGCGTGTGCACCTCTTACTGTAGCTTCTTAGCTCGGCTGCGTGTAATTGGTCCAACAAAAACTTGGGTTGGTGATGATGTTGGTTGTACTTAAGATGATGTAGTATAACTTGGGGGTTGTAACGTGTTGCTTAATGGCGTGGTCATATCAGACCCGATCTTCACTACCAAGGTGAATGGCTAGGGATACACTACGTAGCCTTTACAAAGACTCCCCTGGTGCATAGCTGCTCGTTAGGTTTCGCCAGTCGTACAAACGCAGTACACCTCCCCAAGGTGGGTGACTAACAAAACCAAATCGAAAGAACCTCTGCACCCGAACCTTGGCAGAGCGAGCACTACGCCCCGGCCCCCATTGATGGCCCTCCGGCAAAGCCAACTACACTCCCAGGTTCATCTAATTAATCAGATAAGGGCATCCCATTCCACCCTCATGGTTGTACTGTTATCCTAGGTGGTCACTCCATGAACAGGTCCTTACGGAGAGGTACTCAGGAAAAAGGCCTGAGTCCCCTAAGGTATCACAAGATCATCCACATAATCAGGATAACAATATCGTATCATAAATGTTCACATCATGTTCATTGATTAAGTTAAGGCAATAACAACGTGCTAACCATGATAACCCAAAAAGTTAGACAAGGATAAGTGAATACAGACTAGTAAATCCTTAGGTTTCATAAAGTAATGCAGGACAATGAATTATAAAGTAAGTAGGATATATTGGGTCAAAGGACACTTGCCTTCACCAGGTTGTTGCTCAGGGAGGTCTCCAACAACACACTCAGGAACCTCAGGCTGCTCGTTGTCTAAATAAAGCGAGCATACATGAACATCACACCAAACATGTACAAACATTGGAACACATCTTAAAAGGACACAATACTACATAAGGGATAATGGATTCAAAGTATAACATAAACTATAATATACATTAACTTTATTTGAAAACAGATTACTATTTCTCCTAAGTGTTATTTACAAGTACAAAATCATAGATCAATTTATTTTATGGTGACCTAAAATTTAGAACAGAGATGAACTTATGTAATACATATTATTAATCTCACAAGTTTAAACAAGTTTAAATCTCTAAGGTTCTCCTTTATTTATTTATTTATTAAATAAATAAAACATACACCTACAATAGCTCATATTCAATCCTAAAAATTAGAGTGTGCAGACAGTAAGTGAAACTATTTTATTTAAACAGAAAATAATTCTATGAACATTCTGCAATTTGAATCACTAAATTTGGAGTTCATATGCAAAAGTTATGAAATAAACAAGTTTGGGAATTCAAAATATGAAATTAGGTCTAATTCTGTGAATATTTAAAAGTCCAGGGCTAAATTTGCAAGGTTACAGGGGTCTGCGTGCAAAAACCAGGGATGGGGGGTTGACTTCCAGTAAACCGAGGGTCTCTTTAAGAAAACTACTGCGCGAAGGGGTATCAGGTGAATCTAACCGCTAGATCAGAAACCGACGGCCGAGATTAGATCTGCGGCCGAGGGCGCGCACGCGGGTGGGCGAGCACTGACAAGCGGGCCAGGGGCGACAGCGACCGAGGGGGAGAGCGCACTGACCGAGCGGGTCCAGCGCCAGAGGGGAAACAGACAGCTACAGGGGTCCGAGGGGGTCCGAGCCGTTCGATCAAGATCGAACGGAGGGAGGGGTCCGAGGGGGTCTGAGCCGTTCGATCAAGATCGGGCGGGGGAAATTAGACCAAGGGGGTTGAATGGCTGCGACTGGCACTGACATGTGGGCTAGGCTGTCAGGCGCGCGTGCGTGAAGTGGTATCCCGCGGTCCGGGCCGTTCGATCTGAATCGGATGGAGGGAATCAGACCGGGGAAATAGACGGTTGTGGGTGGCGCCGCTCCTCTCCGCGGCGGTGAGGTCACTGGAGTTGAGGCAGGCGCGAGCTATGGTGGCTACGGGGTCGCCGGAGTTGGGCAGAGAGGAAGAGGGTGCCACGGTGAACTCGATGGCGGGGAAGAGGCCATGAATCCACGAGCAGAGAGGGGAGAACGGCGGTGAGAGAGTCTCGGGCGGGCCGGGGTAACTCTAGAGAGCGATTCCGGCCACGGGGAGGGGACTTAAGGCACGCTAAGGCCTTGGCTGGCTTCAGCAGAGACAGTGGTGACACAGGGAACTACTCCGGTGAACTATACCGGGCTAAATCGGCCGGCCACCGCGAGAGCACGACGGACCGCCGCGGTCGAGCACCAGCGAAGGCGAAATTGGACAAACACAGGGCACAATAAGGGAAATTGGGCACTGGGAGAAATGTCTCACCTCGAGGCGGAGCTCGGGGAGGCTTCAAGCGGTCTCCAGTGAGCTGGATGGCCGGGAACATGGGCGCGGGTCTCCGGCGACGGCTGGCGGCATAGGCAGAGCGCGAGAGAGGGTGAAGTCGAACAAAATGAGGCGAGGGGTGTGCGCGGGGCATTGGCGGGGCTCTAAAAAGGGAGCTGGGCGCGTGGGTGGGCGTCGTGGCCGAGAAATCCGGCGACGTGCGCGAGTGCGCACTCGCCGGTCCACGGCGGGCGCGGGGAAGGCGGAACTGACAAGGCAGGCCCACGGCATAGAGAGAGAAAAGGGGACGCATGGGGGCAACGACTCGACACTGGCGAACCGGGCCCGTGAGACAGAGAGAGAGCAAACGGGCGAAGAAACTGGCGCCAACAGGTTGTCCCCAGCGGGCAGAGAGCGAGAGACAGCGCGCGCGGGAGAGAACTGCCGCTGACAGGCGGGGTCCGCCTGTCAGGCGACGCGGGCGCGCACGCGCGGCCTGGCTGGGCTAACTTGGGCCGGCTGGGCTGCTTTTCCTTTTCTATTTCTTTTTCTATAGGGTTTTCAAATCCAAATTCAAACTAGGTTTCAAATTCAAATCAATTCAAACTTGTGCAACACTTCAAAGAATATTTTAAGCTCAGCATGATGCAACATGTCATGACTCATAAGGTTTTGACAAAAATAAATAATTAATCTCCACTAGTTTAAGCTGTTTCTAATAAAAAGGAAAAAGGGAGAAAGAATCTAGAGAGAGAGAAAGCCTAGAGTGAGAAAAGGAAGAGTAACACATGATTTTGGGTGATAATTAGAAAAAAAATTTATACCCCCAAAATCAGGGTGTTACAGACCTATCCCCCTTAAAAGAATCTCGCCCTCGAGATTCAGGGCTGGCTAGAAAAGAGCTCAGGGTACTTGGCTTTCAATTCATCCTCTCTTTCCCAAGTTGCTTCTTCTTTTGAGTGGTGACCCCATTTGACTTTGCACATCCTGATGGTACTTCTCCGAGTGACCCGGTCTACTGTCTCTAGAATTTGAGTTGGCTTCTCAATATAAGTCAGATCTTCTTGAACTTCAAGATCCTCTGCTGGCAACTGCTCTTCTGGCACTCTCAAGCATTTCTTCAACTGAGACACATGGAACACATCATGCACAACTGACAAATTCTCTGGTAAGCTGAGTTGATAAGCCACTTCTCCACGTCTTGCTTGAATCTGATACGGGCCGATATAACTAGGTGCTAGCTTGCCTTTGACTCCAAACCTTTTGGTTCCTCTGATGGGTGACACCTTCAAGTAGACATAGTCTCCCACTTCAAAACTGAGTTCCCTTCTTCGAGTGTCAGCATAGCTTTGCTGCCTGGACTGTTCTGCCTTCAGATTTTCTTGAATCATCCTGATATTCTCTTCGGCTTCAAGCAAAATCTCTGGACCGAATACCTGCCTTTTGCCGGGTTGGTCCCAATGCAATGGAGTTCTGCAATTCCTCCCATAAAGTGCTTCGAATGGTGACATCTTCAGACTAGCTTGGTAGCTGTTGTTGTACGAGAATTCTGCATACTGTAGCCTCTTGTCCCATCCTAACTGGTCTTGCAAAGCACAAGCTCTCAACATATCCTCAAGAATCTGGTTGGTTCTCTCAGTCTGACCATCTGTCTGCGGGTGATAAGCTGAACTGAACTTCAAATGCGTACCCAACGCTTCATGTAGCTGCTGCCAAAAGTGAGAAGTAAACTGGGTGCCTCTATCCGATATTATCTTCTTTGGAATACCATGTAAGCACACAATCCGAGACATGTATAACTCTACCAACACTGCACTGTTATAGGTGGTCTTGACTGGTATGAAATGGGTCGTCTTTGTCAAACGGTCCACTACTACCCAGATGGAGTCATAACCAGTACGAGTGCGGGGCAACCCGACTATGAAATCCATTCCGATCTCATCCCATTTCCACTAAGGAATCTGCAACGGTTGCAACAAACCTGCAGGTTTCTGATGTTCTGCTTTAATCCTCTGACAACTGTCACATACATCCACATACTCTGCTATTTCTCTTTTCATACCATACCACCAGAATCTTTTCTTCAGGTCTTGGTACATCTTCTCACTACCAGGGTTTATAGAGTATGCTGTCTCATGAGCTTCTTTGAGAATTAGTTCCCAGATCGATTTGATGTTGGGAACACACAGTCTATCCTTGAACCATACCGCTCCTGCATCTTCACGGAAATCCTTGCCTTTCCCATCTATGATCTTCTCATCATCCTTCTGACCTTTTCTGATGTCTTGCTCTAGAGTGGGTTCCAACTCAATTGTCACTCCTTGGGTGTTGTTCAGAAATCCGAGACTCAATCTGTCGAACTCCTTCGCTAGCTCGTATGGCATCGAGTGAGTGACCAACATATTAACTTGACTCTTTCTACTCAGAGCATCTGCAACCACATTTGCTTTTCCTGGGTGATAATGAATCTCTAGCTCATAATCTTTGATCAACTCCAGCCATCTTCGCTCTCTCATGTTTAACTCTGACTGAGTGAATATGTACTTGAGGCTCTTGTGATCTGTGTAGATATCACACTTCTGCCCATAAAGATAATGCCTCTAGGTCTTTAATGCATGAACCACGACTGCTAATTCCAGATAATGAATAGGATAATTCTTCTCATGAATCTTCAACTGTCGGGACGAGTATGCCACTACTCTCCCTTCCTGCATTAACACACATCCCAGTCCAGTGTAAGAAGCATCACAATACACCGAGAATGGCTTGTGAACATCTGGCAGAATCAGTACTAGTGCCGTTGTCAACTTCTCCTTCAATGTCTCAAAGGACTTCTGGCATGCTGGGGTCCACTTGAACTCAACCTTCTTTGCCAATAATGCTGTTATTGGTCTGGCAATCTTGGAGAAACCTTCAATGAAACACCGATAATAACCGGCCATTCCAATGAAACTCTTGATTCCTCGAATATCTTTTGGTGCTTTCCAGTCCAAGATAGCTGTTACCTTCTTTGGATCTATAGCCAATCCTTCTCGGTTTATAATATGACCCAAGAATAGGACTTCGCTGATCCAGAACTCGCACTTTCTAAGCTTGGCATACAGCTGACAATCTCGTAGCCTCTGCGGTACTTTCCTCAAATGCTCCTCATGTTCTTGTTCATTCTAGGAATATATAAGAATGTCATCAATGAACACTACTACGAACTTGTCGAGGTAGTCCATGAACACACTGTTCATCAAGTACACGAAGTAGGATGGCGCATTCGTCAAGCCGAATGACATAATCATGAACTCACACAGTCCATACTTGGTGATGAATGCTGTCTTCGGTATATCCGAGAGTCGGATTCTAAGCTGATGGTAGCCTAACTTCATATCTATCTTTGAGAATACACTGGCTCCTCTCAACTGATCGAATAAATCTTCAATTCTGGGCAGGGGGTACTTGTTCTTGATAGTGACTTCATTCAAAGATCTGTAGTCAATGCACATCCTCTTTGTTCCATCCTTCTTCTCCACAAACAATACTGGGGCTGCCCAAGGTGAGGTACTCGGTCTGATATAACCTTTCTCCGACAACTCATCAATCTGCTTCTTGAGTTCCACCAACTCTGGTCCAGACACTCGATAGCCTCTCTTGGAAATAGGGGTGGTGCCTGGTATAAGCTCTATAGCAAATTCAACCTTCCTTTCAGGTGGCATACCTGGTAACTCCTCAGGAAACACATCTGGGAATTCTGACACTACCTTGATAGCTTATGATGGTTTAATCTCCTCAATATGGGCGGTGACTTGGTGATAACTCCCTTTCCTTGCTCCTGACAAGACCAACTCTACTAACACTTCTTCTCCTGATAAGGACACTAGCTTCACTGTTATCTTGTCACAGCTAAGACTGGCTTGATACTTGGTTAACCAATTCATCCCTAGGATGACATCTATAGTTGTATCTTGGTTACCCATAACTATCAAATCAGCGGGGAACTCTATCCCCCTTATTTAAACCTTTGCACTAGGGCAAAATCTATCAGTTTGGGTCCTTCCACCAACTGAACTAACTCTCATAGGTGGATACATGGGCGCTACTGGTATATTATGTGATTCTACCCATGATGCAGTCATAAAAGAATGTGTTGCTCCAGTATCAAATAAGACATTTGTGGAATGGTACTCGACTGAAAACGTACCTAGTGCCACTCCTCGAGTCTCCTGGACTGTGTCGGCTTCCAAGTGGTTCACTTTTCCATACTGGGCACGAGGTTGCCCATGGTTGTTGCCTCCTTGTTGCATTGCATTTTGTCTGACTGGGGCATTAGGAGCTGGCTGCTGCTGAGCTGCTTTCTTCGGGCAATGATTCGCCCAATGGCCTTGTTCACCACAGTGGAAACATGCACGACTTCCTCCTTGAGCTGGCGCTGCTTGATTGTTTTGGTTGGTTGCTGGGGCAGGAAGACGGGCTGCCTGGTTGCTCTGACGCTGGTATTGATTTCCTCCTTGCTGGTTGTTCTAACGGTACTGCTGTTGCTGAGGAAATTACCTCTGGTACTACTGCTGGTGGTTCTGACGCTGATGCTGGTTGTTGGGGACTTGTTCTCAAATGCTATGAGTTAAGAACAAGGCAACACAGAAATAATAAATGTTATTGCCCGTCGTCCTTCGAAACATTATTTCCCTTAGGATATAATGATCTTCAGACGAAGGTCATGAAGGACACACCTTCATTATCGCAACATATGTTAATAAAAGGGGAAACATATGAAATATAAGAGATAACATGAACAATTATATAACATTATCAACTCATTCCCACTTTATTATTATGAAAAAATAGAAATGATATAGAATTACAAAGGTACCTTCGGCTTGACAGAAGATAAAGGTACAAGAGTGACGCACGAGCAAATACAAGTCAGCGTGAACAGTATGGGGGTACTGTTCACCTGTTTATAGGCACAGGACACTGCCTATGAGAAATTACAGTCATGCCCTTTACATTTACTATTAGCTTATGGAAAAATCTATGAGGACTAGATAGCCCTTTCCCCTTTAAGTCGGTTCCTTTTCCCGCGATTGAGCCGAAGCTCCCTTGTGCATAGCTTCGAAGCAACGACAACCATCATCATGATCATGCCCTTCTCATCGTATATGTCTTTAATCCTAAATCCGAAGGTACCTGTCTATAAACCATGCTTGGAAGACATTGTTAAATTTGTTTTTGAGGACATTCGGAGGACGAAGGCCCCCAACAGTAGCCCCTCGCAGTATAAATTTGTTTAAGATAGCGAATTCAGACTGCGACATGGACGAAGGTCTTAAGCCGAAGGTCCGAAAAACACCTTCCCTTTGCTAGAATAGCAACAGTCAATGACAGATGGGACCCTCCAATTCGGGGCGTGCCGAGCGTATAAATAAGAACTTGCACCAACCACATTTGATACACTACTTGTGCCATTTGCTTTGTTTTCTCAATTTTATAGCTCTTGCTCACCAACGCTTGCTAGTTTCTCAAGCTTTCTAAGCTTCGGTTTGAAGGACACATTTTCATCATTTTCGAAGAAAAGATGTCTCAAGACAAGAAGGTTGTTGCTGAGACGAAGCTGACCGAAGAGGAGAAGCTCTTTGAATAGAAGAAGGCTGTGAATCCTTATATAGATGGGTTTTTAGAATTAATGGCAAAATCAAATACATAGAAGATTACAAAAGAGATATTGGAGGGCCTGTCTGAAGATACTGGTGACAGTGACAACTATGATGCAGAAAGTGGGGGTGAAGATTCCGAAGATTGACCGTGGAGGCCAAGCCATACAATTTTCGGAAAGTCAACCATCAAGCAAAGTCACCTTGAGAGCATGAGGGGGAGGTACTTTCGAGATATATCTATTGTGAGGGCTGGTGAAGACAATAATACTCCTACGCTTGAGGAGAATGAAGTTGTGATCTTCCGAAGCTTCTTTAAAGCTAGGCTTCAGTTCCCACTGAGCAGGTTTGTAGTTGAAGTGTTGAAAACCATCCAAATTTTCCTTCATCAATTGACCCCCGAAGCCATATTGAGGATGGGAGTCTTCGTCTGGGCAACAAGGAGCCAAGGTATAGACCTAAGCGTAAAATGTTTTTGCAGTATGCACGAACTTGCATATGAGACAAAGGCCATGGGCAAGGAACAATATCATAACAACTTTGGCTGCTACGGATTTATCGCCCGTCCCAACTCAAGCTACCCAGTGCCAACATTTCGGAAAAGATGGCCGGGAAATTGGATGGAGGAATGGTTTTATGTGAAGAATGACTTGGTAGCGAGGGAGGATGTTAAGGAGGTTATTATGCGTCCCATATGGTCCCGCTTCGGCCTTCGAAAGCCGAAGGTTGAAATCGATGAAGCCGCCGAAGCATGCCAGAAGGCCTTTGGTACTGTATGCTTCTTCATTGGTACAAGAGACTTGATTCAAGAACATATATCATTTGTAGAATGGCCGCTTGTAGAGAACTGTAAACCCTAAAAAAAGTTATAAGTTCATGTATTCCTTCATGCCTTTTTATAGGAAGTAACACTAAGAAATAGAGTAAACATAAGATAAAATAGAACTATCATCCATCTAGTATGATAATATATTCTTCTCATGAAATTTAAAGAATTCTCATAAATAAAAATATATATATTCAATATTAAGTAATTCTTGGTAAAAGAGAATACATTATTTTACTCTAAATAAGTGAAATGGTGGATATTCATTTTGGGGTTAGCTTGAAATTTGATCCCACACTCATAAGTAACATAACATATGCACATGACATGCCTTGAGCCTTTAACTAAATAAAGGAACAAAATAATTAAAATAAAAATATGTAGTAATGCATTCCTGTTGGATACCTTCGGTATGTTCATATTTGAATTGATATTTGAAATTAGCAAATTTAAATGGAAAACATAAAAGAAAATAAAAAATAGGGCCAACTATTCCCTCTCCTGGCCCATCCCGTTTCCTTCCCTTCTCTCCTAATTGGGCCATCGCTCGGCCCACCTGCACCTCACCGCGCGCTCCCGAAGCTGGTCTCTCTCAAAAACACGCCATAGACTCATACCGCCATGTGGGGCCCACTGTCTAGAAGCGTCATCTTCAACAACTCACGCATCTCATTGCTCGCGACGGGATTCCTCCTGGTCGCTGCGCAAATCTCGCTGGGCAGGTGCAACTAACCGGCCGAAAATCCCCTCATCCGCGCTGGGCGCTTGCCCTGCCCCTATAAAGATTGGCGTGACCCTCGTCCTCCAGTACAGAAGCACCGTCGCCGTGTGCCACCGGGACCATGTGTGAGAAAAAGTGTCGCCGCAAGCTATTTTGGTCGGCGCCATTGCCGAGTCCTCGGTCAGGGTCTGGGGGAGCTCCGCCTAGTCTCCAGGAATAAGTTCTTGGCCACATCGGCGTGATTGGGTGGCGTCAACGCTAGAATTCCTCATCGGAGTACGGGCGCGGCTGCTAATCCGCCCTGCGCCATGGCTGGCCCTGCTCCTGCTTTCTTCATCGGTGAGGATCGACTCTGTTGACTCAGCTCATCCTCTATACGTGTAGCGCCGGTCTACGACCGATTTGGGGTGCCATAACCTCGGGTCACCGGTTCACCGGAATGCATCACCGCCATGGTTCTCGCGCACCGCCATCTGGGGACTGTCGTGGGGAAGAAAACCCCCTGGCCGTCCGATTGACTATGGGTGGCTGGTTGGAGATGATGGCGTGGGTTGGAAACGGTGACCGTTAGATCGGTAAGGTACGATCAAGATTAGAACAACAGATAACCCTTCGGCACTTTGAATCCGAGTCGTTGATCGTCGATCCGATGGTCCGGGGTGATCTCATTTGTATGCACGTGTGTGTGGTGGTGGGGATCTTGTGCGGATCGAATCCCGTGCGCCTCACCATGTGCGCCGGGGTGTGGCACGATCTCAGCCAGTCATAGGACGCCACGTGTCCTTGTGCAGGAATCCGAGATTGGTTTTGCAAAGAGGCCCCTGTCTTTAAAGGAAAGTAACTCGGCGTGCGTGTATGTGCAAAGTAATTACATCAAAGTCCCTGGACTTTTAAAATATACCCCTGGAAACCTTTATAGAGTTAAAATAAATAATTAGGAAACCTAGAAACTTGTTTATGGCATAACTTACTCGTCTTAATTCTGTTTTACTCCGTTCCAGTTGCGTTAGGTTCATAAAAATATTCTCTACATACTAAAAACATTAATCATACCATATCTCATACTTTTATAGTTAGATATTTATTTAACCTATGTTTCGTAGATTAACCTCTCTAAATCAAAGTTAATTTGTTTATAATTATAGTTTGGCTAAAATATGATACCTAATTATATTATGATTTAACTTAAAGTTGAATTAATTATTCATTTAGGTTATTTTCTCACATGATCTATTAAATCAACATAAGGTCTAGTTTTAAGTGCTTAAATTGTGTGGATCTTCGGAAAATCATAACTCGGTAACCGTAGCTCCGAATTTAGTAATTCTTGTTCCCACGATCTCGTAGCAGCGCGTAGATTATTATTACATAGTTTATTCTTATGTTTGGTGTGATGTTAATTTTGCCTATACCATGTTAGTTTGTATTTCTATGACTAGTGCGAGGTCACGTGTCACCTGAGAAGCAATTTGGTACCTGGAATCTCAAGTCCCAGGCAAGTTGTTCCCTTGATCACTTCTTTTTACCCACTCATGTTCTAATTAATCATAATGATATGCATAGGTTAATTTTGATGGGACCCAATAGGTCACCCTAGTTTGACAATCTTTATGCCTTGTTTACCACTAAACTTCTGGGTAGTACTTACTAGTGCTTTATGTGGATTTGGGCATTGAGATACACATTATTCATGATTATACTTTTGTTATCCGTTGTTATTTACTGTTCATGATAAGATCATTATGTTAATTGGAACATGGAGCGACCACCCGGGAAAACAGTGCTACCACAAGGGTTTATGGACGCCCTTGGCTGATTAATTAGGAAAGCTAGTGGAAGACTACCTTACCCGAAAGGGGCAAGGGCAGTAGGGGAGTGGTCAGTGTAGGGAGGTCCTTGGGATGATTTTGCTGCGATGGCGATCATGCGAGGGATCCCTGCATTGGAGCTTCCTATAAACTGTAGCGGGTTTTCTGAAGCTAGTGGAACTTTGTAAATGCCTCGTAGTGTTACCCTGCCTCGCCTCCTTGGTAGAGGTGTATGGGAAGTCGTGATCCCTTGGCAGATGGGTAACATGACTTGTGGGTAAAGATGCGCAACCTCTGCAGAGTGTAAAACTGGTATACTAGCCGTGCTCACGGTCATGAGCAGCTCGGACCCTCACATGATTAATTTATGGAACTAAATTCAATTTGTCATATGCATTGCATCGCAGGTGATGTTATTACTTTTCTTAATTGGGTTGGTATTTACTTATAGTTAGTAACTGCTAATAAAATTTTGACCAACTTTAAAAGCAATGCTCAGCTCTAACCATCCTCTTTGGTAAGCCTTACACTTCACGTGAGCTCCCACCTTTGGCGAGTTCATGCACATTATTCCCCATTACTTGTTGAGCGATGAACGTATGTGAGCTCACTCTTGCTGTCTCACACCCCCCACAGGTCAAGAACAGGTACCACATGATGAGGCGCTTGGAGGATGCTGCGATGTGTTTGTGAGAGGTCTAGGCTGTCGTCTCCGAGTCAACTTTGGGTTGCTGGACCGTTGTCTCCTTTTAATGTATTTATTTATTTATTTTGTATAGAACTCCTATTATATAGTAAAGTTGTGACATTCAATCCTGTGCCATGATTCATCATATGTGTGAGACTTGGTCCTAGCACACCTGGTGATTATGTTCGCGCTCGGGTCTTGGTGCCCCTGAAACCCGGGTGTGACAAGAACTAGGAAATGCCGAAGGAGACTGCCACCGAGTCTAGCGAAGGTGACCTGGTTCGACTGAAATATACATTCAGATATGGAGATAAATTTGATGAGCCAAATGATGATTGGCTGAAATGCATCGAAGCTACAAGTGATGAACTGCTTGGGCCATATTCCAAAGCAGAAGATAATGCATTATCCACATCCTTCGGGGGCCGGGGAAAAAGGAGATTGAACAGAGTTTTTGATGCCATTGGTTTTGTTTACCCCAACTACTGCTACTCGCTGCGAGGACGGGGAAAGAAGAGGAAAACTGCTGCTTCGGCCAAAACAGCTGCTTCGGCCACTCCAGATGAGCCTGCGCCGAAGAGCAAAAAGTTGAAAGTCCTTACCCACCGGCCACATTATATTGATCCGGCCATGGTGCCTGAGTTTGGCGGGGAGACTTCTTCAGCTGCTGAACGAAAAGAGCCCATTCCTCCTACGGAGAAGGCTGAAGAGCTAGCTACAATGCCAAAGGAAGCTTTGGTTGAACTAGCTAAGTCGAAGACTGAGGAAGATAAAGCTGAAAAGCCAAATATTGAAGAAACAAAAACGCTAGAAATTTTAAGCCCTTTATCGAAAGTAACAGTGCTGAAGGCACAAAAAGGTTCTGCCGCAACTCCTAAGAGAAGGATGGCAAATGTACTAGATGTGCTAGAAACAGTAAAGACTTTGAACTCGACTCCTTCAAAGAAAATTGTCGAAGCCTTGAAGGCGCAAACTGAAGTTGAAACAGAGCAGGCCGAAATTGAAACTGCAGCAATTCAAGCTGGTGCCAAAGCTGGGCCTTCAGAGCCTGCTGAGATAAATCCTGCGGAAATTGAGGAAAAAGCAACAGAAGAAAAAACCACAGAGCAAATTTTGCTTGAAAAGGTTGCCACTCCTGCTCCCAAAGCTTTGAAAGAGAGCATTGATTACATTATCCGTCATGCTTCGGGAAAGGTACTTTCTAAGGAAGAAGAACGAGAAGCTCAACATTATGCCCAAAAACTGAAATATCCAAAGGGGGCATTAGTGTTTAATGGCAGCGGGGAGGAATATTTTTTGTACTGTCTCCCGGATAACAAAGAGATTCCCGAAGCTAGAAGATGGCCTCTCAGTACTGTCAAAGGATGAGTTAGCTGACAGTTTAGCATATAATAGCATAAAGGTATGAGAGTTAATTTTGTATTTGAAAACGAATTACTTCGTTTGTTTATACTTAATTATGTACTCCTCTTGCAGGGCTTGATCCTTAGTAATGCCCTCAGAGCATAGAAAAACATTGAAGATGAAGGGTGTACAATGGCTCTGAACAACCTTCATTCAGAAGTGATTGAACTTAGGAACGAAGGCCTTGAAAAGGATAAAATATTAATTTCATTGGTAGACAAAATAAAAGAAGACGAAGCTGGTTCCAAAGCTCAAGCTGAGGCCCAAAAGAGTGAAATTGAAGACCTTCGGAGACAATTAGCTGAGGCCAAAGAAAAATGTGTTGTTGCTGAAGCTAATCGAGATGCCAGCGAATATTGGAAAAATTATTTAGAAAAGACAGTTGCAGAGCTTCGCGCGTCCAAGGAAAGATGTTTTGAAAAATCTGTGGGATGCGTGAAAAAGATGAAGACTAGCTTCGCCAATGTGGGCGCCTATTCAAACGAAGACAACTTCATACGAGGCAACCCCGAGGGTGTTATCGAGTTGATCAGCGGAGAAGCCGAAGCTTTTGAGGAAATTTTAAGTGATCGTGGGGATGTCTGTGCGTTCTCTGGTGCGAGAGGGGTTTCAGCTATCTTAGAGAAGGCGAGTTGTAATCATGTGGGGCCGAAGCTGCCTTGGCCCAGGCCGAAGCTGCCTTCTCCACGGATGACACAAAGGATCCCTCGGCCGAAGCCAGTTTAATGGGCGGTAAATTTTTCACTGACATATGGGAAAATGGCGGCCGAGAAATGGCTCATGAAATAATGAAAAAGAGCGAAAAAGATATTCATGACTCCCGAGAAGCAGTGAAAAAAGCCGAAAAAACTGCAGAACTCGAGAAACGGATAGGTATTATCTAATAGCCTCTATCTTTGTCGTTTTGTTTTCGTAGCCTCGAACTAATTGATGTTTTCTATCGCAGCTGAATTACCTCCTCCACCGGAGCCGTTTGACCCACTGGCCGACCCAGAAACAAAGAAAGCAATAGAAATTATCAATATGGCCGAAGCTATTGTTGACGAAGTTGTTAACAAATTGCTTAACGAAGCTGCAGAAAAAGTTCTGAAGGAAGAATAGTAGTTATTGTAAAAACATTTTTAGGTTATCAATGTAACATTTGCTGAACTAAGTCTGTAATATTTAATGTGTATAGTTTTGAATCTAATATGTAAGTTGTTTTTTAATTCAATTCTTTGCGATGCATGAAACTTTATGTACATACCGTTTTTGAGCCTTCGGCGAAAAAACACCTTCCCTTCTTTTCAAGCTTCGTAAAGAAGAATATTTATGCTTTGTGAGAATATCCATACTTCATAAAGAACATCCAAGCTTCGTAAAAACATCATTGCTTCGTAAACAATAGATCTCTTCTTCCATATCAGAGCTGATGAAGATGTACTTTTCAGCTTATTTTGTGCCTTGGCACCTTTTCATTTTTGTAAAGCATTCTCCAAAGATCGTGTCATTGGTGTGATATGATGTATGATGTGATGCTATGCGAGATGATGCGATGATATGATGCAAAGAATGATGCTAATGCCGAAGACACACACCCACGCTGAAACACACGATCTCTGTGTCCCCTTAGGAACGATCAAAATCTCTTTGCCGTTTATTTTTCGGCTTCATCGCTTATTTTTTGGTGTAAGTTCTGCATCCCCTTATGAACGTCTTTTGAACTTCTTTGCCTTCTATTTTGGTGGTATTCGTGTTGACTTTTCGCGCTTCGCCTTATATTTCGGTGGTATTTGGCTCTGCATTCCCTTTGGAACAACTTTTGAGCAGAAAACTTACACTGCGCTCCCTTAGGAACGACTTTTTGTAGCTTCGGCAAACTTACACTGCGCTCCTTAGGAACGACTTTTTGTAGCTTCGGTGAAACTTGCAATGCGATTTTTAGCTCTGCATTCCCTTAGGAACGTCTTTTGAGCTTCAGCAATTTTTAAGCTTCGTGAGTCTGTGGAGAAGATATATTTCACTCTGACAGGAACAAAGCTATTAAAAGAAATTAAAACTAGGTTTACATTGATTGTTCCTTAAAAACGAAATGATAATGAATGTAAAAATGTTTCAGAGGTAGGATATCTCTCAATAGATGTGTTTTGATTCTGGCACAGTACTGTTGACTGTGCGAGCTTCGGATTCCTCCCTGAATTCCTGTTGCTGTTGAGAGTGCTGATGCTCTTCTGGCTGCAGGCTTCGGGAATAGGTCGGTTGTAGTGGTGGCAGAGGCGGGAGTTGTGGCCAGGAGGCTTGTGAATGGCCAGCCGAAGCAACAGAAGCTACAGGATGATTGTTCACATACTCTGGTACGTAAGGAGAGTGACACGAAGCACTGTGTAAGACCTGCTTCGGCTGGTTCTACCGGGCTTCGGCTTCTGCTATTTTCTTTTGTTTCTAAATGGTGACATGGCACATCCTTATAGTATGGCCCTTGTCCTCACCATAGAATAAGCAATAAATCTTTCTAGGCTGATCCCCAAACCTTCCTCAGAAGCCCATGGCGCCTTTGCCCCTTGGAGCTGGTGGCCTGAAGGAGCTTTGCTGTTGCCCGAAGATTGTGAGGTATATTGTGACCTCTGAGGCTGGCTTCCTTTGTCATCACTTTGAGTGGAGTTGTGGATTAACCTGATGTGCCTCGGATGGTCTCTTCCTCCGAAGCCCCTGGTCATTTCAGAGAATCTGTAAGCTTCCTCCCTTCTTTGGCGGAAGTCGTTGTCAGCTCGGATGTACTCATCCATCTTCTGAAGCAGCTTCTCCAGAGTTTGCGGGGACTTCCTTGCAAATTACTGAGCCGTAGGTCCTGTCCGAAGGCCCTTAATCATGGCCTCAATGACAATCTCATTGGACACTGTAGGTGCTTGTGCCCTTAGTCGCAAGAACCTTCGTACATAGGCCTGAAGGTATTCTTCGTGGTCTTGCGTACATTGGAACAAAGCCTGAGCTGTGACCGGCTTCGTCTGAAAGCCTTGGAAGCTGGTAACCAACATGTCCTTAAGCTTCTGCTACGACGTGATGGTCCCTGGCCGAAGAGACAAATACCATGTTTGGGCTACATTCCGGACTGCCATGACGAAGGACTTCGCCATGACTACAGTGTTGCCCCCATACGAAGATATAGTTGCTTCGTAGCTCATTAGAAACTGCTTTGGATCTGAGTGTCCATCATACATGGGAAGCTGAGGTGGCTTGTACGATGGAGGCCATGGGGTAGCCTGCAGTTCTGCTGCCAAGGGAGAAGCACCATCAAAAGTAAAGGCATCATGATTAAAATCATCATACCATGCATCCTCGTTGAATAGGCCTTCTTAACGAAGCTCCCTATGTTGGGGCCTTCGATCTTGTTCATCTTGGATAAGATGACACACTTCTTCACTGGCTTCATCGATCTTCCTTTGAAGATCAGCCAATCACGCCATCTTCTCTTTCTTTCTTTGTACTTGCTGATGGATTATCTCCATATCTCTGATCTCTTGGTCCAACTCCTCTTCCTAGAGTGTTGGACTGGTAGCTTTCCTGTTCTGGCTTCGAGCCTCTCGAAGAGAAAGAGTTTCTTGGTTTGGGTCCAGCGGCTGCAGTGCAGCAGTCCCTGGTGCTGAAGCTTTCTTCGGCGGCATGACGAAGGTCAGTGCTTGCCAAAGGTGGTCGAAAAGGGTTCACCGGAGGTGGGCGTCAATGTTGGGGACTTGTTCTCAAATGCTATGAGTTAAGAACAAGGCAACACAGAAATAATAAATGTTATTTCCCTTCATCCTTCGAAACATTATTTTCCTTAGGATATAATGATCTTCAGACGAAGGTCATGAAGGACACACCTTCATTGTCGCAGCATATGTTAATAAAAGGGGAAACATATGAAATATAAGAGATAACATGAACAATTATATAACATTATCAACTCATTCCCACTTTATTATTATGAAAAAATAGAAATGATATAGAATTACAAAGG
This sequence comes from Zea mays, assembly GCF_902167145.1. Lineage (NCBI taxonomy): Eukaryota > Viridiplantae > Streptophyta > Magnoliopsida > Poales > Poaceae > Zea > Zea mays. The sequence continues at coordinate 97,222,678 of NC_050098.1, read as the reverse complement.
TACCTTCGGCTTGACAGAAGATAAAGGTACAAGAGTGACGCACGAGCGAATACAAGTCAGCGTGAACAGTACAGGGGTACTATTCACCTATTTATAGGCACAGGACACTGCCTGTGAGAAATTACAGTCATGCCCTTTACATTTACTATTAGCTTATGGAAAAATCTATGAGGACTAGATATCCATTTTTCCTTTAAGTCGGTTCCTTTTCCCGCGATTGAGCCGAAGCTCCCTTGTGCATAGCTTCGAAGCAACGGCAACCTTCGTCACGATCATGCCCTTCTCATCGTATATGTCTTTAATCCTGAATCCGAAGGTACCTGTCTATAAACCATGCTTGGAAGACATTGTTAAATTCATTTTTGAGGACCTTCGGAGGACGAAGGCCCCCAACACTGGTGCTGGTGACCTTGCTTAAATTGTTGAGGTGGGTTGCCTGAGTAGCGAGGACGACTTTTACTCCCAACCTGAGGTCCACCAATCTTGTGTTTCCTATCATCCATCTCCCGACGCTTCCTTTCAGTCATGATTGCTCTGTCGATCAGATGCTGGAAGGTGGGGAAAGTGTGGTTCATCAGCTGATAATGGAGGGGATCGACCAATCCTCTCAAGAAGCGGTACTGTCTCTTGGTATCCGTGTTGACATCCTCTGGGGCATAACGTGATAGCTGCAGAAACTTATCCATGTACTCACTGAGAGACAGGACCTTGCTTCAAGGCAAGAAACTCCTCCTTCCTCACTATCATCAGTCCCTCGGGCACATATTAGCGACAGAAGTTATCCCTGAACTTATCCCAAGTGATGGCTTCAGGGTTGGCATGGGTGGCGAGGTAAGACTCCCACCAAGACTATGCTGCTCCCCTTAGCTGTCGGGGACCATACAACACCTTCTCACGATCGTTGCACTAGGCAGTGTGCAACTCACGCTCCACGGTACGCAGCCAAACTTTGGCGTCCATGGGATCAGCAGAGTGGGCAAAGACTGGGGGTGGCCCCTCATGAATTCTGCTCGGTTGTCTCTGGGCACTTGTGGCATCTGGACTTGCACTAGAGGCTGATGTGGGGGTGGCTGCTGCTGAGCCTGCTGCATCGCTGCTAATGTCTGACCAATTGCCTAAACTGCCTGGGTCTGATCTGCTCAATGGTCATCGGGGGTGGCGGTGGCAAATGCTGCTACGGGGTTGCCTCCTCTTGGGGTGCCTGCTGCTCTGGCTGAGCACGCCTCGCACCTCTGCGCCTGTTCTCAGACATCTGAAGAAATCATACACACATATCAAATCTGGCTCTGTAGTCTTTCAGCATAAGAAAAGATGTACGAAAATCTTCACAGCACTAAACAATTGACCACTTCATTGACAGCTTCTCAGATAAAGTGGAAAGTGGAAATAAACGGATTACCCAACTAAATACCTGACTTTATTAATAACTACACCAAGTTGCAGGAGATACCCACACCTTGATGACAATCATTACAAAGATCCAACTTCATTACATGTTCATCATGATAAGCATCCAACAAGAGATAACCAAACTAACTCTAACTAAGACTGACTAGACTAAGACACCGAACTAAGCATTATTACAGACTCTGACTCTGTCGATCTAGGGATCCAAATCTATCCGGGTCCTACAGTCTAGGGTACCATAGTTGAAGCGACCACGGGGCGGTGAACGGATGTAACACCCCTGGTGTTACTGTAACTAAAACTTGAGCATAACATCATAAGCATTGGCATTGCATATGTTTGGTACACTTAGAGTGCATTCACTAGGCAAAAATTTCAAGCAAGTTGTATTGTTATGGCATTTTGCTAATAGAACCCTGGAATAGGGGACTTAACCCTAAATAGGGACCAAAAGGGTAAAACATGACCCAAATTTAGAAAACCCTAAGGTTTAAGTAAAACAATCATAGAATGTTACCAAAGATGGATCTACATTACATTCATACCCCTGAGATACCAAAACCCCTAATTGCAACCCTAGAAAACCCTAAATCCAAACCCTAGGGGCCTATGTGCAAAAATAGTGCACTTGTGGACTAAAATGTAAAAACCATGTTAAATAAGTATATTAAGTCATATGGTTCCCAATCATGAGGGTTTGCAATCCAAAACTTGAGATTTGGACTTAAGTGCAAAAGAGCCACACTTGACTCATGTGATGAAGTCTGAATTTCAGTGTGATTGCTTAAACTTTGAGCCCTTGTATCTTTCAAATTAATGAGAATTTGCCCTAGATCACCACATCAAACTTGTAGACCAAACAAAGGAGAACAATTTTGCTTAAGAGTGTAAGCATAGTTGTTGAGAAGAAATTGAAAATAATTAAGCCCAAAGTTGGACTGTCAGACTACTTAAAGTCTGAAATCAGACTAACAGTGGAATGGCATGAACTTCAAGCTCAATTTCAAGCAAGATCCATTGACTTTTTGTGGGAGCACAATATAGCAAAGTTGTAGCTGGTTTATAGCACTACAATATTGCTGCAGATCACTGGTTGTGTTGCCATATGAATCTGGGAGAAAATCAAGCTCAAAGAATGGTCTGTCAGAACGACTGAATGCCAATTGCCATGGTACAGTGCCTGTGCAGAGCAGAACGCCAGCGCGGCAATCTCACCGCCGACGACCGATCTCCACCGCAATTCACGCCGCTGCCGTTGAGATTTACGCCACCAGTGACTAGATAAGGCCGCCAGGTAAAAGCCATGCGCCTAAGGATAACTCCGGTGACTCGCCGCCGTGCCTCCCCCTTGCTCACCGAACCCGTGGATAAGGATTCTCACCGCCGTTAAGCCATCACCGGCGTCCGCCGCGTGGCTCTAACTTTCCACCGCATCGTCGTAAGCCTTAGTGGCTCCCCGTTGATCGTCGGAGCAATTGCCACGGCGCTGGACACCAAGCCACCGCGCCAGTACTCTTCTTCCTCCTCCGACCGCCGCACGTCCCCACTAAAATTCTCGGCCACCGCCATTGATCCCTATAAATTGAAGCCCCTGCCAACCCCGCAAGGTCATTACACACCCAGCCACCACGAATTAGCCTCGATCGTTCCCCAGAGCTCTTGAATTTCAAACTTCCCCCAAATCAAGTCTCCGCCACCGCAAAGTGTACCTCGCCGCGGCCAGCGTGAACCAGGTCAGCCTACGCCTTCTGCTCCCTCGTTTGAACATTCTCATAACCCCGTGATGCTTGCCGAACCACTGATTTGGACTGAGAGCTCACCAATCACCGGGAACGTGTAGATTGTTAGTTCATCCGCGCGCTCACCATGGCCAGAGACATTGGTATAGTTGTTTATGATATTAATTTAGGGAAAACCTTCACTAGGCCCTGAATTTCGTTTAGACCAACGTAGAGCACCAGTACTTGCCCCAATCGGCCGGCCTACGAGCTCGCCAGAGCTCGGCCACGCTCGACGCCGTCGGGGATCGGGCGGTGTAAAGGAATAGAACTTCAAGGGCCTTAGTGCAAACTGTCAGTGACTCTGAGTAACAGTGAAGGAACCCATTCCCAGTTAGCGAAAACCCCGAGGGCCTTTCTGCGAAGTTTCCACCGTGGGCGTGGGCGCGCCCCGATTCCCTGTGTTGTTGGGCCGTCTGGGCTAGAATCAGCCCAGTACTGTTGAAGCTTTTCCTTTTTCTTTTTCAGTAGAACTTTGAAAAGCTGTAGAAAATTATAGATAAATCCTAAAAATGTCAAACTAATTTTCCTAGGTTCCTTATTTTTCATAGTATTTAATAAAAATAATTTCATGATTTTTAGATTAAATAAGGAATTTTGGAGTATTTAAAGTAGTTTAAAACATTAGTTCTAGATTTTTAGAAAATAAAAGGTAATTCCAAAAATGCCCAAACTTTTTATATGAGCTCTACACATTATTTAGAAGCCTTGGGTAGAATATGGTTTGATTTGGACCTTGTTTGATAACTAGAACCCAAAACCCCACCCCGTGCCCTTTGAATTCCTTTACTGACTCTGGAAACCCTAAATTCTCGGAGTTCCGTGAAGGAAAGTTGTATTCAAGACTTTAAATAATAAACTATTATTATCTTTGCACTCTCATGAGCATTACATGGCATTCATTCTTATATATATACCTATATGGTTATATTTAGAAAACAAAGAAGAAGTCGAAGTAACCGAAGAGAAGACACCACCACCTTCAGAATCTCAGGTAGGAAATTGTTTCTACTTTGACATCTGCGGATCCGAGCCTGACTCACCTATAAACAAAGGCAAGCCCCGGTGCATTTGCCACCCTCCTTGATGTTTTTAAAATCCTTCTCACTTGCTTGATGCATTAGGTGATAGGAGTTGATTGATAAAACAATTCCTACATTACCTTCCTTGAATTTGCTTACCTTCCTTGATCACCCGTTTTACAAAAGATTTTGATGCTTAGCCTTGCTTTAGAAAAACAAAATGTTTTGTTTTTACCAAAGATGATGTGGCAAAAGTGGGTGGGATGTTTTCGAAAATAAAATTTGATGGTGGATCCATCAAGGCCTTGATGGGTTCAACATCGGAAAAGATGTACCTCTGCCAGGTACCAAGCTGTGGGTTTTAAATGATTAAGCTGAGACCGAGCGGGTGACTTGCACGAGAAGAGAGTCTCGGTGTAGTGTCTCCGTCTGAGTCGATTAAGGACCGTGTAGATGTAGGCTTGCTGACCGAGGACCCTTTAACTGGTCACATGCCTCGTCATGGGTAAGCCTTGCCTCGGGCAGACTAAGGCCAGAATAAGATAACACAGAATGGGCGTGGAGCGGTGGCGAGAGTAGCGTGTACCCTCCGTGGCAAGAGGCTGGACGGTGGTGTATCTGTGCTCTCGGTTGGCGTGAACCTGATCTGGTCTTAAGAACCCCGGTGGCGGGTTGACATAGGCAAGGGTTAAGTGCTACATATGTCGTGTGATTGGAGATCCTCAGCTGAGTATAATCGATTCGGATCGCCGTACCTTCGCGGTTATGAAGACTTGGTCACTGGCCTATACGTAGAACTCCAGTAAAGATGATGGTTTGTTAAGAAATTGGCTAGTGCAGGTCAAGTGTTTGAACTAGGTAGAAAGAACTCTAGTTGCAGGTAATTTGACTTAACTTGACAAATAAAACTGGATTTTTAAGGATCCACTTTTAGTAAGCATTTCTGCAAAACAGAGTCTTTGATCATTGAGAAACCTTACCTTGACTCCCTTATAACCAGCATACCCTTGAGAGTCTTTTCTTTAGTCGGGTAAGACTTGCTGAGTAATTCCATACTCAGGGTTTTATTCCCCGTTGTTTTTAGGTGAGGAAGCGACAAACTTTTGTTGCTTCTGTTCTAAGGTGGTACCAAAGGAAGAACGCCAGGAATGAAGTGCGGGAGGAAAGGATCCTCCATTAGAACTTTTGTTTAAAACTTTATGGGAGGAGTTTTTGCCTCCCTTGGTATGTGTAATAATATTACTCTGCACTCCTAGGATATATTCTGGTCTGTAATATATAACTTTATCTTACTTTTAAATAAAAGATAAGTTCATGTAATTGCTTCCGCATTCTCGTAACTCCGATGCTTGTAATGTTTGCGTGACGGGTGAAACGCTCTTGGGAAAAGTAAGAAAAGCAGATACCGAACTTGTCAAGTGATTCAGGGGCACCTACAGGGTTGTTTGAGGTCCGTTGGACAAGAACAATTGTAGGTGGGCCTAATTACTTGGGAGGTTCTGTCACAGCTGGTATCGGAGCGAAGCCCTTCTCTGCAGATATTATGAGGCATCTTCAAAAGGATTTTCTAAAGACTTATCTAGAAAATCTCTTCTCTTCTTACCTAAGTATTTCTGAAGAGTTTATCTTAAAGACCAGATAGTAAGAGTGCAACATATAGAAGGTGTGAATCAACTAAGGTTGATTCTGTAATTACACATGCATCATGCTAAGAATTATGTTAATAAAATTTTCCCCCTTAGAAAAATGCCGCCGCGCACGAGGAGAACTGCGCGCAAGCATACTGGACCAATTGGTGTGCCATGTCATCAGCTGGCCCCAAGACATGCTGATAGCAGTAGTGGAAGTAACGATACGATAGGGGATCTTGAAGCACAAGTGAATCGGCTTCAAACAGAACTCCGCCGCAGGACTGACATATGGGTCGCAGATGGCGACAGAATCAATGAATTGAGAAGTGACGTCCGCCGCCTGCGAGATCAGCTCGCGGATCGAGATTTAGCACTCAACTGGGTGGTTCATTCTCGTTCGCTTGCTTGGGCTAAGGAAGCCAAAGCTCGAGCCCGCGTAGAGGAGCTTAGCTCAGCCATGGATAACTTGCAGGTCTATTATTATACACTACATGAAGAAGTTCATGTGTGGTATTCACAAATACACCTGAACGTCCCTGCGGATCCTGTCGGGACAGAAGCCAGACCTTCTCATGAGAAGCACTTGGTGGTGAACTAGACCTTTTCAGGCCCCTCCCTCTATGAAGTTGGTTGACGAATGGTCTTCTACACCCGACAGTAAAGCTACCAAAAGTGAAAGGAAGTGGCTTATCAAGTGCCCGTAACATTGGTCGGACGGGACTTTCCTACTAATATGATTGTTCTGAAAGGCCAAGACATAGATGTCATTTTGGGCATGAACTGGTTAGTCCAGCATAAAGCAATTCTCAACCCTGATCTGAGAACCATCAGGTTGAGTTATGACCAATAGAGAGTTGGTGACTTGATTGCCTAAACCCAAGATTAGGCTATATTCGTATTTAGTGAACCATGACCCGACCCAAAGTTGAATTTTTCGTTATCACTCCATGACCAAACACATACAAATAAATGCCTAGATAATTTCTTTGTCGAACCTAAAGTGTACCTGGACTTAAAATAAGGATCTCAAGTCATGTCTCCTTCAAGAACCATTCTCTTGTTCAGTTGATGCAGGTTGTGGTCTATAGTATATTTGGCCTCTCCTTACGGATCGCCATGTTGCTTTATCAACCCAACCTAAGAAAGTTATGCCTGACCATCTTCTTTATTTGATGCCTTTGAATTCCCCATACCTATCTAAGGCATACCAACTTAACCTTGTGATTGTTTTTCCCTACGTATCTAATCAGATATTAATCCTTGACCTTGTGATCTCTATGATGGGCATAGAAATATGCTTGGGACTGAATTAACAGTCTCCCATCGTACTTCTTTCATCAAGTTTAGGTTATGGCCATGCCTTGTTCATTTCATAAGGCCATGATCTATTTGGCTCTCTACTTGTAACCATCTTTACTGGTGAAGTATCTCTTTGTATATTGTCACCCTTGCCCAATCCATTAGTGTCACGCGAGATTTCTTGTTGGTTACGTCTGGCAATGGTGTTATGACTAAAACCGATGGCACCGCGATGAAACTGAGGGCCTCCTGTGGATGCACACACATGGTTGCGCTACTTGGCACCCGCTGGTATCACCGTTAATAGTCATAATCCATTATTAGACAATATCGATATGTTATCTTTGCGCAAATTGTTCTTACCACGTGAGATTCATTATGGTGCCAGTTTTGTAATGGTGTCATGGTTAAGGACTTATGGTACTGCGGCGAAACTGAGAGCCTCCTGTGAATGTGCACACAGGATTTTGTTGCTTGGCGCATGTCAGTATCGAGGTCTCTAGTCATGATCCATTATGGAATTACACTAATGTGTTATCTTCCATTGACCTTTCCTTGAAAAAATTTCTATGTTGTTTGTGAAAGAGATCAAGCAACATCTGTCATTTCTATTGGATCAAAAGGGCATACCACTTTCATGTGTGGTCTTATTTCTTTTGATCTTGGTAGTGACTACTCATACAAGTTCCCTTTACATCCTTTGTGTAAAGGTAAAGCCTTGGAGCTTTTTAGTGTTGGAAAACAACTGATTAGCTCTCAAAATAGAGATCTGCTTCCCGTGCTGTTGAAATACAGGAGTTTGTTCATTCGCTCTCTTATTTAATCCATATATTCCCTAACCATGTGGATAATTCATCTCGCATGAGAAAACGGATGAACAACTTGACCAAATAAATTTTTACCCACATACATAATCTCTTATTAACAAAGAGTGAACTCTCAACCCCTTGGCTTACCAATGGTACTGAGAGGATTTGCTTAATGTCAAAAGTAGTTCAACAAGTTGGTTTGACTAACTTGTAACTGCCTAATGAACGAAGGCTGAGTTTAGAGATCGTTTTATCGAGTTGTCTAAACTCACTTTGGTTCAACCCACCCTAAAGAAAGTACTTACTAAAATCAAATTAAGTCGACCAGTAACCACTTAATTATCGCTCTAGTCGCGCCTCGACCGCCTCACGCATGCTTTTCCTGCGTGTGTGATCATGCCGATCCATGACTAGTGCTAGATAAAATGGACTGGTTGCAAAGTCCACATCTACAGATCCCTCCGCTGGTGATTTTCTTGAATCTATATCACCTTTCGTGGGCTTGGATTCCCTGGCTAACACGAGTTTACCGTGATGTTATTCGACATTCACACCCGTCTCGTGTGCTATGAACTTACTATAACCACTAGTTGGTAAACCTCTTTCTGTGTGTTTTACCCAAGATGGTGCATCTGATTCTGTTTGGGTAAAATTGCATAATTGCCGCTCGCCCAACAGACTCAGATAGTACAGTGTCATCAGAAGAAGCAAATTGCACACATGGAACCTTATGTGTTCTTCTGGCTGATATCGTCTCTATTGGTGGGCAAAGATGAAGATTGAAATCGCACGCTGTGTGGCTAGATGTGACACTTGTAGACGCGTCAAAGCCATACATATGAAGACTGTCGGTCCATTACAATCTTTACCTATCCCAACATGGAAATGGGAAGATATTAGTATGGACTTTATTATGGGATTGCCCAGGACCGCAAAGGGGTATGACTCTATCTGGGTTATTGTTGATCGGCTCACGAAAATTGCTCATTTTCTGCCACTAAAGATAGATCACCCAGTTACTGTCTATGCCCAATTGTACATTGCTCGTATTCTTAGTCTGCATGGTGTTCCAAAGACTATAGTGTCGGATCATGGACCTCAATTTGTAGCCAAGTTTTGGGAAGCACTTCACAAATCCATGGGTACAAAGTTGCTCCATAGTTCGGCCTATCATCCTCAAACCCGTGGGCAGACTGAGAGGGTGAACCAAATACTTGAAGATATGCTGCGAGCATGTGTTCTGGAATTCCCACAGAAATGGGACGAATGTTTACCGTTAGCGGAGTTCTCATATAATAATAGCTATCAAGAAAGCATCAAGATGGCACCCTTCGAAGCTTTATATGGACGACGATGTCGTACTCCGCTAAATTGGTCTGAACCTGGTGAAAGGTACTTCTTCATGCCTGATATGGTGAAAGAGACCGAAGAAAAGGTTCAGAAAATAATTCATAATTTGATGAAAGTTCAAGCTCGTCAGAAAAGTTATGCAGACAAACGGCGAATGCCCTTATATTTTCTTGAGGGAGACTATGTCTACCTAAAGGTTTCGCCAATGAAGGGCGTATCGCGTTTCGGGGTTAAAGGAAAGCTTGCACCACGATATATTGGTCCTTTTCTTATTCTTGAAAGATATGGGCCAGTGGCATACCGATTTCAGTTACCCGAAACCTTGTCTGTTGTGCATAATGTGTTCCACGTGTCACAATTGAAGAAGTGTCTTCGGGTTCTCGATCGAACCATTGAAGTGACAGATGTTGTCCTTGAACCAGACTTGACATATTCCTAGCATCCCATTCGAGTCTTGGATCAGAAGGACATGATTACCCGAAGAAAAACTCTCAAATTTTACAAGATACAGTGGAACCAACATTCCGAAGATGAGGCTACATGGGAAACTCAAGACTTTTTAGATAAGAATTTCCCAGGCTTTTTCGCCTCTTGTAATTTGTAAAGCATGTATAGCTGCTGTAATAAAGGAGTAAATTCCCAAACCACCCCTGCTTTGTACCAGAAATAAGGAAATAAAAGTATGACGTGTTTCCTTTTCCATTACTTACCTAGGACTTTAAATCTCGGGACGAGATTCTTTTATGGGGGGAAGGATGTAACACCCCTGGTGTTACTGTAACTAAAACATGAGCATAACATCATAAGCATTGGCATTGCATATGTTTGATACACTTAGAGTGCATTCACTAGGCAAAAATTTCAAGCAAGTTGTATTGTTATGGCATTTTGCTAATAGAACCCTCGAATAGGGGACTTAACCCTAAATAGGGACCAAAAGGGTAAAACATGACCCAAATTGAGAAAACCCTAAGGTTTAAGTAAAACAATCATAGATTTTTACCAAAGATGGATCTACATTACATTCATACCCCTGAGCTACCAAAAACCCTAATTGGAACCCTAGAAAACCCTAAATCCAAACCCTAGGGGCCTATGTGCAAAAATAGTGCACTTGTGGACTAAAATGTAAAAACCATGTTAAATAAGTATCTTAAGTCATATGGTTCCCAATCATGAGGGTTTGCAATCCAAAACTTGAGATTTGGACTTAAGTGCAAAAGAGCCACACTTGACTCATGTGATGAAGTCTGAATTTCAGTGTGATTGCTTAAACTTTGAGCCCTTGTATCTTTCAAATTAATGAGAATTTGCCCTAGGTCACCACATCAAACTTGTAGACCAAACAAAGGAGAACAATTTTGCTCAAGAGTGTAAGCATAGTTGTTGAGAAGAAATTGGAAATAATTAAGCCCAAAGTTGGACTGTCAGACTACTTAAAGTCTGAAATCAGACTAACAGTGGAATGGCATGAACTTCAAGCTCAATTTCAAGCAAGATCCATTGACTTTTTGTGGGAGCACAATATAGCAAAGTTGTAGCTGGTTTATAGCACTACAATATTGCTGCAGATCACTGGTTGTGTTGCCATATGAATATGGTTATATTTAGAAAACGAAGAAGTCGAAGTAACCGAAGAGAAGACACCACCACCTTCGGAATCTCAGGCAGGAAATTGTTTCTACTTTGACATCTGCGGATCCAAGCCTGACTCACCTATAAACGAAGGCAAGCCCCAGTGCATTTGCCACCCTCCTTGATGTTTTTAAAATCTTTCTCACTTGCTTGATGCTTTAGGTGATAGGAGTTGATTGATAAAACAATTCCTGCATTACCTTCCTTGAATTTGATTACCTTCCTTGATCACCCGTTTTACAAAAGATTAGCCGTGCTTTAGAAAAACAAAATGTTTTGTTTTTACCAAAGATGATGTGGCAAAAGTGGGTGGGATGTTTTCGAAAATAAAGTTTGATGGTGGATCCATCAAGGCCTTGATGGGTTCAACATCGGAAAAGATGTACCTCTGCCAGGTACCAATCTTTGGGTTTTAAATGATTAAGCTGAGACCGGGCGGGTGACTTGCACGGGAAGACAGTCTCGGTGTAGTGTCTCCGTCTGAGTCGATTATGGACCGTGTCGATGTAGGCTTGCTGACCGAGGACCCTTTAACTAGTCACATGCCTCGTCATGGGTAAGCCTTGCCTCGGGCAGACTAAGGCCAGAATAAGATAACACGGAATGGGCGTGGAGCGGTGGCGAGAGTAGCGTGTACCCTCCATGGCAAGAGGCTGGACGGTGGTGTATCTGTGGTCTCGGTTGGCGTGAACCTGATCTGGTCTTCAGAACCCCGGTGACGGGTTGACATATGCAAGGGTTAAGTGCTACATATGTCGTGTGATTGGAGATCCTCAGCTGAGTATAATCGATTCGGATCGCCGTACCTTCGCGGTTATGAAGACTTGGTCACTGCCCTATACATAGAACTCCAGTAAAGATGATGGTTTGTTAAGAAATTGGCTAGTGCAGGTCAAGTGCTTGAACTAGGTAGAAAGAACTCTAGTTGCAGGTAATTTGACTTAACTTGACAAATAAAACTGGATTTTTAAGGATCCACTTTTAGTAAGCATTTCTGCAAAACAGAGTCTTTGATCATTGAGAAACCTTATCTTGACTCCCTTATAACCAGCATACCCTTGAGAGTCTTTTCTTTAGTCGGGTAAGACTTGCTGAGTAATTCCATACTCAGGGTTTTTTCCCCGTTGTTTTTAGGTGAGGAAGCGACAAACTTTTGTTGCTTCTGTTCTAAGGTGGTATCAAAGGAAGAACGCCAGTAATGAAGTGCGGGAGGAAATGATCCTCCATTAAAACTTTTGTTTAAAACTTTATGGGAGGAGTTTTTGCCTCCCTTGGTATGTGTAATAATATTACTCTGCACTCCTAGGATATATTCTGGTCTGTAGTATATAACTTTATCTTACTTTTAAATAAAAGATAAGTTCATGTAATTGCTTCCGCATTCTCATAACTCCGATGCTTGTAATGTCTGCGTGACGGGTGAAACGCTCTTGGGAAAGTAAGAAAAGCAGATATCGAACTTGTCAAGTGATTCAGGGGCACCTACAGGGTTGTCTGAGGTCCGTTGGACAAGGACAACTGTAAGTGGGCCTAATTACTTGGGAGGTTCCATCACAACGGTAAGGGTGCTGAATTCTGATAGGGGTGGGAGAACCACCATCCAAATAGTGGTGTGTCGCGCACTCAGCACGCAATTCCGCAACCTCCGCCCGAACCTTGCCCAACTCATCAAGGGCGTGGTCCAACTCTGTGTTGAGCACAGCGACCAAGTTGACCATGCTGCTCAACCTGGGATTGCCCTCACCAAATGGCGAGACAATCATACCTCCAGCACTGCCGGTCGAACGACGAGGGTAGTACTTCAGGTCAAGGCCATCAGCTACCCTGCTGAACAACGAGCAATACTAAGAAAGTGCACGTCGTGCTGCATCTTGCATGACTGCCTCGGTAGTTTTCCTCTCAGTAATAGAATAGTGCTCTGAGAAGGCCTCTACACCCCGGAGATCATGGTCCGGACGGCGCACCAAGCAAGTAGCCTCCCACTGGTCCGGGTATAACCCGCGACGATGCTGGTAGACTACACAATGGTACTTGATAGACCAAGTGTGTCGGTCGAAGGCCCGACGCAGCAGGGTATCGAGAGCGTCGTGGAAGTGACACCCGCGAGCGGCGTCACGAGTGATGGGTCTAGCGATCCATCTCTCCGGCTCTGGCTCCTCCGAAAGCTCTATGCCGTGGCTTGAACTGCCACCGCCGCCATCGTCGTCTCTGTCAGGGTCTCCTCCATCAGTCGGGATGCCCTATGGTGGTGCACGGGGCATCTCTGGCTGAGGTGCAGGGGAAGGCGACCTCTCAGACTCCACCTCCTGCTGAGGCAAGTGGGAAGAGTCATGCTGCTCCTGGTCCTGCTCCTGCTCCTGGCGTCATTGCTCCTGCTCCTCGTGCAGGCGACGATGCAGTCTCTCTAGGTGACTGGACTGACCTAACACCGTGCGATGCAGGGGACGCTCCGCTAGTCGAGAAGGCAAAAAGGGGATCACAGACTTACATGCAGTGCACCTAATACGAGCCATCTACAAAATACATCGTAAGCACAAGAGTAAGAGTAGAACTATGAGAACAGAAAGTGAGCAGAAAGAAAAGTGAGACAAAACTTTTTGAGATAAGTAAACAACATAGAGTTGGTCAAGATGACCAACTTTTGAAAAGACACTAAGGTCAAGGTAAGAGTAGGGGTCTATAGTCCTTAGATCGACCATTCCAGTCTAGGTTAGCGGTCCTACAGTCAGCATGGGATTTGATACCACTTATGTCACACCCGGTTTTGGAAGGTAAACCGAATGCGAACCATGTACGTGCCAGGATCAGAACTCACGTACACAGCGATTACATAATTGGACATCATCACACAATGCTTGAATTAAATAGCGGAAAGGTACTTAGTTACATCAAGATGTCTGAGACATCCACAGAGTCTATTACATAAACATAGTGTTTAACAATAACATCAAAGTGCGGAAATACGAAATGTAGATGCTAAGCCTACACAGGCAGCTGACTAGGGGTTTGCCACTAAGATAAACTAGAACTCGTCGTATTCCTGGAACTCCTCAAAGTCATCCATGTTGCTAGCTTCACCTCCTGAGCACTGAGAACAGTGGGGACAACCTGGGGTGGGGTGGTTTGTAAAGCAAGGGTGAGTACACATCAACGTACTCAGCAAATGTCCCGTTTGGCTAAAGTGGACTAGCTATATGTGGAGTTAAGGTTAAGCAGATGCTTTTAGTTGGTCAAGTTTTATTACTATAAGTAGAGCCAAGTTTTAGTAATAACCCAGTTATTACCCAGAAATACCTCCTCAAAAGAGGAAATACCAAAGATCAGAATTATAATCACCATTGTTAATCATCATCATAAAAGTAACCATTTGTTCTTCTAATCGAAGAGGATCCCAAGGCTGCTGTTAACCGTGAGCTCGGCTGATATACCAGTTTTTAACACTCTGCAGAGGTTGTACACTTTACCCACAAGTCGTGACCCCTTTCCAGCCTGGGTTGTACAGACCCGATCTTCACTACCATGGTGAATGGCCAGGGATACACTACGTAGCCTTTACAAAGACTTCCCTGGTGCATAGCTGCTCGTTAGGTTTCGCCAGTCGTACAAACGCAGTACACCTCCCTAAGGTGGGTGACTAACAAAACCAAATCGAAAGAACCTCTGCACCCCAACCTTGGCAGAGCGAGCACTACGCCCCGGCCCCCATTGACGGCCCTCCGGCAAAGCCAACTACACTCCCAGGTTCATCTAATTAATCAGCTAAAGGCATCCCATTCCACCCTCATGGTTGTACTGTTATCCTGGGTGGTCACTCCACGAATAGGTCCTTACAGAGAGGTACTCAGGAAAAAGGCCTAAGTCCCCTAAGGTATCACAAGATCATCCACATAATCAGGATAACAATATCGTATCATAAATGTTCACATCATGTTCATTGATTAAGTTAAGGCAATAGCAACGTGCTAACCATGATAACCCAAAAAGGTAGACAAGGATAAGTGAATACAGACTAGTAAATCCTTAGGTTTCATAAAGTAATGCGGGACAGTGAATTATAAAGTAAGTAGGACATATTGGGTCAAAGGACACTTGCCTTCACCAGGTTTTTGCTTAGGGAGGTCTCCAACAACACACTCAGGAACCTCGGGCCGCTCGTTGTCTAAATAAAGCGAGCATGCATTCAATACATTTGGAAAGTACAAATGAACATCACACCAAACATGTACAAACATTGGAACACATCTTAAAAGGACACAATACTACATAAGGGATAATGGATTCAAAGTATAACATAAACTATAACATACATTAACTTTATTTGAAAACAGATTACTATTTCTCCTAAGTGTTATTTACAAGTACAAAATCATAGATCAATTTATTTTATGGTGACCTAAAATTTATAACAGAGATGACTTATGTAATACATATTATTAATCTCACAAGTTTAAACAAGTTTAAATCTCTAAGGTTCTCCTTTATTTATTTATTAAATAAATAAAACATACACCTACAATAGCTCATATTCAATCCTAAAAATTAGAGTGTGCATACAGTAAGTGAAACTATTTTATTTAAACAGAAAATAACTCTATGAACATTCTGCAATTTGAATCACTAAATTTGGAGTTCATATGCAAAAGTTATGAAATAAACAAGTTTGGGAATTCAAAATATGAAATTAAGTCTAATTCTGTGAATATTTAAAAGTCCAGGGCTAAATTTGCAAGGTTACAGGGGTATGCGCGCGAAAACCAGGGACGGCAGGTTGATTTCCAGTAAATCGAGGGTCTCTTTAAGAAAACTACTGCGCGAAGGGGTATCGGGTGAATCTAACCGCTAGATCAGAAACCGACGACCGGGATTTGATCTGCGGCTGAGGGCGCGCGCGCGGGCGGGCGAGCACTGACAAGCGGGCCAGGAGCGACAGTGACCGAGGGGGAGAGCGCACTGACCGAGCGGGTCCAGCGCCAGAGGGGAAACCGACAACTACAGGGGTCCGAGGGGGGTTCGAGCCGTTCGATCAAGATCGGACAGAGGGAGGGGTCCGAGGGGGTCCGAGCCGTTCGATCAAGATCGGGCGGGGGAAATCAGACTGAGGGGGGTGAATGGCTACGGGTGGCACTGACAGGCGGGCCATGGCGTCAGGCGCGCGTGCGCGTAGAGGTATCCCGCGGTTCGGGCCGTTCGATCTAAATCGGACGGAGGGGATCAGACCGAGGAAACAGATTGCTGCGGGCGGCGCCGCTCCTCTCCATGACGGTGAGGTCGCCGGAGTTAAGGTAGGCGCGGGCTATGGTGGCTCCGGGGTCGCTGGAGTTGGGCAGAGAGGAAGAGGGTGCCACGACGAACTCGATGGCGGGGAAGAGGCCATGAATCCACGGACCGAGAGAGGAGAACGGCGGTGCGAGAGTCTCGGGCGGGCCGCGGTAACTCCGGTGAGCGATTCCGGCCACGAGGAGGGGACTTAAGGCGCGCTAAGGCCTTGGCTGGCTTCAGCAGAGATAGGGGTGACACAGGGAACTACTCCGGTGAACTATACCGGGCTAAATCGGTCGGCCACCGCGTGAGCACGGCGGACCGCCGCGATCGAGCACCGGCGAAGGCGAAATTGGACGAACACAGGGCGCAATAAGGGAAATTGGGCACGGGGACGGATGTCTCACCTCGGGGCGGAGCTCGGGGAGGCTTGGAGCGGTCTCCGGCGAGCTGGATGGCTGGGAACGCGGACGCGGGTCTTCGGCGGCGGCTGGCGGCGTGGGCAGAGCGCGAGAGAGGGTGAAGTCGAGCGAATTGAGGCGAGGGGTGTGCGCGGGGCACTGGCGGGGCTCTAAAAAGGGAGCTGGGCGCGTGGGCGGGCGTCGTGGCCGAGAAATCCGGCGACGTGCGTGAGTGCGCACTCGCCGGTCCATGGCGGGCGCGGGGAAGGCAGAACTAACAAGGCAGGCCCACGACACAGAGAGAGAAAAGGGGACGCGCAGGGGCAATGGCTCGGCACTTGCGAACCAGGACCACGAGACAGAGAGAGAGAGAGAGAGAGAGCGAACGGGCGAAGAAACTGGCGCCGACAGGTTGGCCCTAGCGGGCAGAGAGCGAGAGAGAGAGCGCACGCGGGAGAGAACTGCCGCTAATAGGCGGGGTGCGCCTGTCAGGCGGCGCGGGTGCGGGCTCGGGCACGCGCCCGCGGCCTGGCTAGGCTGACTTGGGCCGGCTGGGTTGCTTTTCCTTTTTCTTTTTCTCTAGATTTTCTAATTCCTTTTCTATTTCTTTTTCTATAGGGTTTTCAAATCCAAATTCAAAGTAGGTTTCAAATTCAAATCAATTCAAACTTGTGCAACACTTCAAAGAATATTTTAAGCTCAGCATGATGCAACATGGCATGACTCATAAGGTTTTGACAAAAATAAATAATTAATCTCTACTAGTTTAAGCTGTTTCTAATAAAAAGGAAAAAGGGAGAAAGAATCTAGAGAGAGAAAGCCTAGAGTGAGAAAAGGAAGAGTAACACATGATTTTGGGTGATAATTAGAAAGAAAGTTTATACCCCAAAATTAGGGTGTTACAGAATACCCACACCTTGGTGAGAATCATTACAAAGATCCATCTTCATTAAAATTTGATCATGATAGAAATAGACAAACATGACAAGCAAACTAACACTAACTAAGACTGACTGAGACTAAGGCACTGAATTAAGCATTATTACAGACTCCGACTCTGCCGATCTATGGCTCCAAATCTATCTGGGTCGTGCAGTCAGGTGTGCCGTAATCACAACGACCACGGGGCGGCGAGCGGTAAGAGTGCTGAATCCTGACAGGAGCGGGGGAACCACCATCCTGATAGTGGCGCGTTGCGCGCTCAGCATGCAGTTCTGCAACCTCCGCCCGAGCCTTGCCCAACTCTTCAAGGGCGTGGTCTAGCTCGGTGTTGAGCTCAGCGACCAGGTTGACCAAGTTGTTCAGCCTGGGATTGTCTTCACCAACGGGCGAGACAATCACACCTCCAGCTCTGCCGGTCGAACGACGAGGGTAGTACTTAGGGTCGAGGCCGTCAGCTACCCTGCTAAACAACAAGTAGTAATGCGAAAGTGCACGTTGTGCAACATCTGGCATGGCTGCCTCGACAGTATCCCTCTCAGTGATAGAATAATGCTTTGAGAAGGCCTCTGCACCTCGGAGATCATCGTCTGGACGGCGCACCAAGCAAGTAGCCTCCCATTGGTCTGGGTATAGCCCACGATGATGCTGGTAGACTACACAATGGTACTCAATATACCAGGTGTGTCGGTCAAAGGCTCGACGCAACAAGGTGTCGAGGGCATCGTGAAAGTGACACCCGCGAGCAGCGTCACGAGTGATGGGTCTAGTGATCCATCCCTCCAGCTCCTGCTACTCCGAGAGCTCCGTGTTGTGGCTCGAACTACCACCGACGTCGTCGTCTCCGTCTCCATCAGGGTCTCCTCCAACAGCCAGGATGCCTTGTGGCGGTATAGGGGCATCTCTGGCTGAGGTGTAGGGGAAGGCTGCCTCCCAGACTCCACCTCCTGCTGAGGCGAGGGGAAGATCCTGCTGCTCCTACTCCTGGCGTCAACGCTCCTGCTCCTCGTGCAGGCGACGATGCAGTCTCTCCAGGTGGCTAGATAGACCCATCACCGTGCGGTGCAGTGGGCGCTCCGCAAGGCGAGAGGGCAAAAAGGGGATCACTAACTTACGTGCAGTGCATCTAATATGTGTCATCTACAAAAGACATCGTAAGCACAAGAGTGAGAGTAGAACAATATGACCAGCAAGTAAACAAAAAACAGAGTGAGAAAATTTTTTTGTAAGATAAATATATAAATAGTAATATAATATAGCATTGGTCAAGATGACCAATTTTTGAAGTGACACCAAAGGTCAAGGTAAGGGTAAGGGTCTATAGTCCTTAGGGCGACCATTCTAGTATTGGTTAGCGGTCCTACAGTCAGCAAGGGCTTTGATACCACTTATGTCACACCTGGTTTTGGAAAGCAACCCGAATGCAAGCCATGTACGTGCTAGGATCAGAATCTCACGTACACAACGATTACATAATTGGACATCATCACACATTGCTCAAAATAAATAGCGGAAATGGTACTTTATTACATCAAGATGTCCAAGACATCCACAGAGTCATTAACATAACATTGTAATTAATATCATCAAAGTGCAGAAAAGTGAACGTAGCAGTTAAGGCCTTCACAGGCAGCTGACTGGGGGTTTGCCACTAACAAAACTAAAACTCATCATAGTCCTGGAACTCCTCAAAGTCCTCCATGTTGTCTGCATATCCTCCTGACCACTGAATACAGTGGGGACAACCTGGGGTGGGGGTGTTTTTAAAGCAAGGGTGAGTACATATCAATGTACTCATCAAATGTCCCATTTGACTAAAGTGGACTGACTGTATGTGGAGTTAAGGTTAAGCAATTGCTTTTAGTTGATCAAGTATTTATTACTAATAGTAGAGCCAAATTTTAGTAATAAACAAAGTTATTACCCAAATGTACTCCCTGCAAGAGGAAATACCAGAGATCATATTTATAACCATCATTAGCCATCATCATAAAAGAGTATCCAAAGTTCTTCTAATCAAAGAGGATCCCAAGGTTGCTCTTAACCGTGAGCACGACTGATATACCAGTTTCTAACACTCTGTAGATGTTGCACACTTTACCCATGAGTCATGATTCTCGTTTTGCCCGGAGATCATGACTCCCCATTGATCACTACCAATGTGACCTAGCAGGGTCTCACTACGTAGCCTTTACAAAGACTCCCCTGGTGCATAGGTGCTCGTTAGGTTTCTCCAGTCGTACAAACACAGTACCCTCCCTAAGGTGGGTGACTAACAAAACCAAATCGAATGAACCTTGGCACCCACCCTTAGCAGAGCGAGCACTATGCCTCGGCCCCCATTGACGGCCCTCCGAGATAGCCAAATACACCCCAGGTTCATCTAATTATTCAATTAAGGGCGTCCCATTCCACCCTCATGGTTACACTGTTATCCTGGGTGGTCACTCAATGAACATGTCCTTATAGAGAGGTACTCAGAAAACAGCCTAAGTCCCCTAAAGTATCACAAGATCATCATCGGGATAACATCATCGTATCATAAAGATTCACACCATGTTCGTTGATTAAATTAAAGCAATAGCATGAAGCTAACCACAATAACCCAAAAGGTAAGCAAAGACAAGATAAATACAGACTAGTCAATCCTTAGGTTTCAAATAATGTAATGTGGAACGGTGAATTATAAAGTAAGTAGCACATAGTAGGTCAGAGGACACTTGCCTTCACCAGGTTGTTGCTCGGGAAGGTCTTCGACAACACACTCAGGAACCACGGGCTGCTCGTTGTCTAAATAAAGCGATCTTGCATTCAATACACTTGGATAAAGATAAATGAACAACACACCAATTATGTACAAACAAGTGAACACATCTCAAAAGAATAACATAAACTCAAGAGGTAGTTTAGGTTATAGGGTGAACTAACACATTTAGTAGTTTGTTATTCTCTAAGTGTTGTCTATCTCCATGGACTACATAATTAGATTTCACTTAATTTAATAAGACACAAAATTACACCAGGGATAAATCCATATTATTAATCTCACAAGATTAAACATCTAATTACCACTAGGGTTTCCTTTTTATTTATCTTATTAAATAAATAAACCATTATATAAACTAACCTAAAGTCTAGGCATAAAATTTGAATGTGCATACAGTGGATGAACATAATTTATTTGGACAGAGAATAATCCTATGAACATTTAGCAATTGAATCACTCAATTTGGAGTTCATATGCAAAAGATGTGAAATAAACAAGTTTTGAAGTTTAAAATACAAAATTATGTCCAATTCTTTGATTAAATAAAAGTACAGGGTTCAATCTGCAAGATTACAGGGGCATGTGCGCGAAACTAAGGGACGTCGGGTTGTTTTCTGGGAAACCGAGGGTCTCTTAAGCAAAAAGACCACACGAAGGGGTATCGGGCTTTCTTAGTCGCACGATCGCTAACGAACAGCCGAGATCAGATTCCACAGGCTAGCACGTGGATGCAGGCGCGCACTGTCCAGTGTACCATGGCAGTCAACGACCGAGGGTTAACGAGGTTGACAGGCCAAGCCCAGCTGCAGGGGCGCGGGTGAGGGGGAGATCTAAGCGGCTAGATCTACATCAGACGTTTGGGATTAGCTCGGATCTAATTAAACCCTAGCCGCACAATCTCGAATGAACGCTCGAGATCTAACGGCAAGCGCGTGCAGGGTGACTGATCTAATCGCGACGGCGCCGCCCGTGTCCGCGGCGAGGTCTTGCCAGAGGCGAGGGCACGACCACGGTGAAGGCCTAGGGTACTGGGGAAGGACTTGGGTGCACTCAGGGCGACACGGCAGACTCAACTATTGGTACAACGCCAGAGCGAGGGCACCAGAGGGTGTGAACACCGTGGCGAAGCGGCCCAACGGCGGCGCGGACTTGCTTTGGGGAGTAATCACACGAAGGACAGGGAAACAAACGGGGAAATAAGGGCATGGAGGGATTGCTCACCTTAAGAGGAAACTCTGGAGCATCGAAGCAACGGTGGGGACGCATGGATGCCTCGGGTCGACAATGGTGGGGCTTTAGCTGCGCGGGGAAAGCTCCGGTGCGTGTGGACCGGGCGAAACAGAGAGGCTAGGGGCAGACCAGAAGGTGTCCCGCGTTGCTGACAAGGAGACGGAGCTCACCGAGGCAACAGATGCAGCAGACGCTCGACCTCGGCCACAGAATAGTGGTGGATCTTTGGTGGAGCTCCACGGGCACACGCATAGAGCGAGAAAGAGATCGGGGGAGTTCGGCTGAGGGCGCAACTGGGTGAGGGCAGCAAGTGAGTGGGTGCGGGCTGCAGAAAAGGGCTCGGGCACGAGGGTCGTGGCCGGGAATCAAGCGGTCATGGGCGCGTCCACGATGGAGAGCGCGAGAGGGAGGTTAGGGAAGAGGCGATTGGCTGATAGGTGGGGAACACGGACTAGCGAGGGTGAGCGGGCGAACGGACGGTTAGTGGTGACAGGGAGGTCCCACCGAGTAGCGAGCGAGAGAGGGCGCGTGCGCGGTGGGTCAGCACCGACAGGCCGGCCCCACCGGGCAGCGAGATGGATTGAGAGAGAGCGTGTGTGCGGTCGTCGCTGACAGGTGGGGTCCACCTGTCAGGCGACGCGGGCGCTCGCGTGGCCCGACTATGCTGGATTGGGCTGGTTGGGCCGAAATGGTTTTTTTTCTTTTTCCATGGATTTTCTAAATGCTTTTCTTTTTTATTTTCTCTATGGATTTCAAATCAAATTCAAACCAAGTTTCAAATTCAAACCAATTCAAACATGTGCATCAATTCAAAGAGTAATTTAGGCTCAACATGATGCAACAAATCATGACTCACATAGTTTTGACAAAATAAAATAATTAATTCCTCACTTAATTAACCTAATTCTACTCAAAAGGAAAAGAGAGAGAGAGAGACAAATGGTAACACCTGAATTTGGTAGGTATTTAGAGAAGAAATTTTATACCCCCAAATTCAGGGTGTTACAGGGAACAAGCCGAACAGGACGCCTGACTCTAACACGAAAATCTGCTCCTTGCCCGGAACCTATTCTCTGACTTTGCTCGGGCATTGAATACGACGAGCGAGGTCGGAGGGGTCCTGGCTCAGATTGCCAATGGACTACTGTCGGTGTTTTGGGTCCGACCGCACACCCGGGGTTGCCCCTCGAGGTGTTTTTAGAAGTAGGACGGTGTCGACGACTGTAGCAAAATGGTTCGTGCCGATTGCACGAGGGACAGTGGACAAGGTTTACAGGTTCGGGCCGCTTAGAAATGCGTAATACCCTACGTCCTGGTGAGTATGCTTGGTGAATGTGGTTACAGAGAGCTCTCTGGATTGAGAATACAGAGAGTTGACGTGGGTGGCTAAGTAATAGGGTCGATCGTTCTGAAGGGGTGCCCCCTAGGCCTTATATACTCGACCGTGGGGCAGTACATGTGGATATGATAACAACAAGTAGCTAAAAGATAGTGAACCTCTTGAGTTTATCCCTACGTAACCCTCGCCGATTCATCCCTGCATGGCTCTGCTGCATGGGGGCTCCGGCGCGGGAAGGTCGGATTTCCGTTTTGGTCATTCGCTCGACGTTGTGGGCCGTTCGGGTTTACACCAATCCGGCCTCGTGTCGATCTACTCTGCTGGTTGCTTCTCCCCAGGCCCACGAAAGAATGACCTCACGATTTATTGGGCCCTTAGGCCTTTCGTGGGGTCTTTTACTCTTTTAGTGGACCCGGGGGATATCTATCCCCCACAAGCCCCCGATCTTTGGGTTAATTTAGAGGTAATCAGCCCAAAGATCCCAGGTCCAGCTTGCAGGTGACTTGAAGAAAATGATTTCTTGTTGTCTTCTCCTGCTTTGATCTCTCGTAGGCTGAAGCCTTGTTTCGTGCTCGTGCCTTAGAGGTCGGCATTTTGATTTGTAGGATTCTGAACTTCATTGGGTGCACCGGAGGTGCACCCAATGGGTGTAGCCCCCGAGCTTCGAGTAAATTTTAGAGAATAATCTGCTCGAAGGTCTTCCCAGAAATTATTTCCATTCGTGCTCCTGCATTTTGGTTGAAAGCTGGCCTTTTAATCTTGTTCCACGCTCTTTATAAGTCGGCACTATCTTGGCTTGGAATGATAATCCATGGGGTGCACCGGAGGTGCACCCAATGGGTGTAGCCCCCGACCTTCAAATGGATTTTTGAGGATAATCCATTCGAAGGTCTTCCTTTTGCGTCTCTTTGCTAAAAATTATCCTTTCTGGTTTGTAGAAATTGGCATGAAGCTATTCGCATTATGCTTTGGAGGTCAGCATTATGTCATCAATATTTTGCTTCAGAGGTCAGCATGTATTTTGTCTTTAGCAGCCGAGTTCGCAATCCATCCATATCTTGCTAGGTAGTGCAATTTATTTGCTCTGTGACTGATTGGACGTCTGATGGACGTTCTCTGTCTAGTCTTCACATCGCTTCTGTCGGCCATATTTTGTACTTCACTGGCTATATTTGGCTTTCCTCCGATCCTTACTGGTATCTCATTTTTGTCTTGAGGTATTCACTGCGTGCCCTGCACAGATGTGACCATTTTGAAAAATATACTGATAATTCCTGGGCGTCCCCCCCCAATGGGTGTGGGCAAGGGACGGCTTGGTGCGCTGAGTGTTTTAGCCGGCTGCTTCTGAGTAGTAATGTGATGTGACGGCGGGTGTAATCATATCCTGCGCGCTGTTGACTGGAGTCCAAATGGGTGTTGTGTTGCGTGAAACGGCGTCAGCCGCCTGACGTGTCTTCAGACGGGTTGAAGTGCTTATTGAATGCTTTGCGACTGTTCAGTGACCGCGGTTGGAGGTGAGCGGTTGCCTTCTTCTTCTATAAATAGTGCCTTTGCCTCTCTGAATATTTCACATCTCTTGCTGTTCTCCGCTGCTTGCCTTCTTCCTCTTCTTGCCTTTCCACCATGGGCAAAAACAACAAGCGCAAGCGCGAGCCGACTCCTCCTTCAGAGGACTTTGGCGACTCGGAATACTCAGAGGAGGAGTTCTCCTCTGAGTCCGAGGGGTCTCCGGCTCCCGTCTCTCCCCCAGCGTCGTCCGATGACTCGGACGACTCTCAGGGGATTGCCGTGGAGGTCTGGACGTACATCCGGGCCGTCGAGCGCTCCGGGCTCGAGGGCTCGGATGAGTCCGAGTACTCCTCGGATGAGGAGGACTCGGACGGCCGCGGCGAGGACGAGGACGACGACGACGACGGCGGCGACGACGGTGACGGTGACGGCGACGGCAACGGCAGGGGCGGCAACGGCGGCAGCAGGGGCGGCAACGGCGGCGGAAGGGGCGGCGACGGCGGCAGCAGGAGCGGCAACGGCGGCAGCAGCAGGGGCAGCGGCGGCGGTGGCAGCAGCAAAGGCAGCAACAAGGCCAGTGGCTAAATGCCACTGGTTTTTAGATATTAGTATGGATTAGAAGTAGTATAGTGAAATAATGTAGTAGTAGTAATGTAATGTAGAGTAGTATAGCGTAGTGTAGTAGTAGTAGTAATGTAATGTAGTAATAGTAGGGAAGTATCAACTCGTGAAGAGTTGATTTGTAAGTTTATTATCTTCCCTTTTAATGCAAGAATGATGTTGGTTTTTCTTTGATACTCCTCTTGCTTGTTTGCAAATCTGATTCCTTTGAGACAGTAAATGAATTACTCGGGCATCAAACTGATGCTTTTAGGAATAGCCACCGAGTAACTTTGTAGATGGTGTCTGCGCTTTTAGAGTAACTGCCGAGTGATTGAACACAGTATGAGCGTTTTAGAGGCAACGCCAAGCCACTGAGAGGCGACGTCGGCGTTTTAGAGGCAACGCCGAGCGATTGAACACTGCATCAGCGTTTTAGAGGCAACATCGAGTGGTTGAATACAATATCAGCGTCTTAGAGGCAACGCCGAGCCACTGAGAGGCGACGTCGGCGTTTTAGAGGCAACGCCGAGCGATTGAACACTGTATCAGCGTTTTAGAGGCAACGCCGAGTAATTGAATACGATATCAGCGTCTTAGAGGCAACACCGAGCTACTAAGAGGCGACGTCAGCGTTTTAGAGGCAACGCCGAGCGATTGAACACTGTATCAGCGTTTTAGAGGCAACGCCGAGTAATTGAATACGATATCAGCGTCTTAGAGGCAACGCCGAGCTACTGAGAGGCGACATCGGCGTTTTAGAGGCAACGCCGAGCGACTGAACACTGTATCAGCGTTTTAGAGGTAACGCCGAGTGATGGAAAAACAACGTCCGTATTTTAGAGGCAACGCCGAGTGATAGCGGGCCGCGCGAATCACTTTGAGGATGATAGCTGAGTGATGAGGTGGCGTGCCGGTTTTTCTGGAAATAACTGCCGGATGACCACGTGGTATGCTGGGTGCTGACTGGGCACTTTTTGAAACGGTATCTGGCTCGAGAATATCCCATAGGAGCTGCGCTTTTAGCCGCCTTTGCTTTCCGTGCCCTAGTTCTTGATTTTCTGCTCCCGAATCCTCTCTGCCATTCGCCTTCTGCTCTGCTCGCTGTTAGAATCGAGATGGCGCCCAAGAGGAAAACCGCGAGCTCGTCTGCTGTGGTGATTCCTCCAATCGACCCCAACAGCCAGTTGCCTTTCGCAGGTAACCACATGTCTGTTATTTCCGAAACTGAACTTCTCCACCTCGTATCTATCAGGGTTCTTCCTCCGCGAGAACTCTGTTCTTGGCGGATTTGCCACGGGTTCACTGTTCCGACAGAAGATACCCATGAATCCGTTGTTTACGCCCCTTTTCTTCTCCGCGGCCTCGGCCTTCCCATCTCTCCCTTTTTCCGCGGCCTTCTTGATTTCTACCACATTAACTTGACCCATTTGAACCCCAATTCAATTCTTCAAATCTCCATTTTCGTTCACTTATGCGAAGCCTTTCTTGGCGTGCTGCCACATTTCGGTTTATGGAAATATTTGTATCATTGTCGCCCTGGGATGGCCGGGGGACAACATCAGTTGGTCGGGGGTGCCAGCTTGGAGATGCGCCGTGGGAGGAAAACTGAATATCTCGAGATCCCACTCAAGGACAGTATTAAGGGATGGCACCTAGAGTGGTTCATAGTTCAGAATTATGGGAATTCTCTCCCCTCCCGGTCGGGAAGACAGCCGGACGTTCGCACCCCAAGCTGGACCGAGTCTCCCACAGATCAGGAGGTAGTTGAGGCAGGTGTGTTGCTAGCTGAAGTTGGACTGCTGAAAGAGAGGGGTCTAACTGCTGAAGTTGTGGTTACTGACTTTATTTTCAAGAATATTCAGCCACTAAAAGACAGAGCCTATCCAGCTTATCTGTATCGGGGGCTAGCCGACTCAACTCGGGTTACCAACAGGAGAATTTCCTTCTGCAGACTTGGTGAGCCGACTTGAAATGATCCTCAGGGGCAAGGTGTCAAATGTTGGTGCTCCAGTGGCGTACTCGGCCTAGAATTTGCCTCCTCCCAAAGCCTTCACCCTTTTCGTGTCGAATCCACCAGTTTCTGATGGCAGTTTGGGTCTTAGAGTGCGACCCTCTGCTGAAGAAGTTAGTGCTTTGGTTGCTTCGCTTGGGGAGATTCCTGATGACGAACGGCAGGTCCATTTTGAGGTGCCCCTGAATCCTAGTGATGCAGATATAAACGCTATGCTTGATTTGCTAGTCGAGGATTCTTCTGATGCTGCTCCTGCCGGGGCGTTGGCAGTGGTGCCCCTCCTAGAGGTTGATTCTACTTTGGATGCACAGAAACCTGTCAGTACTCGCCCGAGGCGCCCTTGCCGAGCTAATCAGCCTGATCCTTCTGCTGATGAGCAGAAAAAAGAAAAGAAGACGCCTCAGGCGAGTATCCAGCTTTGATCAGGACGTTGGTGCCTCAGTTCCTACTACTGAAGAAATGCCTGCGACTGGACTTGTTGATGCTGACCCCAATGGGTGTACCCAATCGGCTGCTGATCCCAATGTGGGTGCTCCACCTGTTGCTGATCCCAATGGGGGTGCTGCTTGTGTTGTCAATGTGGATGATGAGGAGGAAGAAAATGAAGCTCCTTTGACTCGGAAAAACAGTCAGCAATTCATCGCCGGCGGTGGAAGTAGTGGAGTTCCCTCTCCTGCTTTGTCTGCTCTCATTGGCCTGCAAGAACTGTCCCTAGCCAACTTTGATCAAACTCTTGAAGATATGGTCCCAGAAGACTTGCTATCGGAGCCAGTGGATGATGGTGTAATGGAGGCTTGCGCTGACGTGCCTGATGGTGGGTTGTGGTCATCTCGTGCCTCGTCGACCTTAGAGCGCGATCTCGAGGGTCGGGAAGCTGACTTGGATCGTTCTGGTCCTATGGAAGTGGCTGAGGGCCCGTCAACCTTAGAGGTGGTTACTGCAGAGAGCTTGGACCTCAAGAATGGTGCTGACAAATGCCCAGCCCCCGAGGATGTCGTCGGGGATGACTTAGCTCGGGTGAAGAGTGTAAGCCACTGCCCAGCCCCCGAGGGTGCTGCCGGGGATGATCCGGCTCAAGTGGGCAGTGCCAACTATGACCCAGCCCCCGAGGGTGCCCAAGCAGGGTCTCCTTCCTGTACTTCCATGGACGTTCACGTGGGGTCTTCTCCACGCTCTGGCTGTATGGTGGTAGCCCAAACTTTGGATCAGGAAGTCGCTTTAGAGGGCAGCGCCCCTGCTGACCGAGTGTTGGGTTCTGTTGAAGGTACTGGACTGATCTCTGCTGGTTTGTTGCAAGCTGCTCCGGTTGGTGGCCTTACGCCTGCTTATCCACTGATCTCCTCTGATTTGGGGATCCCTTCGTTCTTTACCAATCTCCAGGTATCGTGATGTATTTTAGCTTGATTTTCACATTGTATGAGCTGCTGTTCTCACCCTCTTTTGTCTCCCTCATCAGGCTTTGGTGGATGGGATGGCCAGCCAGCTAAGATTGCAGGGTGCTTCCGTCCCAGAAGTGGCTTCATCTCTTGCATGTTGGAATCCAGTGTCTCTTCAACATCGCGTCTCTAAATTGGAGGCAACCAACGCTGGTTAGTGCCCTTTGTGCTTCTCTTTGCCTTTGCTGTTCAACTGCTTTACCTTCTGACCCCGTTTTGTTTGATTATCTCTTGCTAGGAATGACTCGGCAGATTTCAACTCTTGAGGAAAAACATTCTCGAGACCAGGCTGAATTGGTCCAGCGGTGTGCTGACTTCGAGGAGAAGTACTTTCAGAGCCAAACTGAACTGAGTCAAGTCTCTGCTGCCTTGGATGACGCCAATGCACTGAGTTCCTCTCTTCATGCTCAGCTCGATTATGAAAAGGTGATTTTCAAAACTGTGCCTTGCCTCGCTGAGTTCCTATTACTTGCTCGGTTTATGAGGGATTTGATTTTTGCTTGCAGGAAGAAAAGCGTATCCTTGCTGCTTCTCGTGACAATCTTAACAGATTGTACCGTGATTCTAGCAACTCGCTGACCATCTTGGAGAGGAGTCACCGCTTTACCATGGAGGAATTGGACAATCAACGTTGTAGGCTGCAGGAATCTGCGGACGAAGTGACCCGCCTCAAGCAGTTGATATCAGCAAAGGATGCCACCATTAAAGAACTCCGAGCTTCCAAGAAATCCATTGCCCAGGAGTTAGAGACTGCTCGACTGGCTGCTAAAGTTGCTGAAGAAACTTCTGTTACTCTCAAAGCCCAGCGCGACAAAGCCATGGACAAGGCTATTCGGGCGGGAAGAATCTTGATGACGAGACCTGGCGTGACTGTTCCTGAAGACATAAGAGCTGACGTGAATGCTGCCCCCGATTCTTCGAGTCGCCCTTCTTCGTCGGTCGCCCCTGAAAAAGACATTGCGAAATAGAGAAACATTTTGCGTGCTTTGAGCGCGCGGTTAGCATGATCGAGTATTTGTTAGAGGACATCAGTTCAGCATTCGAATGGTATAGTTACTCTCTTATTGTATCAGAATTCATCAGTTCGTAAATTCGTAGTAATGAAACGACGCGCCATGATTATGAGATTAGTTTGCGGGATATAGAAGTCATCCCCTGAATTGCATGGGCATGAGCATGTTGCACCGCCTTAAGTCGTTACCGACTTAAGTCGATTGCTCCGTTAGTAGGGCATAGTGGTCACCCCGAGTTAAGTAAGCGTGAGCATGTTGCACCGCCTTAAATCGTTGCCGACTTAAGTTGATTGCTCCGTTAGTAGGGCATAGTGGTCACCCCGAGTTAAGTAAGCGTGAGCATGTTGCACCGTCTTAAGTCGTCGCCGACTTAAGTCGATTGCTCCGTTAGTAAGGCATAGTGGTCACCCCGAGTTAAGTAAGCGTGAGCATGTTGCACCGTCTTAAGTCGTCGCCGACTTAAGTCGATTGCTCCGTTAGTAGGGCATAGTGGTCACCCCGAGTTAAGTAAGCGTGAGCATGTTGCACCGTCTTAAGTCGTCGCCGACTTAAGTCGATTGCTCCGTTAGTAGGGCATAGTGGTCACCCCGAGTTAAGTAAGCGTGAGCATGTTGCACCGTCTTAAGTCGTCGCCGACTTAAGTCGATTGCTCCGTTAGTAGGGCATAGTGGTCACCCCGAGTTAAGTAAAAATGCAAGTCGATCGTGAACGAACTGAGTTTCTTTGAAACCTCTTTTTTATTGATGACATATTTCCACTTTACAGAGTACATCGTTGTCCCAGCAGTTTTGAAGTACAGCTAGGGATAAAACTTTCTGAGGTGTTCTATGTTCCAGGAGTTCCCAACTTCTGTGCCATCCATCTGAGTGAGGCGATACGATCCGGGCCGAGTGACTTCTGCTACCATGAAGGGTCCTTCCCATAAGGGTGATAATTTGTGTCGTCCCTCCCCCGTTAGAATTCGGCGGAGGACAAGATCCCCTACTGAGAAGAATCGTTGTCGCACAGCCTTGTCGTGATAGCGCCTTAGAGTCTGCTGATACCGTGCTGACTGGATTACCGCGTTTAGTCGTTCTTCTTCAAGTACATCAATGTCCTCCAGCCTGGTGGCCTCAGCTTCTGCTATGTTTTCGAAGATCAACCTTGGCGCCCCAAACTTGAGATCAGCAGGTAGCACTGCCTCCGACCCATAAACCATGAAGAAAGGAGTGTTTCCATGCAGGGCTCGGCTAGGTTGGGTTCTTAGGCTCCAAACGACATAGGGCAATTCCCTTATCCACTTTCCTGCGAATTTTTCATTCTTATCGAAGACCTTTTTCCTGAGTGCCTCCAATATCATTTCGTTGGCTCGCTCAACCTGCCCGTTGGCTCTTGGATGTGCTACAGATGCATACTTGATCTGAATGCTCTTTTGCTCGCAGAAGTCGAAGAATTCTGAACTTGTGAAGTTGGATCCTAAGTCAGTTATGATGCTGTTTGGTATCCCGAATCTGAATATTATGTCTTGTATGAATTCCACGGCCTTAGCTGAGGTTAAAGAAGCAATGAGCTTGAACTCTATCCATTTGGTGAATTTGTCAATCGCTACCAGTACATGAGTGTATCCCCCTTGAGCTTTCTTGAAAGGTCCAATCATATCCAGTCCCCAGCACGCGAAAGGCCAAGTCACTGGTATGGTCTGCAGTTGTTGTGCTGGCAGATGTTGTTGCTTTGACAAGTATTAGCAAGCTTCGCACCTTTGAACTAACTCGGCTGCATCGTTCTTTGCTGTTGGCCAGTAAAATCCCGACCTTAAGACCTTTCCAACTAGTGTTCTGGATGCTACATGTATTCCACATTGCCCAGCATGGACCTCCTCCAAAAGTTGCTTCCCAGTGAACGGGAGAATACACTTCATGAGAACTCCTGATGCACCCCTTCTGTATAATGTTTCCCCAATGAGTGTATAGTGCGCCGACTGTCTGGCAATGCGCTCTGCCAAGTTTTTGTCGTCTGGTTCTTCTTCATTCTTTATATACTTAATGATCGGCCTTCTCCAGTCATCAGAGTCTGACTCGAGTTGATCTATAACTGTTGGGGACCTTCGGCATCCGAAGGTCCTCAAAAACAGGATTTAATAGTGTTTCTGGAGTATAATGTGTGAACAGGTATCTTCGGACTCAAGTAAGGCATCACAGTAGACCAGAATAATACGAAGGTTGGTGAAGCGCCGAAGGTGTAAGCAGGTAAGCTTCGGCGAGACAGCAGCAGTTGAAACTGACTTAAAGATGAAAAGGCTATTTAGACCTCGACAGATTACTATAGGATTATTATCAAGTGTAAAGGGCATTAATGTAATTTTGTACGGGCTGCGTCCCTTGCCTATAAATAGGTGAACAGTACTCCCGTACTGTTCACGCTGACTTGGCATTCGCTTTTTGCGTCACACTTGTACTGTCATCTCATTCCGATTGAAGGTACACTTGTAATTCAACGATATTTCTGTTTATGCCTAATAATAATATATAATGGTCCATGTTGTCTTTTATATTCTTTATATTTCATCCTTCGTCATTGTTTAATGGATTTATGAAGGTATGCCCTTCATAACCTTCGTCCGTAAACCATTATATCCTAAGGGAAATAATGCTTCGGAGGACAAAGGACCTTAACGATTAACATTTTCTATGTTGCCTTGTTCTTAACTCATAGCACTTGAGAACAAGTCCCAAACATTGGCGCCCACCTCCGGTGAACTCACTTCCACTCTGAGTTTTTTGAACACCTTCGGCGATCATAAACCTTCGTTATGGCGCCGAAGAAGGCTTCAGCGACTGGGGCTGCAGCTCTGCAACCATTGGACCACAATCAGGAGACAGTCTCCCTGCGGGAGGCCCGAAGCCAGAAAAGGAAGGCTGTAAGCCCGACACCACCAGAGGACGAGATAGATCAAGAAATCAGAGATATGGAGATGCTTCATCAACAAGTACAGAGGAAGAAAGAAAAGATGGCCAGGCTAGCTGAACTGCAGAGACAGATAGACGAAGCCTCTGAAGAAGTTCGTCATCTTGCTCAGGATGAGCAGCACCGAAGGCCTCAACACCAAGATCTTCATCAGGAGGGTTTTCCCAACGAAGATGACTGGTATGACAATTTCCATCATGGGAATTTCGTTTTTGATGATGCTTCTCCTCTGTCCGCTGAGCTGCAGGCTACACCTTGGCCTCCGTCCTACAAGCCGCCCCAGCTTCCCGTATTCGATGGCCACTCAGACCCAAAGCAGTTTTTGATGAGCTACGAAGCAACAGTATCTTCGTATGGTGGCAATGCTTCAGTCATGGCCAAATCTTTCGTTATGGCTGTCAGGAGTGTTGCTCAAACCTGGTATTCCTCCCTTCGACCAGGAACGATCACTTCATGGCAGAAGCTGAAGGATTTGTTGTTAACTAGCTTCCAAGGATTTCAGACGAAGCCGGTCACTGCTCAGGCTCTGTTCCAGTGCACCCAAGATCACGAAGAATACCTTCAGGCGTATGTCCGAAGGTTCTTGCGTTTGAGGGCACAGACACCAACGGTGCCCAATGAAATTGTCATTGAGGCCATGATCAAGGGACTTCGACCAGGACCGTCAGCTCAGTACTTCGCTCGGAAGCCTCCTCAAACTTTGGAGAAGCTGCTCCAGAAGATGGACGAGTACATTCGGGCCGATAATGATTTTCGCCAAAGAAGGGAGGAGGCTTTCAGGTTTTCTGAAATGACCAGGGGCTTCGGAGGGAGGTTCTACCCGAGGCACGTGAGATCAATTCATAATTCTACACAAAATGATGATAGAGGAAGCCAACAGCAAAGGCCACAATGTTCCTCACAGGCTTCGGGGCAACAGCAAAGCTCCTTCCGACCACCAGCTCCAAGAGGCAGAGGCGCCAGGGGCTTTGGAGGAAGATTTGGCGATCAACCAAGAAGAATCTTTTGCTTATTCTGCGGTGAGAACAAAGGCCATACTACCAGGATGTGCCATGTTACTATTTAGAAGCAAAAGGAAATAGCTGAAGCAGCAGCACAACAAGCTCAGCCGAAGCAGGTCATGCATACAGCTTCGTATCATTCGCCCTACATCCCAGAATATGTGGGCAATCATCCTGCAGTTTCTGTTGCTTCGGCAAGTCAGCCTCAAGCTTCCTGGCAACAGCCTCCGCCTCCACCTCCGTTGCAACAAGGCCAGCAGCCAGAAGGGAGCCAGTATGCTCCACACCAGAGGGACTTCAGAGAGCAGTCCGAAGCTCGTAAAGTCAATAGCACTGTGCCAGAATCAAAGCACATCTATTGACAAATATCCTACCTTAATAGCAATCTTTTTCATTCCGTTTTATTTTCTGTAATAAAGGACATTGTTTAGGTTTCATGTAATTAGTTTCGTTGATTCCTACAAGGAAAATATATTTTCTTCACAGGCATATATTGATTAAAATTCAAAGGCTTGTGATGACAAAGACGACCTTCGAACTATCGAAAATTCTTCGAAGCAACAAAAAGTTGTTCTAAGGAACGCAGAGTAAGTTTACCGAAGTCACAAAAAAAAAGTCGTTCCAAAGGGAGCGCAGTGTAAGTTTTCTGCTCCAAAGTCGTTCCAAAGGGAATGCAGAGCATACAGCGAAAAGTCAACGCTGATACCGCCTAAGTAAAAGGCGAAGCGCGAAAAGTCAACGCGAATACCGCTGAAAGTAAAAGGCGAAGAAGCTCCTAAGGGAGGCTTACAGCGAAAAATAAACGCTGATTCCGCTGAAGTAAAAGGCGAAGAAGCTCCTAAGGGAGGCTTATAAAAGATTGTGTTTTATTGCAGGGATGCGTATGTATCTTCGGAGTAAACATCATCTCACATAACATAACATCATCGCATCATTTCGCATAGCATAAGCATCATACATCATTTTGCACATGGCACAAGAGGTGAACACATTATCAATCTACGAAAGAACGTTTTGAAAAAAGAGAGAAATCAGTCACAAAAAGATACATCATTGATCTTCGGAAGGGTAGCTTCGGAAAATATTTTTACGAAGCCTGGATATTATTCATCAGAACATTGGATATTGTTGTGACAATGAAAAATTCTTCTTCACGAAGCATGAAAAGAAGGGAAGGTGTTTTTTCGTCAAAGACTCAAAAGCGGTACGTGTAAAGTTTCATGCATCGTAAAGAATTGACTAACAAAAATAGGTATATTACATTTGCGGTTACAAAATGTTACAGTATATTACATTTCAGAAGTTTTCACAAAAATATTTAATCCTCTCTCAAAACGACTTCTGCAGCCTCATTCAGGAGCCGATTGACGACTTCGTCCATAATATCTTCAGCCATCTTTTTAATTTCGTCGTCTCCTTTCGGCTGAGGGCCCGAAGACGTTTTAGCAGGATCTGAAGTAAGACAGGATACGGCTACATTGCTATTACAAATCGCAAACAAATTTTAAAGGCTAAAGATTACAACACAATAAAAACTAATTAGTTAATACCTAATTGACCTTCGGCCTCTGTGCTCTTTTCAGCAGCCTCAGCTACTTCTCTAGCATCGTGAATGCCCTTTTCACTTCTTCGAATAATTTCTCCGGCCATTTCTCGGCCACCATTATCCCAGATATCGGTAAAAAAATTTCCACCAATTATACTAGCTTCGGCCGAAGGATCTCTTGCATCTTCAAAGGACAAAGCAGCTTCGGACTGTGCTAAAATTTTTACATGTTCGCAGCCCTTCTTCTCTAAGATGGTGGCAATCCCTCTGGCACCAGAGAAGGCACATATATCTCCTCGGCTATTTAAAATTTCTTCGAAGGCCTCAGCTTCGTGGTCGATCCACTCGATGGGACCTTCGGGATTGCCTCTTGTAAAGTTTTCTTCGCTTGAGAAGGCGCCAACCCTGGCGAAGCTAGCTTTTAACTTCTTAACACACTCTATAGATTCGTTATAGCATCTCTTTCTGGACGAACGAAGCTCTTCAACAGTTATTTCTAGGTGATCGGCCCATTGGTCGCTGAGTTCTCGCTTTGTTTCTTCAAGTATGCGTTCTTCCTTGGCTCTGGCCAGTTGTTTCCGAAGATCTTCAATTTCCCGCTTCTGAGCTTCAGCTTGACCTTTAAAAGCAGCTTCGTCTTCCTTTATTTTATTTATCAATGAGTGTAATATTTTATCTTTTTCAAGACCTTCGTTCCTCAGTTCAATAACTTCGGAACGAAGGTTGCTCAGGGCTATAGAACACCCTTCGTCTTCAGCATCTTTCTGTGCCCTAAGGGCATTGCTAAGTATCAGGCCCTGCAAAGAGAAATATGTGTGCGTCAATAGGTTTAAACAAACGAAAAATTTTGGACTCAACAAAAAATACAAGGATTTCATTTGTCGCACCTTTAAGCTATTGTAAGCTAGGCTGTCGGCCAGATCGTTCTTCGACAGCACCGAGAGCCCGTCTTCTAAAGTTGGGAATCCGAAGCTCCTGCTCATCTCCCGGCAGACAGAAATTTCCTTGCTGTCGGGGAGACAATACAAGAAGTCTTCTTCTCCACTGCCATTGAATATTAACGCCCCCTTTGGATATTTCAGTTTTTGGGCGTAGTGCCGGGCCTCTTGCTCTTCTTTTTCTGATAGTTTTTTCCCCGAAGCATGACGAACAATATAATCACGAGCTTTGGGGGATGCTTCGGGGGCAATGATACCGGTTTCTTCAACAAAAGTTGGCTTTGTTATTTTTTCTACCTCACTTTCCAAGGATTTTATCTTTGCAGGCTCTGAGGGCCCAGCTTCGGCTTCAGTCTCTTGCCCGGGAGCTTTAGAACCAGAAATTTCAGTTGTTGTTTCAGAAATGACAGCAACCCTCTTCGGAGGTGTGCTTGAAGATTTGATCGTTTCCAGTATATCTAGCACATTAGCCATTCTCTTTCTTTTTGGAGTCACTGTTGGCACTTTTTGATTTTTTACTGTCTCAATGTTTGCTGCAGGACTCAAAACTTCTGATGTTTTGGATCCCTCAGTTGCTTCTTTTACCTCTTCCATTTTATCTGTGGACGGCGCTTCGGCCTTCTCTTTTGTTTCTGATAACAAAATCTTTGATTGTTCCAATTTTATCTTTGTTGGCACTTCGGCCGTTTCTGCGACTTCTGGCAGCATGGTTGGCTCGGCTGGTTTTTCGGCTTCGGTGGCCGAAGAAGTTTCTCCGGTAAACTCAGGCACCGAAGCTGGTTCAATATAGCGCGACCGATGTGTAAGGACCTTTAACTTCTTTCTTTTCGGTTCTTGCTCGCTAGGAGCAGTTGCAGCTTCTTCTTTTGCAGAGGTTGTGTTTTTT
This sequence comes from Zea mays, assembly GCF_902167145.1. Taxonomy (NCBI): domain Eukaryota; kingdom Viridiplantae; phylum Streptophyta; class Magnoliopsida; order Poales; family Poaceae; genus Zea; species Zea mays. Next base: position 97,185,926 of record NC_050098.1, on the reverse strand, counting down.
CTCTTCTGCCTTCGAATGGGATAGCAATAGTCAGGGTAGACAAACCCAATTGCATCAAATACCCGATTCAGCCTCTTCTTTTTTCGGCCTCCGAAGGCTGCTGACATTGCAGTGTCTTCGGCCTTCGAATAAGCCCCAAGCAATTCATCACTTAAATTTTCAATACTTTTTAACCAGTCATCATCTGGCTCAACAAACTTATCTCCAAATTTAAAAGTGTACTTCAACCTGATAAGTCCACCTTCGTCGGCCTCTTTTACGGTTTCTTGTGGCATTTCCCATTTCTCCGCGAGCGGCCATACCCTGAAGGCAATATGCTCTTGTACTAAGTCTCTCGTTCCAATGAAAGAGCAGACTGCGCCGAAGGCTCTCTGGCATTCTTCGGCAGCTTCATTCATTTCAACCTTCGGCCTCCGAAGGCCGAAGCTTTGCCAGATAGGGCGCATAATTATACCTTTGATATCTTCTCGTATTGTCAGATCATTCTTCACATAAAACCATTCTGTCATCCAGTCGCCGGGCCATCTCTTTCGAAAAGTTGGCACGGGGCAGCTTGACCCGGACCGAGAAACAAAACTATAGCAACCAAAATTATTGTGATACTGTTCCTTACCCCAAGGTTTTGTCTCATATGATAATTCGTGTATATTACAGAAGCTTTTTGCATCAGGCTTCAGACCTTGGCTTCTCACGGCCCACACGAAGATATTCAGCTTTATAATTGCCTCGGGGGTAAGTTGATGGAGATAGATTTCGAATATTTTCAGCACCTCCACAACGAAGCTGCTCAAGGGAAATCGCAGTCCAGCTTTCAAAAAGCTTCGGTACACTACAACTTCATTCTCTTCGGGATGTGGGCAAGTTTTTTCCCCTTCGTCCGCCCTCACAATGGACAAATCCCGGAAATACCTTCCTCTCATATTAAAAAGATGATTTTCTTTGATAGTTGATTTACCATAAACTGAATGGCTTGGTCGCCAGGGACGATCTTCGGAGTCTTCCCCACCACTGTCCACATCATAGCTGTCACTGTCACCAGTATCCTCAGACAAACCTTCAAGAATCTCCTTGGTGATTTTTTCTGTGTTGGTCTTTGACATCGCTATAAGAAACCCCAAATTTTTCTCTTCGTCGAGGCTCAGTTTCGTCTCAGCAGCAGTCTTCTTATCTTCGAACATCTTCGGAGACACTAAAAAACTATTTTCAAAGCCGAAGCTTCAAAACTAAAAGCTTAGCAAATCGTAGTGCACAAGAGCTAAAACTTGAGTGAGCGAAAGCAGTTGGCCAGAGAGCGTGTCAAATGCGTTTGCGGTATGGTCGTATTTATACGCCAAGTGCGTTGAAAATAGAAAGACCCCACTTGTCAGTGAATGTTGCTATTCTAGCAAAGGGAAGGTGTTTTTTCGGACCTTCGGCGTAAAGCCTTCGTCCAGATCGCAATCTAAATTTATTATTTTGAACAAATTAATATTGCGAGGGGCTACTGTTGGGGACCTTCGGCATCCGAAGGTCCTCAAAAACAGGATTTAATAGTGTTTCTGGAGTATAATGTGTGAACAGGTATCTTCGGACTCAAGTCAGGCATCACAGTAGACCAGAATAATACGAAGGTTGGTGAAGCGCCGAAGTTGTAAGCAGGAAAGCTTCGGCGAGACAGCAGCAGTTGAAACCGACTTAAAGATGAAAAGGCTATTTAGACCTCGACAGATTACTATAGGATTATTATCAAGTGTAAAGGGCATTAATGTAATTTTGTACGGGCTGCGTCCCTTGCCTATAAATAGGTGAACAGTACTCCCGTACTGTTCACGCTGACTTGGCATTCGCTTTTTGCGGCACGCTTGTACTGTCATCTCATTCCGATTGAAGGTACACTTGTAATTCAACGATATTTCTGTTTATGCCTAATAATAATATATAATGGTCCATGTTGTCTTTTATATTCTTTATATTTCATCCTTCGTCATTGTTTAATGGATTTATGAAGGTATGCCCTTCATAACCTTCGTCCGTAAACCATTATATCCTAAGGGAAATAATGCTTCGGAGGACGAAGGACCTTAACGATTAACATTTTCTATGTTGCCTTGTTCTTAACTCATAGCACATGAGAACAAGTCCCCAACAATAACGTTGCACTCTTCTTTTTGATCCATTGAGATACTTGGCTGTTGGATTTCTTGCACGAAGACTCCGGGTGGGACCTGAGTTCGACCGGATCCTAGCTTGGACAGTACATCAGCTGCTGTGTTCCGATCTCTTTCTACATGATGGAATTCCAGACCCTCGAATTTATCTTCCAGCTTCCGAACGGCAGCGCAGTATCTTCCCATTGAATCGCTTAAACAATCCCACTCCTTGTTTATCTGGCTGATGACTACCAGAGAGTCTCCGTATACCATCAATCTCTTGATGCCCAATGATATGGCGATGTTCAGTCCATGAATCAGAGCTTCATACTCGGCTGCATTGTTGGAGGCCGGAAATAGCAACTGGAGGGCGTACTTGAGGTGTTCGCCTCCAGGTGCGGTGAAGAAAATCCCTGCTCCTGCTCCCTGCAGCTTCAGCGAGCCATCAAAATACATTCGCCATACTTCTGCAGTCTCTGGATTATCTGGTACTTGCTATTCGGTCCACTCTGATACGAAATCAACCAGCGCTTGAGTTTTGATAGCAGTGCGAGGTCGGAACTCGATGTCATGAGATCCCAGCTCGCAAGCCCACTTGGCTATTCGGCCAATGGCTTCCTTGTTGTGAAGAATATCCCCTATCGGAAAACCAGTAACTACTATGACTTTGTGGTCATCAAAGTAGTGACGCAGCTTGCGGGCAGTTAGAAGTACTGCATATAATAGCTTCTGAACTTGAGGATACTTTTTCTTTGAGGGGCCCAGAACTTCACTGATGAAGTAAACAGGATGTTGCACTGGGTAGGCATGTCCTTCTTCTACTAGCTCGACTACCAACGCGGTGCTTACCACGTGAGTCGTGCAAGAGATATAGAGTAGCAAATTTTCAGCCGGTTGAGTTGACGTAGCTCGTCGGGGTGGCTTCAGTACCGGAGGTGTTGTCAAGAATTTTTTCAGTGCGTTTAGAGCTTCTTGTGCTTCTGAAGTCCATTGAAACTTATCCACCTTCTTAAGTAGCTTGTAAAATGGCAAACCTTTTTCTCCCAGCCTGGATATAAATCTGCTCAGAGCTGCCATACATCCAGTAAGTCGCTGAACCTTCTTTTGTGATCGAGGTCCTTCCATCTTCATGATAGCTTCAATCTTTTCTGGATTAGCTTCAATTCCCCGGTGGCTGACGATAAACCCGAGTAACTTTCCAGCTCGTACCCCAAAAACACATTTTTCAGGATTAAGCTTCCATCTATACCGTCTCAGACTGTTGAAAACCAGCTGTAAGTCTTCAATGAAATCCTCCGAATTCTCCGTTTTGATTACCACATCATCTACGTAGGCCTCCACACGCTTGCCCCAGTGATCGGCTAAGCATGTTTGAATGGCTCTCTGATAGGTCGCTCCAGCGTTTTTGAGGCCGAACGGCATGGAGGTATAACAGAAAGCACCAAACGGAGTGATGAACGCTGTTTTTTCCTCGTCTTCCTTCGCCAAACTAATCTGATGATACCCGGAATAGCAATCTAAGAAAGACAGCATAGAACATCCAGCGGTGGAGTCCACCACCTGATCTATCCTTGGGAGCCCAAAGGGATCCTTTGGACAGTGTTTGTTGAGATCAGTATAGTCGACGCACATGCGCCAATCCACTTTATTCTTTTTGAGTACAAGAACAGGGTTGGCTAACCACTTGGGGTGTAATACTTCTCTAATAAATCCAGCCGCGACCAAGCGAGCTAACTCGGCGCGAATGGCCTCTCTCTTGTCGGGCGTGAAACGACGTAGCTTTTGCCGGATCGGCCTCGCCTGGGGGTAGACCTTCAATTTGTGCTCGGCCAGTTCTCTAGGGACTCCCGGCATATCCGCAGGTTGCCATGCGAATACGTCTCGGTTATCTTGCAGGAACTGGACGAGCGCGCTTTCCTATTTGTCGTCCAGGCTGGAGCTGATGATGGCAGTCTTGCGTTCATCAGCGAACCGCAGGTTGATCCTCTTAGTATCCTCAGTCGGCCGCATAGAGGTCGCAGCCTGAGCCTCGTTTGCCGGTACTGCGAAGTTCTCTCCAGGCTTAGAGTTCGCCGGTGTCGAGGAAACCGTCGATGGCTTGGTGTTGAGGGCTGCTTGAATGGCCACTCGGAAACATTCTGCGGCGCCTTGGAAGTCGGCGCGCACAGTTATGATTCCTTGTGGTCCTGGCATCTTCAGTACCATGTATGTGTAATGGGGGATGGCCATGAATTTGGCCAGCCCCGGCCTTCAGATGATGGCGTTGTACCCGCAGTCGAAGTTCGCCACTTCGAACCTCAGGAACTCGGTTCTGTAGTTCTCCGGAGTTCCGAAGGTGATTGGCATGTAGATGTGGCCCAGCGGGTATTCTCCTTCCGTCGGCACGATGCCGAAGAAAGGGGTGTCCGACTCGTGGAGCTCTTTGAGGTGAACTCCCAAACCTTGGAGTGTTCGGGGAAAAGTGACGTTGATGCTGCTCCCCCCGTCCACTAGCACCTTCTTTACCCGGCTCTCTCGGATCACCGGATCGACGAGGAGCGGATATTTGCCTGGATGGTCGAAGTTAAGCCATTGATCCTCCCGAGTGAAAGTGATCGGGTGCTCCGACCACCGGTATGGGGCGGGAGGACCGGTGGTCGCCACCAATATCTGGCGGTCGTTGAGCTTTTGTTGTCGTTTGTTCTCTTGCGATCCATGTCCGCCGAAGATGACGTTGACCTCCCTGTCGACGCGTGGGAAGGCTCCTCCTCCTCCCCCCTCCTCCTGCTGATGGGGTTGCCGTGGTTCATCTGGTCCTCCTCTCGGCGGAGGAGGAGGTAGAGGTTGGAAGGGTCGGCCGTGCCCGATGGAGTGCTTGAAGTCCCGGCAGTTGCGAAGAGTGTGGCACATGTCTTTGTGGTACGGGCACTGGGTGTCGAGGATGTCGTCCAGCGTGCGTTCGCCCCCGCGAGGTCCTCCTCGGGCGCGAGAGGCAGGTGGTCCGGCGGCGTGTACTTCCTCGCGAGGCCTTTTCTCCCATCGTTTGTCGGGTTGCTGGTTCGCGTCGCGTCGTGGTGCTGCCGGTGCAGGCTTTGCTCCTCCGATGAGGTCCTGGGCCCGCTCGTCGGCGGTGATGTAGAGGTCGGCTTCCCGGAACAGCTCCTCGGAGGTAGTCGGCGCCTTCTGTAGTATGGCTCGGACGAAAGCCGAGTCATTGGATCCTCTGTAGAAGTCCTCGATCACGGCCGCCTCCGTGACCTCGGGGATACGGTTTCTCATGGTCTGGAACCTTTTGAGGTACGACCGGAGAGTTTCGTCCCCCCGACGCTTGATGGATTTGAGGTCCCATGGTTGCGCCGGTTTGTCGGAGAGGGATTGGAAGTTGGCGGTGAAGCGTCGACTGAAGTCCCCCCAGTCGTCGATGCAGTGTCGGGGTAGATGTCGCAGCCATTGCAGCGCGTCTTGCCCAAGGACGATGGGTAAATACGCGGTCATCACGTCTTCGGACGCTCCAGCAGCTCGAGCAGCGGTGGTGTAGACGGCTAGCCAACCCCCTGGATCCTGCTTAGGTTCATATTTGTCGACATTGGATACCTTGAAGTTGGGAGGCCATTGAATGGCCCTAAGGCGCGGAGTAAGAGCGGATACTCCGCACGTGTCCTCCTGTCGTCGGGGACGATGTCCGTCCCGGGGAGGGGAGTTGTGGTTGCGGTTCCTCGACCGTCCCCGGGTGGTTCCGCCAGTTGAGGCCGTTGCCAACTCAGTTCGGGTGGCCTGGCTCTGAGCCGGGACGCCATGATCCCTGTCGTACTCCTCCCGACGGCGAATCTCGTTCTCATGCCGTCGTTCGCGCGAAGCGTTGATGGAGCTTCGCGCGTCTCGACGACTGTTGATGGCGTGTCGTAGATCGTTCGGCGGGTGAGCGAGCGATAGAAGATGGTTGGCTGCCTGGGTGAACAGGCGTCGGTAGCCCTCGGCGTCGGGAGTCCGAGGAAGTCCGTTAGCTATCCGAGCTAGCACCCCTCCTACTTCGCTCGGCGTGTTCATGGCTTGGGCGAAGTCGGGGTTCAGGTTGCGCCCAAAGAATGGATTCTCCCGACGTTGCCTTGCATCTTGCTCGGCTTGCTCCTGAGCCCGTCGGCGATCACGTCGTCGGGAGTTCCTTCGTTCTCTGAAGACGTGTTCTTCTGGAGTTTCTCCTATCTCCAAGACCTCGTCTCGTGAGACAGGTTGCTCCGGATTCCGTTCTCCGGCCGCGTGATGTCGTCGAACGTTCCTGCGCCGATTCCTCCATCGGCGGGATTCTCGTTGAGGCGGTTCTTCTCCGGGTGCGGTCGGCTCGTCGTCGGAGACGATAGGCGACTCTGCTCTCCCGATGAAGAGGACGTCGGGGTAGAATGGTGCTGCTGTCGTGGCGACTTTCTTTCCATTCTCCTTTGAGGCCGGAGGAACGGAAAGAACAACTTGCTTCTCCCTGGTCTCCTTCTTCCTCGCGATCCGTGTCCATTCTTTTGTCGGGGACGTGGACAGTGGAGTTTTCCGGGTCAGTGAGCCCTCGGCCCCTGACTTTCCGGAGACGATCTTTTTTCGAAGGGCGGGAGGTTGCGCTTCTCCGGCATTTTCGGAGTTCGTTGGAGGAGATTTCTTTTCCGGCGGATCCGCGATACGGTGTAGAATTCCCTCTTCATCCGCTATAGATGAGATTGTTCCGAAGCAGAATACGGATCCAAGGCACAGGGTGATCTTGCTGTGGAAGGTGACGACCATTGAGCTAGCTTGGATCGTCGACACACCCCCTACCTGGCGCGCCAGCTGTCGGTGTTTTGGGTCCGACCGCACACCCGGGGTTGCCCCTCGAGGTGTTTTTAGAAGTAGGACGGTGTCGATGACTGTAGCAAAATGGTTCGTGCCGATTGCACGAGGGACAGTGGACAAGGTTTACAGGTTCGGGCCGCTTAGAAATGCGTAATACCCTACGTCCTGGTGAGTATGCTTGGTGAATGTGGTTACAGAGAGCTCTCTGGATTGAGAATACAGAGAGTTGACGTGGGTGGCTAAGTAATCGGGTCGATCGTTCTGAAGGGGTGCCCCCTAGGCCTTATATACTCGACCGTGGGGCAGTACATGTGGATATGATAACAACAAGTAGCTAAAAGATAGTGAACCTCTTGAGTTTATCCCTACGTAACCCTCGCCGATTCATCCCTGCATGGCTCTGCTGCATGGGGGCTCTGGCGCGGGAAGGTCAGATTTCCGTTTTGGTCATTCGCTCGACGTTGTGGGCCATTCGGGTTTACACCAATCCGACCTCGTGTCGATCTACTCTGCTGGTTGCTTCTCCCCAGGCCCACGAAAGAATGACCTCACGATTTATTGGGCCCTTAGGCCTTTCGTGGGGTCTTTTACTCTTTTAGTGGACCCGGGGGATATCTATCCCCCACAACTACCGCACACCCCAGACATGAAGGGCTATTGGCAGGTGCTCACCCAGGCGGCAAATCATCTCCTACCCCTCGCTCACCCTCTGAACGACCTGCGCAACACAATCAACATTCGGCGAGACGTGCGAAGCAACATCAACGCTTCGCGTGCTCGCCAGCATGAGAATGAGATGAGGCGACAAGAGGAGTATGATCAGGATCATGGCGCACCGGCGTGTAGCCGTGCGACTAGAACCGAATCAACAAAAGCTTCCACTAGCAACCCGGCCTCGGGACAATCGAGGCGACATGACGCTCGTTTGCCTCCCCAGGACCATCGACATGATCACCGACGGGAAGATAGGGGGGCATGTGGAGTCTCCTCTCTTACCCCCTCGACTCTGAGCAATCTAGTGGCCCCCAAACTTCAAAGTCTCCAACTTCGACAAGTACGAACTCAAGCAGGACCCGAGAGGTTGGTTGGCAGTCTAAATGAGCATCGCCCGGGCTGCTGGGCAATAGAATATTTCATGAAAGTGTACCTGCCCATCATCCTCGGGCAGGATGCATTACAGTGTTTCGGCATCTACCGCGGCATTGCATCGACGACTCGGAAGACTACAGCCATCAGTTTGCGTGAATTTCCAATCCCTCTCCAACAAACTGGTGCTACCATGGGACCTCAAATTCATCAAGCGCCAGAGCGGCGAGACCCTCCGCTCGTTCCTCAGGCAATTCCAAACAATGAGGAACCGCATCCCGAGGTTGTGGAAGCAGTTGTGATAGAGGATTTCTACTGAGGATGGCCGACCATTCCAACCACTATCGCCTCCCCCACCACGAGGAGAGCCCCCTGAGCCGGGCCAACCTCAGCAGCAGGGTGGAGGTGGTGGTGGGGCTTTTCGGCGCATCGACAGGGAAGTCAACGTCATCTTCGGAGGACATGGGGCGCAGGAAAATAGGAGGCAATAGAAGCTCACCGATCGGAAGGTCCTAGCGGCCACCAACAGCACCCCAACCCCATATCGGTGGTTAGAACACACCATCTCCTTCAGTCGAGCCGACCAGTGGCTCAACTTTGATCACCCTGGCAAATGCCCCTGCTTGTTGGTCTAGTGATTCGGGAAAGCCGAGTCAAGGAGGTGCTGGTGGATGGTGGCAACAGCATCAATGTCACCTTCCCTCGGACAGTTCATGCCCAGGGAATTTCGATCGTTGACCTCACCCAGTCGGACACCTCCTTCTTCGGCATCGTGCCGAATGATGGAGAGTACCCGTTGGGACACCTCTACATGTTCGTCACCTCTGGCGCCCCAGACAACTATCGAACCGAGTTCCTATGCTTCGAGGTAGCTTAGTTCGATTGTGGATACTGCGCCATCATCGGGAGACCTGGACTAGAAAAATTCATGGTCGTACTACACTACACGTACATGATCATCACGAGGCCAGGTCCCCATGGCATCATCACCGTCCGCTTCGACTTCCAGGGAGCCATAGAGTGCTTTTGGGGGGCCATCCACACATCTCTCATGGCTGGACCCTCGGTGGCACTCCTGGCATGGAACAACAACAAACCAACAGAGGATGGCCTCACAATTCCCTCGAACAAAGCATCCGCCGCTACTTCTATGCGACCGATTGAAGAAATGAAGAGGATCAACCTTGGATTCTCCGACGAGCGCAAGACTACGGTCACTAGCTCTAGCCTTTCTAACAAATAGGAAAGTGTGCTCGTCCAGTTTCTGCAAGACAACCGAGATGTGTTCGTGTGATGACCTACGGACATGCAGGGTGTCCCGAGAGAGCTGACCGAGCACCAACTCAAGGTGTATCCTCAAGCGAGACCGATCCGGCAGAAGCTGCACCGTTTCACGCTCGACAAAAGAGAGGCCATACAAGCAGAATTAGCTCGCCTGGTGTTAGCATGTTTATTAGAGAAGTACTGCATCCTGAGTGGCTGGTAAACCCTATTCTTGTACTCAAAAAGAATAAAGTGGATTAGCACATGTGTGTCGACTATACCGATCTCAACAAACACTGCTTAAAGGATCCATTTGGACTACCTAGAATAGATCAAGTAGTCGATTCAACTGTTGGATGCTCTATGCTCTCCTTCCTAGATTGTTACTTGGGATATCACCAGATCAGTCTAGCGAAGGAAGAAAAGAAGAAAAAACCACGTTCATCACGCCCTTTGGGGCCTTCTGCTACACCTCCATGCCGTTTGGCATCAAAAACGCTGGAGCCACTTACCACAGGGCTATCCAGACATGCTTAGCTGATAACTGGGGCAAGCGTGTGGAGGTTTATGTTGATGATGTGGTAACCAAAACAGAAAACCCAGACAACTTCATGGAAGATCTACAACAAGTCTTCAATAGCTTGAGCCGCTACCGCTGGAAGCTAAATCTGGAAAAGTGTGTATTCGGGGTACCAGCCAGAAAGTCAGTGGTCTCTGACAAACTTTGGAGCCAAATTACGCTTGATCTAGTGAGTAGCTGCTCAAGACCCTTATGACAAAGTTGAAGCGGGTTTATAGGAGAATAACTTTGATATAGTCGGATCAGTGGCTCATCACATAGAAATCGAAGAAAAAGAGCCCTCAAGTCGCTCTGTGAGGCACCCTAAATCGACCGTGACATGGTACAATAACTGGAAAAGATCAAGGATTCAGAGCACTTCGCCGCCGATGATCGTGCGTCGTGATCCACGTGATGGTTGAGTTGTGTGCGTGCTGTAACGTGAAAATATCGGTGGGGAGGGTGAAAAGATCGCCGAGGGGGTGAACTTGGGCCCTTAAGCAAGCCTGTCGTACCCACTTGCCGACGACGTGGTCGTGAGGCCGTCGCCGTGGTGGCCATCGATTATCTCGGTCATGACATGCCATGCCATAGACCAGGTTACCACGTCACCATAGGTCATAGTGGATAGCCCATTTGCTGCCCCGTGACTTTACCCCATCGAATGCCACGTTAGACGAACTCCGGTGACTCATCTCGACATCACTGTGAGTTCATCCCCGTCCAAAATTCGGAGCAACCACAACCGGCCTCTATAAATTGAGTGCCCTCCTTGCTCCGCCATCTTGTTATGCGCCCAGAGCACCACTCCTCGCCTCAAATCATCCACCATAGCTCGTGAATTCCGGATTTCCCCTAAATCGGCCAGAACGCCGCAGTGAGGCATCGCGCAGTGGCCAGCCGTTCTCAGGTTCGTTCACGTCCCTCTGATCCATGTTTCTACATCCCCTGGTGCTAGTGAAACTCCCGGTCTTGGATACTTAAACCCTACCACACCGTAGCCTAGGGAACGTCATGTCGTCGCCTGGGAACGCTGCTGTGGATATGGCTCATGTCGACCGGCTGTTCCTGGTTGTCTCCGTCCAAGTTTGCGCGAGCACCGTAGTCCTAGTCAGTCACTGATTCGTTCTGAGTCTTTGAATTGAATGCGACCGGCTTGGGTAAACCGGAACGGGCACGCCGGTGATCGTGCTCCGTTGTTGTCGTGGACAGCTACAATTTAATGACGAACTGGTCGAATTAAGCCCGTGGGTGTGTTCGGGTAGCATCCGTGATGGTGTCCGTGTACTCGGCACCACCGGAACAGGTCACCGCCGGCAAGAATTCGCGTCTCTGGCTAGGTATTCGATCGGTACGAAGTCAAGGACCAAAACCGTGAAGGAAAAGAAATGGGAGGACGTTTGTGTATTTGTCAGTGAGACATAAGAATAGTGTTCAGGGATTCTTTACTCGTTATTAAAATGCCTAGGGGTCCCGATGCGAATTTGCCCGAGCGAGCGCGAGCACGCCAGTATCCGCGGGGGGTTTGGGCCGATCGGGCTGAATACGGCCTGATACTATTCATTCTTTTATTCTTTTCTTTTTACTGTCAACTTGGGAAATCTGTAGAAAATAGTAGAAAAATGGTAAAATTATGGGACCAATTTTACTAGACTTCTAAAATCAAGTAGTATTTAATAAAAATCATCCCAAGATTTTTAGTTCAAACCTAGAATTATGTAGTATTTAAAGGTGCTTAAATAAAGACCTTTATAATTTTAAAAATAATTCAGTAATTCCAAAAATCATACAACTTTTTGGGTAGACTTAATATGATGGTTAGAAACCCTGAGTGAAGATTGAAATGATTTGGACACTGTTGGACTAGAAAACCCAATAACTAGCTTCATAAGATTAATCCTTTACCACTAATACTAAAGGAATACCTAACTAGGAAATCTTAGTGATTGGCTAGTACCGTGAAGGAAAGTTGTATTCAAGACGCAACTTACTATATTTCTATTGTGTAACTTCATATTCATGACATAGCATAAGCATTCATGTACATGTGTTATCATGTATAGAACACGAGGAAGAAACTGTAGTAGAGGAAGAAGTTGTCTCCCAGACCGAGAATCCTCCAGTGGAGAACAACTTTTACTTCGACATCTGCGATGTGGAAACAGAACCTCCTACAACACAAGGCAAGCCGTGGTGCATTATCCTTTTTCCTTGTTGTTTTAAAATCTTTATCACCTTATATGATGCATTAGGTGATAGGAATTGTGTGATAAACAGTTGATGCATTTCCTTCCTTGGAAAATTGGTTACCATTCCTTGTTTGCCTATTTTATTTAAACAAGTTTTCTAATGCTTAGTCTTGCTATAGAAAACAAAAGGTTTTGTTTGAAAAAGGTGATGCTTCACATGGGATGAGAATTTTTACAAAGAAAAGACTAATGATGGTGGATCCATCACGACCGTGATGGGTTCAACATATGAAAAGAAGTACCTCTACCAGTTACCAAACTTTGGGTTTAAAATGATAAAGACAAGACCGGGTGGGTGACTTGCACGAGAGGGGAGTCTCGGTGTAGTGTCTCCGTCTGAGTCGGTTAAGGACCAAGCCAATGTAGGCTTGATGATCGAGGACCTTTTAACTAGCCACATGCCTCATCATGGGTAAGCTTTGCCTCAGTCGGACCAATGCCAGAAAGGCCACCACACAATGACATTGGAGAGATGGCGAGAGTAGCGTGTACCCTCTGTGGCAAGAGGCTAGACGGTGTAGTATCTGTACTCTCGGTTGGCGTGAACCCATTCTGGTATTGAGAAACCCGGGTGTGAGTTGACATATGCAAGGTTTAAGTGATACATATGTTGTGTGGTTTGCGATCCCCAGCTGGGTATTAATCGATTCGGATCACCGTTACTTCTCGGACATGAAGACTTGGTCAATGCCCTACATGTAGCAACAAGTGAACTGAAGGGGTGATAAAAAGATGGCTAGCATAGGCCAAGTGCTGAATCTAAGAATAGAAAGGAATCTAGATGTAGGTAATTACCTAACCTGATAAGTAAAATGAAATTTTTAAGGATCCACTCATAGTAAGCTTTTCTGTAAAAAGAGTCTTTGAATTATGATAAGCTTTACCTTGATTCCCAAAGGCCAGCATATCCTTGAGAGTCTTTTTCCTTTGACGGGTAAGACATGCAAAAGTACACTCCGTACTCAGGGTTTTCAAACCCATGTTGTTGTAGGTGATGAAACTGTTGAGTTCTACTGTTTCTTTTCCAAGGTGGTTCCAAAGCAGGAGGAAGAAAACTAAGACCTACCCGGGGAAGGTGTTTAGCCTTCCTATGATGTAGTAATAAGTTTAAGCACTCAGTACCCAGTTATGTCATAATCAACTCATTCTATATTTTACTTATGAATGTGAATTATGTTATTGTAATCCCTTTCCGCTTACTCTGATGATGTGTAATGTATGTGTTATGGGTTAAGCGCTCTTGGGCGATATGATGGAGATATAGGTAATCGGACCTGCCGAGCCATTAAGCGCACCTGCATGACTATCTGAGGTCCTTAGGACAAGAACATCTGTGGGTGGGCCTAATACCTTGGGAGGTTCCGTGGCAGCTGGTATCGGAGTGAAGCCCATTTCTTCAGACATTACTTAGTGTTTCTAAAGATTTTAAAATATTTACCTTTGAACATTCTTTCATTCTTACCTTGTTCCTTTCTTATAGTAACTTATCTTTTGAAGTTGGGTAAAAGAGTGCCAAATATTAGGTTATGCGTAGGAGGTATGGGATCAATAAGAGGCTGATTCCATAATCATAGGTCATGCATGCATCATATTTAAACAATACTAAGTAATCTTCCCCTCTTATAGAGACATGGCACGCACAAAGACTACCCAGTGGAAGGCGACCGGACCTCTGGGTGTACCTTAGCAGAAGTCGGCTCCTCGACATGAGGGGAGCAGTAGTGGTAGTAATGATCCCATACGGGACCTAGAGGCCAGAGTTGAACGACTAATGATGCAACTGCGCCATGGATGCAGGGAGCGTGCACGTGATAGCTGTCGCATCCCTGAGTTGTTAGTAGAGGTTGACCAGTTGCAGCGGGAGATTGTGGAGCGAGATAGGGCTATTGGCTGGGCTGTAAATTCACGATCTATAGTCTAGGATTGCGAGGCGACTACTTGAGCCCGGGTGGAAGAGCTAAGGGTAGCCCTAGAAAATCTGCAAGCGTATAATAATACTCTGCACGATGAAGTGCACGTGTTATATGACCAGTTGCATCCAAACATGCCACCGGAGGTTGCGGCGATGGGAGCTGGTGCATCAGGAGCAACTAGCGGAGGACCTTATGGGGAGTTGGATCTCTTTGGAGCCCCTCCTTCCATGAACATCATGAATGATCGTTGTCCTGAAGATAGCAGTGGAGCTGGAGCAGCCAAGGACATAGATAACTAGATTAGTGTAGTAGTATGTGGTTTCCTTATGTAATCTAAATAAGGAAAAGTGAGTTGTATAAGTTGAGTATGTATAATTAGAACAAGTTTGGAATAATGTAACAGAGGTTGTGTAATCGTGGCATGTAATAATCAAGTATGTTTTCTTCTTCAGATGTCGTCCAGAACTCGTGCTCAGGATGGGGCTGGAACTTCCCGTGGTGGGGAGGAAACTCTGAACCCGCTGCCTGTACCTCCCACGCTTGCAGAGGCTATCGCTGCCGCAATCAATGACACTGCTAATAACACTCGTTTTCTTCAAGAAATGGCTGGGAATCAAATTCATCAGCTGGGAGGCAGAGGTCAACACCAAGTCCCCAAAGACACCACGTACTTGGAATATTCAGAAACTCATCCACCTCTTTTCGTTAAATCAGAAGAACCTTTTGAGGCGGACGATTGGATTCGGGTCATGGAGCAGAAATTTGGATTGATTCGGTGCACAGAGATCCAGAAGCCCCTATTTTCTACCTAGCAACTGAGAGGTCCTGCCAGTACCTAGTGGGCAAATTTTGTAGCTGTTCAACCTGAAGGACATCTTGTCACGTGGGCAGAGTTCAAGCAAGCATTTAGGGAACATTACATTCTAGATGGTGTTTTGTAGATGAAACTGGAAGAGTTTGTTCTCTTAAAGCAAGGAGGAGACTCGGTGATGCAATACCTCATGAAATTCAACCATCTCTCCTAGTATGCTATAGAGCAAGTTGAAACGGACCTAAAAAGAAGAATTGTTTCATGAGAGGTCTGAATGATCGACTACAACGAAAGATGTCCACTTGCATAGATCTCACTTACAGCAGGGCTGTGAGCACAGCGCTTTTGGTGGAAGCCAAAAATTTGGGGTAGGGAAAGACAAAAAGATTTGGGTGTGAAGGGGGTGAAGGATCCTCTTGAGGATCCGAGAAGCGGTCGAGGTTGGTAATTCGTACTTTTAACCCAAATCGCTCTTTTCCTCGTCCACTCGCCTATCCTTTCAAGCAACCAGTTTTCATCTCTCCCACTCTTGCCCTTGCTCAAAACAATCAGCCAAGTGCCCCTGGTACTCATTTCCCCGCCTTACCTAGTTCATCTAACAACTGCTTCAACTGTGGGAAGTCCGGACATTTCATCAAGGACTGTCCCTATCCAAAACAAAATAAATCAAATTTCCAAAAGGCTTCTGAAAGCACATCTCAAGGCAAGGGAAATGTGGCAAGCACTTAGGCATGCAAAGATCAAAGGAAAACTGGACGACTTTACTATACTCAAGTGGTTACCACCCTGGAAGGAGAGCCTATGATGATGGGTACGTTTTCCATTGCCAATCATCCCACTGTCATTCTTTTTGATTCTGGTGCATCACATACTTTCATGAGCAAGGCTTTTGTTGAGATCCATTGCATACCTAGTGTTGAATCAAAGAAGGGTATTGTTATTCAATCACTTGGGGATCAAATTTGTACTAAGGAAGTAGTCTTCCATGTACCCGTGAATTTAGCTAGATATGATTTCCCCACCAATATGATAGTTATAAAAGGGCAAGATGTAGATGTGATTCTGGGTATGAATTGGTTAGCCCAGAATAAGGCTATTATCAATGCCGATCAAAGGACTATTTAGCTAAGTCATGGACAAGAAGAAGTCAAGTTTTCTATCCTTGTATTTGTCCTAGTCAAAGTATCTGGACAAGTTTTTGAAGCTGTAGTGCAAGAGATACAAGACATCCTGATTGTGTGTGAATTTCCTAATGTATTCCCTGAAGACTTACGCGGATTACCTCTAGAGAGGGATGTAGAGTTTGTGATTGAGTTGAAACCTAGTACGACTCCTATTTCTAGAAGATCATACCGTATGCCCCCCAATGAGTTGGCAGAACTAAAGACGCAATTACAAGACTTGTTGGAGAAGGGATTTATTAGATCGAGTTCATCACCATGGGGATGTCCAGCCATATTCGTCAAGAAGGATAAAACCCTATAAATGTGTGTGGACTACTGTAACACCTCAAAACCATCAACTAAAAATAATGCATTTAGATTTTAGTGGTAATTATAGTAAAGAATTTTCTTTCAAGTGTTTGATTTTATTTATCTATAGGATAAATTTTTGTTTTGCTCATATTTGATTTATGGTTGTTTTCATGCAATTTCTTTTATATTGACAACCCAATTAATTTAATATGAGAATTTTGGTCCAAAAATACTTTAATGGTAAATATTGTTGATATAATTATTGTGAATTTTTAGAAATATTTTAATTTATATTTTTGGAAATAAAAAAAGAGGGACTGAAACCCTAACCTAGCCGCGTGGCCAATTTGGCCCAATAGGCCCAGCCGCCGCCATCTTCCCCATCTCCTCCCTCTCTCTCTCTATCTTACACGTGGGGCCCACCCACGGCCCTTCTTCCCTGCCCCTCTCAGCCGCGCGCCTGTGCAGGCGAGGAGCCGCGCCGCCGCCACGCCCCGGCGCCGGACTGTCCGCGCCGACCGTCCGCGCGCGCCGAGCCCGACCTGAGCCGCCCTCTTCCCTTTCTCAGACCGGAAACGGGCGCCTTCTCCTCTCCTCTCCCCATCAATGGAGGAAATGGTCACCATTATTTGGGCATTGATGCCGACCGGCTTCCCCCTCACCGGCGTCCCTCCCACTCCCTCTTCTCTCTCTATAAATAGGACCGACCGAAGCTCTCTCTCCCCTGCTCAAACTCTCCCATCTCACCTCTCCATCACCCGCGCCGTACACCGTCCACCGTGCCGAGCCGCCGTTCAGCGTGCCCTCGCCCAGTCGCGCTCTGCCTTGCCGCGTTGAAGTCCATCGTCGCGTCGTGCCTAGCCCCTGCCGAGCCCCTCCCTACGCACTGTAGGATCTAGGACACCGGCTAGAGGGGGAGTGAATAGACGGTTTTGACTAAAATCAAAAACACTAGGGAAATTTAATCAATATAACAAGAGGTATAAATTCTCTAGTGACAACAAGTAAACAATCTATGAGAATCAACTAAGGTGATTGAATACTTGAAGGACAATATTCAAAACACTGATCACTTCCACGACATTAAGTAATGCAAGAAAGTAAAGACACCGAAATTTATCCCGTGGTATCGGTGATTTGCCGATCACCCCTAATCCACGTTGAGGTGGACTTCAAGCTCTCACTTGCTCCTCTATCAAGGCACGGCTTGATCTTTGAGCCAAGTGGACAAGAAATCAATCAATACCTCGATTCCACTAATGTCACCTTTGCTGCTCCGGCGAGGTAGGCGCGAACCCCTTACAATCAACACTGTGGCTTCTCCACAATCTTCTTAGAGAGCTCGACAGAGACAATCACCCGAGCTGTCTAGGAGGCGGCAACCTCCAAGAGTAACAAGCCGATGACGCTTGCTCGGTGTACCACCTAGTGCCTCAAGAATCACCGATGGATGCAAATGCACTAGGAACACTCAATCTCTCACTAGAATGCAATCTCAAGCAAAGAGTGTGAGAGAGTGAGTTGGATGATCACAATTGAGCTCAATGTATGCAAGGAATAGCCAAAAGAGTCTTCACACACGAGCTACCCTTCTATTTATAGTCCCCCACTAGATTCCAACCGTTATGAGCAAAAAGCACTTATTCTGCGCACACGCGGATGGTCCGTGCCCTAGGGCCGGACGGTTCGCCGTACACATAACGGCTATACTCCCTATTTGAAATCTGTCAGAGCTGTCAGAAAAGTTAGGTCCGGACAGTCCGCCCACCTCGGCCGGACCGTTCGCGACCTGGCAACTTGAAGCACCTGGACCTCGGACCAAGAGCAGTTAACACAGGCAGACCGTCCGCCTACAAGGCCAGACGGTCTGAGACCTGGAGACAGTACTGTCTGGACTTATCCTCCGGACAGTCCGTAGTACAAATCCCAAGAACCACACAGTCCCTACCGAAACCATATTTGGCACCTCCGGACTGTCCGCTCATCAAAGCTGGACGGTCCGCACTATAATTCAGGGACTGTCCCGAAAGCAGTCTTCTCTAGTCAGGACTGCGGACGGTCCGGCCCCAAGGCCCAGACGGTCCGCAGTGCAAATGAACAGGACTTGTCCGAAGTGGTCAGGCTTCGGACCCCACTGGTGGATCGCGGACGGTCCGCCCTCAAGACCCGGACGGTTCGCGCATCCAAGACTTTGCACTTTTCAAACAAGCTTTTGAAAGGATTTTTAACTCATGAAATTTGAAGCGCTGTTAGTCCTCATGCAAATGCAACCACTAGATGCTCTATGAGGCACTAAGTTTTACACAGATCAAGGTCATTGACCCCTCTTAATAGTACGGCTATCTAACCTACTAATTCGGTCAAGTATCTTCTCTAAACTCCTCAAGACTGGCAAAAAACAAAACCTATGTTATACCTTTGCCTTCACTTGATCCACAACCAATGCTTATGAATCTCCAAGATTTCCTGTTCTATGTCGTCCAACCCTGCATTCTTATTTCTCCAAGAACCGTTAGTCCACAAGCAGTTGTCATTAATTACCAAAACATCACTAAGGGGCCTAGATGATTCACAACCTCCCCCCTTTTGGTAATTGATGACAACACTACATAATATATTTAAGAGAAGTTTTATTTTTCCAAATCTCCCTCATACCTTAGGTATAAGAAGGATTTTGGAGATGAGTTTCGTAGGACTTATCTTGATTTGAAGTTCTGTCCGAGAGATAGATAAATCCCAATTAAAACTCAGAATGTAAGAAAGGCTCCCCCTATGTGTGTGCAGGATATTTCAACCTGAAGATATAACACACATAATAGATCAGAGTTTTGATGAAGACCTTCCTACAGTCATGGTTATCGAGGCATACAGGAGATGATATGTAAAGTAAGCGCAACAATTATAATCACTCCTCGATTAACCATTCACAGAGTAATTTGAACTAAACATAGTTCAACCCACAGAATATTACAAATAATTGTCCACGGGCATAAGACATAGAGTTCAAAGTTCAAATAGTAGCCAGTACCAAGTGCATAAGACATAAAATAATGCATGCGACATAGAATGGTAAACATGCACATGCACGGTCTCAATGTCCACATAAACCAACTCCCCCTGAATATGACAACTTCTCTTCTCTTTCTTCACTTCTCTCCCCTTTTGGCATCAATTGCCACAAAGGAGAGGCTTCACTAATCACTTGGTGGAGGATGCATGTTATAGTAGTGAGTGCTGAAGGTGTCAAAAAGAGACGAGAACTGTCCAAAGTCTTGCTGGAGTTGTTGCTGCCTCTGACTGATCTCTTGCATGCTGTCATTGGTAGAGAGGTTGTCAAATTGACTAGACAGAGCTCCCATGTTATCCTGAAAACTCTGCTGCATATTGTTGAGCCTGGTCATGATAGGATCAGTGACATTAGTTTGAATGTGATCGCGAAATTCAGAATACTCAGTGTTGAGCGCATCCCAGTTACTATCAAAACTAGATTGCATATCATCCAGGCGTTGGTCCATATGTGTCATCATTCCCTGAAAGCGGGTATCAATGTGGGTCTGAAGCCCTTGCTGCATATTGTGAAAATATGGGTCAAAGTAGCCTGGACCAGGCTTCCAATACTGCTGAGGCTGAGGAGGAGGTGGAGGAGGAGGCATCTGCTCTGCCTCAGCTTCAGGTACTGCTCCTACATCATAACCAGGATCTTTCTCATCATCTGGGAAGGGAGTGAGTGGCCTGGTGAGAAACCCAATTTCATTCTTGAAGGGTCTAAACGGTGTATGAACTATCTCACAGGCCCCTCAAATCTTGTCTTTGCTTTGATGAGAGCCATAATATAAGGCGCATAGGCTAAATTCTGGTTTTTGTCCATTTTCAGATCATTTAGCTGTCTCATCATGAAGAGCACAATATTCATTACCTCACCATTCATGACATGGTGGATAATGTTCCAGAATTTATCTCAAATTTTGCTCTTATCCCCACTCTTAGGAAGAATAGTGACTCTTGCAATCTTGTTGATCACAGCAGGATGATGCCTCAGTCCTGTTGTCTCTCCAAACCTCCTAGGTATCCCAGCCTTGCTGGCTCATAAAATTGCACAAAGTCCTCAAAAATATCTTCAGTGTAGAGATCAATCCCAGCTGAAATGATGCCATAATTCAGACTGTTGGCAGTAGCAAAATCTACAAATGTGGCAGAATATCTCTTGAATCCTGTCATCCAAGTGATGGATTCCTCTTCTATATCAATTTCTGCTGTGGCTAGGAATTGCTTGACTGCCATCTCACTAAAATCACTTCTCTGCCCCATAAACTGATACATACCACATGTCTCAAACTTAGGAATCAGGTCCTCGATAACTGATTGTCCTAGCATGAAAGTCCAATCAATCACCTGATGTTTGTGAAAGTTGGTATCCATCAATGTGCCCCAAAAAACATCAAACTGGAGCTGAGTGTGGAAGAATTGAACATTTGTGTCAGATGGCAGAGTATATTGATTCGCAGTTCTACTTGAGCAGTATTCAGCCATAGAAAACCTCCTCTTTGGGAATGTCCATCCTGTGTTGTCAATTGGGTAGTCAGGATGTGTATGAGGAATGTCTTCTGTGTCCATAGATTCACTGCCCCCAGCTGAAGATTGGGCCTCTGAATCAGTGGTTGGGGTGTAGTCAGCATCGTCTGCACAAGGGCGCTTTGATTTGAAGCGACCTGCAAGCTTCTTACAAAGACCACCCAGACCACTGCAATAAATATGACAAACAGCCATAGATGAATAGTTGATACCAATCGCCACAATCATGGAGAAAAGAAGTGCAATGCTCTGTCAGGGTCCGGACTGTCCGCGCTAGGGGGTTGGACTGTCCGCGCCACAGGTCCGGACGGTCCGCGCCCACCAGGCGGACGGTCCGCGATCGGCCAGGGGCGACTCTCTAGAACCCTAGTCGCCTCAATCATTGAAATGTCGATTCCGCAGAAAATATCCATCCAAACGCGTTCAAATTTTTGCACAACATTCATAATAAGTAGCACTACTAATCCCATCAATCAGATTTGTAAAACTATTGCTCAATTCTAGATCAGAGAGGAAATCCGAATAATCCCAAAGTTGAAGAGATTTGATGAAATCCATAAGATTATGAAATACCGGGATGACGACATGTTGGTTGAACTTTTCCACAAGCTTTCGGACTGTCCGTGCGCAACTTCTTTTCTCCGTCCGCGCACAATCGACGGAAGTGACCTTTTTGGCGAGTGGAGAGCAAGAGAGGAGATGCAATGAGCAGAAATGACAAGTTTGCTGCCTCTGCCCGGCTTTACTGCTTGTCGCGGACGGTCCGTGCAGGGGCGGCGGACGGTCCGCGCCCTATGCATTCAGACTGTCTGCACTTTTGACCGGACTGTCCAGTTCCTGATCCATGGGCGGACGGTCCGCGGCCTAATACTCAGTTTTCCAAATTCTGTCCACTTTCTGATTTTGAATTTCAAATCTGAATTGATGCTCATATATGGACATTTCGACCAATCTAAGGGTTAGTATGCATGCATATACACATTATGTAATTGAGTAATGCAAATTTTTTATATCAAACTACTTAGATCAATTTAAAATGAAAAATTCATCAAAAATACCAAATAAATAGCGTAGATAGCATATTTAGAGCCGAAATGCAACACTACACATGTGCGATCAACTTCAAGCCACATTTGAGAGATCGATTACATTCATTTCACTTCTTAGAGCACAAAATCTCGTTTCATCCAATGGTTTTGTAAAAATGTCGGCTAATTGATCATCCGTACCAATGGAATAAATAGAGATATCTCCCTTTCCAACATGATCCCTTAAGAAGTGATGTCGTATATCAATATGCTTAGTTCTTGAGTGTTGGACCGGATTTGTAGCCAATTTTACCGCACTCTCATTATCCCACATGAGAGGCACATTCTTGAAAATAATCCCATAATCTAATAGAGTTTGTTTCATCCATAATAGTTGAGCACAACAATTTTTGGCCGATATATATTCCGCCTCGGCGGTAGAGAGAGCAACCGAATTTTGTTTTTTAGAAGACCATGAAACAAGAGATCTACCAAGAAATTGACAACAATCGGAGGTGCTTTTTCTATCAACTTTGCATCTCGCATAGTCCGAGTCCGAATATCCAATTAATTCAAATTAAGCACCTTTGGGATACCATAGACCAATATTGGGAGTATACTTCAAATATCTTAGAATTCTTTTTGCGGCCTTCAAGTGAATCTCTCTAGGTGAAGCTTGAAATCGAGCACACATGCAAGCACTAAACATAACATCGGGCCTAGATGCGGTAATATAAAGTAAACTACCAATTATTGAACGATAAAGTTTTTGATCAACCATAGTACCTCCTTCATCTAAGTCTAGATGACCACTTGTTGCCATAGGAGTCTTGATAGGCTGTGCATTTTCTAAGCCAAACTTCTTGAGCATGTCCTTCAAATATTTTGATTGACTTATAAAAATTCCATCTTTCAATTGTTTGATTTGAAGACCAAGAAAGAAGCTCAATTCACCTATCATAGACATTTCAAATTCTTTTGACATCATTTTTCCAAATTCCTCACAAAATAAATCATTAGTAGATCCAAAAATAATATCATCAACATAAATTTGACAAACAAATAAGTCTTTGCCAATTCTTTTAGTGAATAGAGTAGTGTCAACCTTCCCAATTTTAAAGTCTTTGGAAAGCAAGAAATACCTAAGCCTTTAATACCAAGCGCGTGGAGAGCTTTAGAAAGCTTGAACACATGGTTAGGTCTTTTGGGGTCCTCAAAACTGGGAGGTTGTTCAACATACACTAGTTCACTAATCTTACCATTTAGAAAGGCACTCTTTACATCCATTTGGTAGAGCTTGATATTATGTGCACAAGCATAAGCAAGAAGAATCCGGATTGCTTCTAATCTTGCCACGGGAGCAAATGTCTCCCCAAAATCCAATCCCTCAATTTGAGTATATCCTTGTGCAACTAATCTTGCCTTGTTTCTTACTACTACACCATCTTCATTGTGCTTGTTGCGAAACACCCATTTTGTACCAATAACATTGTGGTTCTTTGGTCTCTCAACAAGCTCCCAAACTTCATTTCGAGTAAAGTTATTTAATTCTTCATGCATTGCATTCACCCAATCTGTGACGGAACCTCCCAAGTAATTAGGCCCACCTACAGTTGTCCTTGTCTAACAGACGTCAGACACCCTGTAGATGTTCCTAAGTCACTTGACAAGTTCGGTATCTGTCCTTACCTTACCAGGAACGTTTCACCCGTCTTGCAGACATTACAGAACATCGGAGATAAAGAAATGCGGAAGCTTTTACATAACTTACATTTATTTAGAAAGTAAGATCAAGTTACTTATTACAGACCAGAGCTATAAACGAGTGCTGAGGAGTACTGTTACACATACCAAGGGAGGTAAAAACTCCTCCCGATAACTATCAAACAAAAAGTCCTATATGGAGGACCACGTCCTCCCGCATCTTCATTCTTCTACTTCTTCATTTGATACCACCTTGGAGCAAAAGCAACAAAAATTTGTCGCTTCCTCACCTAAAAACAACAAAGGGATAAACCCTGAGTATGGAATTACTCAGCAAGTCTTACCCGACTAAGGAAAAGACTCTCAAGGGTATGCTGGATAAATAGGAGTCAAGGAGAGGCTTTAGCAAAAATCAACTTATACTTTTGCAGAAGTAGCTTACTAAAGTGAGTCCTTACTTTCAATCTTTTAACGCCATATTAAGTATTAATAGACTCTATTTGCATCTAGTCTAATTTCAACCCTTGCATATGTCAACCCGCCACCGGGGTTCTTAAGACCGGATCAGGTTCACACAAACCGAGAGCACAGATACACCACCGTCCAGCCTCTTGCCACGGAGGGTACACGCTACTCTCGCCACCGCTCCACGCCCATTTCGTGTTATCTTATTCCGGCCTTAGTCTGCCCGAGGCAAGGCTTACCCATGACGAGGCATGTGACCAGTTAAAGGGTCCTCGATCATCAAGCCTACATACGCGTTAATCCTTAATCAACCTGGGTAGAACATCACCTGTTCCTAACCCAAGTCTCGATTTACATACTTCCATCCTTAGGATTGTTTCTGTTCCCAAGGATGAAAAGAGCATCACAGGGAGCTTTGCAGTAAGATCCCACCATTGCTCCAAATGAAAATATTCTTGCAGGTAGAAGCCATCCTCTCCCGGGTTAAATTGAGGACAACCTCTATCCACAAGATCTAAGCAAGGCTAAGCATTTTTGTAAATCATATTTTGATACTTCACAGAAGTATCTATAAAGGTATGGATATCAAGGAAAGCAATGCATCAAGGGGTTTCAAGTAACTCCTATGAACCTAATGCACATTTCACTAGACTTAAGTGTGCGAAAAGTATTTTAAAAACACAAGGAAAGGGGTTGCATGCACCGGGGCTTGCCTTTGTTCACAGGTGAGTCAGGCTCGGACTCGCAGATGTCGAAGTAGAGCCAAGTCTCTGCCTAAGATTCCAAAGGTGGTGGTGTCTTCTCTTGAGTCACTTCACTCTCTTCTTCGTTTTCTAAATATAACCATATAGGTATATATATAAGAATGGATGCCATGTAATGTGCATGAGGATGCAAAGATAATATAAACTTATTATCTATGTCTTGAATACAACTTTCCTTCACGGAACTCCGAGAACTTAGGGTTTCCGGAGTCAGTAAAGGAGTTCAAAGGGCAGGGGTAGGGGTTTTGGGTTCTAGTTATCAAACAATGTTCAAATCAAACCAAACTCTATCCATGGCTTCTAAATAATGTGAAAAGCTCACATAAAAAGTTTGGCCAATTTTGGGATTACCATTTATCTTTTAAAAATCCAGAACTACTTCTTTAAGCTATTTTAAATGCCCTAAAATTCCTTATTTAAACTAAAATTCATGAAACTATTTTTATTAAATTCTAGAGAAAATAAGAAGTCTAGGAAAATTGGTTTCACAATTTTAGGATTTTTTTACAATTTTCTATAGGTTTTCAAAGTTATACTGAAAAAGAAAAGGAGAAAAGTTAAACAGCGCTGGGCCAGAAGCAGCCCATACGGCCCAGCCCAGAGGGGAATCGTGCCAGCGCGCGCGCCCGCACGGCGAGTTTGAGCAGAGGCCCTTGTCTTCTTGAATAATTGGAAACGGGTTTCACTACTGTTTAACCAAGTCGCTGACCATTTTTAAAAAGATCCCCGTAGTTTTATCCTTTTGCAAGGTGGAGTCCCCGACGACGGCAGCGCGCTGTGGAGCTCCGACGAGCTAGTAGGTCGGCCGATTGGAGCAAGTACTGGCGCTCTACGTTGGTCTAAACCGAATTCAGGGCCGAGTAAAGGTTTTCCCCAAGTTAATTTCATAAACAACTACACCAATGTCTCTGGCCACGGTGAGCGCGCGGATGAACTAACAACCTACACGTTCCCAGTGATTCATGGGATCCTAGCTCAATTGCGCGAGTTGGTGAGCATCACCAGCACACAGAGATGCTAAAACAAGAACGAGGATGGTATGATTAAACCTGTGGAGGATTGGCCACGGTGAGCTCGACCCTACGGTGTTTCAAAACAGAATTGGGGGAAACTAGAAATTGGAGCTCATGGTTGCAAGATTGGGAGCGATACTAGACGGTGTGGTGCGTGATGAGGTTGCGGAGCTAACGGCGGGCTCAATTTATAGATTCCAGGGGCGGTGGCGCTTGAATTTATGATGGCGCGGTGGCGGCCGGAGAGGGAAAAGGCTACTGGTTCAAGTGAACTCGTGGCAACCGTCGTGGCGACAACTCCGGTGATCGGCGGGAAGCTAAAACGAAGCACGGCGATGCGGTGGAGGTACTCAGATACGTGGCGCAAGGCCGTGCGACGGTGGTTCCCCGGCGAGCTTATCTGCTCAGCCGCAAAACAGAAAGGAGAAGGTGACGGTGAGTCACCGGAGTGACCTCCAGCACACCGACGACAAAGATCTTTCATCTCGCGATGTTATCCACCCACCCGAGCGCGAATCCTAACGCCGGCGACACGAATCGCGGCGGAGGAGTGATCGACGGCGGTGAAGTGTTCTGAACCCAAGCAGGTTACTGTACCATCGACTAACTCATTCAGTTGGCCTGACAGCCAATATTTAGGCTCGATTTGCTCACAAATCCCTATGGTAACATATTCCATACTCTGCAGTAAAGTTGGAGAGCTACAAATCAGCTACATCTTTATTATAGCACTCCAAGACAGATTCTCTCTGGATCAAGGTTAAATTGGTTCTCAAACTTGGATCCAAGTCACTGTCCATCTGAAATTCAGATTGTATCAGCCTGACAGTCCAACTTGGGTTGAGATTTTCTCCACATTTCTCATAAGAACATGGCTTGAATCCTTAAACAAAATTGTTCTCCAATAATTGGGCTACAAACTTGTTGTGGTCACTTTGGGCAAAAACCCTATATTTCAAAAGATACAGGGCTCCAAAGTTGAACCAACAAAACTGAATTTCAGACTTAGGCTCTATAGTGCTTAAGAGGTGATTTTTGCAAATAAGCCCAAAACTTAGGGTTTAACTTGCAAATTCACATATTTGTGAACCAAATGACTTTATATGTTCAAACATAGTAGTTTTTACACTTTAGTCCAAAGGTCCATCACTTTTGCACATAAGTCCCTAGGATTTGGTTGTAGTGTTTTCCAGGGTTCCAATTAGGGTTTTTAATATCCCAGGGGTATAAAAGTGATTCAAGTTTATTCTTGGGGTCATTTTATGACTTTTACCCTAAAGCTTTTAGGTTTTCTCAACTTGGGTTAAGTTTTACCCCTTTAATCCCTATTTAGGGTTAAAGCTTCCTATCCAGGGTCCTATTTGCAAAACATTAAAACAACACAACTTGTTTGAAATTTTTGCCTAGTGAATGCACTCTAGGTGTGTCAAACATATGCAATGCCAATGCTTATGATGCCATGCTCAAGTTTTAGTTATAGTAACACCAGGGGTGTTACATCTTTCCCCCCATAAAAGAATCTCGTCCCGAGATTAAAAATCCTAGGGTAGGTAATGGTAAAGGAAACACATCACATTTTTATTTCCTTATTTCTGGTACAAGGCAGGGGTGGTGTGGGGGTCATTTCTTTATTACACAGCTATACAGGCCTTACAATTTACAAGAGGCTAAAAAGCCTGGGAAATTCTTATTCAAGAAGTCTTGAGTTTCCCAAGTAGCTTCATCTTCAGAATGCTGGTTCCACTGTATCTTATAAAACTTGAGAGTTTTTCTCCGGGTAACCCTATCCTTTTGATCCAAGACTCGTATAGGGTGCTCAGAGTATGTCAAGTCTGGTTCAAGGACAACATCTGTTACTTCAACGGTTCGATCAGGAACCCGAAGACACTTCTTCAATTGTGACACGTGGAACACATTATGCACAGCAGACAATGTTTCGGGTAGTTGAAGTCGGTACGCCACTGGTCCACATTGCTCCAGCACCAGGAATGGACCAATGTACCTGGGTGCAAGTTTCCCTTTAACCCCAAAACGCGATACACCCTTCATTGGTGAAACTTTTAAGTAGACATAATCGTCTACCAGAAAGCATAAGGGTTGTCGTCGTCGGTCTGCATAACTCTTTTGTCGAGTCTGAGCTTTCTTCATATTATGAATAATTCTCTGAACCTTTTCTTCGACCTCTTTCACCATACCAGGCCTAAAGAAGTACCTTTCTCCAGGTTCAGACCAATTTAGCGGAGTATGACATCGACGTCCATATAAAGCTTCGAAAGGTGCCATCTTGATACCTTCTTGATAGCTATTATTATATGAAAACTCCACTAAGGGCAAACATTCATCCCATTTCTGTGAGAAATCCAGAACACATGCCCGCAGCATATCTTCCAGTATTTGGTTTACCCTCTCAGTCTGTCCACTGGTTTGAGGATGATAGGCCGAACTGTGGAGCAGTTTAGTACCCAGGGATTTATGAAGTTCTTCCCAGAATTTGGATACGAATTGCGATCCACGATCTGACACAATGGTCTTCGGAACACCATGCAGACTAAGAATGTGAGCAATGTATAGTTGGGCATAGACAGTAGCTGGGTGATCGGTCTTGACTGGCAGAAAATGAGAAATTTTCATAAGCTGATCAACAATAACCCAGATAGAGTCATACCCTTTTGTAGTCCTGGTAATCCCACGATAAAGTCCATACAATATCTTCCCCTTTCCATGTTGGGATAGGTAAGGATTGTAATGGACCAACAGTCTTCATGTATATGGCCTTGACACGTTTACAAGTGTCACATCTAGCCACATAGTGTGCAATTTCAATTTGCATCTTTGCCCACCAGAAGAACACATAAGGTTCCATGTGTGCAACTTGCTTCTTCTGATGACATTGTACTATCTGAGTCCGTTGGGTGGCAATTATGCAACTTTACCCAATAGAATCAGATGCACCATCTTGGGTAAAACACACAAGAAGAGGTTTACCAACAAGTGGTTACAGTAAGTTCATAGCACATGAGACGGGTGTGATTGTCGAATAACATCACGGTCCACTCGTGTTAGCCAAGGAATCCAAGTCCACGAAAAGTGATTTAGATTCAAGAAAAATCACCAGCGGAGGGGTCTATAAATGCGGACTTTGCAACCAGTCCATTTTATCCAGCACTAGTCATGGATCGGCATGATCACACACACAGGAAAAGCATGGGTGAGGTGGTCGAGGCACGACTAGAGCGATAATTTACTGGTCAACTTAACTTGGCTTTGGTAAGTACTTTCTTTGTGGTGGGCTGAACCAAAGTGAGTTTAGACAACTCGATAAAACGATCTCTAAACTCAGCATTCGTTCAACGGGCAGTTAGAAGTTAGTCAAAACCAACTTGTTGAACTACTTTTGACGTTAAGCAAATCCTCTCAATACCATTGGTAAGCCAAGGGTTGAGAGTTCAATTTGCAAGCAAAAGGTCATGCATTTGGGTAAAAATCCATTTGGTCATGTTGTTCATCCGTTTCTTCATGCAAGATGAATTATCCACTTGGTTAGGGAATACATGGATTAATTAGGAAAGTGAATGAACAAACTCCTGCATTTCAGCAGCAGGGAAAACCAGTCTTCATTTTGAGAGCTAATCATTTGTCTCTCGACACTAAAAAGCTCCAAGGCTCCACCTTTACACAAAGGATGTAAAGGGAACTTGTATGAGGAGTCACTACCAAGATCAAAAGAAATAAAACCACATATGAAAGTGGTATGCCCTTTTGATCCAATGGAAATGACAGATGTTGCTTGATCTCTTCACAAACAACAAGAAATTGTTTTAAGGAAGGAGTCCACAGAAGATCACACATCAGTGTAGTTTCACAATGGATCATGAGCAGAGACCTTGATACCAACATGCGCCAAGCAGCAGAATCCTGGGTGCACATTCACAGGAGGCTCTCAGTTTCGCCGCGGTACCATAAGTCCTTAACCATGACACCATTACAAAACTGGCACCAATAATGGATCTCACGTGGTAAGAACAATTTGCGTAGAGATAACATATTGATATAATCTCATAATGGATTATGACTACTAACTGTGATACCAGCGTGCATCGAGCAGCACAACCTTGTGTGTATACCCACAAGAGGCCCTCGGTTTTAGCGCGGCATCATCAATTTTAGTCATAACGCCAATACCAGACATAACCAATAAGGAATCTCACACAACACAAATAGATTGGTCAAGGATAACAAGGTATAAAAGAGACTCCACCTGTAAGAACGATCACAAGTAGAGATCCAAATAGATCATGGTCCAAAGAAGTGAACAAGGCATGGCCATAACCTAAACTTGATGAAAGAAGTATGATGGGAGACTGTTAATTCAGCCCAAGCATATTTCTATGCCCATCGCAGGGATCACAAGGTCAAGGCTTAAGTTGGTATGCCTTCGATAGATATGAAGGAACCAAAGGCATCAAATTCAAGAAAATGGTCGGACATGTCTTTCCTAGGTTGGGTTAATAAAGCAACACGACGATCCGCAAGGAGAGGCCAAATACACTAGAGACTTCAACTTGCATCAGCTGAATAGGAGAATGGTGCTAAAAGGAGACATGACTTGAGATCCTTGTTTGAAGTCTAGGTACACCTTAGGTTTGACAAGGAAATTATCTAGGCATTTATTTGTATGGGTGTGGTCATGAAGTGATAACGGAAAATTCGACTTTGGGTCGAGTCATGGTTCACTAAATACGAATATAGCCTAATTCTTGGGTTTAGGCACTCAAGTCACCAACTCTCTATTGGTCATAACTCAACCTGATGGTTCTCAGATCAGGATTGAGAATTGCTTTATGCTGGGCTAACCAGTTTATGCCCAAGATGACATCCATGTCTTGGCCTTTCAGAACAATCATATAAGCGGGAAAGTTCCGTCCGGCCAATGTTACGGGCACCTGATAAGCCACTTCTTTTCACTTTTGGTAGCTTTACTGTCGGGCGTAGAAGACCATTCGTCAACCAACTTCATAGAGGGAGGGAGCCTAAAAAGGTCTAGTGCACCATCAAGTGCTTCTCCCGCTACATGAGAAGGTCCGACTTCCATCCCGACAGAATTCACAGGGACGTTTGGGTGCAGTTGTGAATACAACACATGCACTTCTTCATGTAGTGCATTACAACAGACCTGCAAGTTATCCATGGCTAAGCTAAGCTCCTCCACATGGGCTCGAGCTTTGGCTTCCCTAGTCCCGGCAAATGGACGAGAGTTAACCGCCCAACCGAGCGCTAGATCTCGTTTCGTGAGTTGGTCTTGCAAGTAGCGGATGGCTGCATCCGCGACCCATAGATCATTCTTGTGACGGAGTTCTGACTGAAGCAGTTCGACTTGTGCTTCCAGATCCCAATAGGATCGTTGCTACCACTGCTACTTTCTTCATGTCTTGGGGTAAGTTAATGGCAGGGTATGCCAATGGGTCTAGTAGATTTGCGCGCGGTCTTTCTGATGCGCGACAGCATTTCTCTAAGGGGGAAATTTTATTAATAAAATTCTTAGTATGATGCATGTATAATTACAGAATCAACCTGAGTTGATTCAACCTCCTATACATTGCACTCTTCCTATCTGGTCTTTAAGATAGACTCTTCAGAATACTTAGGTAAGAAGAGAAAAGAGTTTTTAGGTAAGACTTTTGGAAATCCTTTTGAAGATGCCTCATAATATCTGCAAAGAAGGGCTACCCTCTGATACCAGCTGTGACGGAACCTCCCAAGTAATTAGGCCCACCTACAGTTGTCCTTGTCTAACAGACGTCAGACACCCTGTAGATGTTCCTAAGTCACTTGACAAGTTCGGTATCTGTCCTTACCTTACCAGGAACGTTTCACCCGTCTTGCAGACATTACAGAACATCGGAGATAAAGAAATGTGGAAGCTTTTACATAACTTACATTTATTTAGAAAGTAAGATCAAGTTACTTATTACAGACCAGAGCTATAAACGAGTGCTGAGGAGTACTGTTACACATACCAAGGGAGGTAAAAACTCCTCCCGATAACTATCAAACAAAAAGTCCTATATGGAGGACCACGTCCTCCCGCATCTTCATTCTTCTACTTCTTCATTTGATACCACCTTGGAGCAAAAGCAACAAAAATTTGTCGCTTCCTCACCTAAAAACAACAAAGGGATAAACCCTGAGTATGGAATTACTCAGCAAGTCTTACCCGACTAAGGAAAAGACTCTCAAGGGTATGCTGGATAAATAGGAGTCAAGGAGAGGCTTTAGTAAAAATCAACTTATACTTTTGCAGAAGTAGCTTACTAAAGTGAGTCCTTACTTTCAATCTTTTAACGCCATATTAAGTATTAATAGACTCTATTTGCATCTAGTCTAATTTCAACATCTCATCAATACAACATCATTTTTATCCATAGTGTTCACATCCTGACTTTAGGTTGCAGGGCAGTGACCAAGTCTTCATAACCGCGAAGGTACGGCGATCCGAATCGATTATACTCAGCTCAGGATCTCCAATCACACGACATATGTAGCACTTAACCCTTGCATATGTCAACCCGCCACCGGGGTTCTTAAGACCGGATCAGGTTCACGCAAACCGAGAGCACAGATACACCACCGTCCAGCCTCTTGCCACGGAGGGTACACGCTACTCTCGCCACCGCTCCACGCCCATTTCGTGTTATCTTATTCTAGCCTTAGTCTGCCCGAGGCAAGGCTTACCCATGACGAGGCATGTGACCAGTTAAAGGGTCCTCGATCATCAAGCCTACATACGCGTTAATCCTTAATCAACCTGGGTAGAACATCACCTGTTCCTAACCCAAGTCTCGATTTACATACTTCCATCCTTAGGATTGTTTCTGTTCCCAAGGATGAAAAGAGCATCACAGGGAGCTTTGCAGTAAGATCCCACCATTGCTCCAAATGAAAATATTCTTGCAGGTAGAAGCCATCCTCTCCCGGGTTAAATTGAGGACAACCTCTATCCACAAGATCTAAGCAAGGCTAAGCATTTTTGTAAATCATATTTTGATACTTCACAGAAGGATCTATAAAGGTATGGATATCAAGGAAAGCAATGCATCAAGGGGTTTCAAGTAACTCCTATGAACCTAATGCACATTTCACTAGACTTAAGTGTGCGAAAAGTATTTTAAAAACACAAGGAAAGGGGTTGCATGCACCGGGGCTTGCCTTTGTTCACAGGTGAGTCAGGCTCGGACTCGCAGATGTCGAAGTAGAGCCAAGTCTCTGCCTGAGATTCCAAAGGTGGTGGTGTCTTCTCTTGAGTCACTTCACTCTCTTCTTCGTTTTCTAAATATAACCATATAGGTATATATATATAAGAATGGATGCCATGTAATGTGCATGAGGATGCAAAGATAATATAAACTTATTATCTATGTCTTGAATGCAACTTTCCTTCACGGAACTCCGAGAACTTAGGGTTTCCGGAGTCAGTAAAGGAGTTCAAAGGGCAGGGGTAGGGGTTTTGGGTTCTAGTTATCAAACAATGTTCAAATCAAACCAAACTCTACCCATGGCTTCTAAATAATGTGAAAAGCTCACATAAAAAGTTTGGGCAATTTTGGGATTACCATTTATCTTTTAAAAATCCAGAACTACTTCTTTAAGCTATTTTAAATGCCCTAAAATTCCTTATTTAAACTAAAATTCATGAAACTATTTTTATTAAATTCTAGAGAAAATAAGAAGTCTAGGAAAATTGGTTTCACAATTTTAGGATTTTTTTACAATTTTCTATAGGTTTTCAAAGTTCTACTGAAAAAGAAAAGGAGAAAAGTTAAACAGCGCTGGGCCAGAAGCAGCCCATACGGCCCAGCCCAGAGGGGAATCGTGCCAGCGCGCGCGCCCGCACGGCGAGTTTGCGCAGAGGCCCTTGTCTTCTTGAATAATTGGAAACGGGTTTCACTACTGTTTAACCAAGTCGCTGACCATTTATAAAAAGATCCCCGTAGTTCTATCCTTTTGCAAGGTGGAGTCCCCGACGACGGCAGCGCGCTGTGGAGCTCCGACGAGCTAGTAGGTCGGCCGATTGGGGCAAGTACTGGCGCTCTACGTTGGTCTAAACCGAATTCAGGGCCGAGTAAAGGTTTTCCCCAAGTTAATTTCATAAACAACTACACCAATGTCTCTGGCCACGGTGAGCGCGCGGATGAACTAACAACCTACACGTTCCCGGTGATTCATGGGATCCTAGCTCAATTGAGCGAGTTGGTGAGCATCACCAGCACACAGAGATGCTAAAACAAGAACGAGGATGGTATGATTAAACCTGTGGAGGATTGGCCACGGTGAGCTCGACCCTACGGTGTTTCAGAACAGAATTGGGGGAAACTAGAAATTGGAGCTCACGGTTGCAAGATTGGGAGCGATACTAGACGGTGTGGTGCGTGATGAGGTTGCGGAGCTAACGGCGGGCTCAATTTATAGATTCCAGGGGCGGTGGCGCTTGAATTTATGATGGCGCGGTGGCGGCCGGAGAGGGAAAAGGCTACTGGTGCAAGTGAACTCGTGGCAACCGTCGTGGCGACAACTCCGGTGATCGGCGGGAAGCTAAAACGAAGCACGGCGATGCGGTGGAGGTACTCAGATACGTGGCGCAAGGTCGTGCGACGGTGGTTCCCCGGCGAGCTTATCTGCTCAGCCGCAAAACAGAAAGGAGAAGGTGACGGTGAGTCACCGGAGTGACCTCCAGCACACCGACGACAAAGATCTTTCATCTTGCGATGTTATCCACCCACCCGAGCGCGAATCCTAACGCCGGCGACACGAATCGCGGCGGAGGAGTGATCGACGGCGGTGAAGTGTTCTGAACCCAAGCAGGTTACTGTACCATCGACTAACTCATTCAGTTGGCCTGACAGCCAATATTTAGGCTCGATTTGCTCACAAATTCCTATGGTAACATATTCCATACTCTGCAGTAAAGTTGGAGAGCTACAAATCAGCTACATCTTTATTATAGCACTCCAAGACAGATTCTCTCTGGATCAAGGTTAAATTGGTTCTCAAACTTGGATCCAAGTCACTGTCCATCTGAAATTCAGATTGTATCAGCCTGACAGTCCAACTTGGGTTGAGATTTTCTCCACATTTCTCATAAGAACATGGCTTGAATCCTTAAACAAAATTGTTCTCCTATAATTGGGCTACAAACTTGTTGTGGTCACTTTGGGCAAAAACCCTATATTTCAAAAGATACAGGGCTCCAAAGTTGAACCAACAAAACTGAATTTCAGACTTAGGCTCTATAGTGCTTAAGAGGTGATTTTTGCAAATAAGCCCAAAACTTAGGGTTTAACTTGCAAATTCACATATTTGTGAACCAAATGACTTTATATGTTCAAACATAGTAGTTTTTACACTTTAGTCCAAAGGTTCATCACTTTTGCACATAAGTCCCTAGGATTTGGTTGTAGGGTTTTCTAGGGTTCCAATTAGGGTTTTTAATATCCCAGGGGTATAAAAGTGATTCAAGTTTATTCTTGGGGTCATTTTATGACTTTTACCCTAAAGCTTTTAGGTTTTCTCAACTTGGGTTAAGTTTTACCCCTTTAATCCCTATTTAGGGTTAAAGCTTCCTATCCAGGGTCCTATTTGCAAAACATTAAAACAACACAACTTGTTTGAAATTTTTGCGTAGTGAATGCACTCTAGGTGTGTCAAACATATGCAATGCCAATGCTTATGATGCCATGCTCAAGTTTTAGTTATAGTAACACCAGGGGTGTTACACAATCAACATCAAGTAGAGCTTCATCTACACGGTTAGGTTCCATACAACATAAAAAAGAGAAATGTTCACAAAATGAAGCTATACGAGAGCGAGTTTGAACACCCTTACTAATATCACCCACAATTTGATCAACCGGGTGATCCTTCACAATAGAATGATGAATTCTTGATACGGTTTGATAATTGCTAGTTGAAGCATTAGGAGGAACCGAATGTCTTGAAGTACCTTGATCATGAGTATCCATAATTTCATCATTTTGTTGGCTTTGGTGATCTTCTTCATTTAGATTTGAAGAGGAAGGAATGACAACCACACTATTTTCATCATCATGTTCCTTTGGCTTTATTTCACCAATGGCCATTGCTTTCATTGCATTTTTCAATTGAGTTCCACTAACATCATCAAGATTGTCACTTTCATCTTGAGACCCATTTGTTTCATCAAACTCAACATCATATGCTTCTTCAATAATACCATGAGTTTTGTTGAAGACTCTATAAGCCTTACCATTTTATGAATATCCAAGAATAAAACCCTCATCACATTTCTTCTCAAATTTAGAAAGCCGGCTTCCCTTTCTCAAAATATAACATTTGCAATCGAATACCCTAAAATATGAGATATTTGGCTTTCTACCAATAAGCAATTCATAGGGAGTTTTCTTCAAAAGCTTGTGACAATATAGTCTATTTGATGAATGACAAGCGGTATTTATTGCCTCGGCCCAATAAGAATCCGATACATTATATTCCGCTAATATAGACCTAGCCATATCAATGAGAGTCCTATTCTTTCTTTCAACAATACCATTTTGTTCTGGGGTATATTTGGAAGAGAATTCATGTTTAATACCCTTGTCATCACAATATTCATCAATTCTTGCATTTTTGAATTCCGACCCATTATCACTTCTAACTTTCTTGATATCAAAATCAAATTGTTTTTGAGCCAATATAGCAAATGAATTGAATGTTTCAAACACATTAGATTTATCTCGAAGAAAATAAACCCAAGTGAATCTTGAATAATAATCCACAATCACAAGACAATAGGAATTACCACCAATACTCACAAATGATGTGGGCCCAAATAAATCCATGTGAAGTAATTCCAAAGGTCGATGAGTGGACATTTGACTTTTATTTGGATGAGTATTTGCCACTTGCTTCCCGGCTTGACAAGAGCTACACAATTTGTTCTTCTCAAACTTTACATCTTTCAAGCCACGAACTAAGTCATGCTTGGTTAACCGATTGAGTTGCTTCATTCCAATATGACCAAGTCTTCTATGCCATAACCAACCTAGTGAAGCCTTTGAGAATAAGCAAGTTGTGAGCTTTGCCTCACTAGATGAGAAATCAACAAGATAAAGATTTTCATGTCTAAAACCCTTAAACTTAAGATTGCTACCATCAACACTAGAGATAATAACATCATCAACCGTGAAATTGCAACTAAATCCTAAATCACATAATTGAGCTACAGGTAGTAAATTAAAATTCAAAGACTCAACCAAGAGCACATTTGATATGGAATGATCATTTGAAATAGCAATTTTACCCAATCCTTTAACCTTTCCTTTGCGATTATCTCCAAATGTGATACTATCATAATTTGAGCAATCTTCCTCACTCATTTGGGTGAACATTTTCATATCTCTGGTCATGTGTTGAGTGTATCCACTATCTAACACCCAATGATTCCCTCCCGCCTTGTAGTTTGCCTACAAAAGGAAATCAATCTCTTTTAGGTACCCAAACTTGCTTGGGTCCTTGGATGTTAGTGACTAAGGTTTTTGGCACCCAAATAGCTTTCTTTTTGCTTCCAACAATTGAAGTACCAACAAATTTAGCATGAACACCTTTTGCATTATGAGAAAGAACATAACAATGCTCAAAACAAGTGGAGGACACATTTTTGAGCTTAGGACAATTTTTCTTGACATGTCCCTTCTTGTGACACTTGTGACACACTTTGTCACATTCTTTCACAAACAATGTCTTTTGCTTTACAAAAGCATTCTTTCCTTTCTTGGGAACATATCCAAGACCTTCACGGTTAAGTGAGCACCGTTGACTTCCCAATATGAAATCCAATTTAGCCTTTCCACCATATGCCTTTTCTCGGTCATGAGTTAGAGTATTTATTCTATCTACTAACACTTCATTCTCAACAATGATTTTTGATTCATCAAGAGCAATATTATCATTCATGAGAGAAATTTTGCATTTATCACAAATAGAGTTAGTAGGTAGTGGTTCACTTGTAAGACTATCAAGTAAGTCACAAGTGACTCCAACATCCTCAGTGACCACCACAACTTCATGCACAATAGATGATTTTTGAGCATCCGCAAGCTTCTCACAATTTTCTTTTAGATCATTGTGAGAGGTCTTGAGCTCCTCAAAAGACACTTGGAGGTTTTTATACAATTCCTTCAAGGTCTTAAATTTTTCTTTTTCTCTGTGCATGTAGTCATCGACCTCACCTAACATTCTAACAAGATCATCATATGAATAGCCATCATCATCAACATCATCAACATCATCATCATCATTTATATCATTTAAATCGGTGATGATTTTTACCTTAGCATCTCCCTTTGCCATAAGACAATGGGGGGATGAGAAGAGTGACGGAGCTTCCTTGATGACAAATCCGGCATTAAGCTTGGATGAGGTGTCATCCTCATCATCATCTGAGCTATCATCCGAGTCCCATTCAACTAGGTAGGCTTTGCCATCTTTCTTCTTGTTGTAGAATTTCTTTTTCTTCTTGTCACTTTTATCTTTGCCCTTCTTCTTCTTGCTAGGGCAATTCATGGCAATGTGACCGGGTTCCCCACACTCAAAACACTTTCTATCATTGAAAGCATTTCTTCTTGATGTTTGACCTCTTCTAGGTTGACCTCTCTTCATCTTCATAAATTTGTTGAATTTTCTTACAAATAGAGCCATATCACCATCACTCTCACTTTCATTTTCTTCATCATTACTATCTTCTTTTTCAATTGCCTTAGAGGCTTTAGCTTTGAGTGCAATTGATTCATTCTTCACTTTCTTTGCCAAACTTATAGCATCGGCTTGAGATTTCTTGAATATATCTTGAGTAAGAATTTCCCCCAATACTTCGGTTGGAGAAGTTGTAGATATATCACTTCTTACTAACATTGTCACAATAGTCTCATATTTCTCCGGAAGTGATCTAAGGAACTTATGAGTGAAGTCCACATCCGGTACATTAAAACCAAGTCCCTTGAGTTCATTCACTATCCCATTCAACCGGTTGAACATAACGGATACACTTTCATCTTCCTTCATAATAAATTGCTCAAACTTCCCTTTGCACACATATAGCTTGGCACTCTTCACAATTGTAGTTCCTTCATGAATTTCCATTAGCTTAATCCAAATCTCATGAGTGGTTTGAGATTCTTGATACAATTGAATTCATTTATATCAAGAGCATCATAGAATACATTCATGGCTTCATCATTTGTAAGAATATTCTCATTGTCACTAACGGATGGTTCATCTTCCTTCAACACAACAAATCCATCCCTGACAATTGGCCAAATTTTTCCACCCATTGCTCTAAGATGCATTGACATTCTTATTTTCCAATAGTCGTAGTTATTCCCATTAAAATGCGGTGGCTTCCCAATGTGCACATTGTTGTTACTAGCCATTTTGTCCCACTCCGGGATGAATAGATCCACAAACAATGGAGTCCTTGGCTCCGATACCACTTGTAGGATCTAGGACACCGGCTAGAGGGGGTGAATAGACTGTTTTGACTAAAATCAAAAACACTAGGGAAATTTAATCAATATAACAAGAGGTATAAATTCTCTAGTGACAACAAGTAAACAATATATGAGAATCAACTAAGGTGATTGAATACTTGAAGAACAATATGCAAAACACTAATCACTTGCATGGCAATAAGTAATGCAAGAAAGTAAAGACACCGAATTTTATCCCATGGTATCGGTGATTTGCCGATCACCCCTAATCCACGTTGAGGTGGACTTCAAGCTCTCACTTGCTCCTCTATCAAGACATGGCTTGATCTTTGAGCCAAGTGGACAAGAAATCACTCAATACCTCGATTCCACTAATGTCACCTTTGCCGCTCCGGCAAGGTAGGCGCGAACCCCTCACAATCAACACCACGGCTTCTCCACAATCTTCTTAGAGAGCTCGACGGAGACAATCACCCGAGCCGTCTAGGAGGCGGCAACCTCCAAGAGTAACAAGCCGATGACGCTTGCTCGGTGTACAACCTAGTGCCTCAAGAATCACCGATGGATGCAAATGCACTAGGAACACTCAATCTCTCACTAGAATGCAATCTCAAGCAAAGAGTGTGAGAGAGTGAGTTGGAGGATCACAATTGAGCTCAATGTATGCAAGGAATAGCCAAGAGAGTATTCACACACGAGCTACCCTTCTATTTATAGTCCCCCACTAGATTCCAACCGTTATGGGCAAAAAGCACTTGTTCTGCGCACACGCGGACGGTCCGCGCCCTAGGGCCAGACGGTCCGCCGTACACATAATGGCTATATTCCCCATTTGAAATCTGTCAGAGCTGTCAGAAAAGTTAGGTCCGGACAGTCCGCCCACCTCGGTCGGACCGTCCGCGACCTGGCAACTTGAAGCACCCGGACCTCGGACCAAGAGCAGTTAACACAGGCGGATCGTCCACCTACAAGGCCGGACGGGCCGAGACCTGAAGACAGTACTGTTCGGACTTATCCTCCAGACAGTCTGTAGTACAAATCCCAAAAACCACACAGTCCCTGCCCAAACCATATTTGGCACCTGCGAATTGTCCACTCATCAAAGTCGGACGATCCGCACTATAATTCAGGGACTGTCCCGAAAGCAGTCTTCTCTGGTCAGTACTGCGGACGGTCCGGCCCCAAGGCCTGGATGGTCCGCAGTGCAAATGAATAGGACTTGTCCGAAGTGGTCAGACTTCGGACCCCACTGGTGGATCGCGGACGGTCCGCCCTCAAGACCCGGACGGTCCGCGCATCCAAGACTTTGCACTTTTCAAACAAGCTTTTGAAAGGATTTTTAACTCATGAAATTTGAAGCGCTGTTAGTTCTCATGCAAATGCAACCACTGGATGCTCTATGAGGCACTAAGTTTTACACAGATCAGGTCATTGACCCCTCTTAATAGTACGACTATCTAACCTACTAATTCGATCAAGTATCTTCTCTAAACTCCTCATGACCGGCAAAAAACAAAACATATGTTATACCTTTGCCTTCACTTGATCCACAATCAATGCTTATGAATCTCCAAGATTTCCTGTTCTATGTCGTCCAACCCTGCATTCTTATTTCTCAAGAACCGTTAGTCCACAAGCAGTTGTCATTAATTACCAAAACATCACTAAGGGGCCTAGATGATTCACACGCACGAACTAGCTCAAGGTAGAAGAAAGCTGTTTTGCGTTTTGGCCCTCAGAATTTCTGAAAATTATTTCTATATTTTCTGGAGTACAAATGTATGTAAAAGAGATCCAAAAACCTTATGTGCTACTCCTCGAAGTATACGTGTAATTTTGAATCAACCCCGGCAATAATATTTTGAATATGGACATTATTTTTATAATTTGAAAAAAATACATAGGTTGTCACGATTCTTTAATTTTGTGATATAGTATTAAAAACATTGTGACTAACTTCTCATTTTAGCACATAAAACAATATTATGTCAGTAGTGGTTTAAGTATAATTTTAGTGATATAAGAAAATGAAAGAGGTACTAGGCCACATCTTGTCGATCAGGTTAAAATATAGGTTTTACTAATCATGATATTTGTGTCATACACATATCACTTATTCACTAAGAATTAGTAAAATACCTTTTATGTCGAAATAATCATGATTATATTACTAAAGTCCAAAATTAGTAATTTACATTAACTCTTAGAATATTAATGTTATGTGATTTATAAATAAACATTTTAGCAATACGTATAAATTCTATTCAGAAAAGAAAGGATAAAACCAGAATATTATTATTAGTCATAAAGAAACTAATTAATTAGTAATCATTTTCATAAAATTTTTTAAGTCATTTTATCTAAGCTATGTTAGATAAAATACCTTCTTAGTCACATGCTCATATAATTTTCACCAATGATAACTCAAAGTGGAAAATTTAGTGTATTGACAAAATAGTTATGATTTAGACATTATTTATAAGTATAGTTGCGTGATATGTGATTGTTTATGTAATGGTGAATGTTACCCATGTAATGGTGTATGTTTATTTATTTGGCGTATGCATTCTTTTGTATGTATGATATGCGAATCTGTGTTAGAAGTTGACTGCGAGGTAGACGAACCAAACTCGTTTGAGGATGACACGCAGGACACGTTCGAGCAAGGCAAGTGGATTCTCCCTCTACATTTTTATTTGTACCCAAATAATGCATATAATAATGTTTACTTTTTGGATATTGCATAATTTGATGGGATTTGCCTAAATAAGGATTTCCTAGAATTACCAACCCTATTCCTTGACTTACCCTGGGATAAATGCTATGCTTAGCAATTTTTGCTATTGCTCAACTTGATAAATATGATGTCACTCATTTAATGATAATATGTTCTGGAAATGAAGTTTTTATTATGATGTTAACCCGATGGTTAAACAAGAACATTTTGTATTAAATGGAACATGGAGTGACCACCCAGGATAACAGTGCAACCACGAGTGCTATAATGGCTTTGGCTTTGGTAATTAGCTCTATAGACTTAGTGCTTAGCAACCCTACCTGAAAGATGGGCAAGAGGGGGCGGCAGTGGTTTGGTGGCAGCTCATGTTAACATGGGGTGGTAGTCTTGGCTAAGTTACCTCACAAAGAGGGCCATCAATACTGACGTGGAAACCTTAGCGGGTGGCTTTGTACTAAGGATATTTTGTGAAAGTCTCGTAGTGGATCCCTAGCCATTCACCTAGGAAGTGTTTATGGGTCCGATCAACCCAGGCTAGATGGAATACACGACTTGTGGGTAAAGTTGTACCACCTCTGCAGAGTGTAAAACTGATATGTTAGTCATGCTCACGGTTAAGAGCAACATGGACCCTCACATGATAATTGAACTTAAAGATGGAAAATAAATTGTGATCCGATGATCCACAAATGGTTTGCTTAAGTGATTTCACTTAAGTGTTTTGAGATATACTCATGTACTTATGTTTAACTGGGAAATTTTGGGATACACTTACAATTAGTAAGTTAGGTGTTGCTAATAAAATATTGACCAACTAAAATGCTTACTGCTTATATATAGCATACCTTATTAACTTTGCATTATTTCACCCACTTGATGAGCCCCGACCATAAGTGAGCTCACCCTTGCTAATATTTTGATCAGAGGGTGATGACGAAGACTTCGCAGATGACGTTGATGAATTTTGAGTCTAACGATGCGCCAGTCACCTTCCAGTGGAAGAGCGTCCATGTTTAATTCTGCCATACATTGATAACGATACTTGTTTAAGATACTACGATCTGGATGATGTAATAAAGTTACTCTACTCCTTTTTACGCCTGTATTGCATTGTCTTTTTATATATTACACTTGTGACGTCAACATATGTGTGGAAAACGGATCCTGGCCCACATATGCTATGCATTCAGTTTTGCCCTTAAAACCGGGTGTGACAGAAGTGATATCAGAACTATGCTGACTCTAGGTCATTAGACTAGTCAGAAATGGAAAACCTAGTCTGTTCAAAACATGCTAATTTTATTCTTACAAAATTATTTTATTAATCTTACCTCTTTAAAATTCAACTAAGTTGACATTTTCTCTTGTAGATGGTGCAAACAATCCAAACCACCCGGACCAACACCAACTACATCCCTCCACCACGGTAAGTTCCTGTCTACCCAGTGGTAGTCGAGGAAATCCCTGTGGATCTCCCTCGCATTCGTGTGGAGAACAGAGTTATTCCGGCGGACAACTCGGAGGAGATTCTGCCTACGCCCACCCCGTTGGTAGAATCACTAGCCTTCGCATCTGGATCGTCATCCTCAGCACCGCCAGCACCAGTAGTCCAAGCCCCTGCTCCCGGAGGCGACGACTCGGACAACTCTTGTGACGATGATGAAGACAAAGTAGAAGAAGAAGAAGAGGAGGAGGAGGAGAACATCAACGAGGAAGCCAACGGTGAACAGCTGGACCACTTCATGGGGATATGGCCTGTCACCGAACATTATACATCAATGTTCGAGACGGGGCACTTCCCTAACCTGCTGCAGGATATTCTGCATGCGTTGGGAACCTACGTCCGACCCCTATATGGGACAAGGCGAGTGTACGAGCTCCCTCGGGCTTGCTTCTAGGTCACACACATTCATGTCAGGGTGATGGATGCAGGGGATAGAGGGTTTAGGACTCTGTTAGCTCATGAGTCTCTAACGCCGCTATCCACCTACGCTGCTTCGGTCAGCGATGCTGCTAGGCAAACTCTATGGTCCCTCAGCCACACTTATCGGCAGTAGCTGCACAACACGAAGTACATACATCTTCCTCTACGTCTTCATGGAGAATGCCAGACCAGCATTGTTCTAGGTGGAGCTAGAGAAGATCGCCTCAACACCCAAGTTGGTGTGGTGGCAGGTCTTAACACCGACCTGGATAGTGCTGTGCTGGAACTCTCTAGGGTACATTTGGAGCTGAAGGATGCACATGTAAGGATTGCAACCCTGGAAGCTCAACTAGAAGGAAGGGATCCCCCTGAAGCTCAAGTCCCTGCCATGACGTTGTCCCCTCCCCGCAAGAGGATCCGCTATGGAGAACAAGGATGCATCACCAGGCTGCTATAGATTTTCATTTACAGTGTAATAAGTTAATTTTTGC
The DNA here is from genome assembly GCF_902167145.1 of Zea mays. Lineage (NCBI taxonomy): Eukaryota > Viridiplantae > Streptophyta > Magnoliopsida > Poales > Poaceae > Zea > Zea mays. Next base: position 97,141,432 of record NC_050098.1, on the reverse strand, counting down.
GTTAGACGATGAACACCTTTATAATACTATACTTATAATAATAACAACCATGTGATGGTGTTGTTTGCAATGTTTGATTTGGATTTTTACTTGAGTGCAATGGTCTTATGAAATAATGACCATAAGAGCATAAAATATATATATATATATAAACTTAACTTTAATAAAAACTATTCCCCCTAGAATCTTTCTCTAAGGATTGCACTTTCTAGCCAACCAGATGGTGAACGCTCGCTCAGGTCCCAGGAGCAACATAAACCAGTGTGGTCAGCAATTGCCACCACCGCCACAAAATCCCAACATGGAGCAATTCATTGCAGCGCAGATGTAGCTTTTGCAAGGACTCACTGCTTCTGTGCAGCAGATACAGCAAAAATCAGCAGAATCAGCATAACCAACATCAGCAGCAGAATACGCCCCAAGCTAGAGACAAGCGTCGGGATTTTATGAGCCATCACCTGCTTGCTTTCTCTCAAGCAGTTGACCCCTTGGATGCTGATGACTGGCTTAAGGTCATCAGGAAGAAACTGGACATCACCCAATGCAATGACTGAGAGGTCTTGTACGCTTCGGGAAGACTTGAAGGTGCCACGTCCAACTGGTGGGATGCCTTCACCGCGGCACATGCTAATGCTGGCGCCATAACCTGGCAGGAATTCCAGGTGAACTTCCATGCTCACCATATTCCCTCAGGAATAATAAAGCTCAAGAAGGAGTTCCTATCCCTCACACAAGGGAACATGTATGTTAGTGAGTACCATGATTGCTTCACCAAGTTTTCACGCTATGCCCTAGAAGAAGTAGACACTAACGAGAAGCGCCAAGAACGTTTCTTGGAAGGCTTGATTGGGCCTTTGAGCTATCAGGTACAGAGCCACAGCTTTCCCAACGTTCAGACTTCGCTTAACAAGGCAATTGACCTTGAAAGCAAAAGAAAAGAGTTGTCTGATCACAAGAGAAAGTTCCAAGGGCAGTCTAGCAGGAATACCCGTCAAAACAACTCCCAAGGTTCTCAGTTCCGCTCTGGAAATCAGAGTGGGAACAACAACTACCAAGCACAACACTGCGGACAACAAGGTCAAAAGAGCAACCAATATCAGAACCAGCAGAGGAACAACACTCAGACCAGTCAAAGGTCTAGTGGTCAACATCAGAATCGTCAAGGAAGCGCCTTGAACACACCGGCCGGCCAAAAACAACCACAAACACCCCAGTCCAACCCAATGGTTGTTTCAAGTGTGGCGAACTTGGCCACTATGCTAACAACTACCCAAGGCGCAATCAACAAACACTCAGAGGAACAACAACCAGCGGGCTGATCAGAATACACCTGCTCGTGGATCTGCACAGAACAAGACTCCGCAAAACCAAAGTAGGGGAAGAGTTAATCAAGTGACAGCAGAATCAGTTCCTGAGGATGCCGACGTGGTGTATGGTATGTTTCTTATTAACTCCATACCTGCATCAGTTTTATTTTATTATGGAACATTTCACTCCTTCGTAACAAAGTCATTTGTGGAAAAGCATAAAATACTGAACTATCCCTTGAAGAAGAAACTATTAATTCAATCACCGGGAGGTGAACTTAGAGCCACTCACTCATGCCCTCAGACTAAGATTGAAATTAGAGGCCTAAGCTTTATAGTAGAGCTGATAATTTTGGAATCAAGTGGAATCGATGTGATACTTGGAATAGACTACTTAACCAAGTATGATGGAGTAATACCTTTTGCTAAGAGCATGGTTACGTTAACCAGTCCGCAAGGAGAAAGAATTGAAGTCAATGTCAGTATGCCAGTAATAGCAGAAGCAATGGTAAATCAATTGGAGAAGAAATCTTTGGAGCACATCAGAATAGTGTGTGAATACCTAGACATATTTCCGGAAGAATTACCAGGTATGCCACCTAATCATGATATAGAGTTTTCTATTGAACTATTACCCGGAACTGCACCAATTTCAAAAAGAGCTTACCGAATGGATGTCAAAGATTTAATTGAATTGAAGAAGCAAATAGAAGAATTACTAGAAAAATGTTTTATTCGCTCCAGTTCGTCACCATGGGGAGCCCCAGTTCTATTTGTGAATAAGAAAGTGGTTCAAAAAGAATGTGTGTTGACTATAGAAGCTTGAATGAAGTAACAATTAAGAACAAATACCCATTAACTCGGATTGAAGATCTGTTTGATCAGATGAGTGGAGCTAAAGTATTCTCAAAAATAGATCTAAGATCAGGCTATCATCAATTGAAGATTCGGACTGAAGATATTCCTAAGATGGCCTTCACTGCAAGATATGGACTATATGAGTTTTTGGTTATGTCATTTGGATTAACCAATGCACCGGCTTACTTTATGAACCTCACGAATAAAGTATTCATGGAGTATCTTGACCAGTTTGTTGTGGTATTCATCGACGACTGTCACACCCGGTTTTAGAAGGCAAATCGAATGCGAACCATGTACGTGCCAGGATCAGCAATTCACGTACACAACAGTTACATAACTGGACATCATCACACAGTGCTAAAATAATGACATAAAAGAGGGTATAATAGTCGACTACATCATGATGTCCGAGACATCCACATAGTCTTTAACAATAATCAAAGTGCGAAAAAGAAACGTAGATACACACGGCCTACACAGGCAGCTGACTGGGGGTTTGCCGCTAACCAACGCCTAGAACTCATCGTACTCTTGGAACTCCTGGAAGTCCTCCTCCACGACTTCATCTTCACCTGAACAGTGGTTGCAACGCGGACAACCTGGGGGGGGGGGGGGGGGGGGGGGGTTGGTGTGTAAAGCAAGGGTGAGTACACATCAACATACTCAGCAATATGTCCTGTTTGGCTGTAGTGGACTAGCTTTATGTGGAGTTAAATCAAGTAGTTTCTTTTAGTTGGTCAGGTTATTACTTACTAGTAGAAAGCCAAATTTTAACATTAAACCAAGTTATTAACCCGTTGTACCCTTTCCGAACGGAAAGAATACCACTTACCAGTACCATAGTCATAACCAAAACTATCATCCTCGTCACCACCTATAAACCAACCATCTCTAATCAATGGAGCTCCCATGGCCACTCATAACTGCGAGCACGGCTGATATATCAGTTTCATAACACTCTGCAGAGGTTGCGCACTTTAGTCACAAGCTGTGATTCCCTCTTGCCTCGGGCCGATCAAACCCTTAAACACTACCAAGGTGAATAGGCAGGGTCTCACTATGTAGCCTTTACAAAGATATCCTGGGGCTGTAGCCGCCCGTTAGGTTTCCTAAATGCACCGCACTCCTCCACAAGGGGAGAACCAACCTTGGCAGAGCGAGCCGCATACACCGAGCCCCATTAACGGCACGACGGCGAAGCGAACTACACCCAGTTCCTCTAATTACTCAGCTAAGGGCGTCCCACTCCACCCTCATGGTTGCACTATTTTCCCGGGCGGTCATCCAACGAACAGGTCCTTACGAAGAGGCACTCGAGAAACAACTCGAGTCCCCTTAAGGGCCACAAGTACCATTATCATAATCAAAAGGGAAAACAGTGTGTTGGAAACGAGTGACACCTAAGAGGGGGGTGAATTAGGACTTCTAAAACTTTTGCTAAATTAGGCCACAATTAAATCCCTAGAGCAAAACATATGCAAATAATCAAACTAGAATGTGCAAACTAGGTTTTGTCTAAGTGTTGCTATCTCTACCGCAGTGGCTAAGTTTCAATCTACACTAAATAAGTATGAATACAAGATTGAAACTTAAATGCTTAATATAAATGCGGAAACTTAAAGAGCAAAGTAGAGAAACAAACTTTCATGGATGACGCCAGTATTTTTACCGAGGTATCCGTAACCGCGCAAGGTCCCGACTAATCCTCGTTGGTGCCCCTACGCAAAGGGAAGCCCACGCGAGGGCCAAGCACCTCGGTCGAGTAACTCCGTAGAGAGCCGCGGCCCTTCTCCACGCGCAAGTGGTGCTCCGCTTCCGGCTCCTCTCAGACGATCCCCTCTGTCTCCACTATCGACCTTCCAGCCGAAATGCCACGGGCCTCATTCCCTCCGGTACACGGTGGCGGCCGTGACACAAACGCGGTTGTCACGGTCTTGCAAGACACTCGCCCAACTCAGTACAATTACAACGGCTCATGCAAGAGCCGAGGGTTGTGAGGTTTATCTAAACTTACTCAACAATCTAGGGTTCACCTAGAGCAAGCGCTAAAGCGGTCTAACTAACCTAAGTACTTCGCAAAGCACCTACGCTAATCACCGAGTGATTTTATTAAGCACTTGGTGTAAGAGCACGTGGGAATGTCTACTATATGCCTTGGTATGTCTCTTGGGCTCCCACACTTCGAAATGGCCAGTTGGGGGTGTATTTATAGCCCCCAACACAAATAGAGCCGTTGGAGAAAAGCTTCTGCTTTCTGCGGCACACCGGACAGTCCGGTGGTGCACCGGATAGCGCACAGTAGCCTGTCCGGTGCGCCTAGCCGTTGCCCTGTCAGAGCAGGTGACCGTTGGCACCGCAGGCTTTCCACACGGGACAGTCCGGTCCTCACACCGGACAGTCTGGTGGTCTTCTCTCCGGGTGCCACCTGGAACTAACCGTTAGGCTATGGTTCCCTGGTGCACCGGACAGTCCGGCGTGTGGGCACCGGACAGTCTGGTGTGCCACCGGACAGTCCGGTGCTCCACGCACAGACAGTCCGCAGGCAGCACACTTGGACTTTTCTTGGATCTTTTGAATGTCTTCTTTTGAGGTGTTGCTTTCCTCAATTCCTTAGTCCAAGTTAATCTTGCATACTGTGAACTACAAACACAAACACTAGAAAACTTATTAGTTAACGGATTGTGTTGACCATCAAACACCAAAACTCAATTAGCCAAATGGCCCGGGGCCCATTTTCCTTACAATCTCCCCCTTTTTGGTGATTGATGACAACACAACCAAAGCAAGCAAATAATACAGTTATTTGAATGACATTATGCAATCTACTTGCTAGGATGCATGTTTGTCCCCACAATGTGATATTATGGACTTAAGCCTCCCCCTAACTCCATAATTCACTTAATTCCTATTTTTGTACCAAATAACCAAAACCACTTGAAAAACCATTTGTAGATTTTAAAATTTTAAATTTGTGGTGTTTGGTGTTTGATATAGTTTTCATTGCTTTGGTCCCTAAACTTCTCCCCCTTTGGCATCAACCACCGAAAAGGAAGGCATTAAAAGCATGTAGGAAGTAGATAAAAAACTTGACCTCAAAAGGTTACTCCCCCTAAATGAGTGTTCTCTTTTAGAAAGAAAATTTCTCCCCTTTTTAGAGACGAAGAAATACTCCCCCTGACAGAGATCTTCTATTTTTAGGAAAAAGCATGTGAAAATTAGAGGTGCAAGACATGATTTGAAAAGACTAACTTCCCTTATGCATAGGTAACAGAATATGAGTTAACCACTTATGCATTTTAGCAACATGGAAGTATATGATATGAAATATAGTCTAATCAAATATTGGAGAAGACATGTAAATTATACTGGATGTAGTCTCAAAAGATATCGATTGAAATTCAATGGCGAGCTTGAAAGACATGAGAGTTCTTGGAGATTTTGTAGTGGAAGATTGTTGTCTTTCTCTGGGGACTTCATTTTCCTTACAATGAGACCATCATAAAATAAACTTGAAAAGATGTTAGTCTAAAAGTATTAGATTATACAGTAACCTCCCCCTAAAAGTGTGCATACAAGTTTTGAATACTTGTAGGAGACATGCACTTTCATTTGATATCAGGAGGGGCGATTTATCTATAATCCGAACTTTGGCACATATAAATTACATGATACACATTGTAGTATGTGAGTGTTTTACCACTTGTAATATTATCAATATCAATTATGCATCATTTACTATGGAGTGATATAGAAGCTATGTGTCGTGCTTAAATAAACCTTTTAAGCCATGTAGGTTTGCTTAAGTATATGAATTGAAAGCAAGCAATCCTACTGTCGGCGTTTCGAGACCGAGGGGTCCCTAAGCCGACGAGTGAGTGTGCCGCGTGCCCCAGCCCAGATGGGTCGAGCGCGTGGGCGAGCGCGAAGGGGGGAAGGCGAGGTGGCCGGAGACGGGCGTGAGAGAGGTGGAAATCCTGCGGCCTTCGTGTTCGTCCCGCGCCCAGGTCGGGTGCGCTTGCAGTAGGGGGTTACAAGCGTCCACGTGGGTGAGGGAAGCGAGCGGCCCCAGGAAAGCGCCTGTCCCGTCCTCGTTCCCGCGCGGCCCACCTTCTCTAAGAAGGCCCTGGTCCTTCCTTTTATAGTCGTAAGGAGAGGATCCAGGTGTACAATGGGGGTGTAGCAGAGTGCTACGTGTCTAGCGGAGGGAGAGCTAGCGCCCTAAGTACATGCCAATGTGGCAGCCGGAGAGATCTTGGCACCCTGCTGGTGTGATGTCGTGGCTGTTGGAGGAGCAACGGAGTTTGGCGGAGGGACAGCTGTCGGAGCGGTCGAGTCCTTGCTGACGTCCCCCTGCTTCCGTAAGGGAGCTGAGAGCCGCCGTCATCACAGGGCACGCGGGGCGCCATCATTGCCTATCTGGCGGAGCTAGCCAGATGGGACACCGGTCTTGTTCTCTGCGGCCCGAGTCGGCTTGGGGTAGGGTGATGAAGGTGCTCCCTGTTGACGTGGCGGGCCCGCGCCCGAGGCCGGGCGACGTGGGGGCTCCTCCGAAGCTGGGGTCGAGTCTGTCTTCCGTTGCCGAGGCCGAGCCCGAGCCCCTGGGTCGGGCGAGGCGGAGGTCGTTCGGTAGAGGCCAGGGCGGAGTCCGAGCCCTGGGTCGGGCGAAGCGGAGTTCGCCGTCTTCTGGGGCTGAGCCTGTGTCCGAGCCCTAGGCCGGACGGAGCGGAGTTCGCCGTCTTCCGGGTCTTAGCCCGAGTCCGAGCCCTAGGTCGGACGGAGCGGAGTTTGCCGTCCTCCGGGTCTTAGCCCGAGTCCAAGCCTTGGGTCGGGCGGAGCGGAGTTCGCCGTCTTCCGGGTCTTAGCCCGAGTCCGAGCCCTGGGTCGGGCGGAGCGGAGTTCGCCGTCTTCCGGGTCTTAGCTCGAGTCCGAGCCCTGGGTCGGGCGGAGCGGAGATCGCCGTCTTCCGGGGCTTAGCCCGAGTCCGAGCCCTGGGTCGGGCGGAGCGGAGTTTCCTATGGCGCCTTTGGCAGGGCCTGACTGCCTGTTAGTCTCACTCTGTCAAGTGGCACTGCAGTCGGAGTGGCACAGGCGGCGCTGTCCTTCTGTCAGACCGGTCAGTGGAGCGGTGAAGTGACGACGGTCACTTCGGCTCTGCCAGGGGGGCGCGCGTCAGGATAAAGGTGTCAGGCCACCTTTGCGTTAAATGCTCCTGCGACTTGGTCGGTCGGTGCGGCGATTTAGTCAGGATTGCTTCTTAGCGAAGGCAAGGCCTCGGGCGAGTCGGGGATGTGTCCGCCGTTAAAGGGGGGCCTCGGGCGAGACGGAGATCCCTAGGGGTTGGCTGCCCTTGCCCGAGGCTAGGCTCGGGCGAGGCGTGATCGAGTCGCTCGTACGGACTGATCCCTGACTTAATCGCACCCATCAGGCCTCTGCAGCTTTATGCTGATGGGGGTTACCAGCTGAGAATTAGGCGTCTTGAGGGTACCCCTAATTATGGTCCCCGACAGTAGCCCCCGAGCCTCGAAGGGAGTGTTAACACTCGCTTAGAGGCTTTCGTCGCACTTTTTTGCAAGGGGACCAGCCTTTCTCGGTTGCATTTTGTTCCGGTGGGTGCGCGCGAGCGCACCCGCCGGGTGTAGCCCCCGAGGCCTCGGAGGAGTGGTTTCACTCCTTCGAGGTCTTAATGCCTTGCGTAATGCTTCGGCTGGTCTGGTTGTTCCCTCATGCGAACTGGCCGTAGCCCGGGTGCACGGTCGGGGCCCAAGCTCTCGGGCTGGTATGTTGACGTTGTCAACGGTTCGGCCGGAGCCGGGTTTGCGAGAGCAGCCCCCGAGCCTCCGCACAGGGCGAGAGGGCGATCAGGGACAGACTCGGCTTTTTTACATATGCCCCTATGTCGCCTTTCCGCAAGGAGGAGGGGGGAGTGCGCCATGTTACCCTCGATGGGCACCGAACATGGTGTCTCCGGTGAGCTGCAAGCGGGTAATACGAGTGGACGTCCGTGCCCCGTTCGTTGGGGGTCGGCTAGGGGCCTAGAGGCACGCCCAAAAGTACTTGTGGGTGATCTGCCGGACCCGGTCCCCTGGCGACGGGGTCCGAGGGCTCGATGCCTCCCTCCGATGGGATTCCGTTACAAGATCGCTCCCGCTGGTCTCGGAAATGTCCTAGGGTACCTCGGGAGCGCAGCCCGAGCCTTGGTTATGTATCGAACGTACCCCTGGTCATCCCTCGCTCGGCGTCTGGGGCGACTGTGAACCCTTCGGGGGCCAGCCTTCGAACCCCTGATCAGTAATGGGCGCGGAGCCCGAGTAGCCTGAGGCGGCCGTGGAGCCCTTCGGGGGGCCGGCCTTCGAACCTCTGACCAGTAGTGGGTGTAGGGCCCACGCGATCTGAGGCGACTGTTGAACCCCTCGGAGGGCCAGCCTTCGAACCTCTGATCAGTAGGGGGGCTCGGAGCCCGGTTCCTTCACAGTGAAGGATCCTTTTCGGGGTATCCCCTTTTCCCGGTCCCTGTTGCAAGAGATAGAGAAAGAGGAAAAAAGGAAAAGGATACGAAATCGAACGACGTGGCGTACCTTTTTTGGCGCGGTTATTGCGGCGAAGGTGAAGCGTCGCCCGCTTCTCCTGCCAGAAGCGCCGCCTGTCCCGCCGCGGAGTTAATGCGACGGGGCGAGTGGTTGGCGGGGCGGCCGTTGCACGTGCGCGAGCCGTTCGAGGGATGGATCACGGGCGCGCCGTCTTCACGCCGTGAGAGGAGGCTCTCTTGCTGCCCCTGGATGGGACGTGAGCCTGGCTGACGACGTGACCGCTGCTCCCGCCCGCCTGCCACCGTCATTACTGCCGGCCCACTTTCGGCCGCATTGACCGTCGTGCCAGGCTGGCGCTGCTGGGTCGTGCGCTGGGCCGCCTCGAGTCACGGTATTGGTTCCGCAACCGAAGAGGCGCGGTGGTGGCGCAAGTGGCGGTGCAGTTACCTGCATGCAGCATCCGGCGCGCCGGTTGCGTGACGCGTGGGCCTGGGCCTCCATGCTGACGCGTTGGGAGTCGGAGAAGCGCGTCCACCTGGCGCGGTTGCATGCCGCCTGCATGGCCGCCTGCCCCTTCCGCCCGTTGGTCTGGGCCAAAGTGGGGGGTCGCTTGTAACCGCTGGGCGGTTGTGTGCACCACGCGCGGCGCTTTGGCTTCTTCTGCTCTGAGCTGGTTTGCATGACATGCGGGTCCCAGCCCCCGCGCCGCAGGGGAGGGCCTTGGAGCGTGTTGGAGAAGACTCAGCCCGTGACGTTTGAGGGCGCACGTAGGGAGAGTTGCCTTTAAAAGGAGGGTGACCCCTTTCGGAAGGCGACCATGTCTTCTTCCTCCCTTATGCGTCGTGTCTTTCCATCTTCCAAGCCCCCGGATGGGGGGTACCCGCCGTCTTTCCGCCCCATCGTTGAAGGAACGCAACTCCGTGGGAGTTGGTACCTTTCAGCCATCGTTCGGCTTCAAGGATTTTCATCATGCAGCCCGGCCGCACCCCTCCACCGGCGGTCACCCAAGATGGTGACCTTCGGCTTGATGGTGGGGGAAAGCGAGCCGGGCTGCGGCCCCTCCCCCTCCCTCAGCCTCAAGGATTTTTATCACCAAGGCTGGGGAGGGGAGTGCGTCGAGTTGGGGTCGGCCCCTGCGTGGGCGGTGGTCCGCTCCTTCACTCAGTGATGGGGGGAGGAGCGGGTGTCGTCCGTGGCGCTGGCAGCTGCAGCGTGCCCGGCTTTCGGGCGCAAGTGGCTTCGGAGCCGCTCGCGGCGCCGGCGTCTGCCACGGCAGCCGGAAGAGGTTCTTCCGCCGGCGTGATAGCCAGGGCCGGCCACGGACTGACCTCCAACTCTACGGCCTTCTGCCCATCCTTGCCTCACGAGTTTTGGCATGGGCGGGGGCCTCCTGGCAGCAGCATCCACCCTGAGGTCAGCGTTGCCGCTGTTCGGCCCCCCGGAGCAGAAGTCGTCGTTGTCGCCGCTGCTGGAGCAGGTGACGGCGCGCCGTTCGTCGGTCTTCTGTTGCTCCACAGGCCCGCCCCCATGGAGTGGGGTTGTTCGTACCTGCGGAGGGGGAACCGGAGTTCCGTTTGTAAGGGCACTTTGAATGCCAGTGTTTTTGTTCATCATGGCTGTCGAGGCCTGAACATGTATGTAATTTCGGCACGGAGCCATGTTTTTTCCTCATTTTCGAGCACTAACTCTCGCATGTTGATTATCTGAACCGCTTCACCAAGCATGAGTCGCCTCGTGTCAAGGTGACGAGTGAGGTATCCGTATCCCGGAGGCGTAGGAGTCCCTCGGCTCGATCGGCCTTGTTGTCTGAGGCTCCTCTAGCTTAGTTAAAGAGACCCCTTGGCCGCTCTTCGATGAGCCGAGGCCAGGGGTAGCGATATCAGTACGAACAGAGGCGGAGTTGGCCCGAAAATGGGAACCTGGTTGGCCGGAGCCTAGCCGGGTTGTCCGTCAGCGGGACCGACGCCGAAGTTGACCAGCCGAGGCCTCGGGTCGGGCTGGTGCCCTTGGAGGATGGTTGGCCGAGGCCTCAGGGGTGACCGGCCGAGCCGCCTGCTCAGGCCGGATTCCCGGAGGAGTCCCCGGACCGCGTCGCCGTCCGAGGCTGGGTCAGACCTCACTGAAGGTGTCGTCGATGCCGAGGGTGCTAGCCCCCTTCCAGCGTGAAGACCCAAGCCTGCAGGATCAGATTGTCTTGTAGTGTGTGCCTTCTGCGGCCGCTGAGGCCAGAGAACACACCCTCGCTGTGTTGTAAAGCTGCGTCTCCTTTCCTCTTATTTCGAGCATCTGGACTTTTTGTCGGCAACAGGGATGTTTGTGCGAGCGAGAGTTGCTTCTCGCGGAAGGTGATGAGTGAGGTATCCGTATCCCGGAGGCATGGGAGTCCCTCGGCTCGGTCAGCCTTGGCTGCTTACGTGTACTCCGTCGTTTCCAGGATCCGCTTTTCGAAGTGGTCAAAAAGCACGAAAGATATTCTGCTAAAAGGGATCTTTTTCGAGAAAATTTCGACGCAGAGGGGGTCCCCCCCCCTTTTAGCCCCCGAGGGAGGGTCGGGCTTTGCCGAGGCGAGGCCGACCCTTCCTTGATGACTAAACTTTGCGTGGGTGCGAGGTATATGAACAACTTGAAAACATCTTAAGGGTAGAAGCGACGTAGCTGTTTGATGTTCCAAGCGTTGCCGTAGACCTCGCCTTGATTGTTGGCCAGCTTGTATGTTCCGGGCTTCAGAACTTTGGCGATGACGAATGGCCCCTCCCAGGGGGGCGTGAGCTTGTGCCTCCCTCGGGCGTCTTGCCGCAGCCGAAGCACCAGGTCGCCCACCTGGAGGTCTCGGGACCGGACCCCTCGGGCGTGGTAGCGTCGCAGGGACTGCTGGTACCGCGCCGAGTGTAGTAAGGCCTTGTCCCGAGCCTCTTCCAGCTGGTCCAGTGAGTCTTCTCGGCTAGCTTGGTTGCTTTGATCGTTGTAGGCCCTCGTCCTCGGGGAGCCGTATTCCAGGTCAGTGGGCAAGATGGCCTCGGCCCCATAGACCAGGAAGAACGGTGTGAAACCCGTGGCTCGACTTGGCGTTGTCCTCAGGCTCCAGATCACTAAGGGGAGTTCCTTCATCCATCGCTTGCCGAACTTGTTGAGGTCGTTGTAGATCCGGGGCTTGAGCCCTTGTAGAATCATGCCGTTGGCACGCTCTACTTGCCCATTTGACATGCGATGAGCCACGGCGGCCCAGTCCACCCGGATGTGGTGATCCTCGAAAAAATCCAAGAATTTTTTGCCGGTGAACTGGGTACCGTTGTCGGTGATGATGGAGTTTGGGACCCCGAAGCGATGGATGATGTTGGTGAAGAACGCCACCGCCTGCTCGGACCTGATGCTGTTCAGGGGTCGGACCTCGATCCACTTGGAGAATTTGTCGATGGCGACCAACAGGTGCGTGTAGCCCCCGAGCGCCTTCTGCAAGGGACCGACGAGGTCCAGACCCCATACAGCAAAGGGCCAGGTGATGGGTATCGTCTGCAGAGCCTGAGTGGGCAGGTGGGTCTGCTTCGCATAGAATTGGCACCCTTCGCAGGTGCGGACAATTCTAGTGGCGTCAGCCACCGCCGTTGGCCAGTAGAAGCCTTGCCGGAAAGCATTCCCGACAAGTGCTCGAGGTGTTGCATGATGGCCGCAAGCCCTCGAGTGTATTTCTTGCAGGAGTTCCTGACCTTCGGCGATGGAGATGCATCGCTGGAGGATGCCCGAGGGGCTGCGGTGGTAGAGCTCCTCCTCATCGCCCAGCAAGACAAACGACTTGGCGCGTCGCGCTACCCGCCGAGCCTCGGCTTGGTCGAGGGGTAGCTCTCCTTGGCGGAGATATTGCAGGTACGGGGCCTGCCAATTTCGATTAGGCGTGGCCCCGCCCTTCTCTTCCTCGACGTCCAGTGCCTCGCCCTCGGGGGCCGAGGGTACCTCGGGCTGAGCCGAGGGTGCCTCGGGCTGTGCCGAGGGTGCCTCGGGCTCGGGCGTGTCGTCGATCTTGACGGAGGGTTGATGCAGGTCCCGGGAGAAGACGTCCGGGGGAACCGTTGTTCGCCCCGAGGCTATTTTAGCCAGCTCGTCCGCAGTCTCGTTGTAGCGCCGAGCGATGTGGTTGAGCTCGAGCCCGTAGAACTTGTCTTCCAGACGCCGAACCTCATCGCAGTAGGCCTCCATCTTCGGGTCGCGGCAGTGGGAGTTCTTCATGACTTGGTCGATGACGAGCTGCGAGTCACCGCGGGCGTCGAGGCGTCTGACCCCTAGCTCGATGGCGATCCGCAACCCGTTGACCAGAGCCTCGTACTCAGCCACATCGTTGGACGCCGGGAAATGGAGGCGTAGCACGTAGCATAGGTGCTTCCCGAGGGGCGAGATGAAGAGCAGGCCCGCGCCGGCTCCCGTCTTCATCAGCGACCCGTCGAAAAACATGGTCCAGAGCTCCGGTTGGATCGGAGCCGTCGGCAGCTGGGTGTCGACCCATTCGGCTACGAAGTCCGCCAACACCTGGGACCTGATGGCCTTCCGAGGGGCGAACGAGATCGTTTCGCCCATGATTTCCACCGCCCACTTTGCGATCCTGCCCGAGGCCTCTCGGCACTGGATGATCTCCCCCAGGGGGAAGGATGACACCACAGTTACCGGATGAGACTCGAAGTAATGTCGCAACTTTCGCCTCGTCAGGATCACTGCATACAGCAGCTTCTGAACTTGTGGGTAGCGGATCTTGGTCTCGAACAGTACCTCGCTGACGAAGTAGACTGGCCTCTGAACGGGCAATGCATGCCCTTCTTCTTGCCTCTCGACCACAATCGCGGCGCTAACCACCTGAGTGGTCGCGGCGACGTAGATCAAGAGGGCTTCTCCATCAGCTGGGGGCACCAAGATAGGCGCCTTTGTAAGGAGCGCCTTCAGGTTCCCGAGAGCTTCCTCGGCCTCAGGGGTCCAAGCGAAACACTCGGCCTTCCTCAAGAGGCGGTACAGAGGCAGACCTCTTTCGCCGAGGCGTGAGATGAAGCGACTCAGGGCCGCGAGACATCCCATGACCCTCTGTACGCCTTTTAAGTCCTTGATGGGCCCCATGCTGGTGATAGCTGCGATCTTCTGCGGGTTGGCTTCGATGCCTCGCTCGGAGACGATGAACCCCAAGAGCATGCCCCGGGGCACCCCGAAGACACACTTCTCGGGATTGAGCTTGACGCCCTTCGCTTTGAGACATCGGAATGTCACTTCAAGGTCGGAGAGGAGGTCGGAAGCCTTCCTTGTCTTGACTACGATGTCATCGACGTAGGCCTCGACCGTGCGACCGATGTGTTCGCCGAACACATGGTTCATGCACCGCTGGTACGTCGCGCCCGCATTCCTCAAGCCGAACGGCATGGTGACGTAGCAGTACATGCCGAAGGGCGTGATGAAAGAAGTCGCGAGCTAGTCAGACTCTTTCATCCGGATTTGGTGATACCCTGAGTAGGCATCGAGGAAGGACAGGGTTTCACACCCAGCAGTGGAATCCACGATTTGATCGATGCGAGGTAGAGGGTAGGGAACCTTCGGACATGCTTTGTTGAGACCAGTGTAGTCTACACACATCCGCCATTTCCCCCCTTTCTTCCTCACAAGCACAGGGTTGGCAAGCCATTCGGGATGGAATACCTCTTTGATGAACCCTGCTGCCATTAGCTTGTGGATCTCCTCGCCTATCACTCTGCGCTTCTCCTCGTCGAATTGGCGCAGAGGCTGCCTGACGGGTCGGGCTCCGGCCCGAATATCCAGCGAGTGCTCGGCGACATCCCTCGGTATGCCGGGCATGTCCGAGGGACTCCATGCAAAGACGTCGGCATTTGCGCGGAGAAAGTCGACGAGCACTGCTTCCTATTTGGGGTCGAGCCCGGAACCGATCCGGATCTGCTTGGAGGTGTCGCCACTGGGGTCGAGAGGGACGGCCTTAACTGTTTCCGCTGGCTCGAAGTTGCCGGCATGATGCTTCACGTCTGGCACCTCTTTGGAGAGGTTCTCCAGGTCGGCGATGAGGGCCTCGGACTCGGCGAGGGCCTCGGAGTACTCCACGCACTCCACGTCGCATTCGAACGCGTGTTTGTACATGGGGCCGACGGTGATGACCCCGTTGGGGCCTGGCATCTTGAGCTTCAGGTAGGTGTAGTTGGGGACGGCCATGAACTTCGCGTAGCATGGCCTCCCCAGTACCGCGTGGTAGGTTCCTCGGAACCCGACCACCTCGAACGTCAAGGTCTCCCTTCGGAAGTTGGAGGGCGTTCCGAAGCAGACGGGAAGGTCGAGTCGTCCGAGGGGCTAGACGCGCTTCCCAGGGATGATCCCGTGGAAGGGCGCAGCGCCTGCTCGGACGGAGGACAGATCGACGCGCAGGAGCCTGAGGGTCTCGGCGTAGATGATGTTGAGGCAGCTGCCCTCGTCCATCAGGACCTTGGTGAGCCTGACGTCGCCGACGATGGGGTCGACGACGAGCGGGTATTTCCCCGGGCTCGGCACGTGGTCGGGATGGTCAGCTTGGTCGAAGGTGATGGGCTTGTCGGACCAGTCTAGGTAGACTGGCGCCGCCACCTTCACCGAGCAGACCTCTCGGGGCTCTTGCTTGCGATGCCGGGCCGAGGCATTCGCCACATGCCCACCGTAGATCATAAAGCAGTCGCGGACCTTGGGGTACTCTCCCGCTTGGTGATCTTCCTTCTTGTCGTCGTCGCGGGCCCTGCCACCCTCCGCGGGTGGCCCGGCCCTGTGGAAGTGGCGCCGAAGCATGACGCACTCCTCGAGGGTGTGCTTGACGGGCCCCTGATGATAGGGGCACGGCTCCTTGAGCATCTTGTCGAAGAGGTTAGCACCTCCGGGGGGGCTTCCGAGGGTTCTTGTACTCGGCGGCGGCGACAAGGTCCGCGTCGGCGGCGTCGCGTTTCGATTGCGACTTCTTCTTGCCTTTCTTCTTGGCGCCGCGCGGGGTAGACGCCTCGGGAGCCTCTTTCGATGGGCGGCCCTGGGGCTGCTTGTCCTTTCGGAAGATAGCTTCGACCACCTCCTGGCCAGAGGCGAACTTGGTGGCGATGTCCATCAGCTCGCTCGCCCTGGTGGGGGTCTTGCGACCCAACTTACTCACCACGTCACGGCAGGTGGTGCCGGCAAGGAATGCGCCGATGACATCCGAGTCAGTGATGTTCGGCAGCTCGGTGCGCTGCTTCGAGAATTGCCGGATGTAGTCCCGGAGAGACTCTCCCGGCTGTTGCCGGCAGCTCCGGAGGTCCCAGGAATTCCCGGGGCGCACGTACGTGCCCTGGAAATTGCCGGCGAAGGCTTGGACCAAGTCATCCCAGTTGGAGATCTGCCCCAGAGGCAGATGCTCCAACCAGGCGCGAGCAGTGTCGGAGAGGAACAGGGGGAGGTTGCGGATGATGAGGTTGTCGTCGTCCGTTCCACCCAGTTGACAGGCCAGGCGGTAGTCTGCGAGCCACAGTTCCGGTCTCGTTTCCCCCGAGTACTTGGCGATAGTAGTTGGGGGTCGGAACCGGGTCAGGAACGGCGCCCGTCGGATGGCCCGACTGAAGGCCTGCGGACCGGGTGGTTCGGGCGAGGGACTCCGATCCTCCCCACTGTCATAGCGTCCCCCACGCCTGGGGTGGTAGCCTCGGCGCACCCTTTCGTCGAGGTGGGCCCGACGGTCGCGTCGATGGTGCTCGTTGCCGAGGTGGCCTGGGGCCGCAGGCGCGGTGTTGCGCGTGCGCCCGGTGTAGACCGAGGCTTCCCGCATGAATCGGGAAGTCGCGGCATGAGGTTCCGAGGGGTATCCCTGCCTTCGGGAGGCAGTGCTCTCGGCCCGTCGGGCCGCAGCGCCTTCCAGGAGATTCTTGAGCTCTCCCTGGATTCGCCGACCCTCGGTGGTTGATGGCTCCGGCATCGCGCGGAGGAGCATCGCTGCAGCTGCCAGGTTCTGACCGACCCCGCTGGATGCGAGTGGCAGCCTGACCCTGACGTCGTTGGCGACGCGGTGCTGGAAACCTTGGGGCAGGTGACGTATTTCTCCGGCCGGGGGTTGGCCCGCCCATACCTGCCTGACGTCCCGGCGGATCGTCTCAAGCGCTCCTGCTCCCTCGTCGAGCCTGGCCTGCGCCCCGCGGACTTGCTCGAGCTGTGGGTCGTGACCCCCCGCCGGAACGGGGACCACAGCTAGCTCCCGCGGGATGTCGGCGCGAGGCACCGGCCTAGGGAGATCACCGTCCTCCGGCATGCCAAGATGGTTGCCTTCGGAGGGATCCCCTAGCTCGACGTGGAAACATTCGCGGCTTGGGCCGCAGTCCTCGTCGTCAAGGCTGCGGCTACCGTCGGAACAGTCAGAGAGGCAGTAGTCACATGCGGTCATGAAGTCCCGCATGGCACTGGGGTTGCCAAATCCGGAGAAATCCCAATAGATGCTGGGATCGTCGTCTTCCTCGGACCCAGAGGGCCCGTAGGTCGAGACGTCCGTCAACCGGTCCCAAGGCGACCGCATACGAAACCCCAGTGGGGTTGCACTCGCCTCAACGAGAGCGCCCGCCAAAGCAAGGTCGCTAGGCGGGTTGAGGCCGAGTCGAAATGATGTAAGATGGGAATTAGGTGGTACCTTTTGGTCGACGAGGAGCGACATAGTCACATTGGGGACTGGTTGCACCGTCGTCTCAGGTACAAGGGCGACGTCCTGCAAGCTCTCCGCGAGTGCGCTGGCGTCGTCCACTTGCTCAGGATTGGCGTGTCGCGGGAGGACGGCGCTCGCCTTCGTCTCGAATGCGAGGTCGACGCCCGGCGTGCCCTCCGTTGGGACGCTGGGGACGTCGATTTGCTTGACAGCCGACGAAGCGCGGCCTCCCGCTTGGCCTTGGTTGCCCCGCCTCCTCCTCCGTTGGCGGGGGAGAGGACAGGGCGAGCTCGAATGTTGTTCTTCCACCATGCGGGGAAGATGTCGTCGATTCCACCGCCGGCGGGCGGGTTGTCGGCCGCCATTGTCGTTGTCGCGTGGCGGTGGAAGGAGTATCATGTTGTAGCTGCCGTCGAAGGACATGAACTCAAGACTCCCAAAACGGAGCACCGTCCCGGGCCGGAGAGGTTGCTGGAGGCTGCCCATCTGGAGCTTGACGGGAAGCTGTTCGTCAGCACGCAGCAGGCCCCTACCTGGCGCGCCAACTTTCGGCGTTTCGAGACCGGGGGGTCCCTAAGCCGACGAGTGAGTGTGCCGCGTGCCCCAGCCCAGATGGGTCGAGCGCGTGGGCGAGCGCGAAGGGGGGAAGGCGAGGTGGCCGGAGACGGGCGTGAGAGAGGTGGAAATCCCGCGGCCTTCGTGTTTGTCCCGCGTCCAGGTCGGGTGCGCTTGCAGTAGGGGGTTACAAGCGTCCACGCGGGTGAGGGAAGCGAGCGGCCCCAGGAGAGCGCCTGTCCTGTCCTCGTTCCCGCGCGGCCCACCTTCTCTAAGAAGGCCCTGGTCCTTCCTTTTATAGTCGTAAGGAGAGGATCCAGGTGTACAATGGGGGTGTAGCAGAGTGCTACGTGTCTAGCGGAGGGAGAGCTAGCGCCCTAAGTACATGCCAATGTGGCAGCTGGAGAGATCTTGGCACCCTGCTGGTGTGATGTCGTGGCTGTCGGAGGAGCAACGGAGCTTGGCGGAGGGACAGCTGTCGGAGCGGTCGAGTCCTTGCTGACGTCCCCCTGCTTCCGTAAGGGAGCTGAGAGCCGCCGTCGTCACAGGGCACGCGGGGCGCCATCATTGCCTATATGGCGGAGCTAGCCAGATGGGACACCGGTCTTGTTCTCTGCGGCCCGAGTCGGCTTGGGGTAGGGTGATGATGGCGCTCCCTGTTGACGTGGCGGGCCCGCGCCCGAGGCCGGGCGACGTGGGGGCTCCTCCGAAGCTGGGGTCGAGTCTGTCTTCCGTTGCCGAGGCCGAGCCCGAGCCCCTGGGTCGGGCGAGGCGGAGGTAGTTCGGTAGAGGCCAGGGCGGAGTCCGAGCCCTGGGTCGGGCGAAGCGGAGTTCGCCGTCTTCTGGGGCTGAGCCTGAGTCCGAGCCCTAGGCCGGACGGAGCGGAGTTCACCGTCTTCTGGGTCTTAGCCCGAGTCCGAGCCCTGGGTCGGACGGAGCGGAGTTCGCCGTCTTCCGGGTCTTAGCCCGAGTCCGAGCCCTGGGTCGGGCGGAGCGGAGTTCGCCGTCTTCCGGGTCTTAGCCTGAGTCCGAGCCCTGGGTCGGGCAGAGCGGAGTTCGCCGTCTTCTGGGTCTTAGCCCGAGTCCGAGCCCTGGGTCAGGCGGAGCGGAGATCGCCGTCTTCCGGGGCTTAGCCCGAGTCCGAGCCCTGGGTCGGGCGGAGCGGAGTTTCCTATGGCGCCTTTGGCAGGGCCTGACTGCCTGTCAGTCTCACTCTGTCAAGTGGCACTGCAGTCGGAGTGGCGCAGGCGGCGCTGTCCTTTTGTCAGACCGGTCAGTGGAGCGGTGAAGTGACGGCGGTCACTTCGGCTCTGCCGGGGGGCGCGCGTCAGAATAATGGTGTCAGGCCACCTTTGCGTTAAATGCTCCTGCGACTTGGTCGGTCGGTGCGGCGATTTAGTCAGGATTGCTTCTTAGCGAAGGCAAGGCCTCGGGCGAGCCGGGGATGTGTCCGCCGTTAAAGGGGGGCCTCGGGCGAGACGGAGATCCCTAGGGGTCGGCTGCCCTTGCCCGAGGCTAGGCTCGGGCGAGGCGTGATCGAGTCGCTCGTACGGACTGATCCCTGACTTAATCGCACCCATCAGGCCTCTGCAGCTTTATGCTGATGGGGGTTACCAGCTGAGAATTAGGCGTCTTGAGGGTACCCCTAATTATGGTCCCCGACACCTACCATGTGATTTACCTAGTATGCATACATTTAAATAAAAGTAAATACCAAAAGTAATACTAGGCATGAAAGGTAAACTAGATACAAGGTAAATAAATACGCATATCTAAAAACAAGAAATACAATAAATCTAGTTACCTTAGTCATGGGTGGGGAAATTTGGGTCCAAAATATTTACTAACCCACTTGGCAAAAAAACTTGGTCCAATATGATGTATCCCATGATATACATCCCTAATTTTCCAAGTCTCCAAATTTCCCGTCGACCTTCGGTCCACTCACTTCCCTTTCGGGACCCAAACCTTCTTGGTGCTTTTCATGGTCGTAATTATTTCCTTTGGCACCCAGATGCGTTTGGTCCCTTTTCCTTTGTTGGCTTAATTGTTGGCCTTGTTTGCTATCACCTTTCCATTCTTTTTCTTCTTGATCAAATATGGTGTAGCAGTCTTTTTGTCCACCTTTTTGATGTAAGTGTTGGAGATTTTGCTTGATGGTTTTTGCTTGTGTTTATGCCTTTGCTTGTCAACGGTCATCGCCTTGCATTGGAAAGACTTATGGCCTTCCATGTGGCATAGCCTACAAATCACAGTTTCTCCCTCCATAGGCTTGTTCACTCCCGCAGTGGTGTTATCCTGTGGAGGTCGGATTTGTTTGGCTTTGCCTTTCTTGTCATACCAAGCCTTGCCAAGACGAGCCACTTCTTGCCTTAATTGCTCATTTTCCTTTGCAACCTCATCCGAACATGTTTCTACAACAATATTCTCAACAAGAACTTGGTTGCAGGAGTTAGAATCATCAATTAAATCAAAGCAAGAAGTATAAGCATCCTTTTTAATTTCAGGAATTTTAACTAAAGATGCTGCTGGGGTGCTACTAATGTTTTCTAGCTTGGTAGTTAGCTCATTATTGTGTATGCTGAGAATTTCCATTTTCTCTAGAAAATTTTCAATAGCTTCTTGGGAGCTAGCTAACTTAGCCTTAAGTTTTTCATTCTTTTTAATAAGACCATCATCAGTAGCAGTGGATGGAGCATTAGACTCTAATAGCTCAATTTTAGTTGACAGCTCACAATTTAAGTTTGCAAAAGTTTCAAATTTTTCTAGCAAACCTTTATAATCATTTTGGGAGCTAATCAATTTATTTTTCAAAGTTTTAAGTTGAGCTTTTTGCTTAGTGCAAACATCCTGGAAAAATTTAACGGCTTCCGCAAGTTCATCTACGGAGGGCTTTCCCTCACCATCATCATCACTACTACTATCATCACTAGAGGATGGAATGCTCAATTTACCTCTTGCCATAAGGCATTTGTGTGATGACCATGATGAGCGTGATGAGGATCGGTGGCTGCGCGTCCTTGGAGGTTCATCATCACTTGAAGAATCATCCCAAGTTCTGACACTTGTTAGCACCTTGCCTTTGCTCTTCTCCTTTTTGGGTTCGGCCATAGTTGGACAGTTGTCCCTGAAGTGGCCCTTCTCCCCGCATGCGAAGCATCCTATCTTTCTTTGCTTTTTCCTGTCAATGTTAAAGAGAAGATCTTCAACCTGCAGGGGCACGCCCATTAGATTAATCTTGCGGATCATCCCCATTACCTTTCCGACGTGTCGGATTGTTTCTTTGTCCTCGGAGGATGATGTGCATGGTTGATTATCTTCATCATCATCACTTTCTTCTTATTCCTCTTCTTCACTTGAGGAACTTGGAGTGGGAACCTTCTTTTTGCCCTTCCTTTCTTCACATGCAAAATCATATGGCCTTGAGGAAGTTGGCTCCTCTCCCCGACACATTTTTCGTGACATCTCAAAAGCTGCGATTTTCCCAATCACAGTGGTCGGGGTCATATTACTCAAGTCCTCCATGTTGTGAAGGATGGTGATGATGCTCCCATATCTTCGTTGTGGTAGCAGGGAGATAATCTTCCTCACAATGTCCGCATCACCTAGCTTATTAATGCTAATAGAATTGAGCTCATTGATAATTAGATTCAAACGAGAATACATGTCTCTAACAAGCTCATCATCTTTCATAGCAAAATAATTATACTCATTTAAGACTAGGCAATGTTTTTGCTCACGGACATTTGATGTGCCGTCATGGAGCTCATGCAACTTAAGACAAATCTCATTAGCAGTTTTCAAGGTAAATACTTGATTAAAAATATCCATGCTAAGAGATTCATACAAGCAATTTTTGGCTCTAGCATTTAAATGAATTTCTTTTTCCTCACTCGTGGTGGGTTTCTCAAAATTCTTGGGAGGTTTCATCCATCACGAGTGACTCTCCAAACACCTAGATCAATAGCCTCTAGGTAACAAGCCATTCTAGCACTATAATATGGGAAGTTAGTGCCGTCAAAGTGTGGTGGCCTATGGGTATCCATCCCTTCCTCTAAAAAGTGTCGGCTCTTTTAGTGGTGAAGCTAAAGCATTTCAAATGAGCCAAACCAGGCTCTAATACCACTTGTAGGAAACGAGTGACGCCTAAGAGGGGGGTGAATTAGGACTTCTAAAACTTTCGCTAAACTAGGCCACAATTAAATCCCTAGAGCAAAACCTATGCAAATAATCAAACTAGAATGTGCAAACTAGGTTTTGTCTAAGTGTTGCTATCTCTACCGCAATGGCTAAGTTTCAATCTACACTAAGTAAGTATGAATACAAGATTGAAACTTAAATGCTTAATATAAATGCGGAAACTTAAAGAGCAAAGTAGAGAAGCAAACTCTTGTGGATGACGCCGGTATTTTTACCGAGGTATCCGGAACCGCGCAAGGTCCCGACTAATCCTCGTTGGTGCCCCTACACAAAGGGAAGCCCACGCGAGGGCCAAGCACCTCGGTCGAGTAACTCCATAGAGAGTCGTGGGCCTTCTCCACGCGCAAGTGGTGCTCCGCTTCCGGCTCCTCTCGGACGCTCCCCGCTGTCTCCACTATCGAGCTTCCAGCTGAAACGCCGCGGGCCTCGTTCCCTCCGGTACACGGTGGCGGCTGTGACACAAACGCGGTTGTCACGGTCTCGCAAGACACTCGCCCTACTCGGTACAATTACAACGGCTCACGAAAGAGCCGAGGGGTTGTGAGGTTTATCTAAACTTACTCAACAATCTAGGGTTCACCTAGAGCAAGCGCTAAAGCAGTCTAACTAACCTAAGCACTTCGCAAAGCACCTACGCTAATCACCGAGTGATTCTATTAAGCACTTGGGTGTAAGAGCACTTGGGAATGTCTACTATATGCCTTGGTATGTATCTTGGGCTCCCACACTTGGAAATGGCCGGTTGGGGGTGTATTTATAGCCCCCAACACAAATAGAGCCGTTGGAGAAAAGCTGCTGCTTTCTGCGGCACACCAGACAGTCCGGTGGTGAACCAGATAGTCTGGTGGTGCACCGGACAGCGCACTGTAGCCTGTCCGGTGCGTCTAGTCGTTGCCCTGTCAGAGCAGGTGACCGTTGGCGCCGCAGGCTTTCCACACCGGACAGTCTGGTCCTCACACCAGACAGTCTGGTGGTCTTCTCTCCGGGTGCCACCTGGAACTATCCATTGGGTTGTGGTTCCCTGGTGCACTGGACGGCCCGGTGCTCCACGCACAGACAATCCGCAGGCAACTGTCACACCCGGTTTTAGAAGGCAAACCGAATGCGAACCATGTACGTGCCAGGATCAGTTATTCACGTACACAGCAGTTACATAACATGGACATCATCACACAGTGCTCAAAATAGTATTAAAAGGGAAATAATAGTCGATTACATCGTACGTCTGAGACGTCCATATAGTTCTTACAATAAATCAAAGTGCGGAAAAGAAACGTAGATAACCGCGGCCTTCACAGGCAGCCGACTGGGGGTTGCCGCTAACCCACACCTAGAACTCGTCGTAGTCTTGGAACTCCTGGAAGTCTCCTTCCACAGCTTCATCTTCGCCTGAGCAGTGGTTGCAATGCTGACAACCTGGGGGGGTTTGGTGTGTAGAGCAAGGGTGAGTACACATCAACATACTCAGCAAGTATCATGTTTGGCTGTAGTGGACTAGCTTTATGTGGGGATAAGTCAAGCAGTTGCTTTTAGTTGGTCAGATTATTATTTACTAGTAGAAAGCCAAGTTTTAGCATTAACCCAAGTTATTAACCCGATGTACCCTTTCCAAACGGAAAGAATACCACTTACCAGCACCATAGTCATAACCAAAACCATCAATCTCATAACCACCTGTACCAAAGTATCTCTGATCAAGTACCACTAATCACTGGAGCTCCCTTGGCCGCTCATAACCGCGAGCACGGCTGATATATCAGTTTTCAAACACTCTGCAGAGGTTGTGCACTTTACCCACAAGCCGTGATTCCCATTCTGCCCGGAGATCATGACTCTCCATTGATCACTACCAAGGTGACCCAGCAGGGCATCACTACGTAGCCTTTACAAAGATTCCCCGGGGCTGTAGCCACCCGTTAGGTTTCCTAAATGTACTGCACTCCTCCCCAAGGGACAAATCAACCTTGGCAGAGCGAGCCGCATACACCGAGCCCCATTGACGGCACGACGGCTAAGTGAACTACACCCCGGATCCTCTAATTATTCAGCTAAGGGCATCTCATTCCACCCTCATGGTTGCACTGTTTTCTCGGGCGGTCATCCATAGAACAGGTCCTTACGGAGAGGCACTCGAGAAACCGCTCGAGCCCCCTTGAGGCCACAAGTACAACATCATAATAAGATAAGGGAAAACAGCGTATCATAGATAATCTCATCATGTTCATTGATTAGAGTTAAGCAATAGCATAAAGCTAAACAGTAATAATCCAACCCAGATAGGTAAACAAGGACATGGATAACAAAAGCTAGTCAATCCTTAGGCATAAATGTGTAAAGCGGGAGGTGAATTAAATAATGAATAGGACATAGATAGGTCAAGGGACACTTGCCTCCACCAACCGACTGCTGCTCAGGGGCTTCTCCTGCGAGTTCCTCGGGCTCTTCAACCGGATCGTTCTCTATGCGATTGCAAACATACATACATCCACACATTTAATACAAAAGAACAGTACACCATACAATAGAATGCAATAAGTAAACAGACGTTCCACGCGGGCTCGCGAGTACGGTTAAGAGAGAAAGAGGAAAAGACAGTCGAGAAACGATCACGTTACATGATTATAAATTAACCACTCGCTTAATGGAAGGAAATTTAATGTAGACACTATGTTTAGCGTAAAGTAAAGTCATGTTTCATGTCTAATTATTATAAGCAGGTGGAGATAAATAAAAGGATGGTCGCGCGGCGAGACGCGCGACAAAGCTCTCTAAAACAAATTAAGAAGTTAACGACTCGTCGCTCGGCCGAGCACGCAACGAGACACTTCGCCTTAGTTACGAGGAGACGTTAAGTGTCGCGCGACGAAGCGCACGACGACATACGTCGACTAAACTGAGTCCAAAGTGGAACGTCGCGTGAATACACACGCGGCGTTACACCTTAAACAACCTGAAACAAAAAATGGATCGTCGCGCGACGAAGCGCACGACGCAACACAAGATAGAATCTGAATTTAGACAAATCCGTCATGCGGCGAAGCGCGCGACGCAACACGCTAATTAACGAATAATCACCGCGAGCGCGGGCGAGCGAAGATACGGTCGGGCGAGGCCGGGACGGGGGAACGGGCGACCGAGCCGGGGCCGGGGCGGTTGAACCGGCCAGGGGGGCGGTTGAACCGGCCGGGGGCCGCCGAGCCGGGGGCGGGGGCGCGCGGGCGAGCGGGGCTCGCCGCGCCGCGGGAGGGCGCCGAGCCACCATGGCCGGCCGGGCCGAGGGGCGGGGCGGGCGCCGCCGGGCGGGGGCCGAGCGCCGCCGCGAGGGAGGCCGAGCGGGGAGGGCCGAGCGGGGAGGCCGAGCGCCGCCGCGGGGAGGGTGGGGCGGGGCCGAGCGCCGCCGGGGAGGGAGGGGGAGAGGGAGGGCGCGCGCGTGGGGAAGAAGAGGAGGGAGAGGGAGAGAGAGAAGAGAAGGGGAGGGGAGCTCACCTCGGGGTCCAAAATCCGGTGATCGCCGTCTCCAAACCCTAGGGCACCACGGGGAGAGAGAGGTGGAAGAGGGAGAGGAGAGGTTGTTGCGCGGGAGATCCAAATGAGAGAGAGGGAGAGGAGGGGGGCGCATGGGGGGGGGGTTGGGCGCCAGGGGCGGGCCGGGCCGGCTGAGCTGGGCTGGGCCGGGCCACTTCGCGGATCGAAAACCCACGACGAGCGCGACCACAAAACGGACTTAAATCGCGAACCGAAATCCGGAACAGAACGAGACGAACACACAACATCAGACAAAGAAATGTGCTTCGGCATGATGCAACACCCATGACACTTAGGTTTTGGTTTATACATGACACGGACACCTGCCGCTATACTGGTTTGAAATTGGGAAGAAGGAGCAAACGGGGAAAGAGAAAAGAGTGTAACGCCCGAATTTGGTGAGAGAAAAGAAGAAAAAATTCTACCCCCAAATTCAGGGCGTTACAAACCTATCCCCCTTAAAAGAATCTCGCCCTCGAGATTCAGGGTTGGCTAGCAAAGAGCTCGGGGTATTTAGCCATCAGATCATCTTCACGCTCCCAGGTTGCTTCTTCCTCAGAGTGATGATTCCATTTGACTTTGCACATTCTGATGGTCTTCCTTCGGGTGACTCTGTCTGCAACCTCAAGGATTTGCACTGGCTTCTCAACGTAGGTCAAGTCCTCCTGGACTTCAAGACCTTCCACTGGCAACTGCTCTTCTGGCACACGCAAGCACTTCCTCAACTGAGACACATGAAAGACATCATGCACAGCAGACAAAATCTCGGGCAAACTGAGCTGATAGGCCACTTCTCCACGTCTTGCAAGAATTTGATACGGACCAATGTAGCGGGGTGCTAGTTTGCCTTTCACTCCGAACCTTCTGACTCCTCTAATCGGTGACACTTTCAGGTAAACAAAGTCTCCGACTTCGAAACTCAGCTCTCTTCTTCTTGTGTCTGCATAGCTTCGCTGCCTCGATTGCGCTATCTTCAGATTCTCTCGAACCATCTTGATGTTCTCTTCGGCTTCAAGCAAAATGTCTGGCCCAAACACTTGCTTCTCTCCAGGCTGATCCCATTGCAACGGAGTTCTGCAACTCCTTCCATAGAGCGCCTGAAATGGTGACATCTTCAAATTGGCCTGGTAACTGTTGTTATAGGAAAACTCTGCATAAGGCAATCTCTTATCCCATCCGGACTGATCTTGCAACGCACAAGCTCTCAACATGTCTTCAAGAATTTGATTGGTCCTTTCGGTCTGACCATCCGTCTGCGGATGATAAGCTGAACTGAAATTCAGATGCGTGCCCAAGGCTTCATGCAACTGCTGCCAGAAATGAGAGGTGAACTGCGTTCCTCTGTCTGACACTATCTTCTTTGGCACACCATGAAGACAAACGATCCGAGACATATACAATTCTGCCAATACGGCACTGCTATAGTTGGTCTTGACAGGTATGAAGTGGGCTGACTTGGTCAAACGGTCCACTACTACCCAAATGGAATCGTAGCCGGCTCGAGTGCGAGGCAATCCGACTATGAAATCCATACCAATTTCATCCCATTTCCACTGAGGGATCTGCAACGGTTGCAACAATCCAGCAGGTCTCTGGTGCTCTGCCTTAATTCTTCGACAACTATCGCACATAGCCACATGCTCTGCGATTTCCCTCTTCATTCCGTACCACCAGAATTTCTTCTTCAGATCTTGATACATCTTCTCACTGCCAGGGTGAATCGAATAGGCTGTCTCATGAGCCTCCTTGAGAATCAACTCCCGAATAGACTGGACATTGGGAACACACAAGCGGTCTTTGAACCATATCACGCCTTCTGCATCTTCTCGAAAATCTTTGCCTTTGCCATCTAGAATCAGTCGCCGAATCTCACTGATCTTCTCATCATTCTTCTGCGCTTCTTTGATTTCGCGCTCCAAGGTAGGTTCCAACTCAACTGTGACTCCTCGCGAATTGTTCAGAAATCCGAGACTCAACCTGTCAAACTCCTTGGCCAACTCATAAGGCATCGGACGAGCAACCATCAGATTGACTTGACTCTTTCTGCTCAAAGCATCTGCCACTATGTTTGCTTTGCCTGGATGGTAATGGATCTCCAACTCATAGTCTTTGATCAACTCTAACCATCTTCGTTGCCTCATGTTCAACTCTGACTGAGTGAATATGTACTTCAGACTCTTGTGATCTGTGTAAACATCGCATTTCTGTCCATACAGATAGTGCCTCCATGACTTCAGTGCGTGGACCACTGCTGCCAACTCTAGATCATGGATTGGGTAATTCTTCTCATGAACCTTCAACTGTCGGGACGAGTAAGCCACAACTCTTCCCTCTTGCATCAACACGCATCCCAAACCTGTGTAACAAGCATCACAATACACCGAGAAGGGCTTGTGCACATCAGGCAAGACTAGGACAGGCGCTGTAGTCAACTTCTCTTTCAGCGCTTCAAAGGCCTCTTGACATTTCTGGGTCCACTTGAACTCAACTTTGTTGCCTAGCAACACGGTCATTGGTTTCGCAATCTTCGAAAACCCTTCAATGAATCGCCGATAATATCCGGCCATTCCAATGAAACTCTTGATTCCTCGAGCATCTGTTGGCGCTTTCCAGTTCAGAATGTCTGCCACTTTCTTCGGATCCACAGCCAATCCTTCCTTGTTGATTATATGACCCAAGAACAGGACTTCATTGATCCAGAACTCACACTTGCTCAATTTTGCATACAACTGGTGCTCTCGCAATCTCTGCAATACCATCCTCAAGTGATCTGCGTGCTCTTCTTCGCTTTGAGAATAAACCAGAATGTCATCAATGAATACCACCACAAACTTATCAAGGTAATCCATGAATACACTGTTCATCAAGTTCATGAAGAACGCTGGCGCATTGGTCAAACCAAAAGACATCACTGTGAACTCATACAAACCATACTTGGTAATAAATGCCGTCTTCGGAATGTCCGAAGGTCGGATCCTGAGCTGATGATAACCTGACCTCAGATCAATCTTGGAGAACACACTGGCTCCTCTCAACTGGTCGAACAGATCTTCTATTCTAGGCAAGGGATACTTGTTCTTGATCGTGACTTCATTCAAAGCTCGGTAATCGATACACATTCTCTTGGTGCCATCTTTCTTTTCCACGAACAAGACAGGGGCGGCCCAAGGCGAGGTGCTTGGCCGAATGTAACCTTTCTCTGACAGCTCATCAATTTGCTTCTTAAGCTCAACCAACTCTGGTCCAGATATTCTGTAAGCTCTCTTAAAGATAGGGGCGGTTCCAGGAAGAAGCTCTATGGCAAACTCAACTTTCCGCTCTGGTGGCATACCCGGTAAGTCCTTTGGAAACACATCTGGGAACTCGGACACAACCTTGATACTCTCGATCGGGTCTGCTTCACTGCTATCGACAGCTATCTGATAACAACTTCCTTTCTTTGGCTCAGGCGGGACTAACTTGGTCACCACTTCCTCTCCTAGTGGAGACACCAACTTGATGGTCCTTTTATCACAACTGATAACTGCCTGATACTTATCTAGCCAATTCATCCCTAGGATGACATCTATTCCCTGAGTACCCATTACTATAAGGTTGGCGGGAAACGCTATCCCCCTTATTTCCACACTTATATTCAAACAAATGCTATCGGCTCGAATTCTACCACCGGCTGAGTCAATTTGAATGGGGGTTGACATGGTAGTAATTGGAAGATTATGTGCTTCTACCCATGATGCAGTAATGAAAGAATGTGTTGCTCCAGTATCAAATAACACTTCTGCAATATGGGAGTCGACTGGGAACATACCTACTATCATGCCGGGGGTCTCCTGAACTGCTTCAGCCTCCAAGTGGTTCAGCCTTCCATGATTATAACGCGGCTGAGGGCGATTGCCTGCTCCAGGCTGAGGCACATTCTGCTTTGCTGGGGCATTGGGGCCTGACTGCTGCTGGGCTGCCTTCTTCGGACATTGCATCACCCAGTGGCCTTGCTCTCCACAGTGGAAACATGCTCTGTTTCCAACCTGAGCTGGTGCTGCCTGACTGTTCTGTTGGTTTGCTGGGGCAGGAAGACGAGGTGCCTGCTGATTCTGCTTCTGAAACTGACCTCCTGACTGATTGCTCTGACGGTTCTGGTACTGGTGCTGAGGATACTGCCTTTGAAACTGCTGATGCTGCTGAGGTGGACGCTGGTTTTGCCTGAACTGCTGAGGTTGATTGCCTGAGAAACGAGGACGATTGCTGCTTCCAGGCTGGGGTCCACTGATCTTGCGCTTACGATCTTCCATTTCCTTACGCTTTCTCTCTGTCATGATTGCTCTGTCAATCAGGTGCTGGAATGTCGGGAAGGTGTGATTCATCAGTTGGTACTGTAGAGGGTCAACCAAGCCTCTCAGGAAACGGTACTGTTGCTTGGCGTCAGTGTTGACATCTTCAGGAGCATAGCGAGACAACTGCAGAAACCTGTCTCGGTACTCACTGACAGACGATGGCCCTTGCTTGAGAGCTAGGAACTCCTCCTTCTTCACTGTCATCAGACCTGCAGGAACATGGTACTGACGAAAACTACTTCTGAACTCTTCCCAAGTGATAGCGTCAGGGTGGGCATGGGTGGCGAGGTAAGACTCCCACCATGACTGGGCTGCTCCTCTCAACAGACGGGGACCATACAGAACCTTCTCCCTGTCATCGCACTGAGCGGTATGCAACTCCTGCTCCACAGTGCGCAGCCAATCTTCAGCATCCATGGGGTCAGAAGAATGAGCAAACGTTGGTGGATGACCTCTCATGAATTCAGCACGCTTGTCTCTGGGCATCTGAGGCATCTGAGGCTGAGGTGGGGCCTGCTGCTGTTGCTGCTGCTGCTGCTGAATGGCGGCCAAAGTCTGACCAATGGCTTGAACTGCCTGAGTCTGCATCAGAAACATCTGCTCGATGGACATCGGGGGCGGGGGCGGCAGGTGCTGCTGCTGGGGCACCTCCTCCTGTTGAGCGGCTCGCTCCTGTTGAGCACGCCTTCCTCCTCTGCGCCTGTTCTCTGACATCTGCAGAATGCAACCACACATCAGAACTGATCTGGCAAATCTTGCAGCATAAGGAAAGAGTATGGAATTCTTCAACAGCACTGAACAGATGAGCATCTTCACTGATCTCCAACACAGACCACACAGCTTCTCAGATAAAGAGGAAAGTGGAATAAAAGGTTTCCCAACTATGTAACTAACTTTATTAACATAATAGGTAAACCAAAATGCAGGGGATACCCACACTCTGGTGACAATCATTACAAAGATCCAAACCAAACATAGTTCATCATGACAAACATAAATGCACAGGATATAGCAAACTACCCTGTCTAACTAAGACTTAACTAAGACCGAGACTAACGCTAAGACTGAAGCTTCTACGTATATATTTCGTATTAATTACAAGATCCAACTCTAACGATCTATGGTTCTAGATTTATCTTGGTCTTGCAGTTGGGATTGCCATAAGACTGGTGTCCACGCTGAGGTGAGCGGTACGGGTGCTGAGTCCCGACGGGAGCGGGGGAACCATCGTCCAGGTGACGACGTTCCGCGCGCTCAGCCCGCAGCAGGGCGATCTCAGCACGAGCCCTACTCAGCTCGTCTAATGCATGGTCCAGCTCCGTGTTTAGCACGGCGGCTAGGTTGACTGTGCTGCTCAACCTAGGATTGCCCTCACCGACAGGTGAGACAATCACGCCTCCTGTGCTGCCGGATGGACGGCGGGGGTAATACTTCAGGTCAAGACCGTCAGCTGCCCCACCGAAAACCGAGCAGTAGTGCGAAAGCGCACGCCGTGCAGCATCTTGCATGGCTGCCTCAGCTGAGTCCCGCTCAGAAATAGAATAGTGCTCTGAGCAGGCCTCTGCACCCTGGAGACTGTTCTCCGGGCAGCGCACCAAGCAAGTTGCCTCCCAGCGGTCCGGGTAGACCCCGCGACTGTGCTGGTAGACCACACAGCGATACTCGACGGACCAAGTATGCCGGTCGAATGCCCGACGTAGCAGGGTGTCGAGCGCATCGTGGAAGTGACACCCGCGAGCAGCGTCGCGAGTGATGGGTCGAGCAACCCATCCTTCCGGCTCAAGGTTAGCAGAGAAGTCGGTGTCGTGGCTTGAGCTGTCGTCGCCTCCTCCGTCGTCTGGGTCTCCTCCAGCAGCTACTCCAGAAGCTGGGACGCCCAGTGGTGGTGCAGGGGGCGGCTCCAGGGGAAGCACAGGGGAGCAGCTCCTCACAGACTCTATCTCCTGGTGGAGCGAGAAAGAAGAGCCATGCTGCTCCTGCTCCTGTCGTCGACGTTCCTGCTCCTCATGCAGGCGGTGGTGCAGCCTCTCCAAGTGGCTGGACTGTCCGGCCACGGGACGGCGAAGCGGACGCTCAGCAAGGCGGGAGGGTAAGAAGGGGATGACTGACTTTCGTGCAGTGTGTCTAAGTCGAGCCATCTACAAAAGACATCGCAAGCAAAAGGGTGAGAACAGAATTAATAGGACCAGCAAATAATGAATCATGAGTGAATGAAGGATTAGAATAAAACATGATTTTCAGCAAGGTATAATGTATAGTAGAACATAGGTTTGGTCGGTATGACCAACTTTTGAAGGGATATCAAAGTCAAGGCAGGGACAGAGGTCTATAGTCCTTAGAACGACCATTCTACTCTAGGTTAGCGGTCCTACAGTCAGCACGGCTTTGATACCACTTATGTCACACCCGGTTTTAGAAGGCAAACCGAATGCGAACCATGTACGTGCCAGGATCAGTTATTCACGTACACAGCAGTTACATAACATGGACATCATCACACAATGCTCAAAATAGTATTAAAAGGGAAATAATAGTCGATTACATCGTACGTCTGAGACGTCCATATAGTTCTTACAATAAATCAAAGTGCGGAAAAGAAACGTAGATAACTGCGGCCTTCACAGGCAGCCGACTGGGGGTTGCCGCTAACCCACACCTAGAACTCGTCATAGTCTTGGAACTCCTGGAAGTCTCCTTCCACAGCTTCATCTTCGCCTGAGCAGTGGTTGCAATGCTGACAACCTGGGGGGGGGTTTGGTGTGTAGAGCAAGGGTGAGTACACATCAACATACTCAGCAAGTATCCTGTTTGGCTGTAGTGGACTAGCTTTATGTGGGGATAAGTCAAGCAGTTGCTTTTAGTTGGTCAGATTATTATTTACTAGTAGAAAGCCAAGTTTTAGCATTAACCCAAGTTATTAACCCGATGTACCCTTTCCAAACGGAAAGAATACCACTTACCAGCACCATAGTCATAACCAAAACCATCAATCTCATAACCACCTGTACCAAAGTATCTCTGATCAAGTACCACTAATCACTGGAGCTCCCTTGGCCGCTCATAACCGCGAGCACGGCTGATATATCAGTTTTCAAACACTCTGCAGAGGTTGTGCACTTTACCCACAAGCCGTGATTCCCATTCTGCCCGGAGATCATGACTCTCCATTGATCACTACCAAGGTGACCCAGCAGGGCATCACTACGTAGCCTTTACAAAGATTCCCCGGGGCTATAGCCACCCGTTAGGTTTCCTAAATGTACCGCACTCCTCCCCAAGGGACAAATCAACCTTGGCAGAGCGAGCCGCATACACCGAGCCCCATTGACGGCACGACGGCTAAGTGAACTACACCCCGGATCCTCTAATTATTCAGCTAAGGGCATCCCATTCCACCCTCATGGTTGCACTGTTTTCCCGGGCGGTCATCCATAGAACAGGTCCTTACGGAGAGGCACTCGAGAAACCGCTCGAGCCCCCTTGAGGCCACAAGTACAACATCATAATAAGAGAAGGGAAAACAGCGTATCATAGATAATCTCATCATGTTCATTGATTAGAGTTAAGCAATAGCATAAAGCTAAACAGTAATAATCCAACCCAGATAGGTAAACAAGGACATGGATAACAAAAGCTAGTCAATCCTTAGGCATAAATGTGTAAAGCGGGAGGTGAATTAAATAATGAATAGGACATAGATAGGTCAAGGGACACTTGCCTCCACCAACCGACTGCTGCTCAGGGGCTTCTCCTGCGAGTTCCTCGGGCTCTTCAACCGGATCGTTCTCTATGCGATTGCAAACATACATACATCCACACATTTAATACAAAAGAACAGTACACCATACAATAGAATGCAATAAGTAAACAGACGTTCCACGCGGGCTCGCGAGTACGGTTAAGAGAGAAAGAGGAAAAGACAGTCGAGAAACGATCACGTTACATGATTATAAATTAACCACTCGCTTAATGGAAGGAAATTTAATGTAGACACTATGTTTAGCGTAAAGTAAAGTCATGTTTCATGTCTAATTATTATAAGCAGGTGGAGATAAATAAAAGGATGGTCGCGCGGCGAGACGCGCGACAAAGCTCTCTAAAACAAATTAAGAAGTTAACGACTCGTCGCGCGGCCGAGCACGCAACGAGACACTTCGCCTTAGTTACGAGGAGACGTTAAGTGTCGCGCGACGAAGCGCACGACGACATACGTCGACTAAACTGAGTCCAAAGTGGAACGTCGCGTGAATACACACGCGGCGTTGCACCTTAAACAACCTGAAACAAAAAATGGATCGTCGCGCGACGAAGCGCACGACGCAACACAAGATAGAATCTGAATTTAGACAAATCCGTCACGCGGCGAAGCGCGCGACGCAACACGCTAATTAACGAATAATCACCGCGAGCGCGGGCGAGCGAAGATACGGTCGGGCGAGGCCGGGACGGGGGAACGGGCGACCGAGCCGGGGCCGGGGCGGTTGAACCGGCCAGGGGGGCGGTTGAACCGGCCGGGGGCTGCCGAGCCGGGGGCGGGGGCGCGCGGGCGAGCGGGGCTCGCCGCGCCGCGGCAGGGCGCCGAGCCACCATGGCCAGCCGGGCCGAGGGGCGGGGCGGGCGAGCGCCACGCGCAGGGGCCGGGGCAGGGGCGGGCGCCGCCGCGAGGGGAGGCCGGGCGGGGGCCGAGCGCCACCGCGAGGGAGGCCGGGCGGGGGCCGAGCGGGGAGGGCCGAGCGGGGAGGCCGAGCGCCGCCGCGGGGAGGGTGGGGCGGGGCCGAGCGCCGCCGGGGAGGGAGGGGGAGAGGGAGGGCGCGCGCGTGGGGAAGAAGAGGAGGGAGAGGGAGAGAGAGAAGAGAAGGGGAGGGGAGGGGAGCTCACCTCGGGGTCCAAAATCCGGTGATCGCCGTCTCCAAACCCTAGGGCACCACGGGGAGAGAGAGGTGGAAGAGGGAGAGGAGAGGTTGTTGCGCGGGAAATCCAAATGAGAGAGAGGGAGAGGAGGGGGGCGCATGGGGGGGGGGGGTTGGGCGCCAGGGGCGCGCAAGCCGGGGCGGGCCGGGCCGGCTGAGCTGGGCTGGGCCGGGCCACTTCGCGGATCGAAAACCCACGACAAGCGCGACCACAAAACGGACTTAAATCGCGAACCGAAATCCGGAACGGAACGAGACGAACACACAACATCAGACAAAGAAATGTGCTTCGGCATGATGCAACACCCATGACACTTAGGTTTTGGTTTATACATGACACGGACACCTGCCGCTATACTGGTTTGAAATTGGGAAGAAGGAGCAAACGGGGAAAGAGAAAAGAGAGTAACGCCCGAATTTGGTGAGGGAAAAGAAGAAAAAATTCTACCCCCAAATTCAGGGCGTTACAGCAACACACTTGGACTTTTCTTGGATCTTTTTAATGTCTTCTTTTGAGGTGTTGCTTTCCTCAATTCCTTAGTCCAAGTTAATCTTGCATCCTGTGAACTATAAACACAAACACTAGAAAACTTATTAGTTCACGGATTGTGTTGATCATCAAACACCAAAACTCAATTAGCCAAATGGCCCGGGGTCCATTTTCCTTACACAGTGTATCATGGATAATCTCATCATGTTCATTGATTAATGTGAAGCACTAGCATAAAGCTAAACCATAATAACCCAACCAAAATAGGTAAACAAGGACAAGATAAACAAAAGCTAGTCAATCCTTAGGTATAAACTGTGTAAATGCAGGGAATGAATTATAAGAATGAGTAGGACATAGATGGGTCAAGGGACACTTGCCTTCACCAACCAGCTGCTGCTCAGGGACTTCACCTGCAACTCCTTCGGACTCCACCAATTGATTGTTATCTATACGAGTTCAAACATACATTCCACACATTTAATACAAAAGAACAGTACACCATACAATAGAACGCAATAAATAGACAGACGTTCGACGCTGGGCTCACGCCTACGACTAAGTGAGAAAGAGAAAGTAATGGTCGAGGCCACGGCCGACGACCGATCACGTCACGCGATTACAAATTAAAATACTCGTCTAAACATAATGGTATTAGTTTAGCCATCGCGTTAAGCATAAGGTAAAGTCATGTTCCATATTTAATTATTATGAACAGATTATGGTAAACTAAAAGGATTGTCGCGCGGCGAGACGCGCGACACAACACTTAAATTGAATTAATAAATAAACGACCCGTCGTGGGACGGGGCGCGCAACGAGACTCTTGCATTAATTATAAATAAACGTTAAGCGTCGCGCGACGAAATGCAGGACGGCATACGTCATCTGAACTGAATTTAAAATGAAACATCGCGCGACGAAGCGCGTGACACAGCTCATTAATAAAGATGAATTTTAAAATGAATCGTCGCGCGACGAAGCGCGCGACGCAGCACATCGACTAAACTAAAATAAAGAAACACGGATTAAACTGAAAGTTGAACATCGCGCGTCACAGTCGCGCGCACGAACACGCTGTGCGCGATGGGGGCACACGAGCCGCGCAGGCACGCGGGGCGCGAGGCCGCCGGGGCACGAGGGCTGCCAGGGCATGAGGCCGAGATGGCGCACGGGACGCGGCCAGGGGCGCGCGAGGGCGCGGCCAGGTAGGGCGCGGTCGAGAATGCGGCGCGAGGCACGGCCGGGGGGCAGCGTGGGGCGCGACAGAGGAGGGCGCAGGGGGCGCGGCCAGGAGGCGGCGCGGGGCGCGCCGCTAGGGGCACGGGGGCGCGCGGCCAGGGGAGGGCGCGTGGGGTGGGGAGAGGAGGAAGAAGAGGGAAGGGAGAGAGAGAGAGAGAGAGAGAGAGAGAGAGAAGAGGGGGCTCACCACGGGGATCTAAATTCCGGCGATCAGCGTCACCAAATCCTAGGGCACCACGAGGAAGAGATAGAGGTGGGAGAGAGAGGGAGTTGTGCGCGGGAGAATTGAATGGGGGGAAGGAGACCAGTGGTGGGGGGCGCGGCATAGGGAGGGGCAGGGCGCTAGGGGCGTGTGGCAGAACCTCCAAGTTATTGGGCCCACATGCACCTGTCCTTGTCCCAAAGACTTCAGACGGCTATGCATGTGCACCAGATAACTTAACAGGATCTGTCCGATTGCCCCAAGGACATCGGATAAACCACTTACAACCAAGATCGCGGGATTAAGTAATACAAATCACACACACCAATATTATTGCAGCGGAAATCTTACTACCAAATTTTACAAGTTACAAAAATTTTATATTAGTTTATCGGAGTGATTACAAAAAGTATAAGTTTGAAATATATGCTAGCTCAAGGGATCATCCTCAATAAGAAGTATAGAAGGGTTACTTAGACTTATAAGAAGGTCGAGCCCACCGGCACTTAACACCATCAACAATAGCACAAAGTTAGAACCTGAAAAACAACAGGGAATAAAACCCTGAGTATGGAATTACTCAGCAAGACTTACCCGACTAAAGAAAAGACTCTCAAGGGTATGCTGGCTTAAGGGAGTCAAGGTATGGCTTATCAACAATCAAAGACTCTGTTTTGCAGAAAAGCTTACTACGAGTGGATCCTTAAAATCGAATTTTATTGTCAGGTTAAGTAAAATTACCTGCAGCTAGAGTTCTTTCTACCCTAGTTCAATCACTTGTCCTGCACTAGCCAATTTCTTAACAAAACCATCATCTTTAGTGGATTGCTACGTGTAAGTCAGTGACCAAGTCTTCATAACCGCGAAGGTACGGCGATCCGAATCGATTATACTCAGCTGAGGATCTCCAATCACACGACATATGTAGCACTTAACCCTTGCATATGTCAACCCGCCACCGGGGTTCTTAAGACCAGATCAGGTTCACGCAAACCGAGAGCACAGATACACCACCGTCCAGCCTCTTGCCACGGAGGGTACACGCTACTCTCGCCACCGCTCCACGCTCATTTCGTGTTATCTTATTCTGGCCTTAGTCCGCCCGAGGCAAAGCTTACCCATGACGAGGCATGTGACCAGTTAAAGGGTCCTCGGTCAGCAGGCCTACATCGACAAGGTCCTTAATCGACTCAGACGGAGACACTACACCGAGACTCCTTTCCCGTGCAAGTCACCCGCCCGGTCTCAGCTTAATTATTTCAAACCCAAAGTTTGGTACCTGGCAGAGGTACATCTTTTCCGATGTTGAATCCATCAAGGCCTTTGACAGATCCACCATCAAGTTTTATTTTCGAAAACATCCCACCCACCTTTGCCACATCATAGTTTGTAAAAACAAAACATTTTGTTTTCTAAAGCAAGGCTAAGCATCAAAATCTTTTGTAAAACGGGTGATCAAGGAAGGTAATCAAATTCAAGGAAGGTAATGCAGGAATTGTTTTATCAATCAACTCCTATCACCTAATGCAGCAATCAAGTGAGAAAGATTTTAAAAACCTCAAGGAAGGTGGCAAATGCACCGGGGCTTGCCTGAGTAACACTAGGTTAGTGTTTGTTAGGCGACCACTTGGCGAGTATCCTTTGGCTTGACACTCATTCAGATTATCCATCTTCCGGTTCATCCATCAGCTTCATCCTGCGGAGTAGTCCGCGCTTGGGGTCGACTTGGCTTGTCTTCCGCATCGCGCGATTATTTATCGTACCTCATGAGATGCATGATGCACATGTATGAGCACGAGTATAATATAGATAATCTCACTAAAAGGATGAAACACTTAAAACCAAACATTAAGCACCATGGATATCACAACAGGGCATCGACTACATCCATTGACATAATAACACTAGAATATCTATTTTTATTCCTAGCTTTTTATTAACTCTTTAAACTGTGTATCTTAATTACTTGATTTACCTATTTATCTAAATCGAACATCACAATATGTGTATACTAAATTAATAACAATTATCGCGACTAATAATTCTATTAATCTATTTATAGATCTAGTTGACAGGAAAACGAATCAACTTATCCTGACTAATTCGACGCGATAGTCGCAAGCACGACTACAGGTTCCGGTTGACGTCACCCAGGGGCCTTCTTTTCTTCGATAATCATTTGCTGAAGATCTTTTCCTCGACTAAATAATTTTGACAAATCGAACTTGAGTCGCGCAGGATGTCCGAGCTTTTTGTCGCGCACTTGGTGAACACCATACTGCTGGCTCCATCTTCACTCGACTCTTGGAATTTCTTGACGACACGTGGAACGACGACGACACAGGAGAGTGACGTATATAGAGCTACACACGCGACGCGACGACGAATGACGCTAACCGGTGGAATCGACGACACGATTGGGAATTAAAGCCGAGCGAGCCAAGAGGGCGCGCTGGCGAACAGGAAACAGGACGCGCGGTAAGACTGAGCATCTATAAGAAAAAACGCGATGACCAGGGAACTCAGCACGGACGCGATGATTTGGCAGACATGCCGCGACGGGGCTGTCCACACACAAAGACGACGACGTGGGACGAGTAGCGCACACACGTCGCAACAAATTGATGGTTGTTCAAGGCTTGATATTTCCTAGAGCAGAGGCAAGGGTGCTGGGAGTTTACAGCGGTGCTCCACGACGGCCATCACCGGCGTCGAGCAAGGGGCGATTTAGCGAGGGCGATTTAGCGAGGTCGACGGCAAACAACGCGACGACGAGCTAGAATACCAGGGTGACCCGAGCGCAACGGATGAGCCGTAGCCAAGCAGTGGGATGCAGCTGCGCGCAGAGGAGTAACAGAAGTAACAGAGGCCGAGCAGAGAAACACAGGGGACGCGCGCGGGATGAAAGAATCGAGCCCGCGGCGCGCAGAGACTTCACGGCGCTCGGCGCGGCGAGGACGCACG
Source organism: Zea mays (assembly GCF_902167145.1). NCBI lineage: Eukaryota > Viridiplantae > Streptophyta > Magnoliopsida > Poales > Poaceae > Zea > Zea mays. The sequence continues at coordinate 97,101,671 of NC_050098.1, read as the reverse complement.
CGCACGAGAAGATGGAGCAGGGAGCGCTGGGCACAGGGAGCTTCTTTCACTAGAGCCGAGCGGCAGCGGGAGTTCCGGCCGTGGGAGTTGAGGGAGATGAAGCTGGACGTCGCTGAAAAAGAGGTAGCGCCGGCTGAAGACAAGGGCGCGGCGCAGAGGAGCAGGGGAGCAGAGCTCCGGTCGAGCGCTCCATGGAGAGAAGCGCGCGCAGAGGTGAGCAGATGCTAGGGCGCGCGGTGTAAGGGAGCTTGAGCGCCGAGCTGGGGGCGAAGGAACGCCGATGGATGAGAATCAGAGGAACTGCGCAGATAAATACTGACGGCTGAAAGATCTGAAGGGGAGAAGAGCGGCGGGGATAAGGATCGACGCTGGGATAGAAAGAATCAAGAAATCAGAGAAGAAAGTGAGAACGGCGGGAGAGAAGAGCACCGCTCGTGGAAAAAAAATCTGAAGACCGTGCGCGCGGTGGAAGAGATAGGAACGGTGGGTATTTTTCCATTTTCCGGATTTTCTTTTCTCTCTCTTTTTCTTAACGGCAATTAAAGATATTTTGAATCACATTTTTTTTAGCGCTGAATAAAGGATTAACGCACCACACAAATACACATGACATGCTTCGGATTTAGCGAACCAATTTAATCGCTAATTACTTATATCCGAAGATTCGGATCCGGGCAAGAAACGATGGCCCGAATAAGACTAATTTTGTCTTCGTTAATTTACTCTGTGGAATTCGACTAAAATTAGCCGAAACCAAATCCGCTATCGTATTCGCGATTTTGTCGCCACAACAGCGTGCTGAAGAACGAATGGGATCATAATCTCGCGCATGATTTCACGCGATTCGAATTGTTTTACCCCGAATATTTTAATCGTCGAGCTCTAATTAATCTATCCGGGATAAAAATTATCCGAGTAAGTCGGGCTTCCGAATTCGTACCCGTGCAAGCGATGAATTTTAAATAATCACCGGACGCACCGATTTTTGGAACAACGATGTCCCGAACATTACGAAAATTTAGGACAAGCCCGGATAGCTAAAAATAATAACGATGTCGCACTCGCGACAGAAGGAACAGATGCGATATTAAAATCACGATAGACGAAGAACTTTAAAATTTTGGCATCTGTTTTATCCACTGATTACGTGCTTACACCCGTACTCGCTGTCGAGCAGAATATAAACACCAGGGGTGTTACAGCCCTCCCCCCTTAAAAGAATCTCGTCCCGAGATTCGGAACGAAAGACTTCTAAGAGTAGAGAAGCATGTAACCCATATCCATATCAGCGATAATCGTGAGACACTCCAAGCAAAGATGAGTGTCTCAGGATGTCGTTTCTCTAGTCGATATAGCATGTATCGCCGAAAGCTAACTTGGAGATATCCATTAGCAGAGGCGATGTCTGCCAAAAGAACACATAAGGTTCCATGTGTGCAGTTTGCTTTTTCTGACGATACTGTACTATCTGAGTCTGTTGAGCAAGCGACAGGTATGCAATTTTACCCAAACAGAATCAGATGCAACCTCCTGGGTAAAACACACAGAAAGAGGTTTACTAACAAGGGGTCATGGTAAGTTCATAGCACACGAGACAGGTGTGAATGTCGAATAACATCACAGTTAACCCGTGTTAGCTAGAGATTCCAAGTCCAAGAAAATGATAGAGACTCGAAAAATCACTGGTCAAGGAAGCTATAAATGCAGACTTCGTGTCTATTCCATTTTATCAAGCACTAGGCATGACTCGACATGATCACACACGCTGGAAAAGCACACGCGAGGCGATGGAGGCATGACTAGAGCGATGACTAGGTGGTTTCTGGTCGACTTAATCTCGATTCTTGTAAGTACTTCCTTAGGATGGGTTGAACCAAAGTGAGTTTAGACAACTCGATAAAACGATCTCTAAACTCAATCTTTGTTAACTGGGCAGTTACAAGTTAGTAAAACCAACTTGTTGAACTACTTTTAACATTGAGCAGGTCCTCTCAGTACCATTGGTATGTCAAGGGTTGAGAGTTTACATTTGCAAGCAAAAGGTCATGCATTTGGGTGGAAATCCATTTGGTCATGTTGTTCATCCGTTTCTTCATGCGAGATGCATTATCCGCTTGGGTAGGGAATACATGGAATAAATAAGAGAGTGAATGAACAAACTCCTGCATCTCAGCAGCAGGGAAAATCCAATCTCTAGTTTGAGAGCTAATCAGTTGTTTTCCAACACTAAAAAGCTCCAAGGATTCACCTTTACAGAAAGGATGTAAAGGGAACTTGTATGAGTAGTCACTACCAAGATCAAAAGAAATAAGACCACACAGGAAAGTGGTATGCCCTTTTGATCCAACGGAGATGATAGATGTTGCTTGATAACTTGACAAACAACATAGAAATTGTTTCAAGGGAGGAGTCCACAGAAGATCACACATAAGTGTAGTTCCACAATGGATCATGACCAGAGACCTTGGTACCGGCATGCGCCAAGCAGCAAAATCCTGTGTGCGCATTCACAGGAGGCCCTCAGTTTCGCCGCGGTACCATAAGTCCTTAACCATAACACCATTATAAAACTGGCACCAATAATGAATCTCATGTGGTAAGAACAATTCGTGCAGAGATAACATATTGATATAATCTCATAATGGATTATGACTACCAACTGTGACACTAGCGTGTGCCGAGCAGCACAACCGTGTGCGCGCACCCACAGAAGGCCCTCGGTTTCGTCACGACACCACTGGTTTTAGTCATAACACCATTACCAGATGTAACCAATAAGAAATCTCACACCACACAAATGAATTGTGCAAGGGTGACAATATACAAAGATACTCTACCTGTCAAAAAGGTTACAAGTAGAGAGCCAAATAGATCATGGCCCGATGAAATAAACAAGACATGGCCATAACCTAAACTTGATGAAAGAAGTACGATGAGAGACTGTTAATTTAGCCCCAAGCATATTTCTATGCCCATCAGATGGATTACAAGTCAAGGATTAGTATCTGACTAGATACGTAGGGAAAACAATCACAAGGTTAAGTGGGTATGCCTTCGAGAAAGATGGGGAACTAAAGGCATCAAACGAAGGAAAATGATTAGGTATGACTTTCCTAAGTTAGGTTGATAAGGCGACAAGATGGTCAACAAGGAGAGGCCGAATACAATAGGGACCTCAACCTGCATCAACTGAACAAGGGAATGGTTCTAAAAGGAGACATGACTTGAGATCCTTGTTTTAAGCTTGGGTGCACTTTATTTCCAACAAGAAATTATCTAAGCATTTATTTGTATGTGTTTGGTCATGGAATGATAACGGAAAAATCAACTTTGGGTCATGGCTCACTAACTAAGAACATGGCCTAATTTCCGATTTAGGCAAACAAGTCACTAACCTTCTATCGGCACATCAAGTACAAGGGCAAACACATAAAACACCCTAAGAGGTCACCTAAAGAATGAAGGACACCTATTTCATCGAAGTTCATAATTCAGCATTACACCACATTATCTACAATCAATGGTTACTGGAATAAGGATGAGAGAAGCATTTTGGGTGTATAGGTGACAAACATGATGCAACAATCAGGATGCATGTTCGTCCTACACGTCCTCACGAGTTTTTGCCAATCTAATGTGGCAATAGCGTTCTATATCGGTGGCATATGTTCTCTCTCGATATTTTGCTAATCGTCAGCTACACATACGTTTTCGAGGTTAGTGTACCTGCAGAAAAATCCATCACAACCCAATTCCCAATGATGCAGTTCACACATGACAGTTTATCACAGTTTATACTCCATATATTTCTATATGGAGGCCAGCTCATCATTAAGCGCCGAGCCACGCATAGGCGCCGTTGCCACACTTTAACCATAGGGCAACTCATTATGGTAACTCACCTTCTTACCTGAGCGTAGGTGCGTCGTTACAAGTACATTACATTTCTCAGTACTCCCATGTCTGTATACCCATACACATCCATGGGGTACTGAATTCCCAGAAAAGTAAATACTCCACATCGTAGCCTTCATATATACATATGTAGAACATGTATATAATCAAGCGCTTTTTATACTCTTCCCTAGACCGACGTTTGTTCGGTCATGCTCTCACATCTCACCTTACCTGAGCGTCGATCCATTCAAAACTGAATGGCCTCAAAAATAACATTACACATGTATGCAATACCCACCCGGTTGTGGGTTAGTGGTTTTAACTAAGCCACCTGATAATCCTTAGTATAGGGCTTAACAGAGGATGTCGCTAGCATTATAGTTTTTCAAAACTGTTTTTCAAAGCCAAACAATGTGTTTAGTTGAAAATAGGTTTTCTAAAACCAAAACTTTATTTTGAAAATACGTATGTGACCGTATATACTTAATCCTGCTCCGATACCAGCCTGTGGCAGAACCTCCAAGTTATTGGGCCCACATGCACCTGTCCTTGTCCCAAAGACTTCAGACGGCTATGCATGTGCACCAGATAACTTAACAGGATCTGTCCGATTGCCCCAAGGACATCGGATAAACCACTTACAACCAAGATCGCGGGATTAAGTAATACAAATCACACACACCAATATTATTGCAGCGGAAATCTTACTACCAAATTTTACAAGTTACAAAAATTTTATATTAGTTTATCGGAGTGATTACAAAAAGTATAAGTTTGAAATATATGCTAGCTCAAGGGATCATCCTCAATAAGAAGTATAGAAGGGTTACTTAGACTTATAAGAAGGCCGAGCCCACCGGCACTTAACACCATCAACAATAGCACAAAGTTAGAACCTGAAAAACAACAGGGAATAAAACCCTGAGTATGGAATTACTCAGCAAGACTTACCCGACTAAAGAAAAGACTCTCAAGGGTATGCTGGCTTAAGGGAGTCAAGGTATGGCTTATCAACAATCAAAGACTCTGTTTTGCAGAAAAGCTTACTACGAGTGGATCCTTAAAATCGAATTTTATTGTCAGGTTAAGTAAAATTACCTGCAGCTAGAGTTCTTTCTACCCTAGTTCAATCACTTGTCCTGCACTAGCCAATTTCTTAACAAAACCATCATCTTTAGTGGATTGCTACGTGTAAGTCAGTGACCAAGTCTTCATAACCGCGAAGGTACGGCGATCCGAATCGATTATACTCAGCTGAGGATCTCCAATCACACGACATATGTAGCACTTAACCCTTGCATATGTCAACCCGCCACCGGGGTTCTTAAGACCAGATCAGGTTCACGCAAACCGAGAGCACAGATACACCACCGTCCAGCCTCTTGCCACGGAGGGTACACGCTACTCTCGCCACCGCTCCACGCTCATTTCGTGTTATCTTATTCTGGCCTTAGTCCGCCCGAGGCAAAGCTTACCCATGACGAGGCATGTGACCAGTTAAAGGGTCCTCGGTCAGCAGGCCTACATCGACAAGGTCCTTAATCGACTCAGACGGAGACACTACACCGAGACTCCTTTCCCGTGCAAGTCACCCGCCCGGTCTCAGCTTAATTATTTCAAACCCAAAGTTTGGTACCTGGCAGAGGTACATCTTTTCCGATGTTGAATCCATCAAGGCCTTTGACAGATCCACCATCAAGTTTTATTTTCGAAAACATCCCACCCACCTTTGCCACATCATAGTTTGTAAAAACAAAACATTTTGTTTTCTAAAGCAAGGCTAAGCATCAAAATCTTTTGTAAAACGGGTGATCAAGGAAGGTAATCAAATTCAAGGAAGGTAATGCAGGAATTGTTTTATCAATCAACTCCTATCACCTAATGCAGCAATCAAGTGAGAAAGATTTTAAAAACCTCAAGGAATGTGGCAAATGCACCGGGGCTTGCCTGAGTAACACTAGGTTAGTGTTTGTTAGGCGACCACTTGGCGAGTATCCTTTGGCTTGACACTCATTCAGATTATCCATCTTCCGGTTCATCCATCAGCTTCATCCTGCGGAGTAGTCCGCGCTTGGGGTCGACTTGGCTTGTCTTCCGCATCGCGTGATTATTTATCGTACCTCATGAGATGCATGATGCACATGTATGAGCACGAGTATAATATAGATAATCTCACTAAAAGGATGAAACACTTAAAACCAAACATTAAGCACCATGGATATCACAACAGGGCATCGACTACATCCATTGACATAATAACACTAGAATATCTATTTTTATTCCTAGCTTTTTATTAACTCTTTAAACTGTGTATCTTAATTACTTGATTTACCTATTTATCTAAATCGAACATCACAATATGTGTATACTAAATTAATAACAATTATCGCGACTAATAATTCTATTAATCTATTTATAGATCTAGTTGACAAGAAAACGAATCAACTTACCCTGACTAATTCGACGCGATAGTCGCAAGCACGACTACAGGTTCCGGTTGACGTCACCCAGGGGCCTTCTTTTCTTCGATAATCATTTGCTGAAGATCTTTTCCTCGACTAAATAATTTTGACGAATCGAACTTGAGTCGCGCAGGATGTCCGAGCTTTTTGTCGCGCACTTGGTGAACACCATACTGCTGGCTCCATCTTCACTCGACTCTTGGAATTTCTTGACGACACGTGGAACGACGACGACACAGGAGAGTGACGTATATAGAGCTACACACGCGACGCGACGACGAATGACGCTAACCGGTGGAATCGACGACACGATTGGGAATTAAAGCCGAGCGAGCCGAGAGGGCGCGCTGGCGAACAGGAAACAGGACGCGCGGTAAGACTGAGCATCTATAAGAAAAAACGCGATGACCAGGGAACTCAGCACGGGCGCGATGATTTGGCAGACATGCCGCGACGGGGCTGTCCACACACAAAGACGACGACGTGGGACGAGTAGCGTACACACGTCGCAACAAATTGATGGTTGTTCAAGGCTTGATATTTCCTGGAGCAGAGGCAAGGGTGCTGGGAGTTTACAGCGGTGCTCCACGACGGCCATCACCGGCGTCGAGCAAGGGGCGATTTAGCGAGGTCGACGGCAAACAACGCGACGACGAGCTAGAATACCAGGGTGACCCGAGCGCAACGGATGAGCCGTAGCCAAGCAGTGGGATGCAGCTGCGCGCAGAGGAGTAACAGAAGTAACAGAGGCCGAGCAGAGAAACACAGGGGACGCGCGCGGGATGAAAGAATCGAGCCCGCGGCGCGCAGAGACTTCACGGCGCTCGGCGCGGCGAGGACGCACGCGCACGAGAAGATGGAGCAGGGAGCGCTGGGCACAGGGAGCTTCTTTCACTAGAGCCGAGCGGCAGCGGGAGTTCCGGCCGTGGGAGTTGAGGGAGATGAAGCTGGACGTCGCTGAAAAAGAGGTAGCGCCGGCTGAAGACAAGGGCGCGGCGCAGAGGAGCAGGGGAGCAGAGCTCCGGTCGAGCGCTCCATGGAGAGAAGCGCGCGCAGAGGTGAGCAGATGCTAGGGCGCGCGGTGTAAGGGAGCTTGAGCGCCGAGCTGGGGGCGAAGGAACGCCGATGGATGAGAATCAGAGGAACTGCGCAGATAAATACTGACGGCTGAAAGATCTGAAGGGGAGAAGAGCGGCGGGGATAAGGATCGACGCTGGGATAGAAAGAATCAAGAAATCAGAGAAGAAAGTGAGAACGGCGGGAGAGAAGAGCACCGCTCGTGGAAAAAAAATCTGAAGACCGTGCGCGCGGTGGAAGAGATAGGAACGGTGGGTATTTTTCCATTTTCCGGATTTTCTTTTCTCTCTCTTTTTCTTAACGGCAATTAAAGATATTTTGAATCACATTTTTTTAGCGCTGAATAAAGGATCAACGCACCACACAAATACACATGACATGCTTCGGATTTAGCGAACCAATTTAATCGCTAATTACTTATATCCGAAGATTCGGATCCGGGCAAGAAACGATGGCCCGAATAAGACTAATTTTGTCTTCGTTAATTTACTCTGTGGAATTCGACTAAAATTAGCCGAAACCAAATCCGCTATCGTATTCGCGATTTTGTCGCCACAACAGCGTGCTGAAGAACGAATGGGATCATAATCTCGCGCATGATTTCACGCGATTCGAATTGTTTTACCCCGAATATTTTAATCGTCGAGCTCTAATTAATCTATCCGGGATAAAAATTATCCGAGTAAGTCGGGCTTCCGAATTCGTACCCGTGCAAGCGATGAATTTTAAATAATCACCGGACGCACCGATTTTTGGAACAACGATGTCCCGAACATTACGAAAATTTAGGACAAGCCCGGATAGCTAAAAATAATAACGATGTCGCACTCGCGACAGAAGGAACAGATGCGATATTAAAATCACGATAGACGAAGAACTTTAAAATTTTGGCATCCGTTTTATCCACTGATTACGTGCTTACACCCGTACTCGCTGTCGAGCAGAATATAAACACCAGGGGTGTTACAGGGCGCGCGGGCCGAGGCCGGGCCGAGCTGGGTCGGGCTAGGCCGCACCGCGGGTCAAAACCTCGTGGCACGCACAATCACAGATCGGAATTCAATTCGCAAAGTAAAATCCGAAACGAGACTAAGCAACACACGCGACTAAATACGACATCAGACAAAAGAAATATGATTCGACATGATGCAACACCCATGTCAACTTAGGTTTTGTCTACACATGATATGGACACCAGTCGCTATACTGCTTTGAAATTGGGAAGAAGGTGTGAAACGGGAAAAGAAAGGGAGTAACGCCTGAATTTGGTGAGTAAAAAGAAGAAAATATTCTACCCCGAAATTCAGGGCGTTACAAACCTATCCCCCTGAAAAGAATCTCGCCCTCGAGATTCAAGGTTGGCCAGCAAAGAGTTCAGGGTATTTGGCCATCAGATCATCTTCACGCTCCCAGGTTGCTTCTTCCTCAGAGTGGTGACTCCATCTGACTTTGCACATTCTGAAAACCCTTCAATGAATCGCTGACAATATCCGGCCATCCTAATGAAACTCTTGATTCCTCGAGCATCTGTTGGCACTTTCCAGTTCAGAATATCTGCCACTTTCTTTAGATCCACAGCTAATCCTTCTTTGTTAATTATGTGAACCAGGAATAGGACTTCATCAATCTAGAACTCGCACTTGCTCAACTTTGCATACAACTGGTGCTCTCACAATCTCTGCAATACCATCCTCAAATGATCTGCATGCTCCTCCTCACTTTGAGAATATATAAGAATATCATCAATAAATACCACCACAAACTTGTCAAGATAATCCATGAATACACTGTTCATCAGATTCATGAAGAAGGCTAGTGCATTCGTTAGGCCAAAAGGCATCACAGTGAACTCGTACAACCCATACTTGGTAATGAATGTCGTCTTCAGAATGTCTTAAGGTCGAATCCTAAGCTGATGATATCCTGACCTCAGATCTATCTTTGAAAACACGCTGGCTCCTCTCAACTGGTCGAACATATCTTCTATTCTGGGCAAGGGGTACTTGTTCTTGATCGTGACCTCATTTAGAGCTCGATAATCGATACACATCCTTCTAGTGCCATCTTTCTTCTCCACAAATAGGACAGGGGCAGCCCAAGGCGAGGTGCTTGGTCGGATATAACCTTTCTCTGACAGCTCATCGATCTGCTTCTTAAGCTCAACCAACTCTGGTCCAGACACTCTGTAGGCTCTTCTAGAAATGGGGGCGGTGCCAGGAAGAAGCTCTATAGCAAACTCAACTTTCCGCTCAGGTGGCATGCCTGGTAAGTCTTCTGGAAACACATCTAGAAATTCTGACACAACCTTGATAATCTCGAGTGAATCTGGCTCCTTGCTATCAATAGCCATCTGATGACAACTTCCTTTCCTTGGCTCAGGTAGATTAACTCAGCTACCACTTCTTCTCCTAGTGGGGACACCAACTTAATTATCCTCTTATCACAACTGATAAATCGCTTTATATTTATCTAGCCAATTCATCCCTAGGATGACATCTATTCCCTTAGTACCCATTACTATGAGATTAGAGGGAAACGCTATCTCCCTTATTTCCACACTTACATTCAAGCAAATGCTATCGGCTCGAATTCTACCACCGGCTGAGTCAATTTGGATGGGGGTTGACATGGTAGTGATTGGAAGATTATGTGCTTCTACCCATGATGCAGTAATAAATGAATGCAATTGCTCCAGTATCAAATAACACTTCTGCAATATGGGAGTCGACTGGGAACATACCTACTATCATGCCGGGGGTTTCCTGAACTGCTTCAGCCTCCAAGTGATTCAGTCTCCCATGGTTATAGCACGGCTGAGAGCGGTTGCCTACTCCAGGCTAAGACACATTCTGCTTTGCTGGGGCACTGGGGCCTAACTGCTGCTGGCTGCCTTCTTCAGACATTGCATCACCCAATGGCCCTGCTCTCCACAATGGAAACATGCTCTGCTTCCACCCTGAACTAGTGCTGCTTGACTACTCTGGTTGGTTGCTGGGGCGGGAAGACGAGGTGCCTGCTGATTCTGCCTCTGGAACTGACCTCCTCCTAATTGGTTGTTCTGGCGATTCTACTGCTGGTGCTGAGGGTACTGCCTTTGAAACTGCTGCTGCTGAGGTGGGTGCTGGTTCTGCATGAACTGCTGAGGCGGGTTGCCTGAGAAATGAGGGTGATTGCTGCTTCCGGGTTGAGGCCCACTAATCTTGCGCTTGCGATCCTCCATCTCCTTGCGCTTCTTCTCTGTCATGATCGCTCTGTCGATCAGGTGCTAAAATGTGGGGAAGGTATAATTCATCAGCTGATACTGCAGAGGGTCAACTAAGCCTCTCAAGAAGCGATACTGCCTCTTAGCATCTGTGTTGACATCCTCAGGAGCATAGCGGGACAGATGTAGAAACTTGTCTCGGTACTCATTGACAGACATAGGCCCTTGCTAAGCGCTAGGAACTCCTCATTCTTTACTGTCATCAGACCTGCAGGAACATGGTACTGGCGGAAATTGTCTTTGAATTACTCCCAGGTAATAGTGTCGGGGTTGGCATGGGTGGCGAGATAGGACTCCCACCAAGACTAGGCTGCTCCTCTCAACAGACGGGGACCATGTAGAACCTTCTCCCTGTCGTCGCACTGAGCGGTGTGCAACTCCCGCTCCACAGTGCGCAGCCAATCTTCAGCATCCATGGGATCAAAAGAGTGAGCGAACACCGGGGGATGACCTCTCATGAATTCAGCACGCTTGTCTCTAGGCATCTGAGGCTGAGGTGGTGGCTGCTGCTGCTGCTGCTGAATGGCGGCCAGAGTCTGACCGATGGCTTGAACTACCTGAGTCTGCATTAAGAACATCTGCTCGATCGTCATCGGGGGCGGGGGTAGCAGCTGCTGACGGGGTGCCTCATCCTGCGGGGCTGCCTGCTACTGTTGAGCACGCCTTCCTCCTCTGCGCTTGTTGTCTGACATCTACAGAATGCAATCATACATCAGAATTGATCTTGCAACTTGCAGCATAAGAAAAGAGTGTAGATTCCTTCCACAAGGCTGAACAGATGAGCATCTTCACTGACTTCCAACACAGGCAAACACAGCTTCTCAGATAATGAGGAAAGTAGAACAAAAGGGCTTCCCAACTAGGTAACTAATTTTATTAACATTCAATAGGTAAACCAAAGTGCAGGGGATGCCTACACCCTGGCGACAGTCATTACAAAGATCCAAATCCAACATAGTTCATCATGACAAACATAAAGGCACAGGATAAGCAAAGTACCCTGTCTAACTAAGACTAACTAAGAGTAAGACTGATGCTAAGACTATAGCTTCTATATATATTTTTGTATTAATTACAAGATCTGACGCTGACGATCTATGGTTCTAAATTTATCCTGGTCCTGCAGTCGGGGTTACCATAAGCATGGTGTCCACGCTGAGGTGAGCGGTACGGGTGCTGAGTCCCGACGGGGGCAGGGGAGCCATCCTCTAGGTGACGATGCTCCGCGCGCTCAGCCCGCAGCTCGGCGATCTCAGCACGAGCCCTACTCAGCTCATCTAATGCATGGTCCAGCTCCGTGTTTAGCACGACGGCTAGGTTGACTGTGCTGCTCAACCTAGGATTGTCCTCACCAACAGGTGAGACAACCACGCCTCCTGTGCTGCCAGATGGGCGGCAGGGGTAATACTTCAGGTTGAGACCGTCCGCTACCCCGCCGAGCACTAAGCAGTAGTGCGAAAGCGCACGCCGTGCGGCATCTTGCATGGCCGCCTCAGCTGAGTCCCGCTCAGAGATGGAATAGTGCTCTAAGCAGACCTCCGCACCTCGGAGACTGTTCTCCGGACGGCGCACCAAGCAGGTCACCTCCCAGCGGTCCGGGTAAACCCCGCGACTGTGCTAGAAGACAACACAGCGATACTCGATAGACTAAGTATGCCAGTCAAGTGCCCGGCGTAGCAGGGTGTCAAGCCTGTCGTGGAAGTGACACCCACGAGCGGCGTCACGGGTGATGGGTCAGGCAACCCATCCTTCCAGCTCCTACTCCTCTGAAAGGTCGGTGTTGTGGCTCGAGCTGCTATTGCCACGTCCGTCGTCTGGGTCTCCTCCAGCAGCTACTCCAGCGGCTGGGGCGCTCAGTGGTGGTGCAGGGGGCACCTCCAGCAGGAGCACAGGGGAGCAGCTCCTCACAGACTCTATCTCCTGCTGGAGCGAGAAAGAAGAATCCTGCTGCTCCAGCTCCTGTCGTCGACGCTCCTGCTTCTCATGTAGGCGGCGGTGCATCCTCTCCAAATGGCTAGACTGACCAGTCACTGGACGACGAAGCGGACGCTCCGCGAGACGAGAAGGCAAGAAAGGAATGACTGATTTCCGTGTAGTGTGTCTAAGACGAGCCATCTACAAAAGACACCGTAAGCATAAGAGTGAGAACAGAACTAATATGACCAACAAGTAGACCATAAATAAATGAGGATTTAGAATAAAACAAAATTTTCAGCAAGATATAATAATATATAGTAGAACATAGGTTTGGTCGATATGACCAACGTTTGAAGGGATACCAAAGTCAAGGTGATAATAGGGGTTTATAATCCTTAGAACGACCATTCTACTCTAGGTCAGCGGCCCTACAGTCAGCACGGCTTTGATACCACCTATGTCACACCCGGTTTTAGAAGGCAAACCAAATGCGAACCATGTACGTGCCAGGATCAGCAATTCACGTACACAACAGTTACATAACTGGACATCATCACACAGTGCTAAAATAATGACATAAACGAGGGTATAATAGTCAATTACATCATGATGTCCGAGACATCCACATAGTCTTTAACAATAATCAAAGTGCGGAAAAGAAACGTAGATACACACGGCCTACACAGGCAGCCGACTGGGGGTTTGCCGCTAACCCATGCCTAGAACTCATCGTACTCTTGGAACTCCTAAAAGTCCTCCTCCACGACTTCATCTTCACCTGAGTAGTGGTTGCAACGCGGACAACCTGAGGGGGTTTGGTGTGTAAAGCAAGGGTGAGTACACATCAACATACTCAGCAATATGTCTTGTTTGGTTGTAGTGGACTAGCTTTATGTGGAGTTAAGTCAATCAGTTGCTTTTAGTTGGTCAGGTTATTACTTACTAGTAGAAAGCCAGATTTTAACATTAACCCAAGTTATTAACTCGTTGTACCCTTTCCAAACGGAAAGAATACCACTTACCAGTACCATAGTCATAACCAAAACCATCATCCTCGTCACCACTTGTAAACCAACCATCTCTGATCAAGTATCTCTAATCAATGGAGCTCCCTTGGCCGCTCATAACCGCGAGCATGGCTGATATATTAGTTTCATAACACTCTGCAGAGGTTGCGCACTTTACCCACAAGCTGTGATTCCCTCATGCCTCAGGTCGATCAAACCCTTAAACACTACCAAGGTGAATAGGCAGGGTCTCACTATGTAGCCTTTACAAAGATTTCCTAGGGCTGTAGCCGCCCGTTAGGTTTCCTAAATGCACCACACTCCTCCCCAAGGGGCGAACCAACCTTGGCAGAGCGAGCCGCATACACAGAGCCCCATTAACGGCACGACGGCGAAGTGAACTACACCCCAGTTCCTCTAATTACTCAGCTAAGGGCGTCCCACTCCACCCTCATGGTTGCACTGTTTTCCAGGGCGGTCATCCAACGAACAGGTCCTTACGGAGAGGCACTCGAGAAACAGCTCGAGTCCCCTTAAGGGCCACAAGCACCATTATCATAATCAAAAGGGAAAATAGCGTATCATGGATAATCTCATCATGTTCATTGATTAATGGGAAGCACTAGCATAAAGCTAAACCATAATAACCCAACCAAAATAGGTAAACAAGGACAAGATAAACAAAAGCTTGTCAATCCTTAGGTATAAACTGTGTAAATGCGGGGAATGAATTATAAGAATGAGTAGGACACAGATGGGTCAAGGGACACTTGCCTTCACCAACCAGCTGCTGCTCAGGGTCTTCACCTGCAACTCCTTCGGACTCCACCAACTGACCGTTATCTATACGAGTTCAAACATACATTCCACATATTTAATACAAAAGAACAGTACACCATACAATAGAACGCAATAAATAGACAGACGTTCGACGCTGGGCTCACACCTACGACTAAGCGAGAAAGAGAAAGTAACGGTCGAGGCCACGGCCGACGAGCGATCACGTCACGCGATTAAAAATTAAAATACTTGTCTAAACAGAATGATATTAATTTAGCCATCATGTTAAGCATAACGTAAAGTCATGTTCCATATTTAATTACTATGAACAGATTAAGGTAAATTAAAAGGATTGTCGCGCGGCGAGACGCGCGACACAGCACTTAAATTGAATTAATAAATAAATGACCCGTCGCGTGACGGGGCGCGCAACAAGACTCTTGCATTAATTATAAATAAACGTTAAGCGTCGCGGGACGAAACGCACGACGGCACACGTCATCTGAACTGAATTTAAAATGAAACGTCGCGCGACGAAGCGCGCATCACAGCTCATTAATAAAGATGAATTTTAAAATGAATCGTCGCGCGACGAAGCACGCGACGCAGCACATCGACTAAACTAAAATAATGAAAAACGGTTTAAACTGAAAGTTGAACATCGCGCGTCATAGTCGCGCGCGCGCGAACACGCTGCGCGCGTCGGGGGCACGCGAGCCACGCAGGCGCGCGGGGCGTGAGGCCGCTGGGGCACGAGGCCGAGATGGAGCGCGAGGGCGCGGCCGAAGGGCGGCACGGGATGCGGCCGAGGAGGACGCGGGGGTGCGGTCGGGAGGCGCGGGGGGCGCGGCCGAGGAGGCGCGCGGGGCGCGCAGCCAGGGGCGCGGGGGCGCAAGGCCAGGGGAGGGCGCATGGGGTGGGGGAGAGGAGGAAGAAGAGGGAGGGGAGAGAGAGAGAGAAGAGGGGGCTCACCACGGGGATCCAAATTCCGGCGATCAGTGTCTCCAAATCCTAGGGCACCACAGGGAAGAGAGAGAGGTGGGAGAGAGAGGGAGTGCGCGGGATAATTGAATGGGGGTAAGGAGACCAAGGGAGGGGGGCACGACATAGGGAGGGGCAGGGCGCCAGGGGCGCGCGGGCCGAGGCCAGGCCGAGCTGGGCCGGGCCGGGCTGGGCTAGGCCGCACCGCGGGTCAAAACCTCGTGGCACGCACAACCACAGATCAGAATTCAATTCGCGAAGCAAAATCCGAAACGAGACTAAGCAACACACGAGACTAAACACAACATCAGACAAAAGAAATATGATTCGGCATGATGCAACACCCATGTCAACTTAGGTTTTGTCTACACACAATATGGACACCAGTCGCTATACTGCTTTGAAATTGGGAAGAAGGCGTGAAACGGGAAAAGAAAGGGAGTAATGCCTGAAGTTGGTGAGTAAAAAGAAGAAAAAATTCTACCCCCAAATTCAGGGCATTACAACAACATACTTGTATACTCACAGAGTGAAGAAGCACATGAAGATCATCTGAGATTAGTTCTATAGAAGCTTCGTGACAATCAGTTGTATTTGAAATTTTCGAAGTGTGATTTTTGGCTGAAGGAAGTCACTTTCCTAGGTCATATTATCACCAATGGAGGAACCAAGGTAGACCCCGGTAAAATAAGTGAAATACTAAATTGGAAACAACCCACAGATGCGTCCAAGATCAGGAGTTTTCTTGGATTAGTAGGGTACTACAGAAGATTCATTGAAGGCTTCTCCAAAATAGTGAAACCCCTTACTTCACTGTTGGAGAAAGGTAAAGAGTTTAAGTGGGATGAAGCGTGTCAGAAAGGTTTTGAAGAGTTTAAAGGAAAGGCTAACCACTGCACTAGTGTTGATTATGCCTGATATTCATAAAGGATTTGACGTGTATTGTGATGCATCACATCTAGGACTAGGATGTGTGTTAATGCAAGAAGGAAAAGTAAGCCTATGCCTCAAGACAGTTACAGAAGCATGAAAAGAATTATCCTACGCATGATTGGGAATTAGCTGTCGTAGTGCACGCTTTGAAGATTTGGAGGCACTACATGATTGGAAACAAGTGTAAAATTTTCATGGATCACAAAAGCTTGAAATATATCTTCATGCAGAAAGAACTCAACCTAAGACAGAGAAGATGGCTTGAGTTAATCAAAGACTATGATTTGGAAATACAATATCACCCAGGAAAAACAAATGTAGTGGTAGGTGCTTTGAGCCGTAAAGGTCAAGTGAACAGCATCACTACTCATTTGATGTCACAGGAATTGTGCTGGGAAATGGAACAACTCAATCTTGGTATGCTCAATAATATGGAAGCAACAATTATGGAAGTGGAATCTACTTTAGAACAAGAGACTCGTAAAGGACAGGAATCTGATGAGAAAATTAAGGAAATTAAAACTCTGGTTAGTTTGGGTAAAGCCCCAAATTTCACGGAAGATGAACAAGGCACAATATGGTTTAAAAAGAGAATCTGTGTACCAAAATCAAACACCTATGCCATCTTATTTTAAGAGAAGCTCATGATTCGGCTTATTCTATTCACCCTGGAAGTACAAAGATGTACCAGGACCTAAAAGAAAAGTATTGGTGGTATGGTTTGAAAAGAGATGTGGCTACTCATGTTGCACTATGTGATGTGTGTCAACGAGTTAAAGCCGAACACCAAAGACCAGCAGGATTGTTACAACCTCTCAAGGTACCGGAATGGAACTGGGAAGAAATCTGTATCGATTTCATATTTGGACTACCCCGTACTCGAGATGGCTATGATTCCATATGGGTTATAGTGGACAGGTTGAGTAAAGTGGCACACTTTATACTTGTGAAGACGACTTACTCAGGAGCCCAATTAGCATAGTTATACATGTCAAGGATTGTTTGTCTGCATGAAGTACCAAAGAAGATCGTATCAGATCGAGGAACACAGTTTACCTCACGCTTTTGGAAAAGACTACATGAGTCCATGGATACCAAGCTAAACTTCAGCTCAGCTTATCATCCGCAAATGGATGAGCAAACAGAAAGAACCAACAAAGTATTGGAAGATATGTTAAGAGCTTGCGCTCTAAAACATGGTAGAAGCTGGGATAAGAGTTTGCCTTATGCAGAATTATCGTATAACAATAGTTACCAGGCAAGTCTAAAAATGGCACCATTTGAAGCACTTTATGGACGAAAGTGTAGAACACTGCTTTATTGGAATCAGACCGAAGAAAGTCAAATATTTGGTCCAGAAATTCTCCAAGAAGCATAAAAGCAAGTACAGATTGTAATAGAGAATTTGAAAATAGCACAGTCGAGACAGAAAAGCTATGCTGACAATAGAAGAAGAGAGTTGATCTTTTAAGTTTGAGACTTCGTATACCTTAAGGTTTCACCAATGAGAGGAGTGAAAAGATTTAAGGTTAAGGGTAAACTATCTCCTCGCTACATTGGTCCATTCAAAATTTTGGAAAAAAGGTGAAGTAGCATATCAATTAGAGCTACTCGATAGTTTATTGGATGTGCATGACGTATTTCATGTGTCACAACTTAATAAATGCTTAACATTACGTGAGGAACAATTACCTATGGAAGAACTCATAGTTAATGAGGATTTGACTTATTCAGAGTACCCTATCAGAATTTTGGAAACATCTCGTAGAATTACTCGGAGTAAAGTTATCAACATGTGCAAGGTTCAGTGGAGTCATCATTTGGAAGATGAGGCCACTTGGGAAAGTGAAGATGAACTCACAATAGAACTCCCCTAGTTGTTCTCAAATATCCCTTAATCTCGAGGACGAGATTCTTTTTAAGGGGTAGGTTTGTAACACCTCAAAACCATCAACTAAAAATATTGCATTTAGATTTTAGTGGTAATTATAGTAAAGAATTTTCTTTCAAGTGTTTGATTTTATTTATCTTTAGAATAAATTTTTGGTTTGCTCATATTTGATTTATGGTTGTTTTCATGGAATTTCTATTATATTGAAAACCCAATTAATTTAATATGAGAATTTTGGTCCAAAAAATAAATATTTTAATGGTAAATATTGTTGATATAATTATTGTGAATTTTCAGAAATATTTAAAAATATATTTATTTATATTTTTGGAAATAAAAAAAGAGGGACCAACCCTAACCTAGCCGCGTGGCCAATTTGGTCCAATAGGCCCAGCCGCTGCCATCTTCCCCATCTCCTCCCTCTCTCTTACACGTGGGGCCCACTCGCGACCCTTCTTTCCTGCCCCTCTCGGCCGTGCGCCTGTGCAGGCGAGGAGTCGCGCCGTCGCCACGCCCCAGCACCGTACTGTCCGCGCCGAGCCCCACCTGAGCCGCCCTCTTCCCTTCCTCGGACCGAAAACGGGCGCCTTCTTCTCTCCTCGCCCCCACTTTCTCTCCCCATCAATGGAGGAAACGACCACCATTATTAGGGCATTGACACCGACCGGCTTCTCCCCTCCTCGGCGTCCCTCCCTCTCCCTCTCCTCTCTCTATAAATAGGACCGGCTGAAGCTCTCTCTTCCCTGCTCAAACTCTCCCATCTCACCTCTCCCTCACCAGCGCCGTACGCCGTCCACCGTGCCAAGCACGCCGTCCGCCACGCCGAGCACGTCGTTCGCCGTGCCGAGTCGCCGTTCGCCGCGCCCTTGCTCGGTCGCGCTCTGCTTCGCCGCGTCGGAGTCCGCCGTCGCGACGTGCCCAGCCCCTGCCGAGCCTCGCCGAGCCCCTCCCTGCGCACGAACTAGCTCAAGGTAGAAGAAAGATGTTTTGTGTTTTGGCCCTCCGAATTTCTGAAAATTATTTCTGTATTTTTGAAAGGGAAATGTGCCCTTGGGCCATTTCTAAGTATTTTGGTGATTGAGTGCCAACACAAGTGCTTTTGTGTTAATCTATGCAATGTGATGGACAAAGTGAAAATCATGTCAAAAGGTATGTTTCTAGACTTAGTACATTGTTTTATGGACTAATGTATTGTGTCTAAGTGCTGGAAACAGGAGAAATCGAATTGGAAAAGAGATGGTCGTGTTCAGTCAAAGCCAGCTCTGTCTGAGTGCACCGGACAGTGTCCGGTGTGCCAGGCTGACTCAGGCAAACTTGCTGCTCTCGGGAAGAAATAAACGGCGTACGGCTATAATTCACCGGACTGTCCGGTGTGCACCGGACAGTGTCCGGTGAGCCAACGGTCGCCGGGCCAACGGTTGGCCGCTTAATCCGGGCGCGACGCGTGGCCGAGCCAACGGCTAGAAGGGGGCACCGGACTGTCCGGTGCGCCAACGGCTCCAAGGTGCCAACGGTCGGCTTCGCCAAATAAGAAAAGAGATCCGCACCGGACAGTGTCCGGTGGTGCACCGGACTGTCCGGTGCGCCAGTCGACAGAAGGCAAGAAATGCCTTCCTGGATTGCTCTCAACGGCTCCTAGCTGCCTTGGGGCTATAAAAGGGACCCCTAGGTGCATGGAGGAGAACACCAAGCATTCCTTGAGCACTCTTGATCACTCACACTCCATTCTTGCGCACTTGTTCGACATTCTAGTGATTTGAGCTCCGTTCTAGTGTGCTAGTCTTTTGAGCTTAAGTCTGGGTCTTGTGTGTGCGTACTTGCTGTGATCTTTGTGTCTTGTGTGAGTTGCTAATCCCTCCCTTACTCCGTGCTTCTTTGTGAACATCTTTGTAAGGGCGAGAGACTCCAAGTTGTGGAGATTCCTCACGAACGGGATTAAGAAAAGCAAAGCAAAACACCGTGGTATTCAAGTGGGTCTTTGGACCGCTTGAGAGGGGTTGATTGCAACCCTCGTCCGTTGGGACGCCACAACGTGGAGTAGGCAAGCGTTGGTCTTGGCCGAACCACGGGATAACCACTGTGCCATCTCTGTGATTGATATCTTCGTGGTTATTGTGTTTTGTTGAGACTCCTCTCTAGCCACTTGGCGATTATTGTGCCAACGCCTAACCAAGTTTTTTGTGGCTTAAGTTTAAAGTTTTACAGAATCACCTATTCACCCCCCTCTAGGTGCTCTCAATTGGTATCAAAGCCGTTCTCTTCACAAAGGGACTAATCGCCCGAAGAGATGGATCCTAAGGGGAAGGGAATCGTGATCAACGACAAGGAGAAGGAGTCCTTCGTCAATGAGCCGAAGGATGACAAGCCTACCGACTCGGGCTCGGGCCACAGACGCAAAGATGGGAAGAAGAAGAAGACAAGACGCATCAAGGAGATCGTCTACTATGACGACAGCGATGAGTCCACTTCTTCCCAAAACGACAACGACTACGAGAGAAGGAAACCGGTTAATTCGAACTTTTCTTTTGACTACTCTCGTATTCCACAAAGTACAAATGCTCATTTGCTCTCCATTCCACTTGGCAAACCTCCTCACTTTGATGGAGAGGACTACGGATTTTGGAGCCACAAAATGCGTAGTCACCTGTTCTCTCTCCATCCAAGCATATGGGAGATTGTGGAAAGTGGAATGAAATTTGATAGCTCGGATAGTCCTATGTTTATCAATGAACAGATTCATAGAAATGCACAAGCTACTACTGTGTTGTTAGCCTCTTTGTGCAGGGACGAGTACCATAAGGTGAGTGGCTTGGACAATGCCAAGCAGATCTGGGACACCCTCAAGATCTCTCATGAGGGGAACGACGTCACCTTACTCACCAAAATGGAGTTGGTGGAGGGCGAGCTTGGAAGATTCGCGGTGATAAGGGGCGAGGAGCCAACCCAAACATACAACCGGCTCAAGACCCTTATCAACAAAATAAGGAGCTACGGAAGCACGCGATGGACGGACCACGACGTCGTCCGCCTAATGCTAAGGTCCTTTACTGTACTTGATCCACATTTGGTGAACAATATTCGTGAAAATTCTAGGTACACCAAGATGTCGCCCGAAGAAGTCCTTGGAAAATTCGTAAGCGGGCGAATGATGATCAAGGAGGCGAGGTACGTGGACGACGCGTTGAACGGTCCAATCCATGAGCCTCAACCCATTGCTCTCAAGGCAACGAGGAGCAAGGAGGCGCTACCTAGCAAGGTGGCACAAGTTGAGGCGGTTGGGCTAAATGATGAGGAGATGGCCCTCATCATCAAACGTTCAAGACGGCGCTAAAGGGTCGCAAGGGACAGCCAAGCAAGACCAAAACAAAGGGGAAGCGCTCATGCTTCAAATGTGGTAAGATTGGTCATTTTTTTGCTAACTGTCCCGATAATGAAAGTGACCAAGAACAAGGGAGCAAGAGGGAGAAAAAGAAGGCATACAAGAAGGCTAAGGGCGAGGCACACCTTGGCAAGGAGTGGGACTCGGATTGTTCGTCATCCGACTCCGAAAATGAAGGACTCGCCGCCACCGCCTTCAACAAGTCATCTCTCTTCCCCAACGAGCGTCACACATGCCTCATGGCAAGAGAGAAGAAGGTATCTACTCGAGACAGTACTACTTATGATTCTTCTAGTGATGATGAGTCTAGTGATGAAGAAATAGATTACTCTAGTTTGTTCAAGGGATTGGATAGAACTAAAATAGATAAGATCAATGAATTGATTGATGCCTTGAATGAAAGGGATAGACTCTTAGAGAAACAAGAAGACCTTTTATATGAAGAGCATGATAAATTTGTTAGTGCACAAAATTCACTTGCTTTAGAAGTTAAAAGAAATGAAATGCTTTCTAGTGAATTGTCTACCTGTCATGACTCTATCTCCAGCTTAAATAGAATTAACAATGATTTAAATGCTAAACTAGAAGTAGCAAGTAAATCTAACTCATGTGTAGAACATGTTATGATTTGCACTAGGTGTAAAGATTTTGACATTGATGCTTGTAGTGAACACCTAGTTTGCATTTCTAAATTAAATGACGAAGTGGCTAGTCTTAATGCCCAACTTAAGACTAGCAAGAGTGAATTTGACAAGCTAAAATTTGCAAGGGATGCCTACACGATTGGTAGGCACCCCTCAATTAAGGATGGTCTTGGCTTCAAGAGAGAAGCCAAGAACTTAACAAGCCATAAGGTTCCCATCTCCGCCAATGAGAAAGGGAAGGCCCCTATGGCTAGTAGTGTGCAAAAGAACCATGCTTTCATGTATCATGGTAGGAGACATTCTAAGAATGCCTTTAGAGGTTATGACGCTTTTGACTTTCATGCTATGACTGCTTCTAGTTCCCATGTTATGCATGATAGAAATGTTGCTAGGAGAAATGTTGTTAATGTTCCTAGGAAAGTTAATGAACCTTCTACAATATATCATGCTTGCAATGCTTCATTTGCTATTTGTAGAAAGGATAAGAAGGTGATTGCTAGGAAATTAGGGGCAAGATGTAAGGGTGACAAAACTTGCATTTGGGTCCCTAAGAAAATTGTGACTAACCTTGTAGGACCCAACAAGAGTTGGGTACCTAAGACCCAAGCCTAAATTTGCCTTGCAGGTTTATGCATCCGGGGGTACAAGCTGGATTATCGACAGCGGATGCACAAACCACATGACGGGGGAAAAGACGATGTTCTCTTCCTACGTCAAGAACAAGGATTCCCAAGATTCAATAATATTCGGTGATGGGAACCAAGGCAAGGTAAAAGGGTTAGGTAAAATTGCTATTTCATCCGAGCACTCTATTTCTAATGTGTTTATAGTTGAGTCGCTTGGATATAATTTGTTATCTGTGAGTCAATTATGCAATATGGGATATAACTGTCTATTCACAAATGTAGATGTGTATGTCTTTAGAAGGTGTGATGGTTCACTAGCTTTTAAGGGTATATTAGACGGCAAACTTTACTTAGTTGATTTTGCAAAAGAGGAGGCCGGTCTAGATGCATGCTTAATTGCTAAGACTAGCATGGGCTGGTTGTGGCATCGCCGCTTAGCACATGTGGGGATGAAGAATCTTCACAAGCTTCTAAAGGGAGAACACGTGATAGGTTTAACTAATGTGCAATTCGAAAAAGATAGACCTTGTGCAGCTTGTCAGGTAGGCAAACAGGTGGGAAGCTCTCATCACACCAAAAATGTGATGACCACATCAAGACCTTTGGAGATGCTTCACATGGACCTCTTCGGACCCGTCGTCTATCTAAGTATAGGAGGAAGTAAGTATGGTCTTGTTATAGTTGATGACTTTTCCCGCTTCACTTAGGTATTCTTTTTGCAGGATAAATCTGAAACCCAAGGGACCCTCAAGCGCTTCCTAAGGAGAGCTCAAAACGAGTTTGAGCTCAAGGTGAAAAAGATAAGGAGCGACAATGGGTCCGAGTTCAAGAACCTTCAAGTGGAAGAGTACCTTGAGGAGGAAGGGATCAAGCACGAGTTCTCCGCTCCCTACACACCACAGCAAAATGGTGTGGTAGAAAGGAAGAACAGGACGCTTATGGACATGGCGAGGACGATGCTTGGAGAGTTTAAGACCCCCGAGCGCTTTTGGTCGGAAGCCGTGAACATGGCTTGCCACGCCATCAACAGGGTCTACCTTCATCGCCTCCTCAAGAAGACGTCATATGAGCTACTAACCGGTAACAAACCCAATGTTTCGTATTTTCGAGTTTTTGGGAGTAAATGCTACATTCTAGTAAAGAAGGGTAGGAATTCTAAATTTGCTCCCAAAGCCGTAGAAGGGTTTTTGTTAGGTTATGACTCAAATACAAAGGCGTATAGAGTCTTCAACAAATCATCGGGTTTGGTTGAAGTCTCTAGCGACGTTGTATTTGATGAGACTAATGGCTCTCCAAGAGAGCAAGTTGTTGATTTTGATGATGTAGATGAAGAAGACGTTTCAACTGCCGTAATGCGCACCATGGCGATTGGCGATGTGCGACCACAGGAACAATTGGAGCAAGATCAACCTTCTTCCTCAACAATGGTGCATCCCCCAACTCAAGACGATGAACAGGTTCATCAGGAGGAGGCATGTGATCAAGGGGGAGCACAAGATGATCATGTGACGGAGGAAGAAGCACAACCGGCACCTCCAACCCAAGTTCGAGCGACAATTCAAAGGGATCACCCCGTCGACCAAATTTTGGGTGATATTAGCAAGGGAGTAACTACTCGCTCTAGATTAGTTAATTTTTGTGAGCATTACTCCTTTGTCTCTTCTATTGAGCCTTTCAGGGTAGAAGAGGCCTTGCTAGATCCGGACTGGGTGTTGGCCATGCAGGAGGAGCTCAACAACTTCAAAAGAAATGAAGTTTGGACACTGGTGCCTCGTCCCAAGCAAAATGTTGTGGGAACCAAGTGGGTGTTCCGCAACAAACAAGACGAGCACGGGGTGGTGACAAGGAACAAGGCACGACTTGTGGCAAAAGGTTATGCCCAAGTCGCAGGTTTGGACTTTGAGGAGACTTTTGCTCCTGTGGCTAGGCTATAATCAATTCGTATTTTGCTAGCATATGCCGCTCACCATTCTTTCAGGTTGTACCAAATGGATGTGAAGAGCTCTATCCTCAACGGGCCGATCAAGGAGGAGGTGTACGTGGAGCAACCCCTGGCTTCGAGGATGAACGGTACCCCGACCACGTGTGTAAGCTCTCTAAGGCGCTCTATGGACTTAAGCAAGCCCCAAGAGCATGGTATGAATGCCTTAGAGACTTTTTAATTGCTAATGCTTTCAAGGTTGGGAAAGCCGATCCAACTCTTTTCACTAAGACTTGCGATGGTGATCTTTTTGTGTGCCAAATTTATGTCGATGACATAATATTTGGTTCTACTAATCAAAAGTCTTGTGAAGAGTTTAGCAGGGTAATGACGTAGAAATTCGAGATGTCGATGATGGGCGAGCTAAGCTATTTCCTTGGGTTCCAAGTGAGGCAACTCAAGGATGGGACCTTCATCTCCCAAACAAAGTACACGCAAGACTTGATCAAGCGGTTTGGGATGAAGGACGCCAAGCCCGCAAAGACTCCAATGGGAACCGACGGACACACCGACCTCAACAAAGGAGGTAAGTCCGTTGATCAAAAGGCATACCGGTCAATGATAGGGTCTTTACTTTACTTATGTGCTAGTAGACCGGACATTATGCTTAGTGTATGCATGTGTGCTAGATTTCAATCCGATCCTAAGGAGTGTCACTTAGTGGCGGTGAAGCGAATTCTTAGATATTTAGTCGCTACGCCTTGTTTCGGGATCTGGTATCCAAAGGGGTCTACCTTTGACTTGATTGGATATTCAGACTCCGATTATGCTAGATGTAAGGTCGATAGGAAGAGTACATCAGGGACCTGCCAATTCTTAGGAAGGTCCCTGGTGTCCTGGAGTTCTAAGAAACAAACCTCTGTTGCCCTATCCACCGCTGAGGCCGAGTATGTTGCCGCAGGACAGTGTTGCGCGCAACTACTTTGGATGAGGCAAACCCTCCGAGACTTTGGCTACAATCTGAGCAAAGTCCCACTCCTATGTGATAATGAGAGTGCTATCCGCATGGCGGATAATCCTGTTGAGCACAGCCGCACAAAGCACATAGACATCCGGCATCACTTTTTGAGAGACCACCAGCAAAAGGGAGATATCGAAGTGTTTCATGTTAGCTCCGAGAACCAGCTAGTCGATATCTTTACCAAGCCTTTAGATGAGCAGACCTTTTGCAAGTTGCGTAGTGAGCTAAATGTCTTAGATTCGCGAAACTTGGATTGATTTATAGCATACATGTGTTTATGCCTTTGATCATGTTCCTTATGCATTTTGTTGTTTACTTATGGTGCTCAAGTTGTACAAGCACTCCCCGGACCTTACAAGTCCATGTGCAAGTGATGCACAAATTTAGGGGGAGATGTGCTACAACTTGACCCTCTGAGACTAACTGTGTGCTTGAGTTTGCTTGATATAGTCTCAAAGGTGGGTTGAAAGGGAAAAGGTGGACTTGGACCATGCAAGACTTCCACTGCACTCCGATGAAAGAGTAACTTTCCAAAGTTCATCTTTATACTCTTATTGCCTTTTTACTCTTAGTTGAAGATTTTGGTGAGGCAATGGGGTTAAAGGGCCAAAATTGATCCCGTTTTGGTGCTTGATGCCAAAGGGGGAGAAAATAAAGGCCAAAGCAATAAATGGATCAGCTACCACTTGTGAGTTTTTGAAAATAGTAGAATAGAGCTTTTGGTTTGTCAAAACTCTTTTATTGTCAAAAGTTGGCTTCTTGTGGGGAGAAGTGTTGGTTATGGGAAAAAGGGGAGTTTTTGAAATCTTGAATCAATTTCTCTTGGAATGACTCTCTTTATGTCTTAACATGTGTGTTTGACTTAGAGATAGAAATTTGAGTTTGATTTGCAAAAACAAACCAAGTGGTGGCAAAGAGTGATCCATATATGCCAAATATGAATCAAAACAATTTTGAGTTCTCATTTGCATTGATATTGCACTTGTTCTAGTTGCTTTATGTTGTGTTGGCATAAATCACCAAAAAGGGGGAGATTGAAAGGGAAATGTGCCCTTGGGCCATTTCTAAGTATTTTGGTGATGAGTGCCAACGCAAGTGCTTTTGTGTTGATCTATGCAATGTGGTGGACAAAGTGAAAATCATGTCAAAAGGTATGTTTCTAGACTTAGTACATTGTTTTATGGACTAATGTATTGTGTCTAAGTGCTGGAAACAGGAGAAATCGAATTGGAAAAGAGATGGTCGTGTTCAGTCAAAGCCAGCTCTGTCTGAGTGCACCGGACTGTTCGGTGGTGCACCGGACTGTGTCCGGTGCACCAGGCTGGCTCAGGCAAACTTGCTGCTCTCGGGAAGAAATAAACGGCGTACGGCTATAATTCACCGGACTGTCCGGTGTGCACTGGACAGTGTCCGGTGAGCCAACGGTCGCCGGGCCAACGGTCGGCCGCTTAATCCGGGCGCGACGCGTGGCCGAGCCAACGGCTAGAAGGGGGCACCGGACTATCCGGTGTGCACCGGACAGTGCCCGGTGCGCCAACGGCTCCAAGGTGCCAACGGTCGGCTTCGCCAAATAAGGAAAGAGATCCGCACCGGACAGTGTCCGGTGGTGCACCGGACAGTGTCCGGTGGTGCACCGGACTGTCCGGTGCGCCAGTCGACAGAAGGCAAGAAATTCCTTCCTGGATTGCTCTCAACGGCTCCTAGCTGCCTTGGGGCTATAAAAGGGACCCCTAGGCGCATGGAGGAGAACACCAAGCATTCCTTGAGCACTCTTGATCACTCACACTCCATTCTTGCGCACTTGTTCGACATTCTAGTGATTTGAGCACCGTTCTAGTGTGCTAGTCTTTTGAACTTAAGTCTGGGTCTTGTGTGTGCGTACTTGCTGTGATCTTTGTGTCTTGTGTGAGTTGCTAATCCCTCCCTTACTCCGTGCTTCTTTGTGAACATCTTTGTAAGGGCGAGAGACTCCAAGTTGTGGAGATTCCTCGCGAACGGGATTAAGAAAAGCAAAGCAAAACACCGTGGTATTCAAGTGGGTCTTTGGACCGCTTGAGAGGGGTTGATTGCAACCCTCGTCCGTTGGGACGCCACAACGTGGAGTAGGCAAGCGTTGGTCTTGGCCGAACCACGGGATAACCACTGTGCCATCTCTGTGATTGATATCTTCGTGGTTATTGTGTTTTGTTGAGACTCCTCTCTAGCCACTTGGCGATTATTGTGCTAACGCCTAACCAAGTTTTTTGTGGCTTAAGTTTAAAGTTTTACAGAATCACCTATTCACCCCCCCTCTAGGTGCTCTCAATTTTCTGAAGTACAAATGTATGTAAAAGAGATCCAAAAACCTTATGTGCTACTCCCCGAAGTATACGTGTAATTTTGAATCAACCCCGGCAATAGTATTTTGAATATGGACATTATTTTTATAATTTGAAAAAAAACATAGGTTGTCACAATTCTTTAATTTTGTGATATAGTATTAGAAACACTGCGACAAACTTCTCATTTTAGCACATAAAACAATATTATGTTAGCACGTAAAATTTGTTAAGTCATTTTATCTAAGCTATGTTAGATAAAGTACCTTCTTAGTTACATGCTCATATAATTTTCACCAATGATAACTCAAAGTGGAAAATTTAGTGTATTGACAAAATAGTTATGATTTAGACATTATTTATAAGTATAGTTGCGTGATATGTGATTGTTTATGTAATGGTGAATGTTACCCACGTAATGGTGTATGTTTATTTATTCGGCATATGTATTCTTTTGTATGTACAATATGCGAATCGATGTTAGAAGTTGACTATGAGGTAGACGAACCAAACTCCTTCGAGGACGACCCGCAAGACACGTTCGAGCAAGGCAAGTGGATTCTCCCTCTGCATTTCTATTTGTACCCAAATAATGCATATAATAATGTTTACTTTTCGGATATTGCATAATTTGATGAGATTTGCCTAAATAAGGATTTCCTAGAATTACCAACCCTATTCCGTGACTTACCCTAGGATAAATGCTATGCTTAGCAATTTTTGCTGTTGATCAACTTGATAAATATGATGTCACTCATTTAATAATACTATGTTCCAGAAATGAAGTTTTTATTATGATGTTAACCCGATGGTTAAACAAGAACATTTTGTATTAGATGGAACATGGAGTGACCACCCAGGATAACAGTGCAACCACGAGTGCTATAATGGCTCTGGCTTTGGTAATTAGCTCTATAGACTTAGTGCTTAGCAACCCTACCTGAAAGATGGGCAAGAGGGGGTGGCAGTCTTGGCTAAGTTACCTCACCCAGAGGGCCATCAATACTGACGTGGAAACCTTAGCGGGTGGCTTTGTACTAAGGATATTTTGTGAAAGCCTCGTAGTGGATCCCTAGCCATTCACCTAGGAAGTGTTTATGGGTCAGATCAACCTAGGCTAGATGAGATACACTGCTTATGGATAAAGTTGTACCACCTCTGCAGAGTGTAAAACTGATATGTCAGTCGTGCTCACGGTTAAAAGCAACATGGACCCTCACATGATAATTGAACTTAAAGATGGAAAATAAACCATGATCTGATGATCCACAAATGGTTTGCTTAAGTGATTTCACTTAAGTGTTTTGAGATATACTCATGTATATATGTTTAACTGGGAAATTTTGGGATAGACTTACAATTAGTAAGTTAGGTGTTGCTAATAAAATATTGTCCAACTAAAATGCTTACCGCTTATCCATAGCCTACCTTGTTAACTTTGCATTATTTCCCCCACTTGTTGAGCCCCGACCATAAGTGAGCTCACCCTTGCTAATATTTTGATCAGAGGGTGATGACGAAGACTTCGTAGATGACGTTGATGAATTTTGAGTCTAACGATGCGCCAGTCACCTCCTGTGGAAGGGTGTCCATGTTTGATTCCGTCGTACTTTGATAATGATACTTGTTTAAGATACTATGATCCAGATGATGTAATAAAGTTTCTCTACTCCTTTTTACGCCTTTATTGCATTGTCTTTTGATATATTACACTTGTGACGTCAACATATGTGTGGAAAATGGATCCTGGCCAACATATGCTATGCATTCGGTTTTGCCCTTAAAACCGTGTGTGACAACTACCGAACCCTTAATGAAGTCACCATTAAAAACAAGTATCGCCTTCCCCGGATCGATCTTTTATTCGATCAACTTATTGGAGCCCGGGTATTTTCTAAAATTGATCTCAGATCAGGCTATCATCATATAAGAATTCAACTCGAGGATTTACCCAAGACGGCTTTCAGAACTCGATATGGTTTATTCCAGTAACTAGTTATGTCCTTTGGATTGACAAATGCTCCGGCCGATTTCACATACTTAATGAATTCGGTATTCATGCCCGAATTAGACAAGTTTGTGGTGGTCTTTATTGATGATATTCTGATTTATTCCAAGAATAAGGAGGAGCATGCAGAACATTTGCGGATTGTTTTAACGCGCTTAAGAGAACATCACCTTTATGCTAAATTTAGCAAACGCGCGTTTTGGTTTGAGAAAATCCAATTTTTAGGGCATGTTTTATCAGCTAAAGGGATTGCGGTTGATCCCAGCAAGCTTCAGGATATTCTGGAATGGAAATCTCCTACCATAGTGCATCAGGTTAGAAGCTTTCTTGGACTAGCTGGTTATTGCCGCAGGTTTATCTCGGATTTCTCCAAGATTGTTAAACCTATCATGGAGCTGATGAAGAATGATGTTAAATTTAATTGGTCTCCTAAGTGCAATGAGGCCTTTGAACAGTTGAAGACATTATTAACCACCGCACATGTTTTGGCTCAGCCGGATATTGAGAAGCTGTTTGATGTGTATTGTGACGCATCAGGCATTGGGATTGGATGTGTTCTGATGCAAGAAAGACGAGTAATAGCTTATGACTCAAGAAAGTTGCGTCGGCATGACGTACATCACCCTAACACACGATATGGAATTGGCTGTTGTAGTTCATGCCCTTAAAATTTGGCGTCATTATCTAATGGGAAATGTATGTCATATGTATACTTATCATAAGAGTTTAAAGTACATTTTCACCCAGTCAGAGTTAAATATGAGATAGAGAAGATGGCTCGAGCTGATCAAGGACTATGACCTAGAAATTCACTATCGTCTAGGAAAGGCTAATGTGGTGGCTGATGCTCTAAGTCCTAAAGCCGTTTGTCATTGCCTCACTGTGGGATTGCCTGACACCACCTTATGTCAGGAAATAGAAAGACTAAATCTAGGAATAATGCAACAAGGAGCCTTAATGCATTTGAAGCTTGAGTGTCACAACCGGATTTAAAGGATAAAGTCGGGTGCGTCTCATATGTGCGCCAAGGAAGAACTTCACATATAATGACAGAATGTAAAGAGATAAATGTCATAAATATCATAAATGTACTTATTACATAGCAGAAGTCTTACAAAATAAATGATAAAAATAAAGCGAACTAAATATTATTTCCCTCGCGCCACAAAGCTGACTGGGAGACGTCACCTAGATCAAGTCGAACTCCTCGTTGTGCAGCTCCTCTTCGACCACCTGCTCTTCACCTGTGGGGGGGGGAGTTTATATATCGCAAGAGTGAGCTCACAAAAGATCATAGCCACTACAGGAAACTAGTTAAAGAACGTGGGTGAGAAACCATCGAACTTAATGTAATAAGACGACGAACTTACAATAAGAACGTGGGTTTACCGACGACAATTTTTGGACGAACTTAGAGAAGTAAGTTCGACGGCCCCGATGAACTTAACATTAAGAACGTGGGTACCGTCGAACTTAACATTAAGAACATGGGGCCGTCGAACTTAACATTAAGAACGTACATTTTTAAGTTTGACGGGGGCCGTCGAATTTGTTCCCATAAGTTCAACGATACCCACGTTCTTATTGTTAAGTTCGACGGGGCCACGTGGCTGACAAACTTATTTGTCCTGCGTGGGTCTGCGTGGGCTGCACATTAAGTTCGATGGTACCCACGTTCTTAACCCTTTTCTAGAAAAAAATAAAAATTATAGAAATGAAAAATTAGACAAACATAATATCACATGCAACACAGAATATCACATACAATACAAATTTCAAACACATGGATATATGTTCATATCACAAATTCACACAAGTTCAAATACATAAGTTCACAAATTCACATAAGTCCAAATACATAAGTTCACAAATTCACATTAGTTCACATCCATAGTTCACATTTTTAGTTCACAAGTTCAAACACACAAGTTCAAACATTAGCTCCATCGTTCTCGATCAGGACATCAGATTGTTGTTCATTGCTCCACCACTAGAATTGAGACATTTGTCCGCAAAGTCATCGTGAGGGGGAGGAGTCACTTGATGAGATCCGAAATCCTACAAAATAAACCAAAATTCTCATAAATATACAACTAGCATTAAATCACATGTACACAAAGATATAGGAAAGCATGATAAACACAAAATGTGGCTTCCAAGAAGATCACAAAATGACATGTACACCAAGATATAGGAAAGCATGATGATACACATCTGTCCTAGCCTAAAGTGCTGCCATCACAAGAAACAAGCAGCAATGGAGTAGTCCCAAAAAAAGAAGCCCAATTTGTTGCAGCGTGAACAAGTAGCAAGCAGCATGAATCAGGAACGTACCGCTAGTGATGGAAGTGGCTGTGTTGGCCATGGGGGGCATCCCTAAGGCCCCATTGGATGTGTAGGATATCTCCATGGTGGTGGTGGTCAATATCCCATACCTGGTTGTGGAGGAGGAAGAATATGTCCTCTAGGGGGCATCGACCACTACATGTCCATCTATGGGTTTCCTTGTCCAGTCTCAGAACCCTATAACCAAAAAAACGATGCATGATTTTAATTGTAAATTAAAGAAAATATAATACAAAACTATACCTGTGTTTCGTTGGTGTGGGTGTGGTGGCGCGGCCCGCTGGCGAGCTGGGGCAGCGATGCGCCGGCGTGGCCCACTGGCGCTGGCGCGGCCCATTGTCGGTGCCGAGCCGGGGCGGTGGTGCGGCGGCGTGGCCCGCTCGCGGTGGTGCGACCCTGTAACACCCTGAATTTGGGGGTAGAATTTTTTTCTTCTTTTCTCTTACCAAATTCAGGCGTTACCCTTTTCTTTTCTCGTTCCCTCGCTAAACCTTGATCTTTTCCAAAGTTACCGCGGGGTTCGGCTTGGATTTCCCGTGTTAAGAAAAAAACCCTAAATCACTTTATGTTGTTTGATGCACCATGCCGAACTATGCATTCTTTGACTGCTTAGAGATGTAAGTGCATTCATCTAGAAAGATCGGATTTCGAAAAGGAGAAAAAAACCTTTTCTTTCTTTTTCTTTCTCTCTCTCCTCTTATTCTCTCTCCCGCGCCGTGGGCCGCCCCGGTCGGCCCAGCCGCCCACCCCCCCCGCGCGCCCCCTTTGGGCCCATTGGCCCAGCCGCCCCCTCCCCTTCCCCCCAATCCCCCCCAATCCCTCTCCCTCCCTCTCATTCTCTCTCTTCCCCACCCCAGCCGCCGCCCCCTGCCCTAGCCGCCGCCCCTGCTCGTCGTCGGTTCGGCCGCCCGTCCCCGTCCCCGGTGAGGTCCCCCTCCCCCTCTCCTCCCTCCCCCATCTCCCCTCCCCTTCCCCCTACCCGGCTCGGCCCCGCCGCTCGGCCCCCCCTGCGCCTCGGTCCGGCCGCCCGCCGCCCAGCTCAGCCGCCCCCTGGCCGGCTCGGCCGCCGCCGCCCCTGCGCGCCAGCTCGGCCGCCCCCTGGCCGGCTCGGTCGCCCCCTGCCCCTGCGCCCCCGCCGGTTCGGCCGCCCCCCCCCCCCCCCCCCCGCCAGCTCGGCCGCCCGCCGCCGGCTTGGCCGCCCCCGCCCCTGCCCAGGCCGGTTCAACCGCCCCCTGGCCGGTTCAACCGCCCCCCCCTTTTTTATTTATTTTATTTTATTTTATTTTATTTTCTTTCGTTACTGTTATTTATTTTATTTTAGGCAGGTTAATCATTGTTCATGTTATTGAAGTAGGGAACTTAATTTAGAATTCTGTTACGCTAGTTAATTCATATAATCAATTGTTTATCCCGTTCAATGTTGATCAACTAAAAATGACTAGGTTTCCATTAGTGCATATAACTAAATTCTTTTGTTAGAACCAAATGTAACTAATCGTTAGTGCGTAAGCTTTAACCCCCTTGCGAGACCTTTTTCCCGTTTCTTTCTAACCATAATGAATGCGATATCGAATGTCATACTTGATGCATATCCACTTTATTTGTTCCCTTGTATGATGTACTGTTTGCTTCCCAATTTGAATGGATGTATGTATGTATGCTTGCAATCGCATAGAGAACGATCCGGTTGAAGAGCCCGAGGAACTCGCAGGAGAAGCCCCTGAGCAGCAGTCGGTTGGTGGAGGCAAGTGTCCTTTGACCTATCTCTGTCCTATTCATTATTTAATTCACCTCCCGCTTTACACATTTATGCCTAAGGACTGACTAGCTTTTGTTATCCATATCCTTGTTTACCTATATGGGTTGGATTATTATTAGTTAGTTTTATGCTATTGCTCAACTCTAATCAATGAACATGATGAGATTATCTATGATACGTTGTTTTCCCTTCTCTTATTATGATGTTGTACTTGTGGCTTTAAGGGGACTCGAGCGGTTTCTCGAGTGCCTCTCCGTAAGGACCTGTTCTATGGATGACCGCCCGGGAAAACAGTGCAACCATGAGGGTGGAATGGGATGCCCTTAGCTGAATAATTAGAGGATCCGAGGTGTAGTTCACTTAGTCGTTGTGCCGTCAATGGGGCTCGGTGTATGCGGCTCGCTCTGCCAAGTTTGGGTTCGCCCCTTGGGGAGGAGTGCGGTGCATTTAGGAAACCTAACGGGTGGCTACAGCCCCGGGGAATCTTTGTAAAGGCTACGTAGTGAAACCCTGCCTATTCACCTTGGTAGTGTTTAAGGGTTTGATCGGCCCGAGGCGAGAGGGAATCACGGCTTGTGGGTAAAGTGCACAACCTCTGCAGAGTGTTTGAAAACTGATATATCAGTCGTGCTCACGGTTATGAGCGGCCAAGGGAGCTCCAGTGATTAGTGGTACTTGATCAGAGATACTTTGGTACAGGTGGCTATGAGATCGATGGTTTTGGTTATGACTGTGGTGCTGGTAAGTGGTATTCTTTCCATTCGGAAAGGGTACATCGGGTTAATAACTTGGGTTAATGCTAAAACTTGGCTTTCTACTAGTAAGTAATAATCTGACCAACTAAAAGCAACTGCTTGACTTATCCCCACATAAAGCTAGTCCACTACAGCCAAACAGGATACTTGCTGAGTATGTTGATGTGTACTCACCCTTGCTCTACACACCAAACCCCCCCCCCCCCCCAGGTTGTCAGCATTGCAACCACTGCTCAGGCGAAGATGAAGCTGTGGAAGGAGACTTCCAGGAGTTCCAAGACTACGACGAGTTCTAGGTGTGGGTTAGCGGCAACCCCCAGTCGGCTGCCTGTGAAGGCCGCGGTTATCTACGTTTCTTTTCCGCACTTTGATTTATTGTAAGGACTATATGGACGTCTCAGACGTATGATGTAATCGACTATTTCCCTTCTTAATACTATTTTGAGCACTGTGTGATGATGTCCATGTTATGTAAATGCTGTGTACGTGAATAACTGATCCTGGCACGTACATGGTTCGCATTCGGTTTGCCTTCTAAAAACCGGGTGTGACAGACCCGCTGGCGGTGGCATGGCGGCTGCGCGGCCTGCTGGTGAGAGAGAGAAGCGTGTGGGCGGGAATGAGACAGGGGAGAGAGAGAGCCACGCGTGGGATTTGGATTTAGGTTTTCAGGATTAAGTTCGATGGTGTCCACATGCCCGACGAACTTAACTTAAGAACGTGGGTACCCACGTTCCTAACTCGTTAAGTTCGACGGTTTTAGCCAGGGCCCACGAACTTAACTTAAGAACGTCGGTACCCACGTTCTTAACATAACCCATGAACTTAACTCAAGTAAGAACGTCGGTACCCACGTTCTTACTTTTACCCACGAACATTTATCAGTTTCTTGTAGTGAGCTCAACAAGTTGTGGGGAATAATGTGCATGAACTCACCAAAGGTTGGAGTTCATGTGAAGTGTAAGGCTGATCAATAAATAAAGGTTAAAGCTGATCATTGCTTTTATAAGTTGGTCAAAATTTTATTACCAGTTACTAAATGGAAGTAAATACCAACCATAGTAATAGTAAGGTAAAATAATAATAAATCCCGATACGGTGCAAATGACAAATTGAATTTATCTATAAATTAATCATGTGAGTGTCCGAGCTGCTCATGACCGTTAGCACAACTAGTATACTAGTTTTACACTATGCAGAGGTTGTGCATCTTTACCCACAAGTCGTGTTACCCATTTGCCACGGGGATGATCAGACCCCATACACCTCTACCAAGGAAGCGAGGCAGGGTACCACTACAAGGCCTTTACAAAGTTCCACTAGCATCAGAAAACCCGCTACACTTTCTAGTAAGCTCCAATGCAGGGATGCCTCGCCTGACCGCCATCGCAGCAAAATCAACCTAAGGACCTCTCTACACTGATCACTCCCCTACTGCCCTTGCCCCTATCGGGTAAGGTAGTCCTCCACGAGCTTTCCTAGTTAGTCAGCCAAGGGCGTCCCATACCACCCTTGTGGTAGCACTGTTTTCCCAGTTGGTTCTCCATGTTCCAATTAACATAATGATCTTATCATAAATAGTAAATAATAAACTGATAATAAAAGTGTGATCATGAATAATGTATATCTCCATACCCAAAACCACATAAAGCAATAGCAGGTACTACCCAAAAATTCAGTGGTAAAACAAGGCATAAAGATAGCCAAACTAGGGTAACCTATTGGGTCCCATCAAAATTAACCTATGCATCAAGGGCACAACTTGCCTTCAACGAGTTCCTGCTCAACAGTCTCCACCCGCTGAACCCCTATATCTAGGGATGAAAGTGGTAATTCGAACTGTTAGGACAAATTTAATATTTTAAAATAGATATGTATAAAATTTGATATTGATCTTTTTTATGTTATCAAGCAAATTAGTACAAATACGAATAAAATATTACATAAATTGTTTTATGTTTTATTTTCTCCCTACAACACAAAAAGTTGAAAAATTTACCGAATTTATTTCTGAATCCATACCGAAGTTTATATCTATTATTTTAGAAAAAAATATGATGCATTTGAGGTTTACCTTTTATGAATCTTTAGAAGTTGAATGTTAAAAACAAGAATACAAATTTATATATAGATTCTATATCCTATTTATTCGCAATCAAAGAAAAACGACTAAAAACTGATTACCGAATAAATACCGTTTCCGACCGTTTTCATCCCTACCTGTATCCTTAGTAGCTTGCTCGTCTACTCGCAATAATACAAACAAACATGTTATAGTGAGAACTAAGATCACACCAAACATCATCACATAATGCATGATAATATTCTACACTGTGTGATGAGATCGTAGGAACAAGAATAACTAAATTTAGATTTACAGTTATTTAGTTATGAATTTCTGAAGTTATTTAGTACTTAAAATAGAATAGTTCAAGTGAATAATTTTAATTCAAGTTTTATGGCTAAGTAGAGTTACTAGGCGATAAACAATATTAAAAGAAAATAAATGCCACTAGAATGGATCAATTTTGAGTTGAAATGAATTAAATATGAATTATATAAGTTTCTAGAATTATTTTTATATTAAAAATCAATTTCTAATATTAATTATCTATTTCCTTAGTTCTCTGGATTGCGTGCCAAATACAGTAAAGCGCAGGGACCCCTGCGTAAGACTTTCCAAGACTCAGTATGTCCCTGACGTGGACTGCAGGTTGAACTCTGAATACTCTAGGGTTTCTTTTGCAAAGCGGCATGAAGCACGGACCTCAGCCATCCGATCAAATCCAAGTGCCAGGATTAAATACATTCTGAAATGAACCGGTACGCAAAGTGGTCCCTTGGATCCAGATCCAACAGACCACAGTCGAATTGAACTTCAGCCCACCGATCCGATCGAACGGTCCCGAATTGATTCAGCGAAGAGGTATGGTTCATCTAATCCTACCCGTTGCTTGATGATCTAACGACAAAGGCCCCATCTTCTCCACGCGGCAGCGGAGGCGCGAGTCGCTCGCGCAGAACACGACGGCGCAAACACCTGCTACGACGCGCCCGGTCACCCAGCACCCAACCACCGCACGCTAGGGTAAATCATAATGTTCTAAGTATCGCAAATTCGTTGGAGTAAAACTCACAGTGGGTTACGACGCGAAGGTTTCTGCCCACGCAGAACGGCGGAAATGTAGGCAGGGCGACTCCAACGAGCAATTGGCGCCGATTGCAATTAGCACAAGTCCACGCCAGCACCCGGACACACCAATATGTCCAGAGGATTGCCCCCGACCCATCACCGAGGTCCGAACGATGGCAATGACGGATAACACCCACGGCGGCCCTCCCTTCTCACTTCGCGGCACGCGACGGCGTTCCAGGTGGTACTTTCACGTGGAGAGTGGAACTCGGGCGTGAGTGCACACGCGGACGGAGAGGTGGTGCGAGGATTTATCCCCGAGTATCCCTAGTTGGCGCAACAGCCACATTGGCCGCGGCGAAATCGCGTGGACCGTTCGGTCACGACCCCAGCTGACGACGCCGTTGTGGTCAGCGCGGGGAGTTCGCTGGAGAGGAAACCGCTGACAAGGGGGGGCCGCTAGTCAGTGAGTCAGCGCGCGAGACATCAGCGGTTGGGCCGTGCGGGAGAGGTAAGGAGAGCGGGCCGGCAGTGGTTTGGGGCCCAAGCAGGTTTTTCCTATTTCCTATCTTTTTCCTTTTTTATTTTCTATTCCCCTTCTTTTGTTCCAACTTCAAATTTCAATTCCAAATTAGATTCAAATCTTGTGACAAATTTGTCTTCAGATTATATTGCACCATTATGGTACTAATTTTGAAAATATAATTCTATATATATTTTATGTAAGTTTTATACTCTTTATCCCTTTCTTTTCTCATTTTTCTTTCCTCATCCATTTTATGTCCAAATCCTATGATTTGAATTTTTGATTCAATCCCTAATTCTCATCATGAACATTTCCTTAATAATATTATTGTTATTACTAAATGCACAAGCAAACAAAACTCCAATATGGTGCATAGAGTATTTTTGTGCCTTATTTAACTCTTTAAATGTGATTATCCCCATGAAATGATGAGTGGATGGCAAAATATGTAACGAGATCAACTCTTTTATAAGTTTTATTTTTGGGTATTAGATTGAGTCGGTTATTCAACAAAGGATTATTGATGTTCAAAGGGTTGATAAGGGTATGAAGCATATCCACAAGAAAATGAAGCTGGCAAAGCTACTTGTTTTAGGAAAGACGACCAAGGAGTGTTATGGTTTAAAGACCGCATATGCCTAAGGATGCTGAACTCCGTCAACAAATCTTGGATAAAGCCCATCTTAGTTGGTATTCTATTCATCCTAGAAGTACTAAGATGTACCAAAATTTGAAACAACATTATTGGTGGACTAAGATGAAGATAGAAATCGCTCGCTTTGTGGCAAAATGTGACACTTGTAGACGAGTCAAGGCGGTGCATATGAAAATTGCTGGACCTTTGCAATCATTGCCTATCCC
Source organism: Zea mays (assembly GCF_902167145.1). Lineage (NCBI taxonomy): Eukaryota > Viridiplantae > Streptophyta > Magnoliopsida > Poales > Poaceae > Zea > Zea mays. Next base: position 97,062,167 of record NC_050098.1, on the reverse strand, counting down.
AACATGGAAATGGGAAGACATAAGTATGGATTTTGTTGTTGGATTACCCAAGACATCAAAGGGATATGAGTCTATTTGGGTTATAGTGGACCGGCTTACAAAGACTGCTCATTTTCTCCCCGTCAAGGTGAAGTATCCAGTGATTGCATATGCAGAACTCTATATTGCGTGTATCCTGAGTTTACACGGGGTGCCAAAACGATAGTGTCGGACCGAGGACCACATTTGTATCCAAGTTTTGGGAAGAGCTGCACAAATCTTTGGGCACTAAATTGCTCCATAGTTTGGCCTATCATCCTCAGACGAGCGGGCAAACAGAAAGAGTAAATCAAATAATAGAAAATATGCTATGAGCCTCTGTCTTGGAGTTTCCACAAAAGTGGGATGATTATCTGCCGTTGGCAGAATTTTCTTACAATAATAGTTACCAAGAGAGTATTAAAATGGCATCGTTTGAAGCTCTATACGGATGGCGATGTAGAACACCCTTGAATTGGTTAGAACCAGGAGAACAGTGGTTTTTCAGGCCTGATTTAGTTAAAGAAACAGAAGAAAAGGTCCAACGCATAAGACATAACTTGAGAGAAGCTCAAGCACGGCAAAAGAATTATGCGGATAAACGGCGTCGACCATTAATTTTTCAAGTCGGAGATCATGTGTATTTGAAAGTATCACCGATGATAGGTGTTAGTCGATTCGGGGTTAAAGGAAAGTTTGCACCCCGATAGATTGGCCCGTTCCCTATTCTTGAATGATGTGGGCAGGTCGCGTACAGACTTCGGCTGCCAGAATCACTCTCTGTTGTACATAAAGTGTTCCATGTAGCCCAATAGAATAAGTATCTTCGGATCCCCAATCAAAATATGGATGTGTCTGATGTTAATTTGGAACCAGCCTTAACCTATTTGGAATATACCATCTGAGTTTTGGATCAGAAAGACCAAGTTACTCGAAAAAGGACTCTCAAGTTTTACAAAGTACAGTGGAACCAACACACCAAAGAAGAAGATACCTGGTATACTAAATATTTCTTAGAAAAACATTTTCCTAAGTTTTTAGCTTCCTAAAAAGTTTATGTACTTTGTTGTAAAGTTAGAACAAACCCCTACACCCACCCCCTACTCTGTAAGAGAAAATAGGAAATAAAGTTGTGACGTGTTTCCTTTTCCATTACTTACCCTAGAGCCTTAAATCTCGGGACGAGATTCTTTTATGAGGGGAAGGATGTAACACCCATGGTGTTATGAGAACTAAAACTTTGGCATGACATCATATACATGGACATTTCATTATGTATGATACACCTTGTATACATCTACCAGGCTAAAATTTCAAAACAAACATGTGTGATGCTCTGACCTGGTAAAAGGAATTCTTGACCTTAGGTTAGAGTATCTCCCCAAGGATTTGAAGCATATGGACTTGTGAGATGAGCAATAGAAGATGATCTCAAAAGTTAGTAGAAATGTTCAAGAAAAGTTAGACTTAGAGAGATCAAGTGCCAGATGTTCCCTAAAACACTCAAAACCCTAGTTTGAAACCCTAAAACCCTAATTAGTGCCCTATTGGGTGATTTTGAGTTCTATGCACTTTTAGCCAAATGTGTATACATCAAGATGATAGAGTAACAAAAGTTAAGCAACTTTCATGTTTGGAGATTTCCATGTTTTGTGGTGCAAATTGGGGTAAATTGCAAAAGATCCAAGAGCACCCATATGTTTAACTCTGAAAACAGTGTTAACAGGCCAACTTCAAGCCTCTGTATCTCTTTATCTATGAGGATTTTGTCATGAGTCACCACAACAAAGTTGTAGAGCTACTATAGTAGTTTAAGTTTGATTAAGTAACCTAGCCCAAGAATGGTACAGAAATTGGAGTAAAATACCCTAGAAGTTGGGCTATCAGTCGGGCCTTACACTGAACACAGATTGTCAGTGGTCTCTGACCATCTTTGGAGCCGAATTACGCTTGATCTAGTGAGTAACTGCTCAAGACCCTTATGACAAAGTTGAAGCTAGTTTATAGGAGAATAACTTTGATGTAGTCGGATCAGTGGCTCATCACAAAGAAATCGAAGAAAAAGGGCCCTCAAGTCGCTCTGTCAGGCACCGTGAATCGACCGTGGCATGGTACAGTATCTGGAAAAGATCAAGGATACAGAGCACTTTGCCGTCGACGATCGTGCGCCATGATTCGTGCGATGGTTGAGATATGTGCGCATTGTAACATGAAAATATGGGCGGGGAGGGTGAAAAGATTGCCGAGGGGGTGAACTTGGGCCCTGAAGCAAGCCTATCGTACCCACTTGCCGGCGACGTGGCCATGCAGGCGTCGTCGTGGTGGCTACCGATTATCTCGATCATACCACATCGTAGACTAAATTACCACGTCGCCATAGGTTGTAGTGGACAACCCATTTACTGCCGTAAGACTTTACCCCATTGAACGCCACGTTAGACGAACTCCGGTGACTCATCTCGACATCACCATTAGTTCATCCCTGTCCAAAATTCGGAGCAACCGCAGCCAGCCTCTATAAATTGAGTGCCCTCCCTGCTCCGCCTTCTTGTTACACTCCTAGAGCACCACTCCTCGCCTCAAATCATCCACCATAGCTCGCGAATTCTGAATTTCCCCCAAATCAGCCGGAACGCCGTTGTGAGGCATCGCGCTGTGGCCAGCCGTTCTCAGGTCCATTCACTTCCCTCTTATCCATGTTTCTACTTCCTCTAGTGCTAGTGAAACTCCAGGTCTCGGCCAATTAAACACTACCGCGCCATAGCCTAGGGAATGTCGTGTCGTCGCCCACGAACGCTGCAGTGGATATGGCTCATGCCGACCAATCGTTCCTGGTTGTCTCCGTCCAAGTTTGTGCGAGCACCATAGTCCTAGTCGGTCACTGATTCGTTTCGAGTCTTTGAATTGAATGTGACCGGTCGGGTAAACCGGAACGGGCAAGCCAGTGATCTTGCTCCGCCGTTGTCACGGACAACTACGATTTAATGACAAATTGGTCGAGTTAAGCCCGTGGGTGTGTTCGGGTAGCATCCGTGATGATGTCCGTGTACTCGGCACCACCAGAACAGGTCACCACCGGCGAGAATTCGCGTCTCCAGCCAGGTATTCGATCGGTACGAAGTCAAGGACCAAAACCGTGAAGAAAAAGAAATGGGAGGACATTTGTGTAATTGTTAGTGAGACATAGGAATAGTGTTCAGGGATTCTTTACTGGTTATTCAAATGCCTAGGGGTCCCGATGCAAATTTGCCAGAGCGGGCGCGGGCACGCCATTATCCACATGGGGTTTGGGCCGACCGGGCTGAATACGGCCCCATACTATTCATGCTTTTATCCTTTTCTTTTTTATTTTCAACTTGGGAAATCTGTTGAAAATAGTAGAAAAATGGTAAAATTATGAGACCAATTTTACTAGAATTCTAAAATCAAGTAGTATTTAATAAAAATCATCCCAAGATTTTTAGTTCAAACCTGGAATTATGTAGCATTTGAAGGTGCTTAAATAAAGACCTTTAGAATTTTAGAAATAATTCAGTAATTCCAAAAATCATACAACTTTTTGGGTAGACTTAATATGATGGTCAGAAACCATGAGTGAAGACTGAAATGATTTGGACACTATTGGACTAGAAAACCCAATAACTAGCTTCATAAGATTAATCCTTTACCACTAATCCTAAACGAATACCTAACTAGGAAATCTTAGTGATTGGCTAGTACCGTGAAGGAAAGTTGTATTCAAGACGCAACTTACTATATTTCTATTGTGTAAATGCATATTCATGGCATAGCATAAGCATTCATGTACATGTGTTATCATGTATAGAACACGAGGAAGAAACCGTAGTAGAAGTTGTCTCCCAGACCGAGAAACCTCTAGTGGAGAACAACTTTCACTTCGACATCTGCGGTGTGGAAACAAAACCTCCTGCAACACAAGGCAAGCCCCGGTGCATTATCCCTTTTCCTTATTGTTTTAAAATCTGTATCACCTTATATGATGCATTAGGTGATATGAATTGTGTGATAAACAGTTGATGCATTTCCTTCCTTGGAAAATTGGTTACCATTCCTTGTTTGCCTATTTTATTTCAATAAGTGTTATAATGCTTAGTCTTGCTATAGAAAACAAAAGGTTTTGTTTTGAAAAAGGTGATGCTTCACATGGGATGGGAATTTTTATAAAGAAAAGACAGATGATGGTGGATCCATCACGGCTGTGATGGGTTGAACATTTGAAAAGAAGTACCTCTATCAGGTACCAAACTTTGGGTTTTAAATGATAAAGACGAGACCGGGCGGGTGACTTGCACGAGAGGGGAGTCTCGGTGTAGTGTCTCCGTTTGAGTCAGTTAATAACTAAGCCAATGTAGGCTTGATGATGGAGGACCTTTTAACTGGCCACATGCCTCATAATGGGTAAGCTTTGCCTCAGTCAGACTAATATCAGAAAGGCCACCACACAATGGGTGTGAAGAGATGGCGAGAGTAGCGTGTACCCTCCGTGGCAAGAGGCTGGACGGTGGAGTATCTGTGCTCTCGGTCGACGTGAACCCATTCTGGTCTTGAGAAACCCGGGTGCGAGTTGACATATGCAAGGGTTAAGTGCTACATATGTCATGTGGTTGGAGATCTCCTGCTAGGTATTAATCAATTTGGATCGTCATTACTTCTTGGACATGAAGACTTCGTCACTGCCCTACACGTAGCAACAAGTGAACTGAAGGGGTGATAAAAAGATGGCTAGTATAGGCCAAGTGCTCAATCTAAGAATAGAAAGGAATCTAGATGTAGGTAATTACTTAACCTAATAAGTAAAACGAATTTTTAAGGATCCACTCATAGTAAGCTTTTCTGCAAAAATAGTCTTTGAATTATGATAAGCTTTACCTTGATTCCAAAGGCTAGCATATCCTTGAGAGTCTTTTTCCTTTGACGGGTAAGACTTGCGAAAGTACACTCCGTACTCAGGGTTTTCAAACCCATGTTGTTGTAGGTGATGAAACTGCTGAGTTCTGTTGTTTCTGTTCCAAGGTCGTTCCAAAACAGGAGGAAGAAAACTAAGACCTACCTCGGGAAGGTGTTTGGCCTTCCTATGATGTAATAATAAGTTTAAGCACTCAGTACCCGATTATGTAATAATCAACTCTTTATATATTTTACTTATGAATGTGAATTATGTTATTGTAATCCCTTTCCGCTTACTCCAATTATGTGTAACGTCTGCGTTATGGGTTAAGCGCTCTTGGGCGATATGATGGAGATACAGGTAATTGGACCTGCCGAGCCATTGAGCACACCTGCATGACTACCTGAGGTCCTTAGGACAAGGACATCTGTGGGTGGGCCTAATACCTTGGGAGGTTCCATGACATCATTAATATCCAAACAGCCCGAATAGCCTTATCCATCGCCTTGTCACACCATGCCTTCATGATAACTCGATCGTCCACCAAGGCCTTGACATCATGACAGGCAGTCTCCATGTCGTGGCGAGATGCTTCTAGCTCCGGCAGCACCATCTTCTTCGAGGCGTGAAGCTCGCTGATGATGGAATCCTTCAAGGACAAAGACTTATTGAGCCTCGACACCTCATCTAGGGATTCTTTCAGCTCATCCCTCTTGCATTCCAACTCTGCCATGGTGAAGCGATGGCTCCTCTCTAAGGTGGTAAGAGAGCTACCAGCGTCTCGGTACAGCTTGTCTAGGTTGTTCCGGGAGTCAAGAAGTTTTCGCACCTCCTCCTGCGGATGGGAGAACTCGCGATGATGGGTCGAAAGCATGGAATAGATGATTTGGAGATCCCGACGGGTTACCTCATGAGTTCTCTTATCTAAATCAACTTTCACATGTAGAGAGAAATTCATGGCACGAGCGCTGTCAAGGAACATAGTCACCTGATCAAGGTCTGCTTGACCCTAGGCACACCTCTCCTCAGCATTAGAGCATCATCGAGTCAAAGCTAGAAAGATAACCACAACGAACTGTAATATAAGCGGGAAGACAGGTCAACAAGATGCATTATCAACCGGCTCACCGTCATTTGCAGACTTAAGATCATCTATCCGTTTTTGAAGGGTAAGGGGGTTCCACTGTGACAGAGAAGAAATCTGCTCAGGAACAGGAGCATCACATGATCTTAGCTAAGCTGACACCAAGTCCAGGACTCCCTGTGTGTTCAGAAGTCAGCAAAGAGAGCACCCATTGACAAAAGCATGGTAAAGAAGAGATATACATACATGAAGATGGGACAAGAAAGAGGGGAATTCCAAGGATGGAGGAATTGGGGCACTCCTAGAAGAAGGGACATCAATAGAAGAAACATCATGATCAGGGCCAGACATTAAAGGTACAGGGTAATCTAAACTAAGTGCAGCACCCACTGTGATCTCAACTCTAGGAGCACCCATTGGGTGTTCAGTGCTACGACCACCAACCTCTAAGGTGGTCGAGCTAGCCAAACCTCCAAGCAGATCGGAACTTGTCACTGCAGCGTCATTAGGCCAAAGCATCAGTGACCCCACGTGAACATCCATGGAGGCAGCAGAGAGGGAGCCGGTCCTAGGACCCTCAGGGGCTGGAACACCCTCGGGGGCTGGAAACCCATGGCAAACTGGCAGGGTTACCTCTTGCCCAGCCAGAGGACCTGTAGAGGGTGCGCCGTCAGGTGACTCTACACGGACGTCGATGACCCTGATCTCAGGAAGCTCAAGCAAAAGATCCTCAGGAATAGCCTCTTCCAGTGCGTTGTCAATGGCAGACATAGTCATGCCCTAGAGACTCACTAGTCCCGAAGGAGTAAGGTCTGGAATGTCATTGCCAGCCTTACTATGACGATCCCTATGAACCAGTGGAAGCACCTCCTCTTCGTCGTCATCTTCCTCCTCCTCCTCCATCACATATCTGCTAGCCTTTGTGCCACCGCAGCTTTCCACAACATCCTCAAGGTCAGCATCCGCTGTATTGCCACCAAGGTTTGACGAGGGAGGGACAGTCTCCAGCTCCAAGCTAGATGAGCACCAAAGCCTTCTCCTCTTCTTTTTCACTTCGACAGACTCAACCTAAGAGTTTGCTCGGCACGCTCACTTGAGACGGGCGCTTTCGGGCCTGCAAATTCTTTTTTCCCCACCACCCGAGTGCACGAGAGCGACACTCCCTGACTCAAATCGAGCAGATCCAGTTGACTCTCCAGCCAACGCAATGAGAACAGCTTCAATATTAGCATCATCAATAGTAGCTAGCATCAGGAAGTGGGCCTGTTTTCCCTCCTTAGGCAAGTTCCTATGCGCAGCAAGTATGACCTCTACTTCAATAACAACAGCTTCAGCAGTCAAACCCTTGTCTTTCAAGCTAGCTTTCTTGGTAAGTAGAATTCTAGCCTCAGCGACCTCCAAGTCAGTTGGGGCCTCTATCCAACTTGGCGTTCAAACATTAGGCTGCCTCCGAGAGCGGGTAGGGAGCGACTTGTTGTGATTCTCCATGGTGAACCACTCAAAGCACCATACCTTGATGCAATCCTTCAATGGGATGTCAAGATACTCAGTCTTCCTGCCCCGGCGAATGTCACACCCAGATTTAAGGGACAAAGACGGGTGCATCTCATACATGCGCCAAAGAAGACAACATATATAATAACAGAGTGTATAGAGATAAATGTCACAATAAGCAGAGTATTTATTACATAGCGGAAGTCTTAAAAAATAAAAGATAAATATAAAAGGATCTAAAATCCATCCTTGGCGGCAGAAAGTCAACTGGGAGACACCACCTAGATCGAATTGAACTCCTCGATATATGGCTCCTCTTGAACCACCTGTTCTTCTCCTATGGGGGGTGTGAGAAAGCAAGGGTGAGCTCACACATGTTCATCGCTCAACAAGTTGTGGGGAATAATGTGCCATGAACTCACCAAAGGTGGGAGTTCATGTGAAGTGTAAGACTAATCAACAAAATAAAAGTTGAAGCTGAGCATTGCTTTTATAAGTTGGTCAAAGTTTTATTAGCAGTTACTAAGTGTAAGTAAATATCAAACCATAAAAAAATAATATAACAAAATTAATACATAATCCCATGCAATGCATATGCCAAATTGAATTTAAGTTCCATAATTTAATCATGCAAGAGTCCTGACCTACTCTTTACCGTGAGCTCGGCTAGTATACCAGTTTTACACTCTGCAGAGGTTGTACCATGTACCCACAAGTCGTGTTTCCCATATCGCCAGGGTTTCCAAGGCCCTTAGACACTACCGAGGTGAATGGCTAGGGATCCACTACGAGGCCTTTACACAGTTCCACTAGCTTCCAAAAACCCGCTACAGTTTATGGGAAGAGCACTTGCAAGAATCCCTCGTCTGACCGCCATCGCAGCAAAATCAACCCGAGAACCTCCCTGCATGCAACTCCCCTACTGCCCTTGCCCCTTTCGGGTAAGGTAGTCTTCCACTAGCTTTCCTAATTAGTTAGCCAAGGGCGTCCCATTCCACCCTTGTGGTGGCACATATTTCTCAAGTTAAGCTCCATGTTCCAATTAAAGATAATGATCTTCACATGAACATAAATAAAATAACAAAATAATTGGAACATGGATATAATGAATTACTACGCAACAACTACAACATAATAGCCAGTATTGAATCGACAGAAGGGGAATCTTTTTCTTCGTGAAGCATGAAAAGAAGGGAAGGCGTTTTTTCGCCAACGGCTCAAAAACGGTATGTACGAAGGTTTCATGCATCACAAAGAAATATATTACATTAATACACATGCGAATAGTTGACACTTGGTTCTTATAAAAAGGCGAAAGCTATGCACAAAAGCTAAACTCTTAAATATGCAAAGTTTCAATCTTCTTTCAACACCTTCTCAGCGGCTTCGTTTAGTAGTCTGTCGATAGCTTCGTCAATAGCTTCATTGACAATTTTGATCGTCTCGAGCGCTTCCTTCAAGGCCAGATCGGCCTCTGGTTTGTATAGCTCCGGTGGGGGAGAAAGTTCAGCTACAACATAAAATATGTTTGTCAGTTCCGAAGCTAAAAACAGATTACGAAGCTAAACCTCAACAAAAGTACCTATAAGCCTCACACGCTCTGCAGCTTCTTTAGTTTTTTTTTGGCTTCTTCTTGAGCATCGTGAGATTCTTTTTCATTCTTTTTAATAGCTTCATTAGCTATCTCACAGCCACCCTTCATCCATACCTCGGAAAAAATTGTTAGAAATATGCCCTAGAGATAATCATAGAGATGAGCATATTTCTTTGTATCCATGATATATATATTGCTTAATTGAATATCCATGGAAGGCACCTTGTATTGATTAGCAATTATGTGAATTGTTTGTGAGATTCTTTACTTATATGGTTATTCTAAATGATGTCCCTAGTCAGAGTCGATGACTAGCACATGTATTAGTTGATGACTACATTTCACAAGTCATGAACATGGAGATGTTAAACTAATAATGTGGGCGCATGTATGACATGAGGCTGGACCGACCCAACGTGAGATATTGTAATATAGTTCTCTTTTTGCAACATGAATACTGTATCCTTAGACCTGAGATTGTCGCATGTTCTCAAGATGTGAATTGACTTACTTAGGGACTATCAAACGCTATCCCGTAACTGGGTAGTTATAAAGGTAGTTTTGGGTTTGTCAGGAAGCATGCTGTGAGGCATGGTCAGTCAAGATGGAATTTGTCCCTCTCTTTGTGAGAGAGATATCTCTGGGCCCCTCGAGTGATTGGATCAAGAAATGCATGGCCGTGCTAGGGTTAAGAGTTAACCATTGAAAGGATTCCAATTCACAGTATCGAGAAAGAGAGGTCAGCTTAGAGCCAGACCAAATATCGTGAGACAAAGGGAACAACATGTACGTAATGTCGCAATGGTTCGTCTGATATGATCTTTACGTGCACATAGGAGTTGACATGTCTTGCTAGAGGCCGCTGTCAATTATTGGCCAAGTAAAGTACTCAGGCTATGTCTATTTGTACGTGAACCTATAGGGTCACACACTTAAGGGGAAGGAAGCCTAATTCGGATTAGATCCGAAATTAGACTAGGCTTTAGGGTTAATGATGGGCCTCGGTGTCAGAAGCCCACCATAACGCCTATATAATGAGGGGCGGGGGCGCGGTTAGGCTCAACCTAATTCGCCACCAGCAAACGTGCAGCCGCCGCTCACCTCTCGCCCTCGCCAAGCCACCGTCGCGAACCTAGCAGTTCGGTACGCGGTGCTTCCTCCCTGTACGTGTAGATACCTCGGAGGTGCTGCATCTGGAGCACTAGGACGAACCGTGCGAGGACGTGAAGGACGCCGACGACTGCACGGCACTGCTCGACGCGTTCGTCTACATCGAGACGTCTTCCGCTGCTCTGCGCGTCTAGTGGTAATTCCATGACCTATAACCGCAGTAGTTCTTGGTATTATGGGGTTGAAATTTTTGTTTTGCGCTAGCGTAGCCTCCCCGTAATCCTACAGTGGTATCGGAGCCAAGTTCTACGTAGTTTTAGGTCTGGATCTAGGTTCATGAGATGGATCTACTTGATGCACGGTTTGATTAGATCAATTGGTAATAAAGGGTTGAAGTAGATTACATCGGATATGACTGGAGAGATCAGTTCGTCCTTCTCTGTTGTATGCGCGACTTGCCCCTACCGGCTGGAATCACCATCGGGGCTAACTGCGTACACAACCAGCAGATTGACGTAACAGATCAACGTCATGAGTGTAATCTTCTTCGGGTCGAAAGTCTCGGATTTGGGTTGATTTGATCAACCGCATGAGATTTCCAGTGGAATTTCCATACATACGATGCATGGAATCCTGTGAGGTTTTCAGGGCGCTGCCCTGAGACCCGCGGGGGGCGGCTCCCCCTCGACCCCCGCCCGCTGACCGCGGGACCGCCGTGGCTATCTGCTGAAGTGGCGAACGTATAGAAACGTGTTTGTCTAACCTGTTTTTGCAGGACATCTTGTGATCGGTATGGCTATTGTGTATATGATGCATGTTAATAAAATATTCATGACCTGCGTGTCGTGACCAGGGCAATACGGCTGGAGCCACATGTATTGTCCAAATTTAATGTAATGACCTGCGTGTCAACATGTGATGATCCAAAGCGTATATGTAATTTGTTTACCAGCATACGTTAGATAGGTCTTGAAGGACTCATCACCTGGAGGATGGCATACCTATATCATGGAGATGGAGATCATCGTGATGGACAGATTATTGGAGATGGGGATCACCATGTGAAAGCAAGCCATACCGAATCACAACTGTTGTGTGAATGCCATTCTTTATGTTCTACTTGTTCATATTTCATATATGTCCTTGCGTGCGATGATATAAGTAGGATGGTCCCTCATAAATGTTTAAGCTTTAATGCCTCTCCAAACCTTGCACTATCATAAGTCTTGTACAATTGGTGGTGGGTCTATGAAATTAGGGTGCCACCAGTTTTCCTTGACTAGATAGGTTTGTATCGGATACGAACTGCAGAAAGGGTTGGTTAACTTAAACAAAGTCAGCTTAATGGTTAAGGACTTTGGGGCATAAGGTTGGGAGCCGAGACATAGAGATGTCACCCAACAACAGAAGTCATATATATGATATGATTAGCAAGGAGTTGCTTACCGATCTACCTTGTCTTCTAGCGGTGATGCTAAAGCTCACTAGTAGACTTGTTAGTTGTGGGTTTTGAATCACTAAGTATCAATAGAGGGATATTGATTTTAGTGGGAGTAGACTATTAAATGTTTAATATGATTTACTCTGTCATGCATATTTTTGTCTTAGTATTTTGCATTATTTTGTTGTAGATAAATGGCACCTAGCACACCAACATTTACTTTGCGATCAATTCTTGAAAAGGATAAGTTGAATGGAACAAACTATACGGATTGGATCCGTAACCTGAGAATTGTTCTCATGGCTGAAAAAAGGAAGACGTTCTAGACACCCCACTGCCAGAGGATCCTGGTGAAAAAAATGCAACTGCTGCAGCTAAAACCGCTTACAAGAAAGCAATGGATGCTAATCTTGAAGTGAGTTGCCTAATGCTTGCTTGCATGGAGCCTGAGCTCCAGATGCAGTTTGAGACAAACCATGAGGTGCACGATATGATCGTGGCGCTCAAGGATATGTTCCGGACTCAGGCTAGGACAGAAAGGTTCAATGTGTCCAAAGCCTTTCTGGAATGCAAGCTAGCAGAAGGCGCAGCAGTTGGGCCACACGTAATCAAAATGGTTGGTTACAGTCAGAGGTTGGAGAAGCTAGGCTTCCCAATAAGCCAAGAGTTGGCCACTGACTTTATTTTGGCATCTCTTCCGCCCAGCTATGGAAACTTCATCACGAACTACCATATGCATGGGGCGGAGAGGGGCCTCAATGAACTATGTGGCATGCTGAAAACTGCAGAAGGGGACATAAAGAAAAGTGCTGGCAGCAACGGCCATGTGATGGCGGTCCAAAACAAACCCAACTTTAAGAAGAAGGGTAAATCTCAAAAGAAGAAGGGCAAGGCAAAGGATACAGTATCCAAGCCAAATCAAAAGCCCAAGGCTGGACCAGCTGCAGATGCAGAGTGCTTTTATTGCAAAGAACTTGGTCACTGGAAAAGGAATTGCAAGCAGTACTTGGCCTCTATTAAGGATCGCGGCGGTAAGGGTACAGCCGCAGCAGGTACACTTGCTATTCACATTACAGAAATTTTTCTTGCTGATTCTTATATTAATTCTTGGGTATTTGATACCGGATCGGTTGCCCATATTTGCAATTCGATGCAGGGAATGATAAGAAGTAGAAGCGTGAAAAGAGGAGAAGTTGATTTCCGGGTAGGCAATAATGCAAGAGTTGCTGCGTTGACCGTCGGGACGATGCAACTCCACCTCCCATCAGGATTTATTTTGGAGTTAAATAATTGTTATCTAGTTCCTAGTATGAGTCGAAACATTATGTCTCCTTCATGTTTGATGAAGGATGGTTATTCATTTGCGAGTGAAAACAATGGTTGTGTGATCTCTAAGAATGGCATGTTTGTGGCTTTTGCATCCATTATGAATGGGTCGTTCATTTTAAATCTTGATGATGCACCTATCTGTAATATTAGTGCTAAAAGGCCTCGGCCTAATGATTTAAGTCCTACCTACATGTGGCACTGTCGTTTAGGTCATATAAGTGAGAATCGCATGAAGAAGCTTCATTCTGATGGGCTTTTAACTTCGTTTGATTTTGAATCATACGAGACATGTGAAGCTTGCTTACTTGGTAAGATGACCAAGGCGCCCTTCACGGGTTTACCGGAGAGGACGTTAGATTTATTGGAACTCATACATACTGATGTGTGCGGACCAATGAGTACGACAGCTAGGGGAGGATTCCAATACTTCATAACCTTCACTGATGATTTTAGTAGATATGGGTATGTCTACTTAATGAAACACAAGTCTGAATCCTTAGAAAAGTTCAAAGAGTTTCAGAATGAAGTAGAAAATCAGCGTGGCAAGAAAGTTAAAGCACTGCGATCAGATCGTGGAGGTGAATATTTGAGTCATGAGTTTAGCAATCATCTAAAGAGTTGTGGAATTGTTCCACAGCTTACGCCGCCTGGAACGCCTCAGAGGAATGGCGTGTCTGAGCGACGTAATCGGACTTTATTGGATATGGTTCGATCAATGATGAGCCAGTCGGACCTACCTTTGTCGTTTTGGGGATACGCTCTAGAAACAGCAGCTTTCACACTAAATAGGGTACCGTCTAAGTCCGTAGTTAAGACACCATATGAGATGTGGACTGGGAAGACTCCCAGTTTGTCTTTTCTGAAGATTTGGGGTTGTGAGGTTTACGTCAAGCGACTTCAGTCAGATAAACTCACTCCAAAATCGGACAAGTGCATGTTCGTGGGATATCCAAAGGAAACTTTAGGATATTACTTTTACCACCGGTCAGAGGGCAAAGTGTTTGTCGCCCGGAATGGTGTGTTCTTAGAGAAAGAGTTTCTCAAAAGAGAGAAAAGTAAACAAAAGGTGTATCTTGAAGAAGTTCAGGATGAGCCAGTGGGACAAGATTCAACAAGTGATGCTAATGTAGCAGAACAAGTTGAGACGTCTATGGCAAGAGAATCACCACCACAACCACGAAGGTCAGCAAGGCTTCGCGAGGCACGAGGAGAAGTGCTATTGTTGGGCAATGGGGAAGTGTTGTTGTTAGACAACAACGAACCTGCAACATATTCAGAAGCGACGATGGACCCAGATTCCGAGAAATGGCACGTCGCCATGAGATCCGAGATAGATTCCATGGGAGAAAATCAAGTTTGGAACTTGGTTGACCTGCCTGATGGTGTTAGACCTATAGAATGCAAATGGATCTATAAGAAGAAGAAAGACATGGATGGAAATGTTCACATCTATAAGGCTCGACTTGTTGCAAAGGGTTTTCGACAAGTTCAAGGAGTTGACTATGACGAGACATTCTCGCCAGTAGCGATGCTTAAATCTATTCGGATCATTCTAGCTATTGCCACATATTTTGATTATGAGATTTGGCAGATGGATGTCAAAACAGCTTTCCTTAATGGAAACCTAGATGAGGACGTGTATATGATACAACCCAAGGGTTTTGTCGATCCGATCAATGCTGGAAAGATATGCAAACTTCAGAAATCCATTTATGGGTTGAAGCAAGCATCTCGGAGTTGGAACATTCGTTTTGATGAAGTGATCAAAGGGCTTGGTTTTCATCAGAATGAAGAAGAAGCTTGTGTTTACAAGAAGGAAAGTGGGAGCGCTGTTGTATTTCTGATCTTGTATGTGGACGACATATTATTGATTGGGAATGACGTTCCTATGCTGGAGTCCGTCAAGGCTTCACTGAAAAAGAGTTTTTCTATGAAGGACTTAGGGGAAGCAGCATATATTTTGGGCATAAGGATCTATGGAGATAGGTCGAAAAGGCTTATAGGATTAAGTCAAGATACGTACATTGACAAGGTTTTGAAACGGTTTCACATGGAACAGTCCAAGAAAGGGTTCATACCTATGTCACATGGTAAACACCTTAGCCAGATGCAATGTCCTGCGACGGCTAATGAGCGGGAGCGCATGAGTAAGGTACCATACGCCTCAGCAATTGGATCAATCATGTATGCCATGATAAGTACACACCCAGATGTTTCATACGCTATAAGTGCTACGAGTAGGTACCAGGCTGATCCAGGTGAGGATCACTAGACAGCGGTAAAAGGCATTCTTAAGTACTTAAGAAGGACTAAAGATATGTTCCTGGTATATGGGGGTAAGGAGGAGCTCGTTGTAACTGGTTACACCGATGCTAGCTTCCAAACTGACCCAGACGAGTTAAAATCGCAATCAGGTTTTGTGTTCACAATAAATGATGGTGCTGTTAGTTGGAAGAGTTCCAAACAGGAGACTGTGACTGATTCTACAACAGAAGCCGAGTACATTGCAGCTTCTGAATCTGCGAAGGAAGGTGTTTGGATAAGGAAGTTCCTCATCGAGCTTGGTGTGTTTCCTAATGCTTGTAGTCCATTGAACCTCTACTGTGACAACAATGGGACTATTGCGCAAGCTAAGGAGCCAAGGAACCACCAGAAAAACAAACACGTACTGCGGAAGTTTCACCTCATACGGGAATTCATTAGGCGGGGTGAGATAAAGATATGCAAAATACATACGGATTTGAATGTAGCTGATCCTTTGACAAAACCTCTTCCACAACCTAAGCATGAGGCACACATGAGATCTATGGGTATTAGATATCTTCTAGATTAACTCTAGTGCAAGTGGGAGACTGTTAGAAATATGCCCTAGAGATAATCATAGAGATGAGCATATTTCTTTGTATCCATGATATATATATTGCTTAATTGAATATCCATGGAAGGCACCTTGTATTGATTAGCAATTATGTGAATTGTTTGTGAGATTCTTTACTTATATGGTTATTCTAAATGATGTCCCTAGTCAGAGTCGATGACTAGCACATGTATTAGTTGATGACTACATTTCACAAGTCATGAACATGGAGATGTTAAACTAATAATGTGGGCGCATGTATGACATGAGGCTGGACCGACCCAACGTGAGATATTGTAATATAGTTCTCTTTTTGCAACATGAATACTGTATCCTTAGACCTGAGATTGTCGCATGTTCTCAAGATGTGAATTGACTTACTTAGGGACTATCAAACGCTATCCCGTAACTGGGTAGTTATAAAGGTAGTTTTGGGTTTGTCAGGAAGCATGCTGTGAGGCATGGTCAGTCAAGATGGAATTTGTCCCTCTCTTTGTGAGAGAGATATCTCTGGGCCCCTCGAGTGATTGGATCAAGAAATGCATGGCCGTGCTAGGGTTAAGAGTTAACCATTGAAAGGATTCCAATTCACAGTATCGAGAAAGAGAGGTCAGCTTAGAGCCAGACCAAATATCGTGAGACAAAGGGAACAACATGTACGTAATGTCGCAATGGTTCGTCTGATATGATCTTTACGTGCACATAGGAGTTGACATGTCTTGCTAGAGGCCGCTGTCAATTATTGGGCCAAGTAAAGTACTCGGGCTATGTCTATTTGTACGTGAACCTATAGGGTCACACACTTAAGGGGAAGGAAGCCTAATTCGGATTAGATCCGAAATTAGACTGGGCTTTAGGGTTAATGATGGGCCTCGGTGTCAGAAGCCCACCATAACACCTATATAATGAGGGGCGAGGGCGCGGTTAGGCTCAACCTAATTCGCCACCAGCAAACGTGCAGCCGCCGCTCACCTCTCGCCCTCGCCAAGCCGCCGTTGCGAACCTAGCAGTTCGGTACGCGGCGCTTCCTCCCTGTACGTGTGGATAACTCGAAGGTGCTGCATCTAGAGCACTAGGACGAACCGTGCGAGGACGTGAAGGACGCCGACGACTGCACGACACTGCTCGACGCGTTCGTCTACATCGAGACGTCTTCCGCTGCTCTGCGCGTCTAGTGGTAATTCCATGACCTATAACCGCAGTAGTTCTTGGTATTATGGGGTTGAAATTTTTGTTTTGCGCTAGCGTAGCCTCCCCGTAATCCTACAAAAATTTCCTGCCTAATGCAAAAGCTTCGGCTGAAGGGTTTTTAACATCGTCGGCTAAGAAAACAAATTCTGGCTGAACTACAACCTTGGCATGTTCGCAGCCAGCTTTCTCTAAGATCGACGTGGCCCCCCTGCACTAGCAAAGGCGCAGAAATCTCCTCGATCACTTAGAATTTCGTCAAAAGCTTCGGCTTCCCTACTGATCCACTGGACAACTCCATCAGGGTCATCGCGGATGAATCTTTGCTCAGAGGAATATGCCCCAACCCTAGGAAAGTTGTCCTTTAATTTCCTGGCGCATTCCAAGGATATTTCATAACACCTTTCTTTCGAAGCATGAAGCTCATCGGCGTTCTTTTGTGCTCTTGACTTTTCGATCTCGCAAATTTCATGTTTCACCACCTCAACTTCAAATTTTTCGGTTGCTTCAGCAACCTTCCTTTTTAGTTCTTCCACTTCGATTTTATGAGCTTCGGCTTGTGCAGTAAGTTTAGCCTCGTTAGATCTCAGCCTATCCACCAAGGAAAGTAATATCTTACCTTTTCAAGATCTTCGTTCCTTAGTATGATGACTTCTGAGCAAAGATTCCCAAGAGCTATTCGGTAGCTCTCATCTTCTGCTTCCTTCTGGGCCTTTAGAGCCTTGCTTAGAATTAAGCCCTAGAAAACGAAGAATGAGGACATAATGATAGCAAGAAAAGCCATAAAATAATTTATTTTACAACAAGTCAAAGTACACACACCTTTAAATTATTGTAAGCAAGGTTGTCTGCAAGTTGATCCTTCGACGTTGCAGATAAGCCAAGTTCAAGCTTCTGATATCCTATATTGTCCATCATTTCCTGGCAGACATGTATCTCTTTGTTGTCTGGCAGACAATAAAGGAAGTCATCTTTGTCACTACCACCATATACCAAGGACCCTCGGGGGTACTTCAGATCCCTGGCATACTATTGCACTTCAGCAACCTGCTCTTCTGATAGCTGCATTCTCGAAGCATGTTGAACAATGAATTCCAGCTTTCTAACGGGTGCTTCAGGAGCAGGAGATTTGGATTTCTCAGAAACACCCTGTTTCTCTAGAGTTATCGGAGCACTTTCTGAAGGTCTAGCTTCGGCAGGAGCTTCTGAAGGTCTGGCTTCAACAATAGTGTGGGCATGCTGGCATGGTTAGTTTTCCTTGAATCTTTAGCTTGCATGCTAAGAGCTTCGGCAGAGGCAGGAGCTGATGTTTTATGGACTCCATAATAGCATCTAGAACGCTAGCCATTCTCCTTTTTCTTGGAGTCGCTGCGGGGATGCTTGATGGCTTCGGCGGTTCCGTTGCACGTGATGAACTCAGCGCCTTTAACTGTTCTGTCGTCTTCTCTAGTTTCGGCTCTTCGGTCGGATTTGTACTAGCCTCGACTGGCATAGAGCGACATGGTTCTATGACAGGAATAACCACTTCACTTAGCTTCGGCACATCGACCATTTCAATGCGCCTGGGTCGGCGCGTCAAAACTTTAACCTTCTTCGACCTCGACACACTAGAAGTTGTCGAGGTAGAAACTTTCCTTTTCTTCCCTTGCTTTCGTGTGGGATAGTAGTAGTCTGGGTACACAAACCCAATAACATCAAACACCCTATTCAATCTCTTCTTGCCCCAAGCACCGAAGGCAGTTGTCATAGCTTCATCTTCGGCCGTCGAGTATGCTTTAAGAAGCTCATCGCCAGTTGCCTCTATAGCATCTAGCCAGTCATCATTCGGTTCATCAAACTGGCTCCTGTATCGAAAGGTATACTTCAGATAGACTAAACCATTTTGACTGGAGCCAGCGGCAGCCTCCTTCGACCTTTCCCATCCGTTTGCAAGTGGCCACACTCTGTAAGCAATATGGTCTTGGACCAAGTCTATTGTGTCGATATAAGTGCACACTATATTGAAAGCTATCTGGCACGCTTGCACATCATTTCCAAGTGCAATGAGTGGCCTCCTAATAGCGAAGCGAGACCATATGGGGCACTGAATAACCCCTTTTATAACCTCCCTCTGACTCAAGTCAACCTTCACATAAAACCATTCTTACATCCAAGAGCTGGGCCACTTTTCCGAAATGTTGGCACCGGATAACTAGCCTCAGTGTGGGTCACGAAGCTATATCAGCCAAAATTGTTGTGGTATTGTTCTTTCCTAGTTGCCTTCATCTGATACGATTGAAAGCATCTAGGCCTCTAGTTGGTTTTAGTGATTAATGACAACGTAATATTATATGTGACTAACGTGTGTTTTGCAGAAACAATGGTAGGTTAGGTCGCATTACATGAAGTAGTACCACAACCGTGAAAACAATCCCCGAGATGAGAACTTGAAGCGACGACTGAAACGACGAATCAAAAGATGAAGGTCTTCGTATTCTGAGTGTCAAAGAAGTTGCGGACACTCGGTATAGAGTTAGGTCTTCTGTTTTATTTTAGCCATACTATAAAGAGGGGTTGTCGATGAGTAGTTTGGCCAAGAGAGTTCTAGTGTAGTGTTGGTGCATATTCACAATCACATCTAGTGCTAGGTGTCACTCAAAAACACACTAACGAGTTAGAATGAAAACGAATTTGAAAATCAGAAGGAAAAAGGAATTAGGTTTTCTGTCTTAGGGCCATTGGACTGTCCGGTGCGCCCCTTGACAGTGGGGCCAGTCAGGCCCGGGGGAAGAGCTTCTCCCCCCAGAAAAACCCGAGGGCAACGAGTTGTGAATTGGAATTTTAGCCGTCACACCGGACTGTCCGGTGTGCACCGGACAACCACTGTTTACTGTCCTGTGTGCCATCAGCCCAATGGCTAGCTATCAGAACTAGCCATTGGAGTTAACCGTTGGCGCACCGGTGGCGCACCGGACTGTCTGATATGCCCATGCGCAGGAAGTCCTAGTAATAGCTAGTTTGGTGGGTGGGGTTATTTATACCCCTCCACCCACCATATTGAATGTCTTGTTGTCCACATTGATACCCATACATTGCTAGAGCATCGCAAGCACCACAAAGCATAGTGAGGTGATTAGAAAATCTTAATCCCGCATTAGGTCCTCATCAGTGCAAGTGAGAGCCACCTAGAGCACACACCGCATGCATTAGGCTTCTCTTAGTCAAGTGAAAGTCTACGGCTTGTTACTCTTGGTGATCGACATCACCTTGACGGCTTGGTGGCGTTGGGAGCACGGTGATCACCTTGGAGGATTTGTTGGTGACCCGGCTCAAGATTGTAAGCGGTCGTGAGGGATCCACCGCGCCGGAGTGGCAAAGGATCATCTCATAGTGAGCACTTGGTTCTTGTGAGGACCAAGGGGGAGCGATACCCTTGCGTGGGTGCTTCAACGAGGACTAGGGAAGAGTACCGACTCTTCGATACCTCAGAAAAAATTGGAGGAGTTTTCTAAACATTGCTTTATATTTCGCATTTAATTCAAGCATTTTACCTTGTTTATTTGTTTAGCAACTAGTTGAAGCAATGTCTTACTATTGTTGTATTTCTAGTAGTATTCTCTTATTGCTAGTTGTTGGGTGAAGTTGGGCTCTTGCTTAGGGTTTAATTGTTGTTGATTTTTAGAAAAGCCCAATTCACCCCCCCTCTTGGGCATCATGATCCTTTCAATTGGTATCAGAGCCTTGTTGCTCTTAGATTAGCTTAATCGCTAGAGTAGCGATGTCCGGCGGGGATGGACCTCCTCCCGTTTATGATAGTGACGATTTTCCATATTGGAAAATTCGTATGGAAGCTTACTTAGAGGCTATAGACATTGGTGTCTACAAAGCCACCACACAAGGGTTCCCCAAACCAAGAGAACCCACAAATCTTGTAGGAGAAGAGTTTAATTATGAAAAGTGGAATGCTAAGGCCAAAAACACTCTTTTTAGATGCCTTTGCAAAGATGTATTTAATAGAATAAGAAATCACAATAATGCTCTTGATTTGTGGATGGTTATTTGTGCTCTACATGAAGGGACTAAGAGTGAGCGTGAGGAGAGATATCACATTGCAATGAGAAAATTAAATTCTTTTGAGATGCTTGCAAATGAAAATGTCAATGATATGTACTCACATCATAACATTCTTGTAGAGGAAGTAAATGGCTTGAAGCTCACCCAAATTTCACAACCGGATGTTGTGAGGAAGATTCTCAGTGTCCTTCCAATTGACAAATATGGACACATTGTCACAGTGCTACATCATATGGATCTTTTAGTTGCTACTCCAACACAAATATTAGGAAAGATTAATGCTCGTGAAATGTACATGCAGATACATGACAAGGATGGGTCATCTTCCAAGAGAAAAGACTTGGCTCTCAAAGCCAATCAAGAAAAGAAAGGGAAAGCTAAAGTGCAAATTGAGGAGGAATCCTCAAGTGATGATGATCTTGATGCCAACATTGCTTTGATGGTGAGGAAGACCACCAAAATGTTAAAGAAACTCAATAGAAAAGGAATCAAGTTTGACTCAAGAAAGAAGAAGTTCTTCTCCAGCAAAAGAAAGCCCATCTCTGAAATGGACTACTACAATTGTGGATAACTCGGTCATCTTGCTCATCAATGCAACAAGCCCAAGAAGAACAAGTTCAAGGGAAAGAAAGATGCTGACAGTGATGATGAGAAAAAGGAAAAGAAATTCTTCAAGAGAAAGGATGGGAAGCACAAAAGATTCCATAAGAAGAAAAATGGAAAGGCATACATTGTTGGTGACTGGCTCACTGACATTGAGTCCTCAAGCGGGTCTTCTTCAAGTGAAGAAGAAAATGATGAAAAAGTTGCCGCTATTGCTGGGGACTTCTATTCACCACCACCATCACCCTGATCCACTTCTCACCTATGCCTCATGGCTAAAGGTGAACGGAAGGTACAAATTGAGAATGATATTATTGATGATAGTGATAGTGATAGTGATGATGAGTTTGCTTAACCTTCCTATGATGAACTAGCTGACTTACTTAAGGAATACACTCAAATCATTAGGAAGTCAAAGGCTAAATGTGATAAGTTAAAGGATGAAAATGAATTTTTAACTGCCAAATATGACATAGTTGTAAAAGCTAGTGATGAAATGAAAGAAGAAAATAAAACTATGTCATCCACTACAAATGAGCTCAAATCCTCCCTAAAAGATGCTAAGGATAAGTGTGACAAATTAAATGAAACAAATAGGGAGTAGAAAGATAGACTTATCAAAATTAAGGAAGATTATACAAAAATTAAAATTGACTATGATAATCTTCTTGTTGCAATTATCTTGCAATATACATGAGGCTATTAACCCAGTTGATGTAGCAACCTCATGTGATGATTTGAGCCAAGATGATCAAACTAGTCTTCATGATGAATTGACTGAAAAAGTTGAAGTCTTGACATTAGACAACCAGAAATTGAAGAGATATTTGACTGATGCAACTACTGGAGGAAAGGTTGCCATAGAGAGCAACGACTTTAACAATGAGTTGGCAGTGGACAATGAAAGGCTTAGAAATGAGGTCAAGAAACTTAAGAATGAAAATGAACATCTTGCCACAAGTGTGCAAAAGTTCAACAAAGGCCAATACCTTCAAAATGAGTTGCTCAGGAACACTGTCATGAAAAACAACAAGAGTGGTATTGGATATAATTCTTTTGTGCAAAAGAAAGCAACAAATCAATACAAGGCAAAACAGACTCATAAGCCTATCAAATGCTTTGAGTGTGGAAAATAAGGACATTTTGCCCACAACTGCAAAGCCAAACCACCAACTCCCTTGCCAAAGCACTCAAGACCATTTGCTTTCAATGCTCATTATGTTCTAAGAAAAGTAGCAAATGGAAAAGTCAAAGTTACATTCCTAGGTCCACCAAGCAAGAGTAGACCTAGACAAATTTGGGTTGCAAAGTCTTTGATTGAGAAAGTCACAGGTCCTATGCAAAATAGGGCCCTCAAAATTGAAGCTTGATTTATTTGTTGATGTAGGTGAACTACAAGACCGGTGGAAGTCATTGAGTTATTGACAGTGGATGCACTCAACATATGACTGGCAACCCATAAATGTTCACCTCACTTGATGAGAATGTTGATGAACAAGATAAAATCACTTTTGGGGATAATTCAAAGGGAAAAGTTTAAGGACTTGGCAAGGTGGCTATCTCAAATGATCTTTCAATATCAAATGTTCTCTTGGTTGCACCTTTGAGCTTCAACTTACTATCAGTGGGTCAACTTTGTGATCTTGGCCTTCAATGCTTATTCAATCCAACAGAGGTTGTTGTGACAAAAATGGATGATGAGTCAATGGTGTTCAAGGGATTTAGATACAAAAATCTCTACTTAGTGGATTTCACCTCTGAAGATGCAAACTTAAGAATTTGCCTCTTTACCAAAGCATCACTTGGATGGCTATGGCATAGAGGCTTGCACATGTTGGAATGAGCACACTCAAGAAAGTACTAAAAAAGGACATAGTTAGAGGACTAAAGGATGTTGTATTTAAAAAGGACAAGCCTTGTAGTGCATGTGTCACACCCGGTTTTTAGAAGGCAAACCGAATGCGAACCATGTACGTGCCAGGATCAGTAATTCACGTACACAACAGTTACATAACTGGACATCATCACATAGTGCTCAAATAATAACATAAAAGGGGAATAATAGTCGATTACATCATATGTCTGAGACATCCACATAGTCTTTACAATAATCAAAGTGCAGAAAAGAAACGTAGATACACGCGGTCCTCACAGGCAGCCGACTGGGGGTTGCCGCTAACCCATGCCTAGAACTCGTCATAATCTTGGAACTCCTGGTGGTCTCCTTCCACAGCTTCATCTTCTCCTGAGCAGGGGTTGCAATGCTGACAACCTGGGGATGGGGGGGGGGTTTGGTGTGTAGAGCAAGGGTGAGTACACATCAACATACTCAGCAAGTATCCTGTTTGGCTGTAGTGGACTAGCTTTATGTGGGGGGGGGGGGGTAAGTCAAGCAGTTACTTTTAGTTGGTCAGATTATTATTACTAGTAGAGAAAGCCATGTTTTAGGATTAACCCACGTTATTAACCCAAACGTACTCCTTTCCAAACGGAAAGAGTACCACTTATCATTACCAGAGCCAATACCAAGGACCATCAATCTCATTGCCACCTGCAATCCGAACATCTCTGATCAAGTACCACTAATCACTGGAGCTCCCTTGGCCGCTCATAACCGCGAGCACGGCTGATATATTAGTTTTCATACACTCTGCAGAGGTTGTGCACTTTACCCACAAGTCATGATTCCCTTTCTGCCCGGAGATCATGACTCTCCATTGATCACTACCAAGGTGACCCAGCAGGGCATCACTACGTAGCCTTTACAAAGATTCCCCGAGGCTGTAGCCGCCCGTTAGGTTTCCTAAATGTACCACACTCCTCCCCAAGGGGCGAACCAAACTTGGCAGAGCAAGCCGCATACACCGAGCCCCATTGACGGCACGACGGCTAAGCAAACTACACCCTGGTTCCTCTAATTATTCAGCTAAGGGCATCCCATTCCACCCTCATGGTTGCACTGTTTTCTCGGGCGGTCATCCAACGAACAGGTCCTTACGGAGAGGCACTCGAGAAACCGCTCGAGCCCCCTTGAATGCCACAAGAATAACATCATAATAAAGGAGGGGAAAACAGTGTATCATCGATAAATCTCATCATGTTCATTGATTAGAGTTGAGCAATAGCATAAAGCTAAACAATAATAATCCAACCCAAATAGGTAAACAAGGACATGGATAACAAAAGCTAGTCAATCCTTAGGCATAAATGTGAAATGCGGGAGGTGAATTAAGAATGTATAGGACAAAGATGGGTCAAGGGACACTTGCCTCCACCAACCAGCTGCTGCTCAGGGGCTTCTCCTGCGAGTTCCTCGGGCTCTTGAACCGGATCGTTCTCTATACGAGAGCAAACATACATACATCCACACATTTAATACAAAAGAACAGTACACCATACAATAGAATGCAATAAATAAACAAACGTTCCACGCGGGGCTCGCAACTATGGTTAAGAGAGGAAAAGAGGAAAAGACAGTCGAGAAACGATCACGTTACATTATTATAAATTAAACCACTCGGTTAATAGAAGGGCATTAATTTGGACACTACGTTTAGCATAAAGTAAAGTCAAGTTCCACATTTAATCATTATAAATAATTGAAGATGAATAAAAGGGAGTGGTCGCACGGCGAGACGTATGACACCACATTTAGATTGAATTGAGAAATAAACGACTCGCCGCGCGACAGAGCGCGCAACGAGATTCCTGCATTAATTATAGGAGAACGTTAAGCGTTGCACGACGAAATGCACGACGGCTTACGTCAACTGAACTGCATTTAAACGAATCGTTGCGCGATGAAGCACGCAACACAGCACTTTAATAAATATAAATTAAAAGAATCGTCGCGAGACGAAGCGCGTGACGCAGCACATCGACTAAACAAATTAAAATGGATTAAACGAGGGGTAAACGAAACGCGACTACGGTCGCACGCATGAGAGTGCGTTGCGCGTGCCGAGGGCACGCGAACTGTGCAGGCGCTTGGGACGCGAGGCCGGGGCACGGGCTCGGGCAGGGGTGTGCGAGGGCGCAGCCGGGGGCGCGGCGCGGGGACCGGGGTGCGGACACTGGCGCGCGGGGCCGAGGCGCGCGGCGCGGCCGCCAGCGCGCGGCTAGGGCGCCGGGGCGCGCGGGCTCGCCGGGGCCGGGACAGGTGCGGCCGAGGGGGAGGGGCTCGCAGGGGAGGGGCTAAGGCCGGGCGTGGGGACGCCGAGGGGCAGCGTGGCTCGCTGGGGCGGGGCGTCGGGGAGGGCATGCGGGCGCGGGCAGCCAAGCTCGCCGGGGGAGGGGCGAGGCCGAGCGCGGGGACGCCGGGGGCGGGGCTCGCTGGGGCTGGGGCAGGCGCGGCCAAGGGGCTCGCCGGGGAGGGCACGCGGGCACGGGCAGGGAGAGGGAGGGCTCGCCGAGGGGAAGGACGAGGGCGGGCGCGGTCGAGGGGGACTCGCCGGGGAAGGGGCGAGGCTCGCCGGGGTGCGAGGGCGCGGCCCGCCGGGGCGGCGTGGGGTGCGCGGGCCGAGACGGCGTGGGGCGCGAGCAGGGAGACCGCGCGGGGGAGAAGAAGGGGAGGGGGAGGAGAGAGAGGGAGAGGGAGAGGGAAGGGGAGGGGAAAACTCACC
This sequence comes from Zea mays, assembly GCF_902167145.1. Taxonomy (NCBI): domain Eukaryota; kingdom Viridiplantae; phylum Streptophyta; class Magnoliopsida; order Poales; family Poaceae; genus Zea; species Zea mays. The sequence goes on along the minus strand of NC_050098.1, from coordinate 97,035,865 downwards.
TCCGGGGATCCAAATTCCAGCGATCTCGACTCCAAACCCTAGGGCACTATGGGGAGAGAGAGAGAGAGAGAGGTGGAAGAGGGAGAGGGATGTTACTGCGCGGGAGAAATCAAATGAGACAAATGGATCAAGGGGAGGGAGGGGGCGCGCGCATGGGGAGGGCAGAGGGCACCAGGGGCGCGCGGGCCGGACCGGGCCGGGCTGGGCCACATCGCAGATCGAAACCCACGACACGCACGACAACTAAACGGAATCCGATCGCGAACCGAAAATCCGAAACGGAACGAGACAAACACGCGACATCAGACAAAGAAATGTGCCTCGGCATGATGCAACACCCATGACACTTAGGTTTTGTTTATACATGACACAGACACCTGTCACTATACTGGTTTGAAATTGGGAGGAAAGAGTGAAACGGGAAGAGAAAAGAGAGTAACGCCCGAATTTGGTGAGTGAAAAGAAGAAAAAAATTCTACCCCCAAATTTAGGGCGTTACAGCATGTCAAGCTGGAAAGCAAGTTGCTAACACACATCCTACAAAGGCTTTTATGTCAACATCAAGGCAACTAGAACTGCTTCATATGGATCTATTTGGACCAACAACTTATGCTAGTGCTGGTGGCAACCTCTACTGTCTGGTTATTGTTGATGACTTTTCAAGATACACTTGGGTGTTCTATCTCCATGATAAGTCTAAAGTTGCATCTATATTCAAGAAGTTTGCCAAGAAGGCTCAAAATGAATTTGATTGCAAAATCAAGAAGATTAGAAGTGACAACGGAAAAGAATTTAACAACACCAACATACATGAATATTGTGATGAGATTGGGATCAAGCATGAAGTTTCAGCAACATACACACCTCAACAGAATGGAGTTGTTGAAAGGAAGAACAGGACCTTGATCACTCTTGCAAGAACAATGATTGATGAGTATTGTAACACCCCAGGTGTTACCAAGGTGCTGGCTTCCTAATGGCACATATACCTATTATCACATGTGGTTAAAACTTGGAGGAGAGGGAGCACTTAAGACCTTGGAAGCATGAGTGAGTTAAGAAATGCCAGGGACCAAAGCATTACCCAAGCTTTTAGGCAATAATCACCTTGGGCAAGGAAGGATTGAACCTTGGGCCCCCTCTCTTGAAGCCTTTAGTTGAGAGAAAGATTAGGCAAATGCACATTTCATGATTTAAACCCTTAACCAAAGTTTAAGAGTACCAAAATGTTTACCAAAGACAGTAAAGGAACTTTACAAAAATACCCCTATAAGACCCCTAAATCAGCCCCAAGTGGAGAACACTATGGAATCACCCCCCATTCCTTCTAAGTCCAAAATCAACCCTAATCTAGAGATCAGGGGTGTTCACCTAGCTAATGGCACCAAAACCCCAGGGTCTAAATAACAAAAAGGAGCCAAATTATCTAAGGAACCCCCTGGAAAAGTTTGAACCCAAGCCAAGACCGTTTGACATGAGTTGGCACCTGTTTTGTCTCGGGTTGAACAGTGCAGACAGACAAGACTTGGTGCCACCATATCTTCTAAACCAGACCCTATCTTCCCTTGGAACTCACATGAATTAGGTAGCCCTAGGCGCAGGGAAGAAATCTTACACAAGCCATATGGCAAGGTTTGCACGTTTGGCTGCTCAGCAGGCGCAAGAACAAGGGCAGAAAGCAACGGCCACGTGTTCGACGCGCTCTGGGCTCGCCAGAGCACGCCCGACGCGCGCCCCGCGTGCCCCGCGTCGCGCCAAAGCCAAGCCGGCGACATGGCCTGTGCCCACGCCCGCGCCTATAAAGCACCCAGGGACTTCGACCGTACCCTTCCACACGCGCTCGACCTCACCGGAGCCCAAAACCACCGGCGTTTGCCCGTGCACGGCGTGTCCGCGGCCGCCCGAACCCCTGCCACCGTAGACCGGCCAATAGGACCCTTCCCAACCCCGTCCAACCCTCGGAGAAGACTGTGCACACCTCGGTGAAGCTCCCCAAGCGAGGAATCGGAGTTCGCTTCGCCGGAGAGGCCAGTCCACGGTCACCGGACTCCACCCGACCGCCGGTGAGCATAGACCGAGTAATCCTCTGCTCCATTCTTCGATTCCTTGTGCACACAGCCTCTACGTCACCCCGTGAAGCTCACCGTGCCATTGGATTGAACTAGATCGCCGTGGTTTGGCCGGAGCACCCGCCGCCGACGAGAGCACCCGCCTGCGCACGTGGACCGGACGATTCCGGCCACCCCCGTCGTCGAGCCGTACACCGTTGTGACCGCCAGGACCTCCCGGAGCCAACCCCGCCCCTCGCCGGACCTCTCTCACCGATGGTAAGCCGCGCCGCCCTTTTCTTTCTTGCGGGTACTGTTTAAACCTAGGGAGGGACTGCGGTGGAGAAGAAGAGAAGGCTAGGGGGTTTTGCGCATTGTCAGTGACTCAGAGGAATAGTAGCGCGGGGGTATAACTGAGAGAGTTAGTTTGGAAATAACCCGAGGACTTCGGTGCAAAGTGGTTTTTCCAGGAAACCTTTTAATAAATCTGATTTAAATTCAAACAGAACTTGAATAATTCATATCTTCTTTTTTATTCACCCAAATCAAGTCAAACCAATTTTGCAAGATCTTAAATAATGTAAGCTACTTAAGAAAAATATAAAACCCCTAAGTGCTACAAAAAACTTTAGGGTTCTGATTTAATTATTGTTTTGGCCAAAAGCTAAATAATAGGAAGAAAAATAGTTGCACTATTTAACTGAGGTTAAGAAAATTTGGAGAAGTACATGACCACCTACTGACCTAATTAAAAATGATAAACCTCTCTGTACACCCTATTAAGGTAGAGTTTGCCATTTATTTTACATTGTGCTTAAAGTTAAAGAAAATAAGAAAGGTAAATTAAATAAAGAACCAGGGATCCCCCATATTTTTGTTGGTCTACATATTCAGTATAGTTCACTAGAAAAATCTATTATTCTCTGGTTTAGTACAAAATAATTGGGATACCTTTTATTTTAAGAAAACAAGGAAAATTTAGAAAAACCCTAGAAAAATAACCTCAAGGTGAAAACACCCCAAACCTTGGGAAAATTAATGTTTTGTTATTAAAAACATAGGAAAAATATGAAGTCTGTTGTTTGACATTTTTCAAATAACAAGACAGTAGAAAGTGCCTTTTGGGCATTAAACTTTAGAAAATCACAACTAAATAACCATCAATTATCTTTCTGTGATTTTTGGCACAGAAGCTTGTTATTACTGTTAAATGCCAACAAAAATGACCCTTAGGATAGAACCCACCCCTAGTTAAGAGTTGTAGTGCAAAGTGACCCCCTTTGCCCAACTTTTGTTATTTTTGTCCAAGGCATAATCTTTTTATTCTGAACCTCAAATTCCTAGAACAAACTATAATGACCAATGGCAACCCACTGTAATTATTACAGAATTTTTGGAAAAAGTTAAACCACTGTTGTAGTTCAAACCCACACTAGAATTCATAAATAGAAAATAAAGACGGGGAAAATGAATGATGGAAATTAGTGTCACCCTAAAACCCTTTGTGAATTGTCCACTGAATTATATAAGGGAAATACAAATCCACTATGCTTATCCTTACCAAAACCTAAACCTAGAATGATAAACATAAACTACTAAAAGCCACGTATGACCAAGAAAACCCTAAGTTACTAACTAACTTAGTTTTTCTTCCTTTGGCACAATGTTATTAAATCCTGCATAATCATGACATACATATTCATTGCATTTCGATAGACTGTAACCTCGCTAACGGAGAATACGTCCTCGTGCCGGAGCAAGGAGCTGCTCAGGAGGTAGCCCCGGATCCAGCACCAGAGCCTGCACCAGAGGATCTGCCTGCCACTGCTTTGGAAGGCAAGCCCCGGTTTATGCATAACCTGTTATTTATGCTATTTTACTATACTTAATGATTGTAGGATTGATTGTGCACTTAGGTGTAGGAGTTGTTTGAAACCCTAGTTGCATGATCTCAGGAATCCTGTTGAGATGAATACTAGTATGCTAGGTCGAGGTAGCTGCTTTATTAATTAGGATCTCGGTAGAAGTCGAGTGATTTTTCTAGCACTCGCGCGAGGTCAGGAAATTGGTTGTATCCACTTTCTTATCATAATGATGCTGGTTGTGGACAACAATCCATGGGGATTGGTTGTCCACGGGATAAAAATTTGAATAAGGATTAAGGTGTGGTACCGTGAGTCAAGCGTTTGAACGTACTAAACACATACCGAGAAATATGGTAAATCGGTAAGCCTAGTACCTGAGTGAACCTGCCCGCAGACATATCCCCTCACGCGACCTGAGACGTGGTCTCCCATTCCGGTTATGGTGGGTACAAGTGCGGTCACTGCACGACGGCAGTCGGGGTCAGTGAGGCATTGTACGCCAAGGCGGTGAGCCCTGATCTGTTGCCAGGGAATCGATGGGGACGGTTGATGTGTGTGGGGATGGAGTGCCCCTACATGTCGTGTGTTTAGGTTTACCTTGCAAGGATAAAAACTCGATTCGAATCGTCTGCTTCTCGCAGCTAATGAGACTGCTTGATCCATGCTGCTGCATTGAGTAACAAGTGGAAACATGATGAGCTGATACAAGATGTTGATTGCTAAAAATGCTTGCTACTATGTATGAGTAGATAGTACATATTTAGCCTTAAGAGAGTCACACTTAAATTTGACAAAGCTAAAACTTGATTTAGAAACTCAGCTAGTGCTTTTGGCAAACAAACCCCACAGCCAAACAGCTGCATGTCTAGAGGTAGAGGAGTAGACTCCTCACACCGGGTAAGTCTAGCTGAGTATTAGTATACTCAGCCTTGCTTGTGGCATAATTTTACAGGTTCTTTGGAGGACATGGTTGCTGGAGTGACTTGTCCGTCCATCTTGCCACCGGGTTGGACTGTCGAGTGGGACCCCGCCTCGGCTGAGGAGGAGCATGAGGAGTGATGGGACAGGCTTCCCCATCCCTCCATTTATTTATCATTAGTTTTATTCCGCTGCACTTCAAACAATGATGACTACTTTCGCAAAAAAAACTCCGATGATGATGTAATAAATTTAATACTCCTTTATGTATGGTTTTATGCCTTATTGTATTTGCTCTGTGACTCACCATCGAGTGAGATTGTGGTACTTGATCCTGTCAGTGGCCTCGTCGGACTAGATCCGAGGGATTGACGGGTTATTCCCATTTAAGTGTGCTCTAGCCTTTAAGGTGGGACTTAGGCACTTAAGTTGGAATAATTCGGGCAGTTCCGCCACAAGTATAACACACCGGAAAGGTTTTGGGCTGAAGCTGTCAACACTGCATGCTATGCATCAAACAGGTTATTTCCTCACCGGCTACTTGAGAAGACTCCCTATGAACTGCTAAATGGGAAAAAGTCAGACGTCTCCTTTCGGGTGTTTGGATGCAAATGCTACATCTACAAGAAATGCCATCACCTAGGGAAGTTTCAAAGACGTTGTTATATTGGTTTTCTACTTGGTTATTCATCAAAATCCAAAGCATATCGAGTATTCAATCATGCCACTGGCGTGGTAGAAGAAACATATGATGTGGAGTTTGATGAGACTAATGGCTCCCAAGGAGCACTTGAAAATCTTGATGATGTAGGTGATGAGCCACTCAGGGAAGCTATGAAGAACATGCCAATTGGAGCCATCAAACCTAAAGAAGATGAAGAAGAGGTGCAAAATATTGACAGGCCTTCTTCATCAAATGTACCACATGAAGATGAAAAAGATGAGAGGCATGAAAATGAAGATACATTTGTCTCTCATGAACAAGAAAGGGTACAAGCTGAAGATGTTGATGCTCCAAGACCTTCCCAAGTGGTTGACAAGAGAAACTCATCACTACTTCAAGCACACCCACAAGATCAAATCATTGGGAGTCCTTCACTAGGGGTTATCACTCGTTCTCATAAACATGCTTCATTTATTGAACATCACTCTTTTGTTTCTTGTGTTGAGCCTACATGTATAGATGAGGCTCTACAGGATCCGGACTAGGTGAATGGCATGCATGAAGAATTAAACAACTTCACCCGCAACCAAGTTTGGACCCTGGAGAAGCCTCCACAAGATGCAAGGATTATTGGAACAAAATGGGTGTTCAGAAACAAACAAGATGATCAAGGTGTATGTTGGTCACTTGTTCTCAAATGCTATAGATCAAGAACAAGAAAACACAATTGTTAATAGTTAAAGACCTTCGTCCTCCGAAGCATTATTTCCTTTCGGATATAATGATCTTCAGACGAAGGTCATGAGGACATGCCTTCATCATTTTAGCATATAATCATAAATATAAATAAGAATGCGAAAGAAGATTAAATACTATAGATAATGATTAGATCTTCGCAGTTTATTTATATTTATATCCATAGACAAGAATCAACATTAATAATATTCATAATGCAATGATACCTTCGGTTCGCCAGAAGGTGTGAATGCAAAGATGACGCAAGAGAGAGATTACAATCCAGCGTGAACAGTACGGGGGTATTGTTCATCTAATTATAGGCGTGGGACGCATCCCGGACACAATTACATTTATGTCCCTGACATTTACATGCAATCATAATGCAAGTGATCAAGGACTAAACAGTCTTTTTCCCTTGAGTCGGTGACGACCTTCGGCTTCGTCATAATACTAAGCTGAAGCTTCTTCAGTCATAGCTTCGGCTTCCTTCCGTATCATCATGTCACGTATGCCTTTGTATTATATTGCCAAAGGTGTTTTTGCCTTGAGGACCTTCAACGGGGAAGAAGACCCCCAACAGTGTGATTGTGTGAAACAAGGCAAGACTTGTTGCAAAGGGCTTCTCTCAAGTTGAAGGCTTAGATTTTGGAGAGACCTTTGCAACGATTGCTCGACTTGAAGCCATTCGTATCCTACTTGCATATGCATCATGCTATGACATAAACCTTTATAAAATGGATGTAAAAAGTGCATTTTAAAATGGCTTCATAAATGAACTTGTATATGTTGAGCAACCACCTAGGTTTGAAGACCCTAGATATCCTAATCATGCTTACAGGTTGTCCAAGGCGCTATATGGGCTAAAGCAAGCTCCAAGGGCTTGGTACAAGCGTCTTCGTGACTTCCTCATCGAAAAGGGCTTCAAGATCGGGACCGTCGACACAACTTTATTCATAAAGAAACATAATGGTGATATTTTCATTTGTCAAGTTTATGTTGATGATATAATCTTTGGCTCGACAAATGATTATCATTGCAAGGAATTTGGTGAGTTGATGTTGGAGGAGTTCGAGATGTCAATGATTGGTGAGCTAACGTACTTCCTCGGCTTTCAAATCAAGCAAATCAAAGATGGGAACTTCCTCTCACAAGAGAAGTATACCAAAGACTTGTTGAAAAGATTCAACATGGAGAAGTGCAAACCAATCAAGACACCCATGCCTACCAATGGACATCTCGACCTAGATGAGGGAGGTAACCCGGTTGATCAAACTCTCTACCATTCCATGATTGGTAGTTTATTGTATCTTATCGCATCTAGGCCCGATATCATGTTTAGTGTCTGTATGTGTGCTTGATTTCAAGCAAATCCTAAGAAAGCTCACCTTCGCATTGTTAAAAGAATTCTTAGGTATGTTAAGCACACCCCAAGCATTGGCCTTTGGTATCCTAAAGGAGCTACTTTTGATTTAATTGGCTATTCCGATTCGGATTATGCCGGTTGCAAAATTGATAGAAAAAGTACATCCGGGGGATGCCATTTGCTTGGGAGATCACTAGTTTCATGGACTTCTAAGAAGCAAAATAATATTGCCTTGTCAACCGCCAAAGCGGAATACATTGTCGCGGGTGCTTGTTGCACACAAATTCTCTATATGAAACAAACTCTTCTAGACTATGGTGTAGTTCTAGAAAAAGTACCTTTGTTGTGTGACAATGAGAGTGTTGTTAAAATTGCTAATAATCGTGTACAACACTCTCGCACCAAGCACATTGATATCCATCATCACTTCCTTAGAGATCATGTTGCTAAAGAAGATGTTATTTTAGAAGGAGTGAGATCGGAAGATCAATTAGCGGACATTTTCACAAAGCCACTAGATAAAACCCGCTTTTGTATGTTGAGGAATGAGCTAAATATTCTTGATCTCAGAAACTTTACTTAATCTCAAAATGGTGTTGTCAAGCCTGCATTACATATTTAAATTTCTTGTATTGCATCTAGGGCTTGTTTAACCTAGTTAAGATAACCGCCAACAAAGCGAGTGAAAAAGCTTAACTCAGGCTCAAACTTGACAAGTCTTAGCATTTAAGCTTTTTAGTACTTAAAATTTCATTTACTATGTAATTGTTGGTTCTTGAGATATGCATGTGGCACTGCACTTAGGGGGAGTATTCAAAACTCAAGTCATTCATGAAACCCCTAATGCAAAGCCGCAATGCAAATCTCACCATTTGATTATTTTCTCTAAAAACTATCTAGCCTATGGCCAAAAATTTGAAAAATATGAGAGAATATATGAGGGTACCAATACATGTCCCAACAAGTGTTCTTTCGTGTGCTTATAAGTTGGGATTTGGTTTGGTTCAAAATTTCCTAGAAAAATTCAAAATCCCCTCTGTCTCGGCTCACCGGACTGTCTGGTGTGCACCGGACACTGCACTGTGCAATGTCCGGTGCACCGGCTAGGCGCGCACAGATCACCTTTTGTGCTGCCCAATCTGGTGGTTCACCGGACAGCTACTGTGCGCTGTCCGGTGTGCACCGGACATGCATTGTAGACTGTCCGATATGCCCATGAAACGTTTTTAAAAAAACTTTCCCCAGCCTGAGCCCGAGCCAGTCTCTCAGCTCTTCTCTGCTCTCGCGCTTTCTCTGGCTCTCTAGCGCCTTTCCCTCTCCTCACCGTTGGCAAATCTCCGGTGAGGATCTCCGGCGACTGCCTCGAGCCCAAGACTGTGCCTTCCCTTTCCCTGGTCAGCTGCCCTCATCTCCTTTCCCTCTCTTCCTCTGTCACTCTCTGTTGTGTGGCACCCCCCCCTCACATCCCAACCTGTGCATTCTTCAAATTTGTGTGATCTTGTGCAATCTATGTGTGCAAAGATGCCCTTTTGCTTTCTTTTGCATCACCCTGCAAGTTCCTAGCTCCCTAGGGAGGGTTTCATCCACTCAAATAGACATTTCACCCTCAATTCAAAACCCCGCACGCCAAGTGCTCGGTGAAATGCCCAAACCAGCCAAACTTGCTCAAATCGACCCCAAATTTTTCCAGCACCTTCATGACACCTCAAGTAACACATTCGCCAAATTTCACACCAATTCGATATCCCAGACACTGATTTACCACAGATTCCCATTTATAGCGATTGATTCTGAGCCGAGTGCCACAAATTCACCTTCTTCGCCAAATTCCAAACCAAGCGCACACTTCACCCAATTGTACTCATATATACCTACTCATGAAGTTTCGGCTCAATTCCATGTCATTTCATGCCCTATTTCCAATCTAAAACTTCCTATGGCACAATTCCTCGTTCAAATGTCGTTCTCGCGTCGTTTGACCTCTGTTTCTCAACTCTGTTTTTGTGTCATTACTCTCTGTGTATGTATTTATTCACATTTCATATACTTATGACTATGTGACTAATACGTGCTCACCTGTTCTATCATTTCAGTGATCTCTCCTACATGCGTGCCCGTCTCCTGTCCTGCATGGATTCTCTCTTTCTCGTGAGGTTTCCAGGTACCTATCCTTTCATTACTAATCTTATCAGCTGCTATCTACTCGTGCTTAGCTTTTCACTCACTCATGCAGCACTCAGGTCAGGATGGTGCGGACGAAGAATGTCTCGGCGCTAGGGGGAGGAGACGATGAGGACCCTCCTCGCCCCTTCAGGCGGGTCAAGGGGAAGACTGTATACCTTGAGCAGTAGGAAGGTTGGAAGAAGCGGCGTATGGACAGAGCCGCCCGTGCAGCACTTGCAGCGGCAACAGCATCAGAGCAGGCAGAGTGAGGAGCAGTTGCAGATTTCCTCTGACCAGATTGCTTACAGAGTTCGTCGCCTCGCATCTCGGCCTCGCTCCTCTGCTCCCTCCACACCCTCCACCACAGCTTCTACTCCACCTCCCACTTCACCAGCTCCTGTCGCTCCAGAGCCATCCACCACTTTCTCCATACCCACCACCTCCACCACTCCAGCTTCCACTGTTCCCCCTCTCGCTCCCATTTCCGCTTCGCCCATTCCTCTAGCTCGCTTCAGGGAGCTTGACGAGACTGAGATGCGAACCCCAGATGATGATCCTCGACTGCTTGACATTTAGCGTGCCACTCCAGCCCGGGTACGTCGGTTCAGACACGTACCCATGGAGTCCTAGTTGCCAGCTCAGAGGGACCCTGCAGTGGCAGCTCTCTTCAGTACCAGGACTTAGGAGTCCTTTCAGGCATAGTTGTCAGCACAGATCGCCCTGTGAGCGCACCGGCTATTGGATCTACCTGCTTTTCTGCTTGCAGCCGGTGCCGATTCAGAGGTTCACCTCTCCTATTTGTCAGGACTACTTTCACTTCTAACAGCGAGTGGCAGATATATTGAGGAGTGGGTCAGAGTGTTTTATGCTATAGTATGGATTGACCCGGATCATCAGTGGATGAGGTTCCGATTCGAGAGAGAGGATGTCACTCTGCATGCCAGCCAGATACGCCAGCTCTTCGAATTTCCGGAGTTGTCAACTCAGCTCCACAGTCTGTGCTATGGTACCTCAATTCCTCCTCGTCGCCCTCACGGTGGAGTTACACCGTCCACAGCTCACGTCGCGGCCATGTTCAGACCTCATTTCACAGATGGGTCGAGATGCTCTCCAACTGACTTCACCACTGCAGCGAAGTACCTATATGAGCTGATGAGATGGACACTGCTTCCCATGATGGGATATAGAGAGGCCACTACACATATTCAGCTATGGCTTCTTGGTGCCTTGATCTCCCATTCAGAGTTTGATGTGGTTGACTTTCTTATCTGTGATATCGAGGACACAGTTTTGGATGATCTTCGTGCTCGCCGTCAGCTGCCGTATGCACATTACCTCTATCACATCTTCGCGTAGCTGATTAGGCCGCTTCAGTTCTAGGGCACCCTCGAGGCCTCTTGCCTCTAGTTTGGTTCATATCGTCCAGCCCCTAAGGACCCAGTCCTAGTGCCAGATCCAGTGACAGACATTTAGGCTGAGGATGAGGAGTTCAGATAGTTCGAGACCCAGTGTACAGCTGTTGACACCTCTTCAGATGATGATGATGACCTTGGGATCCCGTCACCACTCCTATGCCACCTCGCTCACATGATCACGAGGCGGGAAGTTCCAGTGCTGCTCCTGCTGCCCCGCCTGCCATTAACCCTGCTCTGTGTCACACCCGGTTTTAAAGGCAAAATTGAATGCATAACATATGTGTGCCAAGATCTATTTCCACACATATGTTGACATTACAACTGTAATATATCAAAAGAACAATGCATAAATGCGTAAATAAAGATTATATTAACATATTACACTTTGAACAGACATGAAGTCTTAACCTTTATTCATCAAAGTACAACAAACATGGACATCCTTCCACAGGAAGATGATCGGGGGTATCACTAGACTAGCATCCATGGAGTTCAGCATCATATCTTCATCTGCAAACTTCTGATCAAAAATTAAGCAAAGGTGAGCTCACTTATGGTCGAGGCTCAGCAAGTGGGGTGAAAATGCAAGGTAACAAGGTAAGCCTAAAGTTTAATGCGGTTAGCATTTTAGTTGGTCAACATTTTATTATCAACACCTGATTACTAGGTATAAGTATATACCAAACCCAATTAAGCATAATTCATAATCAACATAAGCTCATAACCACTTGAACCATAAAGGACCATGATTTATTTTGATCTTCAAGTTCAATTATCATGTGAGGGTCCAGGTTGCTCTTAACCGTGAGCACGACTGACATATCAGTTTTACACTCTGCAGAGGTGGTACAACTTTACCCACAAGCCATGTATCCCATCTAGCCTGGGTTGTACGGACCCTTAAACACTGCCGAGGTGAATGGCTAGGGATCCACTATGAGGGTTTCACAAAATACCCTTAATATAAGGCAACCTGCTAAGGTTTCTAAGTCGGTGTGGAGGCCCTCTAGGTGAGGTACCTTAGCCAAGAATACGTCCCCATGTTAACATGAGCTGCCACCACTTCCGCTCCCCCTCTTGCCCATATTTCAAGTAAGGTTGCTAGGTACTAAGCGCATTAAGCTAATTACCAAAGCCAGAGCCATGATAGCACTCGTGGTTGCACTGTTATCCTAAGTGGTCACTCCATGTTCCATTTAATATGAAATAATCTTGTCTAACCATCGGGTTATCATCATAGTAAAAACTTCATTTTCGGAACAATAGTATCATTATAGAGTGACATTATTATTATCAAGTTGAGCAGTAGCACAATTTGCTAAGCATAGTATTTTTCCCAGGGTAATCAAGGAATAAGGTTGGTATTTCTAGGAAATCCTATTTAGGCAAATCCCATCAATTTATGCAAATATCCAAAAAGTAAACTTTATTATATGCATTATTTGGGTACAAATAGAAATGCTGAGGGAGAATCCACTTGCCTTGCTCATAGAAAACTTGAGATTCTTCCACGGAATAGATCTTGATTCTCAACTACTAGATCAACCACTAAATTTCACACAAACAAACAATAAAAAAAACAAACATCACTCAATAATATAAAACATTCATCATAGACCAAGCTAAAATAAAGCATAACGAAAATAGCATTTGCTTTTCAAAAACATCACAAGCAATAGTTACAACAAGTCGTTTTTTTTGGAAAAAGTTTGGTTCATATTTTATAAAACAAGACCTATGCTTGAAAATACCTTAATTATAGATATATAAATATTAGGTCTACCATTTTACTCTTTTATAAAACTCATATGTGGTATGTCTAAGATTAAGGGTTCATAAGATGATAAAAACATCATAACATTATTAAACCTTTTAACTATTTAGAAAAGATATATTCTATATGTTTATGGTTAATGAGTTATAAAACATTGATTTATGAAACATTACAAAACATATTGTAAAACATTTATTGATGAAAAGTTATTATATAAGCCTAATCGAGTTTTATGTGGAAGCATGATTAAACAAAAAATTATATTTATTTTCATTAAGGAAGTACATGGCCTAGATAGGTTTTTATGCCATAGATAATTAAACAATTAATTATATTCACTTTTACTTAAGAAAACACTATCCTCTATTTTTATTAAGAAAGTTATATACAAAACAACATATAAACTAATTAATTATAAAAGAACATAAACACTAATTACTTTATTTTATCTTTAGGAAAAACTAAGTTATTTATATATAATGTGGACTAAATTCTATGAAATGATTAATCGTGCAATATATCTAGTTATGAACAAATCGACTATAGGTTTGATTAGTAAATTGTGACAAGGATAATTAATCTATTAATTATCTTTAGTTCTAATTTAGGAACAAATGATCTAATTCATTAAAAATGAAATTATGTTCAACAATATTTAATCTTTCATTTTAATTATGTGGGCACTTAATTAAGCTATACTAATATTATTAGAAATCCCTATCTGGCATACACATATTTAAATATGCAATACTTGAATATAAATCTAAATCATAAAACAAGTTGTTTTATAATCATTTATCTGATACATTTGATTAAGAAAAAGTGTACTACATTCGTTTTTAACTTCATAATTAGAAAACTACGCATAAATTGACTATAATAAACATAATTTAAATTGATTCATGAGAGCATGTAAACTATTGAACCACATAATTAAAGAGGTTTATCACCAAATTACAAGGCTTAACAAAATAATGATTAACTTGCTAAATATTATTTCTTGTTAACAATATCATAACTCCAATTTAAATTACAAAAATACGACAACCAGTATAAATATCAATTGAAACTATTAATCACATAATTATGAAATTAATCGAACTGTTTCTAAATTGTTTAGATTCCAAATAATCAAAATTACGTAAATAAATCTGGCGTAGGGGCTAGCTTCTATTTATCTATTACCAGCTAGGGGTAGGTAATACATTTACATTTTTCTATACATATCTCATTATAAATAATTAGCTCTTGTTTTCTTTGTTATAAAACATAAGGTTATAATTCGATTTAATTTCTTATTTATAAAACTATACACAAAGCAATTATAATAACCATAATTTAAATTAAATTACGAAAATATGTACATTGATGCTGGCACTAATATTTCGCACGAACTTATGTACCAAACAACATAAAAAATCATTTATTTGTATTGTTGGGGGCCTTCGTCTTCCGAAGGTCCTCAAAAACATGATTAACAATGTTTTCCAAGTGAAATATATATACAGGAACCTTCGGACTTGGAACGAAGTTGTCCACAATATGGAAAGCATGATCGGGACGAAGGTCGAATCAATTCCGAAGCTATGCGCAAGGAAGCTTCGGCTCAGTAGCAGAAAAAGGAACTGACTTAAAGAGGAAAATGCTATTTAGTCCTCGATAGATTGTCCTTAAGTCAATTGTAAACATGAAGGGCATGAATGTAATTTTATACAAGCTGCGTCCTGTGCCTATAAATAGATGAACAGTACCCCCATACTATTCACGCTGACTTGTATTCATTCGCATGTCACGCTTCGACTTTTACCTTCTGTCAAGCCGAAGGTACAAATGTAATTCAATATTGTTCATGTTCATTTATGATGATATAATAAAGATATATTAATGATGTCATATAATTATTCATGTTGTCTCTCATGTTTCATATGCTTCTTCTTTCATTAATATATATAACGATGATGAAGGTACGTCATTCATGACCTTCGTCTGAAGATCATTATATCCTAAGGGAGATAATGCTTCGGAGGACGAAGGGCTTTAACCATTAACAATTTGTGTTGCCTTGTTCTTAACTCATAGCATTTGAGAACAAGTCCCCAACATTGGCGCCCACCTCCAGTATACTCACTTCCACAATCTTCAGCAAAGCATCAACCTTCGTCATGCCGCCGAAGAAGGTAATAGCGCCAGGGGCTGCACTGCAGCCACTAGACACAAACCCGGAAACTCTCTCTCTCCGAGAGGCCAGAAGCCAAAAGAGAAAAGCCACCATTCCAACACTTCAGGAGGAGGAGTTGGACCAGGATATCAGGGACCTAGAAATCATTCACGAGCAGGTGCAAAGGAAAAGGAGAAGATGGCTCGACTGGACGACCTTCAGAAGAAGATCGACGAAGCTACTGAGGAAGTGCGTCATCTTACTCAAGATGATCATGACCGAAGGCCTCAACACAGGGAGCTTCGTTAAGAGGGCTCATTCAACGAAGAAGAATGGTACGATGATTTTAATCATGGTAGCTTTACTTTTGATGATGCTTCTCCTCTGGCAGTAGAATTGCAGGCTATCCCATGGCCACAATCCTACAAGCCACCTCAGCTACCCATGTACGATGGGCATTCAGACCCAAATCAATTCTTGATGAGCTATGAGGCAACAATATCCTCATATGGAGGTAACATAGCTGTCATGGCAAAGTCCTTCGTCATGGCAGTCCGAAACGTGGCCCAGACATGGTACTCCTCTCTTTGGCCAGGGACAATCACGTCATGGCAGAAGCTCAAGGACATGCTGGTTACCAGTTTTCAAGGCTTTCAGACAAAGCCAGTCACAGCTCAGGCCTTGTTCCAGTGCACACAAGACCATCAGGAATACCTTCAGGCGTATGTCCGAAGGTTCTTGAGACTGAGAGCACAAGCGCCCATAGTGCCTAATGAAATTGTCATTGAGGCCATGATTAAGGGTCTTCGGCCAGGACCTATTGCCCAATACTTTGCCAGGAAACCCCCTCAAACTCTGGAGAAGCTGCTTCAGAAAATGGATGAGTACATCCGTGCTGACAATGACTTCCGACAAAGAAGGGAGGAAGCTTACAAATTTTCTGAGATGACTAGGGGTTTCGGAGGGAGAATCCACCCTAGGCATGTCAGATCAATCCACAGCTCTAATCAGAATGATGACAAACGAAGCCAGCTTCAGAGGCCGCAACACACCTCACAATCTTCGGGACAGCAGCAAAGCTCCTTCAGGCCACTAGCTCCAAGGGGCAGAGGCGGCAGGGGCTTCGAAGGAAGATATGGGGATCAGCCCAGAAAATTTATTGCTTATTCTGTGGTTAGGACAAAGGTCACACTACAAGAACGTGCCAGATCACTATTCTGAAGCAAAAAGAGATTGCCGAAGCAGAAGCTCGGCAGAATCAGCCGAAGCAAGTCCTACATACTGCTTCGTGCCACTATCCCCAACCTGCAGCTTCTGTTGCTTCGGCAAGCCATTCACAGGTTTCTTGGCCTCAGCTCCCACCTCCACCATTACTGCAACCTACTTATTCCCGAAGCCAGCAGCCAGAAGGGCGCCAACACTCCCAACAACAACGTGAATTCAGGGAGGAATCCGAAGCTTGTACAGTCAATAGTACTATACCAGAATCGAAGCACATATACTGAGCGATATCCTGCTTCTGAAATACTTTTATGTTCTATGCCATTTTGCTTTTTAATAAGGAACAAGCAATGTAAATTTAGTTTTAATTTCTTGTAATGATTTTGCTTCTATCAGAATGAAATATATCTTCTTCACAGATTTTACGAAGCTCAAAAGTCATTCCTAAGGGAATGCAGAGCCAAAATTGCTGAAGTTACAAAAAACACATTCCTAAGGGAGCACAGTGTAAGTTATGTGCTCAAAAGTCGTTCCTCAGGGAATGCAGAGCCCGAATTGCTGAAGCTACAAAAAGTCGTTCCTAAGGGAGCGCAGCGTAAGTTTTCTTCTCAAAAGTCGTTCCAAAGGGAATGCAGAGCCAAATACCGCCGAAATAAAGGCGAAGAAGTTCAAAAGTCGTTCCTAAGGGGATGTAGAACTTATACCGCCGAAATAGAAGGCAAAGAAGTTCAAAAGACGTTCCTAAGGGGATGCAGAACTTATATCACCGAAATAGAAGGTGAATAAGTTCAAAAGTCGTTCCTAAGGGTATACAGAGCTTGTGTGTTCCAGTGTGGGTGTGTGTCTTCGGCATCCTCATCATTTTGCATCATACCATCACATCATTTCACATAACATTACATCATACATCATATTGCACTAATGGCACAAGAATCGAATACGAAGCCAATCTTCGTCAAATCCTTCGTCAGAATGAAAATGTGCTAAGGCACCAAGTAAGTTTCAGGAAATACAGTTTTATCAGCCTTGTCACAAGAAGGGCTATCTCTCTTTACGAAGCATGGATCTCTTTCTCTATGAAGCATGACAAGAAGGGAAGGTATTTTTTCGCTGAAGGCTCAAAAACGGTATGTGTGTAAATTTCATGCATCGCAAAGAAATAAACTGCAATAATTTACATATTCAATTCAACATTACACACTTCAAATATTACATAGTTTTGTTACAATAGAAGCCTAATCTTCCTTCATTTGTTGTATACATCAAGTTTTTCAAAATTCTTATTACAATAAAACTTATTCCTCTTTAAGGACTTTCTATGCAACTTCGTTCAGTAATTTATTGACGCCTCATCGATAATAGATTCAGCCATGCTTATGATATCCAATGATTCCTTCATCTCTGGATCAGCCAGGGGATTGTACGGTTTCGGCGGTGGAGATAGTTCAGCTGAAGTAGGTAAAATTGATTAGTTCGAAGCCACAAAACAAGTACCGAATCTAAAAAACCAAAAAATAATACCTATACGCCTTTCGCGTTCTACAGCTTCTTTAGCTTGTCTTGCTTCTGCTTGGGCGTCATGGGTGTATTTTTCACTCTTTTTTATAATTTCATGGGCCATCTCTCGGTCACCATTCACCTAGACATCATTGTAAAATTTCCTGCGCATCAAGGTTGCTTCAGCTGAAGGATCCTTCGTATCATCTACGGAGAACGCAGCTTCGGCCTGGGCTATGGCTTTAATGTGATCACATCCCGCCTTCTCCAAGATGGCTGAAATTCCCCGCGCACCAAAAAACGCGCAAACATCCCCGTGATCACTCAAAATTTCTTCGAAGGCTTCGGCTTCTCCATTTATCCATTCAACGACGCCTTCGGGGTCGCCTCGTATGAAGTTTTCTTCAGCAGAGTAGGCACCCACTTTGGCGAAGCTAGTTTTTAATTTTCTCACGCAATCCAAGGATTTCTCGAAGCACCTTTCCATGGATTTGCGAAGTTCTTTAACATTTTTCTCTAGATAATTTTCCAATATTCGCTGATTTCTTGATTAGCCTGTGCAAGTGCGCAGCTTTCCTTAGCTTCGGCCTGAGCTTTGAAATTAGCTTCGTCTTCATTTACTTTGTTCACCAATAAAATTAAGATTTTGTCTTTTTCCAGACCTTCGTTTCTCAATTCAATCACCTCTGAAAATGAAGGTTATTAAGAGCCATTGTATACCCTTTGTCTTCAATATTTTTCTGTGCCCTAAGGGCATTACTAAGAATTAAGCCCTACAAAGAGGAGGAAAGAATTGAGCATGACAAATAAAATACTTCATTCTCAAATTCAAAGTTAACTTCTATACCTTTATACTGCTGTATGCTAGGCTGTCAGCAAGATCATCCTTCGACAAAATCGAAAGGCCATCTTCCAGCTTTGGGAATCCCATGCTCTTACCTATCTCCCGGCAAACGGATATTTCTTTGTTGTCCGGGAGACAGTATAAGAAGTCGTCATCGCTAGTGCCATTAAACACTAAAGCTCCCTTCGGATATTTCAACTTTCGCGCATAATGTCTGGCTTCCAGAATTTCTTCTTCGGACAATTTCTTCCCCAAAGCGTGTCGAATGATGTAGTCAACATTTTCGGTCGGAGCTTCGGGAGCAGGAGTCTCGATCTTTTCAGGTGCAATCTGCCCTGCCGTTTTTTCCTCAGACACGGCAGGCCCAGCTTCAGCTTCAGCCTGAGCTTTCGTAGCTTCGGCTTCTACTTGCCCAGTTTCGGCTTCGGCTTGCGCTTTGGCAACTTCAGCAATTTTCTTTGTAGGAGAAGGGCTCAAGGCCTTCGTAGTCTCCAGCACAGCATCCAGCACGTTGGCCATCCTTCTTCTCTTGGGAGTCGCGACAGCAGCCTTTGGCACCTTAGGCAGTTTTTCCTCTGTTGGAGGGCTCAGAATTTCTGGCTTTTTTATTATTTCTTCAACCTTTGGCTCTTTAGCCTTATCAACCTTAGATTCGACTGGCTCGACTGTAGGCATCTTCGGCATTACAGTTGGTTCTTCAACGCTTTGTGTAATTGAAGCAGCTTGTCTTGCTTCAGCAGTTGAAGAGGCTCCTTCGACAAATTCAGGCACCACAGCTGGTTCAATATAACGCGACCGGTGGGTCAGAACCTTCACCTTTTTGCTCTTCGGCACAACTGTGGTGGCCGAAGCGGCAGCCTTCCTCTTTTTTTCCTTGCCCTCACAACGGGAAGCGATAATCGGGGTATATGAAGCCAATCGCATCAAAGATCCTGTTCAGTCTTTTCTTCCCTCGGCCTCCAAAGGCTGCGGACAAAGCATTATCTTCAGCCATGGAGTAGGCTCCAAGTAGCTCATCACTGGTAGCTTCAATGCACTTTAGCCAGTCGTTGTTTGGCTCATCAAACTTCTCCCTAAATCTGAAGGTATACTTCAGTCGGACCAGACCATCACTAGAATCGGTGGTGGTCTCCTTCGGCATATCCCAGCTTTCCACAAGTGGCCATACCCTAAAGGATATATGCTCTTGAATCAATTCCCTTGTGCCAATGAAGGCACAAACAGTGCTAAAAACCCTCTGACATGCTTCAACAACGTCATCAATTTCCACCTTCGGCCTTCAGAGGCCGAAGCGGGACCAGATGGGGCGCTGGATGATTTCTTTGATGTCTTCCCTTGCCTTTAAATCATTTTTAACATAAAATCACTCCTCCATCCAGGCTCCGGGCCATCTCTTCTGGAACGTTGGCACCGGGTGGCTTGCGTTGGGGCGAGCAATAAATCCATAACAACCGAAGTTGTTGTGGTACTGTTTTTTGTCAGAAGCCTTCGTCTCATATAAAAACTCGTGCATACTACAGAAGCACTTCGTGCTTGGCTCTAGCCCCTGACTCCTTACAGCCCAGACAAAAATCCCCATCCTCATTATAGCTTCGGGGGTGATCTGATGAAGGAAGATCTGGTATATCTTCAGCACTTCAACCACAAACTTGCTTAAAGGGAACCAAAGACTAGCCTTGAAAAAGCTTCGGTAGATAACAACTTCATTTTCCTCAGGGGCAGGGACGATGTTATCTCCGCCAACTCTCACGATAGATATGTCACGAAAGTACCTTCCTCTCATGCTGTCAAGATGACTCTGTTTAATAGTTGATTTTCCGAAGACAGCATGGCTTGGTCGCCAGGGCCGATCTTTAGAATCTTCATCCCTACTTTCCACATCATAACTATCACTGTCATCAGTATCTTCAGACAAACCTTCCAGTATCTCTTTAGTAATCTTCTCTGTGTTTGTTTTTGACATAGACTCAATAAACCCGATGATAAAAGGATCTGCGGCTTTCTTTTCTTCAAACAACTTCATTTCCTCAGTTAGCTTCGTCTCCACAGTCACCTTCTTTTCCTCAGTCATCTTTTCCCCAGACATGGTGAAAACACGTCTTTAAATCAAAGCTCGAAAACCTCGAGAATCAGGCAAGAGCTAGTGAGCAAGAGCTAAAAAATTGACACAATAACACAAATGGCAGAAATGGCGTGTAGAATGTTGCCGGCGTGGGTTCATATTTATACGCCCAGTGCGTTGCAACTTGAAGGGCCCCGTCTGTCATTGTCTGTTGCTATTCTAGCAAAGGGAAGGTGTTTTTTGGACCTTTGGCTTAAGGCCTTCGTTCACGTCGCAGTCTAAATTCGTTATTATAACAAATTAATACTGCGAGGGGCTACTGTTGGGAGCATTCATCTTCCGAAGATCCTCAAAAACATGATTAACAATGTTTTCCAAGTGAAATATATGTACAGGAACCTTCGGACTTGGAATGAAGTTGTCCACAATATGGAAAGCATGATCGGGACGAAGGATGATTGGAACGAAGGTCGAATCAATTCCGAAGCTATGCGCAAGGAAGCTTCGACTTACTAGCAGAAAAAGGAACCGACTTAAAGAGGAAAAGGATATTTAGTCCTCGATAGATTGTCCTTAAGTCAATTGTAAACATGAAGGGCATGAATGTAATTTTATACAGGCTGCGCCATGTGCCTATAAATAGATGAACAGTACCCCCGTACTGTTCACGCTGACTTGTATTCATTCGCGTGTCACGCTTGGACTTTTGCCTTCTGTCAAGCCGAAGGTACAAATGTAATTCAATATTGTTCATATTTGTTCATGTTCATTTATGATGATATAATAAAGATATATTAATGATATCATATGATTATTCATGTTGTCTGTTATGTTTCATATGCTTTTTCTTTCATTAATATATATAACGATGATGAAGGTACGTCCTTCATGACCTTCGTCTAAAGATCATTATATCCTAAGGAAGATAATGCTTCGGAGGACGAAGGGCTTTAACCATTAACATTTTGTGTTGCCTTGTTCTTAACTCATAGCATTTGAGAACAAGTCCCCAACATGTATCGAGACAACAACAAAAAAGGCTAGATTGCAAGAAGGTCATGTCTTCTACCTTCGTTCTTGCAAATAGTAGAGGAGTAGAGCACGCCAGAGCAGAACGCGGTGGAAACAGGCTTTGACAGCGAGGTCGACACGGTACTGGTGATGGGTTCGGACGAGTGTACGTGTGGATCGACGGTGAGCAGAGTGGGGAACTCTGGTGACATCTAGCAAGCGAAATTCCAGCGGCGTTGGTGCATAGAAGCTGACGGTGCGTTGATGAGCAGGGAGCGGGTGACGACGAGGTCGCTGCGTGAGCTCGAGCGTGGCGATGAAGAATAGCGATGATGGCGTGGCTTCACCGACAGTGCTCCGGCGATGAAAATTCGCAGACTGCAGGGCGTCGACGGAGAAGTAGCACAGCAGCACGACACGACAATGACGCCGTGCAGGCGCTGCAATCGATGAGCGAGCAGAGAACTCAGAGACGAGGTAGCAGCGCGCTAGCTTCGTGGAGTTGCATCGACGAGGGGAGACTCTGGCGAGCGGTGCGCGACATCGGTGAGGGGACTCGTAGACGTAGAAGGCTTCGACGAACTTGGCACAACGGTCGGAGTCAGCAGCGTCAGCGGCGAGAATAGATGACGACGCAGTGCGTGCAGGCAGCTCGGGCGAGAGAAGGAACGGGTGAGCAGAGACATGAAGGGCCGAGTAGGGGTGAGGCGAGGTGAGAAGTGTGGGCAGAGGTCTGCTCTTATAGATGAGGGGAGAGAGGAGAAATCAATCGGAGTTGGCCAGCGTTGATGGCCATTAATATCGGCATTCAACGAACAAAAAACGACTGCGGTAATAGGAAAGGGGTGAGGCGTAGTGAGACGAGCGCGGCTGCGGGCGCGTCGTAGCTTGGGCGGCAGTGACGCAGCACGGTGCGGTCTAGTTGGATGCGCGGGCGCGGAGGCTGCATTCGATCCGTTCGTGCATCCAGTTCTGGTTACTGCAAGAAGAAAAATCTTACACGTGGGGCCTGCGTGCCATTGAGAGGAAGGGTGGGAGTGGGGTACATGCTGGCTGCTAGGTGGCTTGGGCTGGTTGGCTAGGGAGAGGGCCGAGCGGCCGTGACCTTTTTTTTATTTGATTTTATTTTTTGTTTTTCTTTTTTTTTCAATTTAGATGTGTGCATGTGAGTTGTGTTTTACGTTTTGTTTTTTTTCTTTTCAAAGTTCTAATCGCTTTCTCTTTTATTGTTTATTATTAATATATGAGTGTTAATATATTTATATTTATTTAAATACATCATAAAAAACTATAATAGACTTAGAAGATGATATTTTATAGATAAAAATACTCAATTTTAAAGAATAAGTCTTTTTAGTCAAAAGTATATTATTTAAATAGTTTGGGCTCCATGAAAAGGACATCAATAAAATGAAATACCTACAAACGAAAATTATTAATCTATGTATATTATTTTAACAATTTATGATTATTTTATAAAATAAAGTTTTCTTCACAAAACTAAATTCAAGAATTAGATTTACAAATCATATCAAACAAAGCTTGTGCTTCAGTAAGAATGCATAAAAAACACTTGGTAATATTTTATCAAGAAATTGTTTACTTTATTTGTATCACTATTTCATTATTTAAAAAACATAAATAGTTATCTTTTTATTGGAAATTAATAATATAATCTAAGTTATTTTCAATTGACGGATTTAGGGTGTTACACTCTAGCCGCCATTCTTCAGTCTCTTACACAGCAGTAGGCTCATCTGGCCGTCAGGACACTCTGCAGTAGCAGCTCTTGGCAGAGCCGAGCACCGGGCTTTTATGACTCATATGCTACAGCACACCGGTGTTCAACTCCCTCCAGTTCAGTCTACCCCTCCTCCAGCTCTTCAGGCAGCTGTTGTGCAGCTATTCTGGCAGGACCCCGCTTCCTCCTTTTGGTCCTTCTCCCTCTCTGCTCCGGTCGGTCACTTTGGATTTCTCGTCGCTGGTCGTCGGAATCGTTAGTGCTCAGCCGCCAGTGCCTCCAGCGCCTGCTGTTACCACTGTTGTTGTGGCGGTGTCCGTGACTGCTTCTGCTCTGGTGGATCCTGCATCGGAGCCCCTGCCAGAGTCAATACCAGCTCTAGCTTCTACTGCAGACCTGGATCCGAGACTGACTACGACCCTCAGCTTGCGTTTGCGCTTATGCCTCGACCGCGACCAGATGCGCCCTCGCCTCCTCCTTCCTCCTCTGGTGTGTAGGTTCGGGTAACCCTTTTGGTGTTTGACACCCAAGGGGGAGAGATATGAGAGTTGTGAGAGCTAGGGGAGTTAGGGAGTTAGTTGAGAGTGCCTTTTGTATTTTGATGTAATATATTTGCTTGATACTCTTTGTACTAGCTCCACTTTTGTATGATGCTTAACTCACAAACTCTATAATATGCTCTCGATGTTTATTTTGATTGTGTGTGTGTATTGTGTTCTCACCTAAGATGTTATCACCAGTCATTCAGTTCTTGTTTATCGATTTCATTTCCTTCTTATATGAACAAGAAACTTACATCGTGTATGCGACTATATTTATTATTCTTTTGCACGCTTCCTTCTGTCAAAATTATTGAGTATAACTAACCATCTTCTCTATTGACAGAAATTTCAAACAAACTACTCTCACTCTGTAGGTTGTCATCAATCACAAAAAAGGGGGAGATTGAAACCATCTAGGCCCCTGGTTGGTTTTAGTGATTAATTATAACATAATATTATATGTGACTAATGTGTGTTTTGCAGAAACAATGGTAAGTTAGGTCGCATTACAGGAAGTTGTACTACAATCGTGAAAACAATCCCCGAGATGAGAACTTGAAGCGACGGCTGAAACGACGAATCAAAAGATGAAGGTCTTCGTATTCCGAGTGTCAAAGGAGTTGCGGACACTCGGTATAGGGTTAGGTCTTCTATTTTATTTTAGTCGTACTATAAAGAGGGGTTGTCGATGAGTAGTTTGACCAAGAGAGTTCTAGTGTAGTGTTGGTGCATATTCACACTCACATCTAGTGCTAGATGTCACTCAAAAACACACTCACGAGTTAGAATGAAAACACATTCGAAAATCAGAAGGAAAAAGGAATTAGGGTTTGTCTTAGGGGCACCAGACTGTCCGTTGTGCACCGGACTGTCCGGTGCGCCCCCTAACAGTGGGGCCAGCCAGGTCCAGGGGAAGAGCTTCTCCCCCCAGGAAAACCCAAGAGCAACGAGTTGCGAATTGAAATTTTAGCCGTCACACCAGACTGTCCGGTGTGCACCGGACAACCACTGTTCACTGTCCGGTGTGCCATCAGCCCAACGGCTAGCTGTCAAAACTAGCCATTGGAGTTGAACATTGGCGTACTGGTGGTGCACCATTAGCGCACCGGTGGCGCACCGGATAGTCCGGTGCGCCCATGCGCAGGAAGTCCTAGTAACGGGTAGTTTGGCGGGTGTGGCTATTTATACCCCCTCCACCCACCATATTGAATGTCTTGCTGTCCACATTGATACCCATACATTGCTAGAGCATTGCAAGCACCACAAAGCATAGTGAGGTGATTAGAAAATCTTATTCCCGCATTAGGACCTCATTAGTGCAAGTGAGAGCCACCTAGAGCACACACCGCATGCATTAGGCTTCTCTTGGTCAAGTGAAAGTCTACGACTTGTTACTCTTGGTGATCGGCATCACCTAGACGGCTTGGTGGTGTTGGGAGCACGATGATCACCATGGAGGATTTGTTGGTGACCCGGCTCAAGATTGTAAGCGGTCATGAGGGATCCACCGCGCATGAGTGGCAAAGGATCATCTCATAGTGAGCACTTGGTTCTTGCGAGGACCAAGGGGGAGCGATACCCTTGCGCGGGTGCTCCAATGAGGACTAGGGAAGAGTGTCGAATCTTCGATACCTCAGGAAAAAAATGGAGGAGTCTTCTAAACCTTGCTTTACATTCTGCATTTAATTCAAGAATTTTACCTTGTTTATTTTTTTAGCAAGTAGTTGCAGCAATGTCTTAGTTTTGTTGTATTTCTAGTAGTATTCTCTTATTGCTAGTTGTTGGGTGAAGTTGGGCTCTTGCTTAGGGTTTAATTGTTGTTGATTTTTAGAAAAGCCCAATTCACCCCCCTCTTGGGCATTGTGATCCTTTCAATGATAACTCGTGAATATTGCAGAAACACCTTGTGTCCGGCTCTAACCCTTGGCTCCTCATGGCCCATATTAAAACCCCTACTCTGATAAAAGCTTCGGGGGGTAAGTTGATGAAGATAAATTTCAAAAGTTTTTAAGACTTCAACCAACATCTTATCTAGGGGGAAACGAAGTCCAGCTTTCATGAAGCCTCTGAAAATCACCACTTCGTCAGCTTCGGGGAGAGGAACAGTATTCTCCCCTCTGGCCCTCACGATTGAAATATCACGAAAGTATCTGCCTCTCATTGCTTCGATCTGCCCTTGTTTAATAGTCGACTTTCCGAAAACAACATGGCTTGGCCTCCATGGCCGGTCTTCGGCATCTTCATTTCCACTTTCTGTCACACCCGGGCTTTAAGGAACAAAGCCGGGTGCATCTCATACATGCGCCAGAGAAGACAACACATATAATAACAGAGTGCATAGAGATAAATGTCATAAATATCATAAATGTACTTATTACATAGCGGAAGTCTTACAGAAATAAATGATAAAATAAAGCGAACTAAATCCGATTCCCTGGCGCCACAAAGCTGACTGGGAGACACCACCTAGATCAAATCGAAAGCCTCAGTGTTAGGCGGCTCCTCTTCGACCACCTGTTCTTCTCCTGTGGGGGGTGTGAGACAGCAAGAGTGAGCTCACACATGTTCATCGCTCAACAAATTGTGGGGAATAATGTGGCATGAACTCACCAAAGGTGGGAGTTCATGTAAAGTGTAAGGCTAATCAACAGAGTAAAGGTTGAAGCTAAGCATTGCTTTTATAAGTTGGTCAAAATTTTATTAGCAGTTACTAAGTGTAAGTAAATACCAAACCATAGTAATAATAAGTAAAACTAATAATAAATAATCCCAGATGCAATGAAATGAAAAATTAAATTTAGGTTCCATAAATTAATCATGTGAGTGTCTGAGCCGCTTATGACCATGAGCACGGCTAGTATACCAGTTTTACACTCTGCAGAGGTTGCGTATCTTTACCCACAAGTCATGTTACCCATTTGCCACGAAGTTGATCAGACCCCATACACCTCTACCAAGGAAGCGAGATAGGGTACCACTACGAGGCCTTTACAAAGTTCCACTAGTTTCAGAAAACCCGCTACAGTTTATAGGAAGCTCCAGTGCAGGAATCCCTCGCCTAACCGCCATCGCAGCAAAATCAACCCAAGGACCTCCCTACACTGACCACACCTCTACTGCCCTTGCCCCTTTCGAGTAAGGTAGTCATCCACTAGCTTTCCTAGTTAATCAGCCAAGGGCGTCCCATTAAACCCTTGTGGTAGCACTGTTTTCCCGGGTGGTTCTCCATGTTCCCATTAACATAATGATCTTATCATGAACAGTAAAAAATAAATAGATAATAAAAGTATAATAATGAGTGATGAATATCTGTATACCCAGAGCCACATAAAGCAATAGCATGTACTACCCAAAAAATTAAGAGTAAAACCAGTGGTGAACAAGGTATAAAGATAGTCAAAATCTAGGGTAACCTATTGGGTCCCATCAAAATTAATCTATGCAGATCATTATGATTAATAAGAACATGATTGGGTAAAAAGGAAGTGATCAAGAGCACAACTTGCCTTCAATGAGCTCCTGCTCAGCAGTCTCTACCATCTGAACCTCAGGATACCCAGTAGCTTGCTCGTCTACTCGCATCAACACAATACATACATAGTATAGAAAAAATTAACATCACACCAAACATGTAAATAAAATACACAATAATAATCTAGACATTAATATAAGATCATAGGAACTGGAATCATTAAATTTGGAGTTATAGATTTTAAGTTATGAATTTCCAAAGATTTTATGTATTTAATACAAGATTAAGTAATAGATAAATTTTAATGTGTGTTTCATGACAAAACAGTGGCACTAATGGGTAAACAATAATATTACAAAAATTTAGGAATTGGAATGGACCAATTTGGAGTTCATATGAATTTTCTATGATTTATACAAGTTCTAGCACTCATTTGTATATTAAAAATCTATTTTCATATTTATTTATTCAGTTTATAAGTCTCTGGATTGGGCGCATTAAAACAGAAAAGAACAGGGGCTCCGGGGTAAGAATCCACAGACACAGAGCACAGTCGCATAAAACGGCGGGTGTCACACCCGGATTTCAGGGCACCAAGACCCGGGCGCGAACATAATCACCAGGTATGCTGGGACCAAGTCTCACACATATGATGAATCATGGCACAGGATCGAATGTCACATCTTTACTATATAATAGGAGTTCTGTACAAAATAAATAAATAATTACATTATAAGGAGACAACGGTCCAGCAACCCAAAGTTGACTGGGAGACGACGGCCTAGACCTCTCACGAACACATCGCAGCATCCTCCATGCGCCTCATCCTGCGGTACCTGATCTTGACCTGTGTGGGGGGGTGTGAGACAGCAAGAGTGAGCTCACATACGTTCATCGCTCAACAAGTTGTGGGAAATAATGTGCATGAACTCGCCAAAGGTGGGAGCTCATGTGAAGTGTAAGGCTTACCAAAGAGGATGGTTAGAGCTGGCCATTGCTTTTAAAGTTGGTCAAAATTTTATTAGCAATTAATAAGTATAAGTAAATACCAACCCAATTAAGTAGTAGAACAAAAGTAACAAACTCACCTGTGATGCAATGCATATGAAAAATTGAGTTTAGGTTCCATAAATTAATCATGTGAGTGTCTGAGCTGCTCATGACCGTGAGCACAGCTAGTATACCAGTTTTACACTCTGCAGAGGTTGCGCATCATTACCCACAAGTCATGTTACCCATCTTCCAAGAGACGGCCAATCCCATACACCTCTACCGAGGAAGCGAGGCAGGGTAACACTACGAGGCCTTTACAAAGTTCCACTAGCTTCAGAAAACCCGCTACAGTTTATAGAAAGCTCCAGTGCAAGAGTCCCTCGACTCACCGCCATCGCAGCAAAATCAACCAAGGACGTCCCTACACTGACCACTCCTTTAGTGCCCTTGCCCCTTTCGGGTAAGGTAATCATCCACTAGCTTTCCTAGTTAATCAGCCAACGGCGTCCATAAACCCTTGTGGTAGCACTGTTTTCCCGGGTGGTTCTCCATGTTCCAATTAACATAATGATCTTAACATGAACAATAAATAACAACTGATAACAAAAGTATAATCATGAATAGTGTAATCTTCATACCCAAAACCACATAAAGCAATAGCAGGTACTACCCAAAAAGTTTAGTGGAGTCAAGGTATAAAGATAATCAAACTAGGATAACCTGTTGGGTCCCATCAAAATTAACCTATGCAGATCATTATGATTAATCAGAACATGGATGGGTAAAAAGAAGTGATCAAGGGCACAACTTGCCTGGGACTTGAGATTCCAGGTACCAACTTGCTCTTCAGATGACACGTGTCCTCACTGCTAAACATAGCAATACAAACAAACATGGTATAGGCAAAATTAACATCACACCAAACATATAAACAAAATACACAGTAATAATATACACATTAAATTAAAATCCTAGGAACAGAAATCATAATATTTTGAGTTATAGATTTTAAGATATAAATTTCCAAAAGGTTTCATGTGCTTAAGATAGGATTAAATGAGAATTAAATTTTCTTACTGTTTTCATGCCAAAACAGAGACTTCAAGTGATAGAGAATAATAATACAAAATTTTAGAAACTGGAATGAAGTGATTTGGAGCTCATATGAATTTTCTATGAATTATTGAAGTTCTAGCATTTATTTTCTCATTAAAAACCATTTCCTGTTATTATTTATTCAATTCCTACTACCTCTGGACTGGGCGCATTTATACCAAATAGTGCAGGGGCTAAACCATAAAATCTTCCTAGACCCAGACTACACCCGCCCTGAACCGCGGGTTGTTTTACTACAAACAGAAGGTCTCTTTTGCAAGAGTGGCGGCTGAAGCGGTATGATTGATTCTCGTTCATCGGATTTGAAATTAGTGGCTCTGATTAGATCAGACCCGCAGCATACACGATAGCCATCCGACCCTGCATTCCTAGATCTACGGTGGAGATTTAATGAAGTCTCCACCCTTCATCTTAACCATACGATGCTAATCCTACGGGCCAGACCCTTCGCTCTCTGGATTCAATCACAACCGCATGATGCATATTGCACGGCCCGCTGTCACTCTCCTTCCCCTGGCGCTGGCTCACGACGAGCAGGCCACCGCACGGCGGCGGCTCACCGGCGAACTGCGGACCAGTGCCCCTGCGCTCTAGAGTCGAAGCAGATAGGTCCTACGTAGAGCGGGGGTGAGAGTAAGATCAGTGGACGGGTCCTTACTTGCTAGGCTGGCGAGGATAGTGCTGCCCGCGGCGATTGGCGGAATCGCGGTGGCGCTTTGACTCCGGCGAGGAATTGCCTTCAATTCACCGCTGCCCGCACCAGCTTGTTGACCGGACAACTTCCCCTCGGTGGCGCACACCACCACGACCTAGATTCGGTCACCAGACGACGCCCCAGTCGAGATCCAGACCACGACGGCAATGGCGCGGCTACTTCCCTCTCTCTCGGTTTCGCTCTGCTGGTACGAGTAGCTACGGCCAAGGGGGTCTCGGGTCCAGGGTTTAGAAGCGCAATGCCTGCGATAGGCACGCGGCCACATATATGCGGTGGGAGTACCCGACGTGGGCGAGCACCGCCAGAGGATCCCCCGCGCGGATCGCGCGGTTCGTTGGAGCCGGCGACCAGCCTGATGACAGGTGGGGCCGCGCTATCAGTGTCCATGGAAACCGAGCGCGCGCGGAGTGCTCGAGAGACTGGCCCGTGGGGCCCTACTGTCGGCGCTATGCGGAAGGACGAGTTGGGCCGCGCAGGGTTGAATTTCCTGGTGGGCCGAATTGGCGCAGGGAGCCCACTTACTCCTTTTCCTTTATTCTTTTTATTTTATGTTCCCCTTTTTCTCCCTTTCAAATTCAAACTCCTTTCAAATTTAAATTTCCATTCTTGTGGAAAATTTATCCTCAATTTTATATTATGCCACGAACAATATCAATTTGGAGATATTTTTATATATACGCCGTTTTTATCTTAAATCTTTATATATCTTCTCTTTTTCTAACTTCTATAATTTCTTTTATATTCTAAATTTCCCTTTGGGACTTTATTATTTTTCTTGTCACATTCATTATTTTATTTTGTCACAATGTGCACACAAAAGAAAATCCCTGCATGATGCATATTTTAGTGGCTTTTATGTTATTAATTATTTGTTTTTACCTAGGGTGTACACATGTGATGATGCACAAAGGTTAAACTCACATAAGGAGAAATTGTTTCTCTATTGATATTATTTCTAACAAATTACAAAGTGGGTATTACAAATCCTACCCCCCTTAACAAAAATCTCGTCCTCGAGATTTGTAAGGAAATGAATACAAAAGGATTGGATTGTAATTCAACTTTTAGTCTATAATTGTTTCAAATATCCAGATTATTTTATAGTCAATAGTGGGTGATTAGGAGAGCATAGGTATCCAACTACTTATTATGTAGGATCTAAGAGATGGATAAGTTAGGGCAAGACTAGCCTGGGGTAAGAAAGTTTCCGGTGAGAAAGAACTCCTTGTTGCGTGGTAATGCATCTGAAGATCGAGTTTGACTTCTCTCCTCCCTTGACGAGGTTGGTCTTTTCTCCTTCAATCTTGGTCTCATTGATTCGCGGTGAGTGCATATCATCGAGGTTGGGGGCATATGGTTAGGATAGATATGGATGAGATAGACTACATGATGTTGGTCAAAAGTTTGGATAGTTCGATTATGTAATTCATCATGACTCTACTGGTTGAGTTAGATCTATTAGGATGACATAAAATCTTTTCAAGATAAGCTGAATCCACTAAGGGAATAGAGTATTTTTTTAAGATAATATGAATCTATTAAGCTAGATATATGTTACTTAAGATAGGTTAGGATCTTTTGAGATAAGATGGATCTGTGAGTGTAGGATAGAATCTTTTAAGATAAGATGAATATTGTTAGGCTAGATACTTTAAAGAGGGATAATCTAGTTTGTCTAGTTATTTTTATAAGCATTTTTTCTATATGTATATGCAGATGTAATTGTGGACATTACTCCACAACTCATCACACTCAATCAAAGATCCAAATCAGACAAGTATCATAAGAACAAACATGGAAGTTCATATACATTTATATAATAAAATAGTTTTGTTTTGTTTCTAAGATGAGGTATGCTATTCCTAGAAGTCACTTTAGGTACAGGATTTCAAAATGTGAAATCCACATTTGTCTTTAGAAGGAAAAGGTAAGAATAATCAGAGTAAAGCGAAAATAGATGAGAAAAGATTAAGAAAAGTTTAGAAAGAATCAGAGTAGCAAAGGTAAGTAGACAATGGTTGTCCAGTTCTATCTAGGTTTCGTCCTACAGTCAACATTTCCTCTTATACCACTTCTGTCACACCCGGATTTCAGGGCACCAAGACCCGGGCGCGAACATAATCACCAGGTATGCTGGGACCAAGTCTCACACATATGATGAATCATGGCACAGGATCGAATGTCACATCTTTACTATATAATAGGAGTTCTGTACAAAATAAATAAATAAATACATTATAAGGAGACAACGGTCCAGCAACCCAAAGTTGACTGAGAGACGACGAACTAGACCTCTCACGAACACATCACAGCATCCTCCATGCGCCTCATCCTGCGGTACCTGATCTTGACCTGTGGGGGGTGTGAGACAGCAAGAGTGAGCTCACATACGTTCATCGCTCAACAAGTTGTGGGGAATAATGTGCATGAACTCGCCAAAGGTGGGAGCTCATGTGAAGTGTAAGGCTTACCAAAGAGGATGGTTAGAGCTGAGCATTGCTTTTAAAGTTGGTCAAAATTTTATTAGCAATTACTAAGTATAAGTAAATACCAACCCAATTAAGTAGTAGAACAAAACTAACAACCTCACCTGCGATGCAATGCATATGACAAATTGAGTTTTGGTTCCATAAATTAATCATGTGAGTGTCCGAGCTGCTCATGACCGTGAGCACGGCTAGTATACCAGTTTTACACTCTTCAGAGGTTGCGCATCTTTACCCAGAAGTCATGTTACCCATCTGCCAAGAGACGGCCAATCCCATACACCTCTACCGAGGAGGCGAGGCAGGGTAACACTACAAGGCCTTTACAAAGTTCCACTAGCTTCAGAAAACCCGCTACAGTTTATAGAAAGCTCCAGTGCAGGAGTCCCTCGACTGACCGCCATCGTAGCAAAATCAACCAAGGACCTCCCTACACTGACCACTCCCCTACTGCCCTTGCCCCTTTCGGGTAAGGTAATCATCCTCTAGCTTTCCTAGTTAATCAGCCAAGGGCGTCCATAAACCCTTGTGGTAGCACTGTTTTCCCAGGTGGTTCTCCATGTTCCAATTAACATAATGATCTTAACATGAACAATAAATAACAACTGATAACAAAAGTATAATCATGAATAGTGTAATCTTCATACCCAAAACCACATAAAGCAATAGCAGATACTACCCAAAAAGTTTAGTGGAGTTAAGGTATAAAGATGATCAAACTAGGATAACCTGTTGGGTCCCATCAAAATTAACCTATGCAAATCAATATGATTATTCAGAACATGAATGGGTAAAAAGAAGTGATCAAGGGCACAACTTGCCTGGGACTTGAGATTCCAAGTACCAACTTGCTCTTCAGATGACACGTGTCCTCACTGCTAAACGTAGCAATACATACAAACATGGTATAGGCAAAATTAACATCACACCAAACATATAAACAAAATACACAGTAATAATATACACATTAAATTAAAATCTTAGGAACAGAAATCATAATTTTTTGAGTTATAGATTTTAAGATATGAATTTCCAAAGGTTTCATGTGCTTAAGATAGGATTAACTGAGAATTAAATTTTCTTACTGTTTTCATGCCAAAACAAAGACTTCAAATGATAGAGAATAATAATACAAAATTTTAGAAACTGGAATGAAGTGATTTGGAGCTCATATGAATTTTCTATGAATTATTGAAGTTCTAGCATTTATTTTCTCATTAAAAACCATTTCCTGTTATTATTTATTCAATTCCTACTACCTCTGGACTGGGCGCATTTATACCAAATAGTGCAGGGGCTAAACCATAAAATCTTCCCAGACCCAGACTACACCTGCCCTGAACCGCGGGTTGTTTTACTACAAATAGAAGGTCTCTTTTGCAAGAGTGGCGACTGAAGCGGTATGATTGATTCTCGTTCATCGGATTTGAAATTAGTGGCTCTGATTAGATCGGACCCGCAGCATACACGATAGCCATCCGACCCTGCATTCCTAGATCTACGGTGGAGATTTAATGAAGTCCCCACCCTTCATCTTAACCATACGATGCTAATCCTACGGGCCAGATCCTTCGCTCTCTGGATTCAATCACAACCGCACGATTCATATCGCACGACCCGCTGTCACTCTCCTTCCCCTGGCGCTGGCTCATGACGAGCAGGCCACCGCACGGCGGCGGCTCACCGACGAACTGCGGACCGGTGCCGCTGCGCTCTGAGTCGAAGCAGATAGGTCCTACGTAGAGCGGGGGTGAGAGTAAGATCAGTGGACGGGTCCTTACTTGCTAGGCTGGCGAGGATAGTGCTGCCCGCGGCGATTGGCGGAATCGCGGCGGCGCTTTGACTCCGGCAAGGAATTGCCTTCAATTCACCGCTGCCCGCGCCAGCTTGTTGACCGGACAACTTCCCCTCGGTGGCGCACACCACCACGGCCTGGATTCGGTCACCAGACAACGCCCCAGTCGAGATCCCGACCACGGCGACAATGGCGCGGCCGCTTCCCTCTCTCTCTCTCGGTTTCGCTCTGCTGGTACGAGTAGCTGCAGCCAAGGGGGTCTCGGGTCCAGGGTTTAGAAGCACAATGCCTGCGCTAGGCACGCGGCCACATATATGCGGTGGGAGTACCCGACGTGGGCGAGCACCGCCAGAGGATCCGCCGCGCGGATCGCGCGGTTCGTTGGAGCCGGCGACCAGCCTGATGATAGGTGGGGCCGCGCTATCAGTGTCCGCGGAAACCAAGCGCGCGCGGAGTGCTCGAGAGACTGGCCCGTGGGGCCCTACTGTCGGCGCTGTGCGGAAGGACGAGTTGGGCCTCGTAGGGTTGAATTTCCTGGTGGGCCGAATTGGCGCAGGGAGCCCACTTACTTCTTTTCCTTTATTCTTTTTATTTTATGTTCCCCTTTTTCTCCTTTTCAAATTCAAACTCCTTTCAAATTTAAATTTCCATTCTTGTGGAAAATTTATCCTCAATTTTATATCATGCCACGAACAATATCAATTTGGAGATATTTTTATATATACGCCGTTTTTATCTGAAATCTTTATATATCTTC
The DNA here is from genome assembly GCF_902167145.1 of Zea mays. NCBI lineage: Eukaryota > Viridiplantae > Streptophyta > Magnoliopsida > Poales > Poaceae > Zea > Zea mays. Next base: position 97,000,507 of record NC_050098.1, on the reverse strand, counting down.
TCTTTTTCTAACTTCTATAATTTCTTTTATATTCTAAATTTCCCTTTGGGACTTTATTATTTTTCTTGTCACATTCATTATTTTATTTTGTCACAATGTGCACACAAAAGAAAATCCCAGCATGATGCATATTTTAGTGGCTTTTATGTTATTAATTATTTGTTTTTACCTAGGGTGTACACATGTGATGATGCACAAAGGTTAAACTCACATAAGGAGAAATTGTTTCTCTATTGATATTATTTCTAACAAATTACAAAGTGGGCATTACAGCGGTTTATTTCCATGAAACTCTGAGAGCTCAAATGCAAAGCTATCTCTACGAAGAGGTATCGAGCGATCTGAGCCGCCCGATCTGAATTCTGGGGTCCAGATTAGATTGGCCACTCTATGAAGCGGTACACGCTGACCACCACTGGATCCTAGATCTACGGCTCAAGTTTAATGTTTATGTGATCAGCCTCCCCCCCCCCGACCACACATCGGATGATCTACGGCCGAGATGGGGCCAGCGTGAAGCGGTACTCTGGTCTAATCTAGTCTGTTCCACAATCTATCAACGCCCGAGATCTGCTCCCCCCCGCTGGTCGGACTCCGGCGGCGAGTGAAACTCTCTAAGGCGATGCCATTGCCGCCCGTATGCAAACTATGCCCTAGCGTGCCAAACCTTGATCCATACCAGCAAACTACGGTGAGCAAGACTAGGCAATTCATCCCGGGGAAACTTACTGGGAGTTGAAGCGACGACGCGGCCAGTCGACGATGAGCCGCGGAACTAGGGTGGAGCTCGGCTTCGACGAGCGATTCTCAGCACCACAGCAATCTCCAACGCAATTACTCCCGTCGATGGCTTCGGCACACACCGGCGAGTCACCCGAGACCCGATTCGAGGCCAAAGGCGCCACCAATTCCAATTCCCACAGCGGTGGCGACGACGGATTTCTATTCCCTCCCACTGCTACGGTGGTGGCACGGTATGCGATGATAGGGCGGCGAGCGGTTTAGCAGGGCGAGAGGGCAGGTGCTCCATTATAAGTAGGCCGCAGATAACGCGCCATCCGAGGGCTAGCCGTGCCAGCGATCTCGGCGTCAGGTGTGCAGCGCGATTTGGCCGGGGATGACGGTACTAACCTCCTGGGCCCACGCGCAAGCGCAGTGTCTCAGTCGCGTAGCGGGTGCGGATGAGCGGCTCTCGTGCGGGTCCCACGGATCAGCGAACGGAGAAGGCAGACGCGCTAGAGTCGCTGCCCAGTGGGGCCCTATTGTCGGCGCACGGTGAGAGGAGGGCGGTTGGGCCGCGCGAAGGGAAAGAAAACCAGTGGACCAAAATCCGGTTCTAAAGCCCAGTAGGTGTTTAATTCATTTCTCTTTTATATTTTTACTTTTCCCCTTTTCTTTTCTCTTTTAATTTCAAATTTAAATCCCAAATTTGAATTTATAAGTGTGAAGTTCATACTTAAATCAACTGTATAATTTCAAATACCAATAGGAACCTGATTGGATTATTTTACATTTATTTGTTCTTATATGTAAGTATTTTCTTCTCTTGTTTCAATTCTAGAATTTTCCTTTAGGATTGAAATTCTAATTTGGGTATTAACATATTTATTATTATTTTTCTTTACATTGTTGTCACAAAATGCACACAACATAAAGCCTCAACATGATGCCCAATTTAATGACTTTATTAATCCTTAGTTTTTGAATGAGGTGTTCACATGAAATGATAAATAAAGATGACACACATGTAAATAAAGGAATATAATTTCTCATTTTAGATTTTTCTTACAAAGTGAGTATTACAAATCCTACCCCCCTTAACAAGAATCTCGTCCTCAAGATTTAGGAAGGACTATGGAAAAGATAGGGAAAATCTATGCGAAGCTCTTCTTCTCTCTCCCATGTAGCTTCATCTTCTCCGTGGTGACTCCATTGCACTTTGCACATCTTTATAACCTTATTTCTCGTGACACGAGTCAGTGTATCAAGAATCTTGATGGGATACTCAGCATAAGTCAGATCATCTTGAACACTAAGATCCTCCATTGGTAGCTGCTCCTCAGGTACCCTGAGGCACTTCTTCAGCTGAGATACATGGAACACATCATGTACATCTGCCAGGTGATCAAGTAGTTCTAGTTGATATGCAACTTCTCCCACTCGCTTTAAGATAAAGAAAGGTCCAATGAAGCGAGGGGACAACTTTCCTTTAACTTTAAATCTCCTCATACCCAGGATCAGTGACACTTTCATATACACGTGATCACCCACCTTAAACTCCAGTAATCTTCTCTGGGTTGATGCATAGCTCTTCTGTCTTGATTGTGCAATTCTCAAATTCTCTCTTATCATTCGCACCTGCTCTTCTGCCTCTTGTATAAGTTCTAGCCCAAAGAACTGTCTTTCTCCAGTCTGATCCCAATATAGTGGAGTCCTGCACTTCCTTCCATATAAAGCCTCAAATGGTGACATCTTCAGACTGGCCTGGTAACTATTATTATATGAGAACTCCGCATATGGTAAGCTCTTATCCCATCTTCCACCATGTTTAAGAGCACAAGCTCTTAACATATCCTCCAGCACTTGGTTAGTCCTCTCGGTCTGCCCATCAGTTTGGGGATGGTAGGCCGAACTAAAATTCAATTGTGTATCCAAGCTCTCATGCAACTTCTTCCAAAACCGAGAGGTAAACTGTGATCCTCGGTCTGACACGATCTTCTTAGGCACTCCATGTAGACAAACTATCCGAGTCATATACAATTCTGCTAGTTTGGCTCCCGTGTAATTAGTCCTCACTGGTATGAAATGAGCCACTTTTTGTCAATCTGTCCACAATCACCCAAATAGAATCATACCCTGCTGGAGTGCGGGGTAGTCCAACAATGAAATCCATACCAATTTCTTCCCATTTCCACTCGGGTATCTTCAATGGGTGCAATAGTCCAGCTGGTCTTTGATGTTCGGCCTTAACCCTTTGACACACATCACACTTAGCCACGTGTGCAGCAACATCTCTTTTTAGTCCATACCACCAGTACTTTTACTTCAAATCCTGATACATCTTAGTAGTACCAGGGTGGATAGAGTAATCAGAATCATGGGCTTCCTTTAATATAGTCTCACGAAGGCTATCAATCTCCAGAACACATATCCGATCCTTGAACCATATAGTGCCCTACTCATCCTCCGTGAATTCTAGACCTCTACCTTCAGTAATCAGATCCTTAATCTCTTGAATTTTAGCATCACCAATCTGGCCCTTACGAATTTCTTGCTCCAAGGTAGATTCCACTTCAATGGTGACTCCTTCAGAGTGAGCAACTATCCTTAGGTTAAGTCTCCTGAAATCCTCAACAATCTCATCGGGTAGTTGGGCAACAACAGCTGAATGAACGTGCTCCTTTCGACTCAAGGCATCTGCAACCAAATTTACCTTGCCCGGGTGATAGTGAATCTCCAAATCATAATCCTTAATAAGCGCCAACCAACGACGTTGTCTAAGGTTGAGATCCTTCTGAGTGAATATATACTTCAAACTCTTATGATCCGTGTATAATTGACACTTGGTTCCCATGATATAATGTCTCCAAATCTTAAGTGCATGCACTACGGCTACCAGTTCTAAGTCATGAGTGGGGTAGTTTAACTCATGTTTCTGCAACTGATGACACGCGTAGGCGATCACATGTCCTTCTTGCATGAGCACACATCCTAAGCCTTGGCTACATGCATCATAATAAATGTCAAATCCCTTCTATAGATCTGGCATAACCAACACTGGAGGCAACATCAACCTTGTCTTTAATTGATCAAAGCTATCTTGGCATTTCTCATCCCACTTAAATTATCTTCCCTTCTCTAGAAGCGAGGTCATAGGCTTGGCAATCTTAGAGAATCCTTCAATAAACCTCCGATAATATCCTGCAAGTCCCAAGAAACTTCAAATCTCAGTAACTGTAGTGGGTATGCTCCACGCCATTATATCCTTAACTTTAGCAGGATCCACTGATATTCCTTCATTAGAAATGATATGTCCAAGGAATGGCACCTTGTCAATCCAGAACTCGCATTTGCTAAACTTGGCATAGAGTTGATTATCTCGTAGCTTCTGTAGCACCAATCTCAGGTGTTCCTCATGATCACTTTCACTCATAGAATAGATAAGAATATCGTCGATAAATACTACGACGAATTTGTCCAAATACTCCATAAACACCTTATTCATCAAATTCATAAAATAAGCTGGTGCATTAGTTAATCCAAACGACATAACAGTGAACTCATATAATCCATATCGAGTCAAGAAAGCTGTCTTGGGAATATCCGATGGTCTAATCTTCATTTGATGGTATCCCGATCGGAGATCAATCTTCGAGAATACCCTAGCACCTCTCATCTGATCAAATAAATCCTCAATCCGGGGTAACGGATACTTATTCTTCACAGTAACATCATTAAGGGATCTATAATCCACACACATCTATTGTGATCCATCCTTCTTCTGTACAAATAGTACCGGCGCTCCCCAAGGTGAGGAACTCGGACAAATGTATCCAGCCTCTTGTAACTCCGTTAACTACTTCTTAAGTTCCTTTAACTCTTCTACAGACATCCTATATGGTCTTTAGAAATAGGAGCAGTCCCAGGTAAGAGAGCAATGACAAACTCAACTTCCCTCTCCGGTGGCATCCCTGGCAATTCCTCTGGAAAGACATCCGGAAAATCCCTAACCACACGGATGTTGCCACCAACAAACTCCTCAGCTATAAAGAACATTGCTCGTTTGGAAGAGGTGGTTACTGCAATTTGAACTTGAAATCTTTCTCCTTTAGGGCTGATGAGTTCTATAGTACCCCTACTACATTGTATAATGGCTTTTGCCTTTCTTAACCATGACATACCAAGGATCAGATCTTTACTGCTTGCCTCTAATATTATAGCAGTAGCACCAAATTCTCTTCCCATAATTGTCAATGTCAATCTATGTGTCATGTGTTTTGCCTCAACAGGCCCTTTAGGTGTAATTACTATCATTGGTTTTTTCATATTTAGCAGTGCTATCTCATTTGAGTTGGCATAACGAGTAGACATAAAAGAATGTGTAGCACCAGAATCAAATAATATTGTTGCAGGAATTGCATTAATATAAAACATACCCAGTGCGATGTCAGCACCATCAGGAGTAGCATCAACGCGGACTTGATTAACCCTGGCTATAGAGTATCCCTTGCCAGGAGTCTGTTGCTTGTTCTTAGCTGGTGTACCAGAATTCCCCACCGGACAAGCATTAGCATAGTGCCCAATCTGACTGCACTTGAAGCATGTAGGGCATGTCTTCTATCCTGTAGGCCTCGTCGAGGTGCCAGTGGGGGCAGCCTGACGAGTGGGAGGTGTCCGTGGAGACCCCTGTGGAGCGTACTGAGCTGGGTGTGGTCCTCCTCCTGAATGAGTCGGTGTACCCTGTGGCGGAACGTAGCGAGGACGAACACTGCTGCTACCTTGCCCCTGTGAAATAGCCTTTCTCTTCAAGCACTACAGGAAAATGCTATATTTCCGACGGCCGCCACTATTTCCGACGGTTCCTAGGGTACCGTCGGAAATAGTGCTATTTTCGACGGCCCACGGGCAGCCGTCGGAAATAGGGCTATTTCCGATGGCCCACCAGCCCCCCGTTGGAAATAGGGGGAGGCCCCCTAACGGCCGTTACCCCGCGCGGCCCCCCCGGCCGCACACACACCCAACGCACACACGCACACACTACACCCCGCCCGCACAGCGCGCCGCCGCCGCCCCTCGAGCCGCCCGCGCCCGGCTTTGCCCGCCGCCGCTGCCCGGGGCTCGCCCGAGCCGCCGCTGCCTGGGGCTGCCAGAGCCGCCGCCGCTCGGGGCCGCCGCCCGGGCCCATCGCCCCTGGCCAGCGCCACCCGGTGGACGCCGCCGCCTCCCCGCCCCTGGCCAGCGCCGCCCGTGGCCGCCGGCACCTTCTCGCCTTGGGCGAGCGCCGCCCACGCCCGAGGCCGCTCCATGCCCCCCGGCGCCGTCCGAGGCCCGGGCCACCTCGCCGCACGCCCGGCGCACGAGGCCGCCTCGCTCCTCGCCCCTGGCCATTGCCGCTGAGCCCCAGGCCACCTCGTCGCAGGCCTTCGGCGCCCGAGGCCGTTGCCATCCGCGCCCCGAGACCGCCGCCGCCGTCCACAGCCTCCGTGGCCGTTGCCCTGAGGCCGCAGCCGTCCCCGAGCCCGCCGCACGCTGTCGGCAAGGCCGCCCGAGGCCGTCATCGAGTCTTCTCACATGAGCGCGCGCACGCGGCCGTTCGCACGGGGCCGAACGCGGCCTCACGTGAGCGCGCGCACGCAGCTTCACACCGGTCGCCAGCCGTCACTCCTGTGGGCAATTCAGGTAATTTCTAACTTTATTAATGTGATGTTGTAGTATAATGTGATGCTGTAGTATAATTTGATGTTGTAGCATAGAGACTTAGAATTTTATGAGTAGAATAATTTAGAAATTTTTAGGAAGTGTTTTGTCGAGTAGAGCCTATAGGTGATACTTAACTAAAATAGGTCTAAACTTATGCGTCACCCGTTTCGGTCCAACACATTGCTTAATAAAGTAGTGTGTTGTACCGAAATTGTCCCTTTTTGGACAACCTTAGAGTGAACGACATATCAAATAGGATTTATGATGAGTCAATGAGTTTGAGCGAGATTTCAACAGCATAACCCTCTTGTTCTCCATTGCACTATTACGGGCGTGCAATGGAGAACAACGAGGTTATGCTGCCGAAATTTTGTTCAAACTCATTGACTTATCATAAATCTGTGATATGTCGTTCACTCTTAGGTGGGTTTAGGACCTATCCTTTCCTATAATTGTAGGACCACCGGCTGATAATATATCTAGAAATTAATGAACTTGTCTTGATCTTTAATTAGTCGAACGATGGGTGATAGTCGTCGCTGGATGTATGAAGGCTGGCGAAAAAATGATCCTTCGCTTGAGTGGATATAGAAAACCAAAGATTTTATCAATCGTGTTTTTTCTTCGTCAAGAAATGGTCGAGTGTGGTGCCCATGCGGTGTTTGCAAAAATTATCAACGTCAAACCAAGAAAGAGATGTCTGGTCATCTTTGCAAAAATGGCTACGTGCCAAATTATGAAGTTTGGGTGCATCATGGTGAGGAGCTTCCCCGTGGATATGCTCCAGAAGGTCAAGATGATTTTGACCCGGATTTAGACCAAATGGAGGAGATGGTTCAGGATTTAAGAGAGGATCCCGATTTAGTGTTTCCAGATAATCCTGAGGATCCTCAACCGCCGGAAGTTAAAAAATTCTTTGAACTTCTCAAGGCAGCAGAAGAGCCGTTGCACGAACACACGAGAGTAACCATTCTTGCTTTTGTGACGCGACTTATGGCTATCAAGTCTAAGTTCGCATTCTCCATCAACTGCTTAAATGAACTTTTGAATTTGATCAGCGACGTATTACCACCAAATCACAAAATGTCCAAAGACGTGTATCAGTCAAGAAAGTTACTCTCTGGCTTAGGTATGGAGTATCAAAAATTTGATGTTTGTCCAGATAACTGTATGCTTTTCTGAAAGGAAAATGAAAAATTAGACAAATGTTTGAGATGCAGCAAATCAAGGTTCGTTGAGGTCGTAAATGAAGATGGAGAAAAATTGACAACAGAAGTAGCAAAGAAGCAACTTCGTTACATGCCTCTCACGCCTCGTGTAAAACGGTTGTTTCTCTCAAAAAAACACCGCTAAGCAGATGAGATGGCACAAAGAACGTGAACGCGAGAACCCTCAAGTTATGATGCACCCATCTGATAGTGATGCATGGAAGGCGCTTGATGATTTTGATTCGGATTTTGCTAGTGAAGCTAGAAATATTCGAATCGGGTTGGCGACGAACGGGTTCTCACCTTTCAATATGACCGCATCGCCGTATTCTTGTTGGCCTGTATTTGCAGTTCCATACAATCTTCCACCTCACCTTTGCATGAAATACGATTACATGTTTCTGTGTCTAATCATTCCTGGACCAGAACACCCTGGAAAACATCTCAATGTAATGTTGGAACCTTTAGTCGATGAGTTGAAAAAATTGTGGGAAGGAGTCGAAGCTTATGATTGCTACAAGAAAGAGAGATTCAATCTTCGAGTTGCGTACTTGTGGTCGATTCATGATTTCATGGCCTACGGTATTTTTGCTGGATGGAGTTGTCATGGAAAGTTGACATGTCCAATATGTGGTAAGGATACAGATTGTTTTCGTCTTGAGTTTGGTGGGAAGATATGTTACTTTGATTGCCACAGATGTTTCTTGCCTCTCGATCACCCGTTCAGATTTGAGGCAAATCAATTCAGAAAAGACACCATTGTTACCAAAGGCCCACCGAAGCGTTTGAGTGGCGCAGAGATTCATGCAGCGCTCGATAATTTGAAACCAGACGGTACTGGTTACCTGGGATTTGGAATAGAACATAATTGGGCACATAAATGTTCTTTGTGGGAACTCCCTTATACGGAGGCCTTGATTCTGATGCACAACATTGATGTCATGCACCAAGAGCGGAATGTTGCTGAAAGCATTATTAGTACATGTATGGATTTTCCCGATAAAACCAAAGATAATATAAAGGCCAGAAAAGATTTAGAGAAAATTTGTAACCGACCAAGCCTGGTCTTGCTTCAGAGTGGTGCTAAGCCACGTGTGTCATTTTGTCTAAAATCTAAGCAAAAGAAAGAGGTGATGGTGTGGTTGAAAAACTTAAAATTTCCAGATGGGTATGCCGCGGGATTCAGAAGGTCCGTGAATTTGAGGACAGGAAAAATGAATGGATTGAAGAGTCATGATTATCACATTATTATGGAAAGATTACTTCATGTAATGTTTCGGGGTTACTTGAATAATGATGTGTGGATGGCGTTAGCTGAGTTAAGCTACTTTTATAGACAACTTTGTGCTAAAGAAATTAAAAAAGATGTGATGGAGAAATTAGAGAAGGAGATTCCGGTCCTTATTTGCAAATTGGAAAAAATATTTCCCCCTGGATTCTTCAATCCGATGCAACATCTACTTGTACACCTTCCATATGAAGCTAAGATTGGGGGTCCTGTGCAGTATAGATGGATGTATCACATAGAAAGGGCACTTAAGAAGCTTAGTGCAATGGTTGGCAACAAGGGAAGAGTTGAAGGGTGTATTGCTGAAGAATTTAAATATAAAGAGATATCAGCCTTCACGAGTGTATACTTTGCAGAAGAACACAATGTAAATGCACCTACATTAAGGTATAATGTTGATCAAGCTGGTCCATGCAGTAAACTCAAAATTTTGTCATTCGAGGGAAAGACAGTTGGAGCATCAACTGAATATCACATTGGACGTGAAGAAAAGTTGGATGCATTACTCTACATGTATGAAAACATGGAAGAGATGACTCCATACTTCAAGTAAGCATAGATTTTCAAAATTGAAGAGCAACATGTGCTCATTACTCCTCGTAACTCTTTTATTTACCTTTTTTCAACAGAGAGTACGAACGACAGAATAAGGGTAAACTGTCGATGAGGCTATATGAAATCATGCTTCGTGAAGGAAAAGAAGGCACTCCCAATTTCATTAATTGGTTTCGAGTTCATGTAAATATCACATCCGTTTTCTTATGTGTTCATAGTTTATCTTTTTAATAGTTCCTCCTATTGATCTATATTCGTAACTGACAGTGCGAAAAAACTTCCAACGTTGACGAGGACTTACGTCAGATGTCACGTGCACTTGTCAAAGTCAGAAGCTATGGTCGTTATGATGTCAAGGGATATCGTTTTCGTTCAACCAAATTTGAATGTACTCGACCTTTAGCTGCGACAACAAATACTGGTGTGCTATGTTGGTCTTTTGATGAGCAAGGAAGGGAGATGAATTATTATGGAACTATCAAAGATATATTGGAATTCGACTTCGCTGGGGGAAAAAATCTGAAAGTTATGTTCTTCAAATGTGATTGGATCGATCCTAAACATGGGATACGACAAAACCAATTTGGTATGGTAGAAGTCAAACACGAGTGCATAATGACTCGTGGTTGTAGTAAATTTGTTCTTGCTTTTCAAGTGGACCAAGTGTATTATATGTCATATCCCTGTATCGATCTTAAAGACTGGTGGGTAGTGTACAACATAAATACCCGTGAAAGATTATATTTAAAGGGTGATACAAGTTATCGACAAAATGAGGTGGAAGCTGATGTTGAAGAAATTTATCAAGAAATTGAAGTTCCACCTGTTTTTAATATAGAAACAACAATGGAGCCAGGTTCAGTAGCAGGCGATCTTAATGATGCAATAGTTCCTCCAAAAAGGAAACGAAAGTCGAAGAAGAAAAAGACGCCCGAGAGAAAGTCGACGCGCTTGAGAAGACAACAAATTAAAACTGATTTCGAATATGATTAAGAAGTAAATATTTATTTTGATGAATTAAAATTTAATTTATTGTTATACTATGTTGTTATCTCTTTATTGTTATACTAATATAATTTTCAATATGCAGGATGTCGGCTCGAAAGTTGAAGAATTTTGTGAAGGGCATGACGAAGGGCTCTTCTTCTTCTTCAGGAAGAAGCAAAGCACAGGAGTGTCTGTTCCAGGGTACCGAGTCGCTCTCGAGCAGCAGACGACAGGCTTTGATGGAACATCTTCCACCTGATATGCAGGGACAGGTGTGATTACTCTAAATTATTATTTTATTTCAATATAGTAATGTTTATATGAATCTAATGATTAAAGTGTTTCATGTGCAGGATGTTAACGAGACTCGAGAGGAGGAGGCGAGGGGTGAGGATGCGGCCGATTACGATGCGGCCGATGCAGACTATGAGCAGGAAGATGATGCTGGAGGTGGAGCTGGAGATGGGTGGTCTTCCGGTGGTGGTCAGTTTGAGGGTGGAGGGTCAGCAGACGGATGGGACTCATGGCCTAGTGATGCTGGAGCTTCTAGTGGTGGAGGGTCTTCTCGGGCACGGAAGTCGAGGAAAACACATTGGGTGCCTCCTCCTAAAGTTCCTGCTTGTGAGGAGGATAAGATTTTGATCGTACCGTGTGGCGACGAGTGAGTTGATTTTAATCTTAAATATTTGTTCATACATTATATGAAATTTTTTAGTGCTTCTTTTGTACAATGTGGTTGCAGGTCTTGGATTGATGCATCTTTTCAAGGTCAAGGACGTCGCACACAGGTGAATAAAGTTTTGGGAAGTATATGCAAATATCTCTGGACTGGTGTAGTGATGGAGAAAGGCGTTGAGGTGCCTTGTATGTCTTGGGATCAGTACGGGCTCGCGTTCAATGCGGAACATAGGAATGCCCAAGGTGCTGTGTGGCATGAGTTCTGGGTATGTTCTCTAGCCCAACTTGAATTGATTCAACTATACAATCTGCTAAAATCCTTGTTTCTTGTTTTTTCAGAAACGTTACAGGTTGCCTGAAGATGGAAGTATGAACGATCGTGCACGAATCGTTTTTAACAAGAGCACGACTACCTTGGTTAGGGATCAAATGTATTATGCTCGGATCCAGGTCACTTCTGATTACATATTAAGGCAGGAAGGACGTCGGCCACGTTCCAAAAGTGAGGCATCAAACAAATACTTAACCGAAGAAGAATATCTTGAGGTAAATTGTTTTTATCCTAATTCATGTCCAAGTGTTAGTACTAACAATACATTGGATCGAAATAAAGTTTTCAGACTCGGTGCCATGGATGGCATCAAATGAGGCTGGTTGGCGGGATGTATGCAAATATTGGGCAACATATGGATTTAAAGGTGTTTCATTGAGAAACAGCTCAAATCGTGGGCATGATGTTCACCACAGATATGGTGGTGATGGCCATGTTCGTTTGGCAAAGCGCATGGTAAGTGTAATTTATGGTCGTGCATATCATGAATCTTCTATGTGTTTTATGTTATTTTCTTTTGCCTGTAGGAAGCTAGTTCTGGTGTTACGCCGAGTGATGTTCAGGTTTACCATAGAGGTCACAGGGGGTCGGATCCTACAAATCCAGAACAGTTGTGTTCTCAGTCAGCTGCTGAGCATGTGGTGAGACTTTCGCAACTAGTCACAGGGGGTCGGATCCTACAAATCCAGAACAGTTGTGTTCTCAGTCAGCTGCTGAGCGTGTGGTGAGACTTTCGCAACTAGTTACAATGCACTTCTATTCTAAGAGTCGAGAAAAATATAACTGCATTGTTTATTATTTGTCAGGCCTCATATGGTGCTTCCATGATGTCGGAGCATGGGCAAGACTATGATTGGATGAATCAGCCTATCGATCCTCTGGTTGTGTATGCTAGTGGAGGCGGAAAACCTCATGGATGGTGAGTTTGCTATTATTAATTCGTCGATTTGATCTTTTCTAACATGATGTGTTGTGTGTTTAACTTCTTTCTATTTTTTTGTAGTTACCCCATGTTTGGTAGTGTTATCGACTCGACTCAGGTGAGGCCTGAAAGGTCTCACCCATCGAGGTCGTCTAGCCGTGGTCCTCGCTCTAGTACCCAAGGAAACGCCGAGCTGATCCGGGTGCAGGAAGCTTTGAGGCGGCAGGAGGAGTATAACAAGCAACGACAAGAGTACTGGGCTGCTCAATTTGCACGACAGCAGGAGATGATGCAGGTAATTAGATCCTCGTGAGCCTCTACTATAATTGGAGCACATATTTTCTAATATATCCTCGTAACATAGCTTTCAATTTCTTTCAGCAAATAGCACTAGGGCAACGTCCAGATTTTTCAGCGATGACTATGCCACCTCCTCCACCTATCCCGCAGTTTGTACCGACTCCACAATTTAGTTAGCCCACACCTGCACCTCAGGTTATATTACTTGACTTTTTCTTTTGACGTTGCATAACAAGAATTTAACTACTAACACATTTTTTGAATGTTGTAGGTCCCTCCAGGAAACTTGCTAACTCCGAGAAATGAGGACTCTGAAGATGTGGTCGCTTCTTTTGTGGACGGTCTTCTAAACAGCGGAGGAGCTAGCGGATCAAATCAACCCCCTCCATTTGATCAACCTCCTCCATTTGAGTAGCCTGTCTCCTTGTGTTTTTTCTCGTACTATGCATGGTGGTATTGTGAACTTGTGAACTTGTGGACATGTGAACTTGTGAACTTGTGCTTTAATTTGTGGACGGGTGAACTTTTTGTGAATTTAAATTTGTGTTTCATGTGAAACGATGAACTATGGATATTTGTGGTATTGTATGTGATTCTGGATGAATTATTGGTTCTGGATATTGTATGAGATTGAATTTGTGGGGTTGTTTGTAAAACAAAAAGCAGGAAAATCCTGTTTTTCTGTTTTTTAATAACTTCCGACGGCCTCTTATTTCCGACGGCCCCATCGGAAATAAGTTGTGACAGCGTCAGGCGCCGGCGGCCGGCCGTCTACGGGGCCCACCTCGCCTTATTTCCGACGGCCCCACCCTGGCCGTCGGAAATAAGCTTACTTCCGACAGCCCCGTCGGAAGCGCGGGTACTTCCGACCGGGTATCCCCTACGGCGTTACTTTCGACTAGACCCGCCTTAAGCCGTCGGAAGTAACTACTTCCGACGGTTCAGGACTTATTTCCGACGGTTTAGGCCGTCGGAAACTGGGCGTTTTCCTGTAGTGAAGTCTCCCAGTTGAACACGCTTGTGTTCAATAGCAAGAGCCTTATCCAGTAGCCTCTGAAATGATGGAAATGTGTGTGGCAACAGTGCATACTGTAGGGGTCCATTGAGTCCTTCTGTGAAGTGCTCTTGCTTCCTTTCATCATCTGCCACCTCATCCGGAGCATATCTTGACAACTGGATGAACTTGTCACGGTACTCACTGACAGACATGTTGCCTTGCTTCAATGACAGAAACTCCTTCTTGATCTTCATCAATCCAGCAGGAATGTGGTAGTTTCTAAACTGAGTACTGAATTCCACCCAAGTAATAGTGTCAGCAGCATCATGGGCAGCAACGTAAGAATCCCACCAGTCAGCAGCAGGACCTGTCAGACGACCAGAGGCATAAAGAACCTTCTCCCGGTCAAAGAATTGGGCGATATTGAGCATCTTCTCAATTGACTTCAGCCAATCATCAGCATCTAGTGGGTCTGGCGAACTGGCGAATGTTGGCGGCTTGTGACTCATAAATTCCCAGTGCTTGTCTCGGGGTGGAACTAGTGGTGGTGGAGGAGGAGGCAGTGGTGCTTGGTGTTGTTGCTGTTGCGCCCTTCTCTCCTGGCGTATCTCCTCTCGCTCTTGGCGCAGCTCTCGACATATCTCTTCTCGTTCCTGGAGCATTTCCTGGCGTTCTTACTGCATCTGAGCATGCATATCTGCCATAGTGTCTGCCATTTGTTGCATCATCCTCATCTGAGCTGCAACCATTAGGTCAGCTCCGACTGGTGGAGGCGGTGGTGGAGGATCCATCTCTGCTGGTTGTGGCTGGGGTTGTCTAAATATCCTTCGAGTGTGTTGATTGGGAGGTAGATTAATTCCACCACCCTTCCTGGTATTGACCATCTGAGTTAGAAACATATGGTAAGAGAGAATAGTAGACAAGGCAGGTAATTACGAATCATGTTACTTTGGGGGATTTATTAGCTAAGCAGATTGGTAATTTACCTACTAAAGCTAATTCATTACCTTATGGTGGTACATACTAAGATGTCCATATATAATATTTCAATCAATCAAAGAAGCAAATCAGACATTTATCATTAGAACAATCAAACAACATTTTTAAATAGAGAA